>NW_024097206.1:0-1200000 GCF_016545835.1 Crotalus tigris
CCAATTTGGATTTGTGAAATTCACTTTTCGACAATTTAACATACAGCTTAGCAGTCAATAGTCTTTTCAGTACCGACATACAAGTTTAACATGTTCCTCCATGGTTTCAGTGTAAATAAGTAAGTTATCAAGGTACACCAAACCCCCCTTTGTAGAGGTACTCATGTAGCACCTCATTTATGAGTTGCATGAACACTGCAGAGGCTCCTTGCAGTTCAAATGCCATCACCTTGAATTGGTGGCTCCCCAAGGGACAATTGAAAGTAGTGTTCCACTCATCACCCCCCTTAATCCTCACTCAGTAATATGCCTCTCTTAAATCCAGTTTGGTGAACACCTTTCCCTTGGCCAGGTGACCCAGCATGTCCTTCATCAGGGGTAGGGGGTACATATTTTCCATGCACACCCTGTTAATCCTCCTAAAAATCTATGTATAATCTCAGCGACCCACCTTTTTTTTCTTTAAATAGAACTGAGGCAGAAACTCTTGATTTCGCTTCTTGAATGAAACCCCTTGCCAAGTTTTTATCAATAAAGGATCTTAACTCCTTGATCTCCTTTGGAGTCATGGAGTACATTTTTGGTTTGGGCAGTTTTGCTCCAGGCAAGATTTCAATAACTCAGTCTGTGAGGCGATGAATGGGGAAAGAATATTGCATTCCTTCTCACTGAACACCTCCATAAGGTGTTTGTAGTCTCTGGGAAAAGTGTATTCCCCCTCTCCTCCTTCCAATGCTCCTTTACTGTGCTCAACTGGTTTTACTTCCTTGAATTGTTTTCCTTCCCTACTGGGCCTCCCCTGGGTCCGCCTTCTCATGATCATTCGCTCTATGGATCTCTCCCAATAAATTCTGGGACCCCATTTTGCTAACCAGGCTAAGCCTAGAATCATCTCTTCAGCCATCTTTGGGGGAACCACAAAGCAGATGGTTTCCCTGTGGCTCCTCATCTCTAGCTGTACTGGTTCAGTTAGGAGAGATGCAACCCCCTCCCCAATTAGTGAACCATCTACTTGCTTTAACCTAAAGGGCTTCTTTAATTTCCTTATGTGAAACCCCAATTTTTGAACTACAGTCTTGTTTATCAGACAATGAGAGCAACCTGAATCTACTGTATGAGGGCTTTCACTACTCCCTCCCCAGGGAGCTTTGATGCTTACTATGACCTCAAGGTGATTTACAGGTCCACTCACCATTGGGTATTCTCCCTCGCTCTCAGTGTCATATAGAACAATTTCAAGCAATTTTTCGGTCGGAGTTTGATCCTGTCCATTACCAGGAAGGGAGTCCTCAACGACCCTGATTGCTGCGTGTGATTTCTCCTTCCCCTTTTTAGGAGGCTTGTTTGGTTTCACAGGGGGTGATGCGACTGGACTCACATATTAGAAGAGACCTTGGAGGTCTTCTAGTCCAAACCCCTATACCATTTCAGACAAATGGCTGTCCAATCTTCCAGTGTTAGAGTATTCACAACTTCTGAAGGAAAGTTGTTCCCCAGCATGATTGGATGGAGAACCCACAGATGGGTTGTCTTAATCTATCTGCTCCAATTAGACTAAGTCTGAAATTTAGTACCGCCCTCTCTGTGCCAACTGCACCCCAGTTTTAGACTTAGTCTCTTTGCTCTAAGACGCGTTTTTTCTTCGCTCCTGGAGCAGAAGACTGTGTATTTTCCCTTTTTCTTATTCTGTTAGCCTAGCTCTAACTCCTCATTTTTCATTATTTAATTGATTTCATTAATTAATTTCATTAATATAAAGAAGATTTCCAGCGATTGGAATCATCCTCACCTGACTGCCCGGCCAGGCTGACAGGCTGGGCATCCATAGACCCTTTTTTCCTCTCCTCTTCTGAGAGCTTCCTTGAATTGCTGCTAACAGAGCCAAGCTCTAATCTTACTGCAGCTCCGGAAGCTCCGAAATTCCAGCCGCCGCCTGGTCGATTCCCCCGCTGTCAGCTGTTCGTCGGAGGACTCGTTTTTGACGCGCTGACTGCCCGTGGCTCTGGAGGCAAGGGTAAGCCTCGTTGATCGACTGGGGGGCTCCGCAAGCGGCGACTAAGGTCGCCAGGCCTGGAGGGAGCCTTTTTAGGTCCCTCGGCCTCTGCAGATCATCAGAAGGCAAAAGAGAGGGTATCGACGATGATCTAACTTTCTGAGGCCTGAAGGCCTTATCGGGCCTAGGCCACTTTCAGCGCGTCCCAGCTGACCATCCAAACACCCTCCGCTGCGCTAGGAGCCCAGGCGATTCTCTGGAACGAGGGCTCATTGTAGCTTAGGCCTCAGGCCTCACAGGCCTTCCTTCCAACGGCCGTTTTTGGCGTGCAGAGCTGTGGCCGCCATTTTGAATCACCTCCCGGCCGCCATTTTGAGACTTACAGAGGCCCAGACTGCCTGCAGGAACATTCCAGAAGGCAGTTTCTGACAATTTGAGGCAGAGGCCTCTAAAATTGACGAACCTTTCACAAGCAGATTGGATTGGGGAGGGCAAGCTCGTTCCGGAAGGACGCACTGCCTGCCAACCCCCCATTGCCCACCCCCCTCACCGGGCCGGATCATCTCTGCTGGGCTCCCTTAGTAAGTTACAATGCTGAGGGGGGGCGGTTTTGCTGAGGTTGAGCCCAAAGCAGATTCATCATGGCAGAAAAGTCTACCAATGAGCTGGCCAAGAGGAAACATCCTACTGAGGCAAGTGGAAAGAATAATTCCAAGCGAGCCAAGTCAAGCAGGGAAACCACTAATCCACAGAGGGCAGCCTCCCCAGGTCAGACAGGCACAACGGTAAGGTCCATTTTTGAACCCCTTTCCTCACATTGTGCCTCAACCCCAGGGGCCTGGTCTCCCCCAGGGGAATTTCTCAACCAGAATCAGCCACAAGAGCAGCTCCAGGGACAGGCTTGACTAGCCAGGATACCCTTAATTTGGGCCCTCAGGCCACATTCACCCCCACTGCAGCAGGGCTTCAACCCCCTGAGAACCAGACTCTAAATCCGGACTACCTTCAATCCATGATAGCCCAGGCTGTGGCTCAATTCATGGCTTCCAACGCCCAACAGCCACCCCCACAATCCATGTATCATTCCCAATCTCCAGATATCATGGATGAACCTTCATCAGATCTAGAATCAACAGGGGCTGAACCATCGGGCCTGATTATGTCAGAGGACAAAGGTATCACTTCATCTGACCCCACCCCTCCTGTCGGTCTCTTTGACCATTCCCTTTTTTAATTCCCTGCTAATCAAGGCCTGCAGAACTGCAAACCTCCCTCAAGAGCAAGAGACCCCACCTACAACATCCAAGGGTCCCCACGCCATATATACCGAGCCCTCAGTCTCTCAGAACCATACCCCCTGCCCTCCCCTTTTTCTCAATATAGTTCAAAAAAAATGGGAGAATTTAGGATCCCTCTCAAGTCCTGGTGCTGTAGAGAAGACATTATTCAATGTTGCCCCTTCTCTGACCTCCCTATTGGAGATTCCTGAGATTGATGAGCCATTGAACTCATTGTTTCCCAACACTAACATTCCTGGGGATATAAATGAGGCACTTAGGGTGGAGGATAAAAATAATAATAATAATAATAATAATAATAATAATAATAATAATAATAATAATAATAATAATAATAATAATGCATTTGACTCTCTGCCACATGATTGGATAATAAAGTGCCTAGAAATAACAGGAGTCAGTATAAACATCAGAAAATTTGTGCAAAGATCGATGGCACAATGGAAGACACAGTTGCAGATCAATGGTGAGAGGCTGGGAGAGGTTAATATCAAGAGAGGAATATTTCAAGGAGATTCATTATCACCATTACTATTTGTTATTGCACTGTTTCCTCTGTCAACAATACTGACTAACTCAGGACATGGCTATCAAACATCAAAAACATCTGCCAGACTATCCCACCTCCTTTATATGGATTATCTGAAGCTGTATGGAAAAACATCATCTGAAATAGAATCGCTGCTCAACACTGTCCGTATATATAGCCAAGATATTGTAATGGAGTTTGGCTTGGACAAATGTGCCACACTTACTATCAAACAAGGAAAAATACTGAATAACTGAAGAATCAAGATGCCCCACGAAAATAACATAAGAGTCTGGATGAGGAAGAATACTACAAATACTTGGACTTGGTAATCCTCAAGCTACAACCTCAGCACACGGAAGTCAAGATAAAAGATTAGAGTGAATCATTCAAGAGAGTGAAGAAGATCTTAAAATCCAAAACTCATGGAGGAAATACCATAAAGGCAATCAACACCTGGCAATCCCAGTAATAAAAAAATAAAAAATAAAAAAAAAAAATAAAAAACATTAAGTGTACACAGCTGTAATAGTGGACTGGACTCAAGCAGAACTAAAAGCAATGGATAGGAAGACCAGAAAAATAATGACAATGAATCATGCCCTTCATCCACGCAGTGACATTGACAGACTTTATCTACCAAGGCAAATAGGTGGGCGTGGAATGCTACAAGTACATCAGATTGTTGAAGAAGAAAAAGTGGCTTTGGAAGAATATCTGAAGAACAATGATGAAGATGCACTGAAATTAGTATATCAGGAAGGCTTACTAACTACTGGAGAGACCAAACTGGCCTACAAGAAAGACCAATGAAGAACAGAATAGAGGCATGGGAAGACAAAGCACTACATGGCCAATACATGAAAAAAATAGCTGGGAAAGCAGATAATAATAAAACCTGGCAATGGCTAAGAGCAGGAAAATTGAAGAAAGAGACCGAGGGACTAATTCTGGCTGCACAATACCAAGCCTTAAGGACAAATGCATATAAAGTCAAAATTGAGAAGACAGCAACAGACAGTAATTGCCGCCTATGCAAAGAAGCTGAAGAAACAGTGGACCACCTGGTAAGCTGTTGCAAGAAGATTGCACAGACTGACTACAAGCAGCGGCATGACAAAGTAGCAACAATGGTGCATTGGAAGATCTGCAAAAAATATCATTTGCCTGTAAGCAAAAACTGGTGGGATCATAAAATAGAGAAAGTCATAGAAAATGATAAAATTAAACTGCTCTGGGACTTCAGATTCAAACAGACAAGCACCTGCAACATAATACCCCAGACTTAACAATTGTCGATAAGAAAGACAAAAAAGTCTGGATAGTGGATGTGGCAGTACCTGGAGACAGCAGAATAGAAGCGGAAAGAACTGGAGAAGATAACAAAATACAAGACCTACAAATAGAAAGACTGTGGCAAAAGCAAGCAAGGGTAGTACCAATAGTAATAGGCTACTTGAGTGCAATCCCAAAACAACTGGAGCACCACTTGAACACCATTGGCATTGACAAATTTGCTATTAGTCAATTGCAAAAGGCGGCCTTATTAGGAACTGCTTCCATCCTGCGACGATACCTGTAATACCATCAAACATCCACATCTGCCTATCCCAGGTCCTGGGTAGGGACTCGATAGGTAGACAAAATGCCAAATCCAGTCTGAACATCTGGCTGACTGTGCGATGATCGATAATAATAATAATAATAATAAAGTTGGAAGGGACCTTGGAGGTCTCTAGAGTCCAACCCCCTGCTCGGGCCAGGAAACCCTACACCATTTCGACAAATGGCTGTCCAGTCTCTTCTTAAAAACTTCCAGTTGGAGCATTTACTGCTTCTGGAGGCAAGCTGTTCCACTGATTAATTGTTCTCACTGTCAGGAAGTTTCTCCTTAGTTCTAGGTTGCTTCTCTCCTTGATTAGTTTCCACCCGTTGCTTCTTGTCCTGCCTTCAGGTGCTTTGGAAAATAGCTTATTCCCTCTTCTTTATGGCAGCCCCTGAGATATTGGAATACTGCTATCATGTCCCCCCTTGTCCTTCTCCTCGTTAAACTAGACATACCCAATTCCCGCAACCGTTCCTTATATGTTTTAGCCTCCAGTCC
This sequence comes from Crotalus tigris, assembly GCF_016545835.1. NCBI lineage: Eukaryota > Metazoa > Chordata > Lepidosauria > Squamata > Viperidae > Crotalus > Crotalus tigris. Next base: position 5,925 of record NW_024097206.1, read on the forward strand.
CCTAATCATCTTTGTTGCTCTTCTCTGTACTCTTTCTAGAGTCTCAACATCTTTTTTACATCGTGGTGACCAAAACTGGATGCAGTATTCCAAGTGTGGCCTTCCCAAGGCATTGAAGAGTGGTCTTAATACTTCGTTTTATCTTGATTCTATCCTCTGTTATTCAGCCTATGTACTGTGTTGGCCTTTTTGCTAGCTGCGCACACTGCTGGCTCATATTTAACTGATTTGGTGCGTAGTCTAGGACTGCCCGAGGTCCCTCTCACATTACTACTATTAAGCATGGTGCCCACCGATGCTGTACTTGTGCATTTGGTTTTTCTTCCTGAAATGAGGAACCTTGCTTTTTTCACATTGAATTTTCATTGGTTTAGTTAGTGCCGCAGTTTTCCCGTCTGTCCGATCCTTCTGTACTCTGAAAGCCTGTCTTCTGGAGTATTTGGCATTCCTGCCAGCTTGGTGTCATCCTGCAAATTTGATGCGTTCCCCATCATCCCTTCGATATCCAAATCCTTGATGAAGATGTTGAAGAGTACTGGGCCCAGAACAGAGCCCTGGGGCACCCACTACAGACTTCCCTCCATGTAGATGCGGTTCCATTGAGGACCACACGCTGAGTACGGCCGGTCAGCCAGCTATGGATCCATTTGGTGGTGATGCTGTCTACCCCACATTTTTCTATCTTGTCAAGTATTAGGTTGTGATCTACTTTATCAAATGCCTTACTGAAGTCCAAGTAAATTATGTCCACAGCATTCCTCTGATCCACTAATTTTGTCACTTGGTCAAAGAATGCAATAAGATTTGTCTGGCATGATCTATTTTTGACAAACCCATGTTGGCTTTTAGTAATGACTTTGTTTGCCTCTAGGTGTTCGTTTATTCGTTGTTTGATTATCTTTTCCAGGATCTTCCCAGGTATTGAGGTCAGGCTGATAGGTCTGTAATTTCCTGGATCCATTTTTTTTTTCCTTTTTTGAGGATGGGAACTACATCAGCTCTTTTCCAGTCCTCTGGTAATTCCCCTGTGTTCCAGGATCTTTGAAAAATATAGTTCAGTGGCTCCGATATTACATCTGCCAGTTCCTTGAGAACTCTGGGGTGTAATCCATCTGGTCCTGGCAATTTGAACTCATCTAGGCTGGACAGGTGCTCCCTAACCATTTTCTTGCCTATCTTAACTTGTGTTTCTGTTTTGTTTTTTTATGGCACTATTTTTGATAGGTTGGTCTGTTTTTTCCCTTTGTGTAAAGACAGATGCAAAAAATGAGTTAAATAGTTCTGCTTTCTCCTTGTTGCTTGTCACCTTCTTGCCACTTCCACCCACTAATGGACCAATCATTTCCTTCACTTTTTTCTTGTTTTTTACATGTTGAAAGAAGCTTTTTTGTTATTTTTGACTTTGGTCGCAAGCCTCAGTTCATTTTGAGCCTTGGCTTTCTTCACTTCATCTTTGCAGGCTCGGGCTATTTGCTGATATTCTGACTTAGTTATGTTCCCCTCTTTCCACTTTCTATACTTGTCCGTTTTATCTTTCAATTTGTCAGAGAGTTCTTTATGCAGCCATGCTGGTTTCTTTTGAGAGCTGTTGTTTTTCCTCTTTGTTGGTATTGTGCTAGACTGTGCTTTTATTATCTCATTTTTCAAAATTTCCCAAGCTTCTTGAGTTGTTTTCCCCTTGAGGATTCTCATCCATGGAATCCTTCCCAAGCCCTCTCTAAGTTTATTGAAATTAGCTCTCTTGAAGTCCAAGACTCTAGTTTGACTGTGTTCTATTGGTTTTGCTTCTATAATGTTGAATTCTAATATTGCATGATCACTTCCTCCCAGGGTTCCTATGGCTCCAACACCGTCTATCATTTCATCTCTGTTAGTGAGAATTAGATCCAAAATGGCTAATCCCCTAGTTCCATTCTCTACTTTTTGGGAGACAAAGTTGTCTGCTAGGTTTGCCAGGAATCTGTTTGATCTTCCACTTGGTGCGGAGTTTGTCTCCCAGTTGATGTCAGGGTAGTTAAAGTCCCCCATTACTATTGTGATGTGCTTCCTACATACTTAGTTAGCTGACTAGCAAAAAGTTCATCTATTTCCTCTGTTTGGTTGGGTGGTCTGTAGTATACACCTATGGCAATGTCATTTCCCCCCCCTTTTATATTGACCCAAATGCATTCAAGACAGTTTTTATCATTGTTGTACTCTATTTCTGTGAAGATGTAGTTGTTTCTTATATAGGATTTGTCATGTTTCAGTTAGCAATAGAAGAAGTCCAGCCTAACCTGAAAGATTTACTTGTACAGGGAAGCAAAGATGTAAAGCATGTAAATGAGCACCCATCAACGGACCAGGAATATTAAAGGTACGAGGAAATTCTAGTTTTCAGAGGAGATGCCGCTGCATGAGAGACTGAAAGATTTAACTGAATCTTAATTCTGAATACAATTTCCACCTGTTCAGAAACTATCAATTGCTACAGCTACAGTTTCTTGGAATACAATAAAGATATAGTTTGTTCTAGCTGACCCTTTTCATTCAAATAAAAAAAAGTCAATTTCCCAAATAACGGCAATACAGTTTTTTTACATTTTATCATTTACAGGCCATTGATTTCAGTGAACAAAAAACAATGGATTATAAAGGCCATAGTTAGAAGTGTAACTTCCAAAACAATAGACAGAAATGGGGGTGGGGGGCAAATCTGGTACAGACCAAGAAACTATAGCTTAGCAAGAGACACCTGTTTTACTAGCAGAAGTTTTCAGCTTTAGTGTTTGACATTTTCAGAACATATTAAGTGACTGGAAAAGTCTTTGCCTGAAATGTTATAGAAAGTAAAGTAGACAGGATAAAGAGGAAAGATTCTTTCAAGTCAAGCTGATGTCTTGAGACTATGTGGACATACCCATCATTTTCTCAGCAGCCATTGCCTTCCCCCAGGACTTTTTGTTTGCTTGATTTCCAATCCAGTCTACAACTGTGGGATTTCCTGGAATCCTCCCACCTAAATACCAAACAAGGTCTGATAATATTTAGTATTTTTCTAGATGAACCAAGATCATCTATGTGTGTGGCCACCTTCTGTAGATGGACATATAATTTTATTTGTTATAAGATCATGAGTTTTGATCATGGTCTGGTCATTTGAAGATGTCCAAGGACAAAAATAAAGCCAAAGCTTTCTATTAAGAAGTCTAGGAGCATAATCAAACCTTTTTGCTTTGTATATATGGGAATACATCTATCTATCTATCTATCTATCTATCTATCTATCTATCTATCTATCTATCTATCTATCTATCTATCTATCTATCTGCCTGCCTAATAAATGCCTAACTTCTTGGCCACTTGCCAAGAAAATACAGAAAGAGAGAAAGTGGTGGTGGGGGGGAGGCAACATCTATTTCCCGGTTAAACCTTTTTCTCTGGGTAGTTGGCAAGCTATACCGTCATACAATCAGCAGAACCAGACTATGTGTTGCCAGTTGGAAGCCCAGGGAATATTTTTACCTATTCATGCTCATGACCCACTTGAGTTGCACTAAATTCAGTGCAGCTTGGATGGCTGAGTAACAAATGGACAGGCTGTAAGTTGAGGCCACAGAGGCCTGCAGTTGTCAGCACAGTGATAAGCTAGTGCTTTATCATCAGAAACTAAAGAGCACTTAAATGACATTGGCTATAGTTGTGGTTATAATTTACTGGTCTCTGAGGACTACTTGCATCACATACCCCTGCTTTTCTCTCTTCTCTCTTCCTTATTTTATTTTGTTGCTGTTCAAAACCTGTTCTGATCCTTTTATACAGCCTTTTCCTTATTCTATTCTATAGAATAAGTGAAGGAAACTGAGAAGAGAGAAGATACAACATATTTATTTAGACTTGCAATTCAGATTAATTCAGACCTCCTCTGAATTAGGAATAGCCACTTTTCCCATTTATTCCTATCAGAGACTACAAATAATAATAATAATCCAGATTCTGTATGAAGCAAATTTGGGAACCAGAGGTCACAGTGGAATGGCTTTTGGGATCATGGCTAAGATTAATACTTTGAAGCAAAAGTCAATAAAAAGTGGGTGGAGGTGGTTTAAGTAGCTAAAACTAAGGGAAATTCAGTAAAGGCACATACAGCTGAAAGTATTGGATAAATCTTGCTTTTTATTTTAAAAACATGCAGCATATATTTGGGGAAATATGTTAAAGAAGTGTGAATTGGAGAAATGTGTCAAAGAAGGAAGGCAGGGCAATTTTCCCTAAAACATAAAATTTAGGCTATTTAACAGCTGCGTATGTTTGAGTGGGATGTAGACCAAGGCTCTGTACTGTATGTATAAACACTGTTGTAGAAGGACTAACTAATGCAGGCTGTCAAACTGACTAGATTTTTTTTTTTTTCTGATCAGCACAGCCCTAGTCCAAAGTAATTGAAAAATTCATTAATAGCCTTCTTTTCTAATTATTTGCATCCTCTTCTAGGTTCCTATTCTGATTGAGTCTGCTAAAATTGTCTCAAATCTCCCCTTAAAAAGATTAAAAGAATTAGATTAGATGTTAGATAGCTCATTAAAAGACTAGGAAAGTTTCATCCCCAGTGCCTACAGGATCCATTCTTGGTAGACATTTTGTCCCTGTGTGAACAGTTCCTGAGCATATAGGCTTCCTATTTGTAAAATGAGTATTTAAAGCAGAAAGAGGACTGCAACAAATATTTCATCACTGCCAAGTGAGCAGAGTTCCTGTTCACCTTGAACAGCAGATCAGAGAACTTCAGTGAAGAAAGAAAAAAAGAAAGAAAGAAAGAAAGAAAGAAAGAAAGAAAGAAAGAAAGAAAGAAAGAAGCATTCTCCCTCATTTCCCAAGCATTAAAAGTATTTTATGCAGCAGTGACAAAGAGCCATTCCAAAGACTCCATCTTAATTATTGGTAGGGAAATTTAGAGACTATTTAGCTAAATTTTGGGGGGATGGGGAGGGATAGAAATTCTCTAACAGCTTCTTGTGAATTAGAGAACTCATTTTACATCAATAGTAGCATTGTTTTTGTTGTTGTTTTTTCCATTGCTGCAAGTGTCAATTGGAGCTAAGCGGGTTGTCAAACTGGTCATCATTTTGAAATATTTACAATTTTTCATATGTAGTACCATCCCAGAATACTTGGGAGAACCTATAGTTGTCCCATAAAGATTCAGAGGTGCTTCAAATGCAAGTCTGAATGTTTTTGATCACATGCTATTGAAAATGCCTTCCTTCCTTCCTTCCTTCCTTCCTTCCTTCCTTCCTTCCTTCCTTCCTTCCTTCCTTCCTTCCTTCCTTCCTTCCTTCTTCTCTGCAGAGCTGGTGGACAGTTCTTTTCTCAATTAAAGAAAAATGGTTGATTTGCTTGAAACTTGCTGCTGGCTCCGCAGCATCAACTTAATGAATCCTGACTTGATTTAGCAGAGTTGAAAATAACAGGTTTCTGCCTGTTTTCCCTGCTGTTGCCCTAAGTGGGCATGCAAATTACTCGTCTGCTTGTGTTTCCACTTGACATGAACTTGGTAAAATTTGATTACTTCAGCAGAATAGAAAAAGCATGGAAATTCCCATGTAGTAAGTTCCAGTTCCTGCAGCCTATCCCCTATTTTGGCCTAGAGTTGTTGGGGGAAAAATATCTCTTCATAAAATTGGTGATATTGTATTAAACCACCTGCACAGTTGTGATTAGAGTTTCAGTGATGGTTTGTTAACTAGCAGCTTCAGTTATTCACTACAGTGAGCTAAAATAGAGAGCTCTGAATATTATCTAGTTGTCAAAATTGTGGAATCATCACAAATTAGCTTTAAGATTGGCAGATGGTGGAAAAATCAGAGTTCAAAGCTCCTTGGGTTAAATAATGATTGGAAGGAAGTGATAAGGCCAAGGGAGGGGTGGATTAAAACATTTGTATCCTTTACCTTCCTTGAATATAGATGTACAGTATATTCCATATCCTTGTGCCTTTCAGAAGTCTTCAGCTTCCATAATTTATAGAAATTATGGTCTTTGAGAATGGAAGTCCATCATTTTGAAAAGATACACACTTAAGGAAACGTGCCCACCATGCTTTTAAAATGTCTGAAATCAGTTATAGATTACACCTTGATTTACAACCCCATTGCCAGGATGTAGTTATTCTAATACAGTTTGCATGATGTCCAAAAAATCTGCATCCTTTTGGATTTCAAACATCAACAGTTTTTCATTTATTTATTTTTCTTGGCAACACTTTTACTAACTTTTCAGTGAAAAAGATAAAAGCTAATACTCTAAAACAGAGTATTTTTTTTAAAAAAAAATAGAAAGTACAGAAAAGAAGAAAAATAGAAAATAAAATTAAGAATATAGTAAAGAACAAGAAAAAGAAATATATATAAACTATATTTAAAAAATCCAAATTTGTCACAAGTGAAAACAATTTTGGAGAAAACACTTCTCCTAAAATACAACAAATGTCATTGTCTTCCCATATCTCACCTCTTATCTATAAACAAAATGTTAAATCCTCATCATTTAATCCTAGTCAGCAAAAGTCTAGAATTAGCACAGATACCAGCGTATCTATTTTAATCTTGATCAAATGAATCATTTTAGTATCCCATCTGATTTTCTATCACATTTTTAAACCACCCATCCATCTCAGAGAGGAGCTCTTTCTTCTTTACTTTTAACAATATTTAGTCTTTAATCCCTTCAAATAATGCCCTAAAACTTTATTTCTTTTCATTTTTCTTTTGTCTCTTCTCACCAAACCCTTCAAACTTTAAGAAATCTCTTTTGTAAGACCACCATGGGAAATTTTTCCAAGTGACTCTCCTGGATTATTATTTAATGACAATTTTAAATATTAAAAGATCAGCTGGTTTCATTTGTATATCGAGAATATTATCTTTTTCCAGATCATTCTTGTAGCCTGTCATTTTTAAATTCACTTTCATATCAATTTCAGTCTTGTCTGATAGAACTTGTTCCTCTTCTATAATATCATTTATACAAAGTTTATCTATAATAGCAGATATTCTTAAAATTAACTTCTGAGTCCACTGTAATAAATATTCTTCAATATGTCCATTGTTCCACTTTGGGTTAGCAAATGATGTTAAAGTGAACTTCTCCTTTAATTCTCATAATTAATTCCTTCTACTTCTCTCTAGCTTCAAAATCCCATCCTATCTTTCTTTTCTTTTTTTTAGAATTCAATACAACAGCCATTTCCCATAGGAAGGATTCTTATAATTAACTTCAAAATCTTATTTCAAATCCATTTGGATCCTTAGTCCATTTATCACTTAAAAAAAAAAACCACTGTAATCACCATTCCGCCATTTATTCCACACATGCACATCAAGGAAAAATATTTTTTCTGCGTCCTTAAACTTGTAATGAAAACTTCTTTTACTAAGGATTCAAGGATACTTACCTAGTGAATTCCATAGAGCTTCTTGCCATTTTAAAGATTAATATTTGAAAAGTTGCAATTGCAAAAGTGATTTAAGAAATGAGACTTGTAAAGTTTTGTGCCCATGTAGGATACATTATGACTGTAATTGAAATCCTCCAACATCCAGTCACTTAACTGCCTAGCCAACTGAAATACTTTGATTCCTGCAGTCTACTCACTAGGAGCAGCTGTCTCGAATATAAGTAGACAATGTTATGATCTTTCCTTTCACTGGACACATTTCACTGGCCAAGATCCACCCATCGGCTGTCAATTGTAATGCCATTTCCATTCTGTCAGGGACGTCTAGCTTGCTATGTCTTTATCAAGTATCTTCCCTGTTTCCTTCCTTCCTTTCCTTTATAGACAATACAATGAAAGTCTAGCTTTCTTTCTTTTCTATAAAGGTTGGTGTTTCTGCCTAAGATCTATGTATGTATTTCTCCCGTTAAAACAAATAAGTGGGGTGGAAAATAGCATCCGTTTTTAAAGTGTTTTTTCTTCTTCTCAGACTTACCCCTTAGATTTCAACAGCCCCAAATCTGTCAGCCTATCCACTTACCTAAATAGATTGTTTATTCTATTCTGCACATTCAAAACTACCTTGAAACAATTTTCTGCTTCATAGTGCTGTTTTTAAAGGATATCTCCACATGCATCTTTTTTTTTCTATTTTCAAATAATCTGCACCCACTGTGATACTGTACCATCATCTTCACTAAGAAGCTAAGTTGATTTACTTCCAGTTCATGATAAGGCAAGAGGAAACCACAATTTTCAACCTCCTCAAAGTGCTGGAGACCAGAGTAGAGCTTGGGCCAGACTCATCTCACTGATAAGAAGTCCAGTCTCACATATCTCCCACAACTGTCTCATGCTATCAATTCAGTTGTAGATGTCCTTAAAATTGAATCAGATACTTTGACAACATGGCAGTTCCTATAGTCTACTGCTCATGTTTTTGAAAAACATTGAATTCATTCTTGAAAGATTGCATAGACACTTGTATACAGACCGTATTTTCCGGCATATAAGATGACTTGGCATATAAGATGACCCCCGATTTCAGAGAAGATTTGCATGGTTAGAAAGTTGTCTTATATGCTGGAAAATATGGTATTTTCCAGTGTATAAGACGACTCGGTGTATAAGATGACCTCTGACTTTGGAGAAGATTTGCATGGTTTAGAAAGTCGTCTTATACACCGGAAAATACAGTACTTGTATCTGGACGTGGACAAGGCACTACCTGAAAATCACTTTTTGCATTGCCCTCTTAGCTTAGTGATCCTCAACCAGTGGTCCATGAATATTTAGGGGCTGCGATGTTGTAATAGGGGATCTGCGAAGGCTTGAAGAAATGTTATGATTTAAATCGTGCATTAAGTCTTGTTGGTCGGTGGCCATGGTCCATGGTCACAAAAGGTATTAAAGGGAATCTATAATGAAGAAAAGGTTGAAACCCATTGGATTAGTTCATATGATGTTCACTTCAAAGATGGCTGCAGTACAGGCAGATAGATGTTGACTATACACTTTCTGTAGGGTCCAGGAAATGAAAAGGTACTAGCAAACTAGAAATGTAATTTTGGTTATATTAAAGATACCTGAGTAAAGTAATGATGGAAAATGGCATATCATGTCATTTTAGACATGACATACATATTGCAGAATGACTTTCTTTAATGATAGCAGCAGATAATTACAGAGGCAATGAGTGCACCATTTGAAAACCTGACAGACTAGGTTAGGGACAGATTGTCTTGGAGAAAACCTATCTATGTGCTTTCTAATAATCAACTATGACTTGATGGCATATAATCAATCAATCAATGCAATGACAACATAGGGGATTAATTTGTGACAGAGTCACACCTCTCATGGGCCCAGATGGTAAAAGATATTATAAATTCTAGGTTGTTGGTTTTTTTTTTTTTTTTACTAACTATAGAGTGATAAATTTTCCCTAACTCAGCCCAATGCCTGCTATATCACATAGTCATATGAATGAGTGAAGGAGAGAGAAAATGTGTGATTTGAGATTAAAAAGGGACTATTTCCCCAAAGCCATATAAGAATCCAAATTTGTGTTGTGCCAAACAGTTCCATCCTCCCTCTAGCATTTGTGATGAGAAGATAATTAAAAGGGAACAAACAGAAATGGGGTAATAAATTCCTTTGCCTTGCCTTGAAAAATATGACAAATTTAGTTTCTGTCAGTTCAAACAACTTTCCTTTCCTATTCACTTCTAATAGTGATGGAGGTGCTATCCATCCTGTATCATCTTCAAAGAAGTATCATTAGTGGTAGAATTCAGATATGCGAACAACTGGTTCTCCGTGTATGGATGCCACTTCCAGAAGTCCATTCTGGGGCTGAGCAACAAAAAATTAGCTATCAGTTCTGCTGAACTGGTGTGAACCGGCTGAATCCCACCACTGAGTATCACTTAACTGTACAACATTGGCTTGGTGAGCATACAATGTTGCATTGTCTAAAGCAGCAGGAATATACAAAGTGCCTAAATTCCTATGTTCAAGGAAAGGGCTGAAGGAGGCACATAGTGGAAATTAACATTATGGATACCCCCTCCATAGTAAAAAATAACTTCACCTTCCCACCCGAGTACAAGTTTATGTTTAAAGCATTAACTGTAAATGAGGAAGAAAAAACCAGGTCTTTTTGGAAGGGAGTTCCAAAGACTTATGCACATGTTGATGGAGGAAGGGAAAGAGAGAGAGAAGGAAATTTAGTCTGGCTTTTCTTCTAACAGTTATCTTGCATGAGACAAGGATTTTGGATCAATCGCATCCATAGGGTTTCTTCTCCCAAGTATCCCTCTACTCGTAGGTGTCCACAGCAAGCCAGCATGATGGAGAAATTATGACACACTTGCAGTGACCTCACAGCACAAATCCTGACGTTATGTGCTTGAGTCCCACTGTTTAACACAAATTTAGGATATGTATCATGATGGAATGATATGTTTTGCCATTTGCCTTCCCTTACTTCCCTGCAGTCACCTACAAATTGACTTCTTTTTCACAAGTCAAGTTTAAGATAGTTTTAGAATAGCAGAAATGCAATTTACAGTAGAAAGAACACTTGACTCCCTTATGTTTCAGACAATTGTTATTACTACTTTTTAAGAGAAAAAATATTACCAGTTATTTTTTACCAAAGGTATTAGAGCTTCCTTTATGGTATCTTCTAATGAGTGAGTGCCCTGAAACCGTAGTCAAAGGCAAACATCTGAAAATAAGACATTTTAACATTTGCACTCCAAATAAATGTGCTAACTTGCTCTCAGACTGTTATATTACTGCTAGGCAAATCATACAACTAAAGCTTGGTATTTGCATAGGCAAAGATTAGTACTTGGTTGAACTTTCAAAGGTCAAGCTGTATATATGTGGATGTTATTTTTTTACCAAACTAAGGAACGAGTAATTACCGTTTTAGAAATCCTAGTTCTCTATTCTGAAAGGCAGGAAAATGCTGCCTTCCCACCAGTGGTGGGATTCAAATATATGAACAACCAGTTCTCTGTGTGGATGCCGCTTCCAGAAGTCCATTCTGGGCCTGGGCAACAAAAAATTAGCTACCAGTTCTGCCAAACTGGTGCGAACCGGCTGAATCCCACCACTGTTCCCCACTAAAAAGAAAGCACAAACCGCTTCCTGCCTAGCCATTTTTTAAAAATATCTTCATAAATCTAGTTCTACTATACTGAAATAATTTCTTGTAAAGATATTTTTTTTATTTTACACTTGGCCAACTCAATACTTCCGAGGGTCCAGCATTCAATACAATTCCTAGACAAGAGACAGCTAGAACAACAGGAGACATAATTGTTCTCCTCACATATGGAATTTTATTAAAAACTGAATTTATAGTGTGGGGAAATTGTAAGGGGAAGAAGGCATATAATTTTAGAATTTCTCCCAGATCATCCACTTACTGTAACTTGAGAAAGAAAGGGGGGGGTCCATCCTCTTTAGTAATAAGAGGAGGCAGAGGGAAACTCTATCAGGCTTTCAAGGTACCCTGTACTGTAACAATAGAGGTTCAATGGTCCATATGCCATCTGTTTCCTGACTTGGCCTACCTTGATGGGCTAAAAAGGATACTGTACATATAGTACTGCTGAACAGTACTATACTGTTCCTTGGCTGCAAATGTCGCAATGATGCTTTACCATATATTCAAAGATACTTTTTCTTTTGTTGATGACCCTAAGTAACAGGGAATTACCTAGACAATTTTGGCTGATCTCTCAAGGAAATCTGAAAGTGGCTAGAATTTAAATGGAAGACCATATGGAATTTCATGGTTAAAGTTAGACTAGGGATTTGGAAAAAAAATAACCTAAGAAAAAGATAATGGCAAGCAATTTTTATACTGTTGTCTATGAAATCACCATGAATAGAAGCAGACTCAAGGGAAACTTTACCTTGTCCTCTTATCTTCCCCTTTCCTCTTATTTTTTTTTTACTTTCCCACTCCTGTCCACATCTGAGCAGCTTCAACTCCTCAGAAATATCGCAAATATTTTGAAATAGATCTTTTGTGTGCAGTCTGCTCATTTTTCCTGTATTACAATGTTAACTAAAAGTCAGTGCTCTCTGATAATGCAAACCTTGATATGTGATAATACCATACAATTTCATTTAAAAAAGGATCCATTCCATCCATCAAATGAAATAAAATCCTGGAAAACAGAATAGTATTTAATTACTCTTTTGTCAAATAATGAAAAGAAAAGTGATAATAGTGGAAAGCTTTATATTTTCACAAGCTATTTTCAGTAAATACAAAAATTTGAGAAAAGAAGCCTCCTCTACAATATTACATTATGACATATTAAGACTATTCAGCAATCAGAGAGAACCATTCTATCCAAAAGCATAGAACATGGTTCAAGAAAAAAAAAAAAAGCCGAATCTGCTGCTATATATGGAAACCATGGAATAGGCAAAAAAAATGAGTATTTTCAAAATCAAGGATTGGGAAGCAAATGAAAGGCTTAGACAATCCAAAGGAAGCTGATGCCCTTAAATTGAATGAAAAGCTTGTCTAAAGCATCAGAGATACTTAGGATAAGAGAAGTCAATTATTCACTCTAATGAGTGAGGTTATATATGGCCAGTAGTGTGGTAAAATAATTGATTCTATTTATGGACATGAATAGGGCCCAAGGGAATGTGGGAACTATTTAGGAATAAAATAAATACCTGAGAACACTGAACAGCAGATTTTAAACTGAAAACTCAGTTTGATTTCAGAAAGGGTTTCCAGCAACATGAGGAATTCTACCCACATTCAGATCTCATCTCTAAACATAGTTGACAAGATCGGGAAATCAGATTGCAGGACAGAAATGATATCTGTGTTGCTTTAGATTTTTATTATTATTATACAACTTTATATGGCCAATTAACTCACATACAGTGATCTGAGCAGCCATATAAATTTGGCAGCAAAGTTTGGTCCTCTGGATTTTTGGTCCTCTGGATTTTTTCAACCTTGATTTTTTTTTTTTCAATTCTAACCGTTAAGTATCACCCCTAATATCCACCCATTTCCATCATTCCATTACAATATTATAGGATGTGAAACAAAATACACAAGATTCCAGGACATTTTTCTGGATATCAGACTTACCAGATCCAGGATGCAGAGAAACAAATGGCCACTACGTGTCAGAAAAAAGACACACACCAAAAAATATACCGCTGCTGCTCTCTGGTGAACTGCATTTTTGTAACACCACACCAAGTATTCATTGCTTACTTCTCCATGTCAGGCCAACCTATACTCCTATCCAGACCAACTATCAGAACAAAGGACAAGGAATCTAGCTTAATCATGTCTGCTTTAGGTCAATATTTTTAGGCAATTGTAACACCTCTGGGGAAAAATGCAATTTGGATTGGATTTGGGGTGTTTTGCTTTTGTTTGATTGTTATTTGTTCCTTGTTTTATGAAATAACTACTAAAGTAGGTTTTTTTTTCCTTCTTTAATAAAAAGTCTAACAGAATAACAGAGTTGGAAGGGACCTTGGAGGTCATCTAGTCCTATCCCTTGCTCAGGCAGGAAACCCGCCTATACCATTTCAGACAAACGGTTGTCTAATCTCTTCTTAAAAACTTCCAGTGTTGGAGCATTCACCACTTCTGGAGGCAAGTTGTTCCACTGATTAATTGTTCTAACTGTCAGGAACTTTTTCCTTAATTCTAGGTTGCATCTCTCCTTGATTAGTTTCCATCCATTGCTTCTTGTCCTGCCTTCAGGTGCTTTGGAGAACAGCTTGATTCCCTCTTCTTTGTGGCAACCCCTGAGATACTGGAACACTGTCTAGTCAGTAAAAATTGTATTCCATTGCCCCATGATTTTGTCCAGTTTCTGACACCAAAGAATAGGCATATGGAAATAAAGGGAAGGCTTTCAGACAGGAAGCACAGCTTTAATCCTTTATTCCTGGAATGATCTGCTGTGTGGCACTCTTAAGCCCTACCTTGATGTGTCCAGGAATATATCCTTTAATTTCCTGCTTATAAATCAGTGCACTTGCTCAGTTCCCGGCTAAACAACCTATTTATTGTATGACATATTTCTCACTGACAGGGATCCTGTGGGATATGCAATACATATATATTAAATGCCTGGAATTTTATATTCACTCCACCAGCCCATGACAACAATATTTTTCTAGCATTCTATTATAACAGTAACCCCAGAAGTTAAGCACTGTTATACTTGCTTTTGCTCCTCTCAGGAATATGCAGCATGAAGAGGTAAATGTACAGCTGTTTATTATTATAACTGATTGATGAACTGTTATCATTTCTCTTGCCACCAATAAACTGTTTTGTATTTGCCTATTGGAAATGATTGCCACATTAATTGGAAATAATTTAAGCTGTTACTTTATCAGACAATTGGCTGTTGATAAAAAGTAGAAGACAGATAATAACATTTCAGTTATTTGATTTACTGGCCTGTTGTCAAGTTAGCTCATTTATGGTATATAATGTAGGCTGAAAGAGAATAAATGTGAACAGAGCTATCAGGACACTGACCGTATTTTCCGGCGTGTTAGATGACTTGGCATATAAGATGACCCCCCGACTTCGGAGCCGATTTGCATGCTTAGAAAGTCGTCTTATCCGCCGGAAACTACCATAATTTCCGGTGTATAAGACAACTCAGCGTATAAGATGACCCCCGACTTCAGAGCTGATTTGCATACTTTAGAAAGTCGTCTTATACGCCGGAAAATACGGTAGATTAGGAAGAACAGCAAAATCTCTGATCATATGGACATGCCCCTTTCCCTTTTCTACACAGATTAAAGTCATCCATTGAAAAAAAATTCCTTTGCAAATTTTTAATAAGCAAGCAACATTTAAAGCTTTTCAAACTATAGTGTTATCTTGTATTTGCTTTGTACCCTTACATATGTTGATGGAGCTCCCATTTTCCACCTCTGCTTATTAAAAAAAAAAAGATCATAGAGGGGTAATTTAAATACTGTCCATATGGCGTGATAAGGAAACTAAGGCCACCTTTTATTTCATACAATCTAACTACCATTTACTAATTGCTGAAGTATTTTCTTTGGTTTTAAATAATGAATAATATTGAAGCAAAAGAGGTGTCCAAGTAGAGTTTCTAAGAACATGTATGTATGCAAATACATACAAAAATGACTTACCGCTTGCAACATACATTTACTTTTTTTTTTTACTTACACAGACATGGTCATCCACACTTGCCCTTCTCACCTAGGCTGTCAGGCACAAGTCAGAGGAATGGAAACTACCAAGTCTGGATCCAAAGACAACTCATAGAGTGGGAGGGCTTCAGGACCCCTTTTATCCCCCCAAAATCTTTACTTTGTTGATTCATATGACTGGCAGCTACTCTTGTCCTGTTGATTTTCAAATCTGGTGGCTGTTAATAGGACTTTGAGGATGGGGGCTTCCATGAGCTTAGGCCCAACTTCTTTCATCTGTTCAGGTAACACATTTATTTTCTTTGTTCCCTTAATTCAGGGATCTTCAAACTTGGCCCTTTTATGACTTGTGAACTTCAACTCCCAGAATTCCTCTGCCAGACACGTTGGCTGAGGAATTCTGGGAGTTGAAGTCCACAAGTCATAAAAGGGCCAAGTTTGAAGACCCCTGCCTTAACTACTAAGCTCCTTCTTAACTACTTCTCCAGGTTTCCTAGTTTTCAATCATTCTACTTTACATGTCTGCTTCATCTTTAGATATGGTGGTTTCAGTCTAGTTTTACATGAGGAAACCTGGAAAATAAAAAGGGAGCTTTCATGAATGTCAGCGAGGTGCTATACTCTCTGTGTAAAAGAAAGAGATACATTTAAAATGACTTTAAAAGTCTTTGACTTCTATCAGAGCTAATATGTCCATGGGACACACCCCATGATATTCTACAGCAAAGTGTAAGATGTAGAGAAACATTTCTCTCAGCAACTCCGGACAAATCTAATATTTTCCATTTTTGGAAAATTTTGGATATTTTGAAGATCGGTCAGGCTCAGAGAGTATAACCAAAATGCCAGTGGATTTTGGCTATTATAGTAAAAACATTTAGAAGATGGGATATTTGCCTGCATTTGATCTTGCATTTTTCAGGAATCACTCCTTTCTTTTTGTAACAACTAATGCCCCATAATATCCAATTGTCTCCTGAAATTCTATAGTGAAATAGAATCATTTCTATAGTGAAAGCTTTAAGAAGTTCATTTTTTTTATTTTATTTTCTTTTGTTTTGTTTATCTCATCTCCTCATAGTATACTTGGAAACTATGAGTAAAGATTATACAGTTTTGACGGCTGTCACAGATGGATGCCAAGAAACTGTTTTCTGCAGCCTAAACAATTCAAGAGGCTGAGAGACAAAACAAAAGCCCACCAGTGCTTCAGGGTATTTTATCACAGATTTTGGCAGAAACAGAAACCAGAGACTAGGCCTGGGACAGATCAGTAATTGGAGAGATACAGCTTGGAAGGAAAGGTAAATTGCAACAGGGGACGAAGGTATTTGAAATTAAAGTATCAGATTAAAAAATCCCTTTCCTAATTTCCCCCCCTTTTAAGCTATTATATGAAATGAAATCTTTATTTATGAAGGATATATCCCTGTCTATAAAATAAATAAAATGAGTTTAATGCATACTTGTCTTTGTTCTATTAGGTTTAGCCACGGACACTAACTGTACTGTTGCTATACAATCTGGGGGCCCAAACCTAAGGCTTGTGCATGGATTCAGTAGATATTTAGTAAATATATCACTCAAATGTATCTTGCATCACTTGGGAATTCTATGAACAGAGTAACCAGGGGTAGGAGATCATACGCTTATCAGAAGTGGCCTTTCTATTCAACAATATTCAGCCGCAGATGTCACCATTTAAATTAGTAAGATGATTTTTTAAATTGATGGTGCCAGGGAGAAGAGACTTTATCTACATATTGCTTCAGGCAACAACAATGGTTAAACTAGTGCATTAGCAACAGCTTGGATAGGTTATACATTGGAAGGGCAGTCATAATAAAGAGCTCTGGCATGAAGCAATTATGTTGTATTATCACTAGCTTTATGGAAATATATATTTATTCTGTTTAAAACGTATGTTCTAGGTGACTTAAACTTAAAGGCATTACTTGAACACATACAAATTCTAAGTATAGGCAACAGCAATGGTAGCCAGAATTTAAAAAAAAGCATTTAAAATATGAAATATAGTACTTAATAAAAGGAACGATGCCATACTAAAAAGGACACTTTTGAAAATCGGAGTGGAAATGACCTAACCATGTTCCTACATAAGCATGTGGAGTCCAATCTATGTAAAAAGAATTGTCTGGGGAGCACTTAGACTCCATGATCGTTCCATAGTAAGGTACTTCAAAATCACCAAAAGAACAAAAAAGATTCAAAAGAAATTATAAAATGCCTAAGTACAAAGAAGATCCAAACAATACATTTTTACAAGAAAAGAAAGCACTTAGGGAATTGAAGGACGAGTATCAGTAGAACATAATTGTAAGAAAGCATCTCCACACTAAACTGTAACAAAGGAACTATAGTTTTTATATAGGTCAGAAAAACAGTATGAAATTATTTATATATGAAATGGTTGAAAAGATAAAACAGAAAAAAAAATCAAATTATGAAAGATTTCAATGCAGCAAAGAGAAGACTACTTGCCAGAAGCAAATTTCATATCAACTCATTAGGTTTCAATCAGGTATCTCTTATCTCTTCCTCCCCCCTGAGATCAAATATGTCTGGGGTCATATTTATAAACTTAAATTGTATCCTTGAATTTATCTGAACAGAGGAGTAGCAACTATAAAATTATTCTCAGTTACTGCGGCCCAACAGGCCAGGAATTAGTAATCTTTCTATTTTGCACCGATCTAAGTGTTCTCATATTTATGGCTTCCAGAGGTACCATCTGCTTTCATCTCAAATGATCCATGACTGGATTTATATCATACTGCTAGTCACGACAAAAGACTTTATATGCTTTCAAAGACAATTAGGAGCTTGCAAAACACATATGCAATATAAAAGCAAACCACCCCCAACAGGAAATTAATTAATAACTATAGATCTGCAGAATGTTAGTGTGTGTGTGTGTGTGTATTATACACACACACTAACATTTTGCAGATCTGTAATACACATACACATGTGGAAATATATATGTATATAGAGGAGAGAGGGAGAGAGGGAGACAGATATTATATTAAATAATAATAGGAATACTTCTACAACCTAGTCATAAAAGTATCAGACTAGTTGATAAACTCTTGAAACGTTTCTACCTTTCCAGAAAGAGAAGTGTTTTCTTTTTCTTTTCCTCCACAAACCAATGTTGTGAGGGAGTTCTTTAGAACTGAACAGATAAAACACACAGAGCACAAACACTTTCTTGTTAATTAGCTGATTTAAAAAAAAAAATCATTACATTTAAAAGATAGAAAAGATTTCATTTCTTTCTCAGCCATGTATGACTACATAGGCAAATGGCGTTCAGTTAAAAAGGCTAAGTCTGCCTCTGTCCTGCTTCTGACTTCAGAAGACTGTGGAGCACAGTGAATTGATTTATGATTAATTGCGTTATCTTTTGGAGATTAACTATCTCCTAGCCTGTGCAGCAATGCTTCAGCTACTTTATCAGTATTTCTACCGTATGCTATTGCGGTGTAGTTATTGCTAAATTCCCCAAAGAGTTAATCAAGGGCTTCAATTAAAATTTTAGCCAGCAACTTTTCACAGCTAACAAAACTTTGATCTTCTAGATGGGCCTTTGCATCTTCTTCTGCATCTCTGGGGAACTGATCCCATATCTTGTTGCCTTTCTCCCTGCATAGTAACAGCTATGCCAAATCCTCTCCAATCATTTTAAATCTGTGGCCTAATTCCAGAAGATGGTAGAGGACAGGAAGGCCTGGAGGGATGTTGTCCATGGGGTCATGATGGGTCGGACATGACTTCGCAACTAACAACAACAATTCCATTTTTGCTTGCTAGCCATTTTACCTTACCTTTCTGTCTCTGAATCTAGCATCTATAATAGCTCTTCTTTATTTCAGCTCTTTGCCATCTTCAAGGTATCAGTTGCAGTTTGAGACATCAAATGACAGAACAAATAACTATCTTACCCTCTGCAATTCTTTTTCAATAAAAGGGGCATTATAGGTAGTCCTCGACTTATGACCACAACTGACCCCAAAATTTCTGTTGCTAAATGAGACAGTTGTTAAATCAGTTTTCCCCCATTTTACGATCTTTCTTGCCACAGTTGTTAAGTGAATCGCTGCAGTTGTTAGATTAGCCACATGGTTGTTAAGTGAATCTGGGTTCCTCGTAGACTTTGTCAGAAGGTCGCAAAAGGGGATCACGTGACCCCACCCAAGATACCTGCAAGTGTCATAAATATGAGTCAGTTGCCAAGCATCTAAATTTTGATCATGTGACCATGGGGATGCTTCGATGGTTATGTGAAAAATGGTCCTAAATAATTTTTTTTCAATGCCATTTTATCTTTGAATGGTCAGTAAATGAAATATTGTAAGTCGAGGACCACCTGAACTATTTTCATAATAACAACAGAATAGGGAGGACCAGAGATCTCTTCAAGAAAATTGGAGATATGAAGGGAATGTTTCATGCAAAGATGGGCATGATAAAGGACCAAAATGGCAGGGACCTAACAGAGGCAGAAGAGATTAAAAACAGATGGTAAAACTACACAAAAGAACTATACAAGAATGAGCTTAACGTCCCAGATAACCACAATGAGATAGTCACTGACCTCGAACTAGACATCCTAGAATGTGAAGTGAAATGGGCCTTAGAAAATCTGAGCAACAACAAAGCTAGTGGAGGTGACAGTATTCCAGCTGAGCTATTCAAAATCTTAAAAGACAATGCAGTAAAAGTGCTACACTCAATCTGCCAGCAAATTGGAAAACTCAACAGTGGCCACAGGATTGGAAAAGGTCAGTTTACATTCCAATTCCAAAGAAAGGCAATGCCAAAGAATGTTCAAACTATCGCACCATTGCACTCATTTCACATGCTAGTAAAGTTATGCTTAAAATCCTACAAGCTAGACTCCAGCAGTATGTGAATCGAGAAGTACAGGCAGGATTTCGAAGAGGCAGAGGAACTAGAGATCAAATTGCCAACATATGCTGGATCATGGAGAAAGCTAGGGAGTTCCAGAAAAACATCTACTTCTGCTTCATTGACTATGCTAAAGCCTTTGATTGTGTGGATCACAATAAATTGTGGCAAGTTCTTAAAGAGATGGGAATACCAGACCATCTTATTTGTCTCTTGAGAAATGTATATGCGGGTCAAGAAGCAACAGTGAGAACTGGATACGGAACCACTGATTGGTTCAAAATTGGAAAAGGAGTCCGGCAAGGCTGTATACTGTCGCCCTGCCTATTTAACTTATATGCAGAGCACATCACGAGAAAGGCAGGGCTAGATGAAACAAAAGTTGGAATTTAGATTGCCGGGAGAAATATCAACAACCTAAGATATGCAGATGATACTCTAATGGCAGAACGTGAAGAGGAACTATGCAGGTGAAGGAGAGTGCAAAAGTTGGCTTGAAACTCAACATTAAGAAAACCAAAATCATGGCATCCGGCCTTCTCAATTCCTGGCAAATAGATGGGGAAGAAATGGAGGTAGTGACAGATTTTATTTTTCTGGGCTCCAAGATCACCTCAGATGGGGACTGCAGCCAAGAAATTAAAAGACGCTTGCTCCTGGGGAGGAAAGCTATGGCAAATCTAGACAGAATACTAAAAAGCAGAGACATCACCCTGCCAACAAAAGTACGTATAGTCCAGGCCATGGTTTTCCCAGTTGCAATGTATGGCTGTGAAAGTTGGACCATAAGAAAGGCTGAGCGCCAAAGAATTGAGGCCTTTGAACTATATAAATGCTTGTTTGTTTGTATGTATCTCACCTTCATTATTTTTACAAATAAGTCAAGTTGGTGAACATATCCAAGACATATTCCTCTTCCTATTTTCTAGACAATAACAGCCCTTTGGGGTGAATTGGGTTGAGAGAGAGTCACTGGCCCAAAGTCACTCAGTTGGTTTTATAGCTAGGGTGGGATTTAAACTCACAGTCCTCCACTTTCTAGCCTGGTGCCTTAACCATTAGACCAAACTTAACTGGACATCCGTGATGTAGCATATCACTCCATATTGTCTTTGTTAATTATTTGGGGGTATTGATTTTAGTTGCCAACAAAAGTGAGTACAATCCAGGCCATGGTTTTCCCAGTTGCAATGTATGGCTGTGAAAGTTGGACCATAAGAAAGGCTGAGCGCCAAAGAATTGAGGCCTTTGAACTATGGTGCTGGAGAAGACTCCTTCGAGTCCCTTGGACTGCAAGGTGTTCAAACCGGTCAGTCCTAGAAGAGATCAACCCTGACTGCTCTTTAGAAGGCCAGATCCTGAAGTTGAAACTCAAATACTTTGGCCACCTAATGAGAAGGAAGGACTCACTGGAGAAGGGCCTAATGCTGGGAAAGATTGAGGGCAATAGAAGAAAGGGACGACAGAGAATGAGATGGCTGGATGGAGTCACTGAAGCAGTAGGTGTGAACTTAAATCGACTCCAGAAGATGATAGAGGATAGGAAGACCTGGAGGAACGTTGTCCATGGGATCGTGATGGGTCGGACACGACTTCGCAATTAACACCACCACCAACAACAAAATATGATTTGTCTATCTCAGTTATGGGCTAGAAATGGCATGAAGGCAATATCAGGGTGTGCTTATAGAGCAGGTAGGAAAATTTCCTATTATAATCTTTCCTTTCGTAAGCAGGACAGGGGAGTCTGATCAAATTGTGTGGCTGAAGAGAAATGGCAATTTTCAAAATGATGCCCATGACTGGATTTGCATATCATTTACCTGGCTCCTACAATAGCAAAACCCTTCTGCAATTCCAAACTTTAAGGGCAGCTTACACGTCTGAATTAAGCTATTGCTATAGGGCTCTGAGGCTCCCAAAGGGTTCTACCAAACTACAATGTAAGATGTGACAAAAAGGGAAATTATCAAATGCACAATTGCAGATAAACTATATTTAATCTTTAATAAAATTCATGCTAACCATCCACACAGTGTTTGAGGGGTTACATCTGTCCGCACAGTAAATGTTCTGCTTAGTTGGAGGTGAAAGGTAAAAAGAGGCATAAATAAATTTTGAAGGCAAAAAAGATCCATTCTACTTACATGCAAGTAAATCAGGGTCCATACTTGCAAAGGATTTCTTGAAATTATTGCTTGTGTCTCCTGTTTACAGAAGGGTGAGAGGTTTGCATAGGTTACTTCTTCTCTAGCACATGTCATGAATACAATATTAACTTAAACATTGATTTGCAAGAGTTAATCAGCTATGATAATGTTTCTATTACTTCCTTTTCATTATCTTCTTTATTACAACTGTAAAAGTGGTACATCTTGAAATTTGATCCTTAACTTTAAATTGGAAGAACATACACTTCAATTTTTCTACAAAGTTTCAGTGGGTGAGGGACTCAGTTTCTTGTCTCCTGGTATCATAATTTGGGTGGGAACTGCAATGAGAATAAATATCCTGGACAGGGGATCTTGACGAAGAAAATGTGATGATGAAATCTTTTGTGGTTGTATGGCTTGATCTTTTGCTTTTCTCACTCAGTAAAAAGAGGGTATGTAAGAAATCTTATTATAAGGTTTTTTTTCATATACATTATTAGTTAATGCAATACCCTGCTGATATTTATACTGATAACACTCATCTTAGCAGTACACTTGATGTGGATTTAGTTTTTATGCTTTAAAAGTAAACTGAAATGGAAATTAATAGTGATTGAATTTGAACTGTCAGTTGCTTTGAGGACATCTATAGGAAACACAATACGCAAATGAAGTGATGAGAAACCTCCTCTATCCACTCTTTTTTTTCTGACAAAGTGTCTGCAAAGCTCTCTACAATTCTAATCCCCTAAGAACATACACGCACATGCACACACAGACACAAAACAATTTGTCAGGCTTCCTGTAAAATTTGGATTCATGACTAGTGTCAAATTTGTGAGATCTTATTAATGACTCTCATTAAATCTCATGTGATGAAAGAAGCACAGGTACTTTGGTTCGCTGGCTTGCAGAATTACAAAACAAATTTACTGAATAGTATTAAAAATGATAACCAAAGATTTAGGAATATTTCGGGGAGGTTGGGGAGGTGGGAGGAGCAGTACACAAATTAGAGAAAATGACAGCTTTTAATAATGACTTGTTTTTGTTTATTGAGCAACTGCTTTCATAGAAAATAAAATACCTGGCTATCGAGAGGATTTAACAAACAAGGATGATTAATATATTTCATTTATGTCATTCAAAATCTTCTTTGAATCATATGGTTTCTTGGCAAGAATAGTTGTTTGGCATTATCAACTTTTATTAATTTTAAATCTGCCAGGTTAGTCTACAGCGTGGGGTATTTGATGATATCTTATCCAGGTTAAATAGGAATAATTAATTGGCCATGTTGGAAAGACAGTTGTATCCAGTGTGTTCCACATCTAGAAATGCTTGGAAAATCCTCCAACTTAAACTTCCTGCACAAGTGAGCATAATGCTTGTTAAAAATATTAATCATATTATGTTTAAAATATGTAATTTGGTTAAAAATAGACTGGATCTTTTTTAAAATCAGCATTTAAATGCAAACCCACGGATTTTAAAAAAATACATCAGAAATTAATGCATATGTAAGAAAATAATTACTCAGAGAAAAATCAATGCAAATATTTGTCAATCTCTATCTCTGAGTAAAGGAACAAAAACTGATAGAAAATGAAAATAACCTAATGTTATCTATTCCTGTTCTCAGAATTCACTATAATTGTGTTCAAATTTAGAAAATTGGCCCAAGTGACTTTGTTTTGAAATCTGTACTGCCACATTCCACATCTTTCTCTTTTTGCCTCCTCACATAACAGTGAAGAATGATATATATATATTTTTCAAAATCCTGCTCATGTACATAAGCAGCTTGAAGTGAGAGAGACAGAGAAAACCTTCTATGACAATTTCTATGCATAACAGAGGGAAATTATTCAACTATAATTTTTAAACTCTTTAGTATAATAGAGACTGTGAACATTGTACTTCACAGGATCTCTTTAAAATGTCTACAGTAAATGCTTCAAATTGTCTCCAAGAATACTGTGTGGTTTTAACTGCTTTTTAAATGTATGAAAGTCTAAGCAATTAAAGAGCAATTACAAAGAAATGAAAATGCCAGTGCAATTAAAATGCATATAAATGCATAAGTCTGTCAACAACCCCCAATTTCACTGTCCCTTGCACTTTCTTGTGTGGGTTCTTTAATTTCTATTTGTGGGATGCTGAGTTGGAGGAAAATGTTCATAACTATTGTGAAAATTTGATCTCTTTTGAAAGGCAATTACATTAACATTATTTGCAAGACTAAATTATATTTAACAAGGAAAACAATTATATTTAATAGGACACAAAAATATCTTTCAAACTAGCAATCATGGTATCCAGTATTCAATTATAAAATGATCAGCCTCAATTTCTGTTGGATTCTGTGGGAAAAAAAAAAAACCTAATCTGGATTCTGATTTAGATCTTATGAAGTAAAATGTATTTAATGTTCCTGGGAAATAATAAGGGATAATAAAGGTTTTCAAATGGTGTGGCAAAGCTTTTTGTATATAATAGGGTTTCACTCTATAACTTTAAGATGACTAGATTAATAAATGGCATAAAAGAACTTTTTGTTCTGGATTTTCATTTTTTTTTTTTTTACCATTCCTTGTGTTTGTGAGTGTAACAGCAACTTTATATCCTGGTCCTGGTGTCAAATTCCTTATGAAAGGACATAAGCAAGGAATCCAGAATTACACAAATTTCAACATGCAATTTCTAGAGCAGTACAAAGATAGCCTTGAAGAAAATATACAACAACCATTAGTAAAACATGGCTTTAGCTCAGGAAAGAAACTAAGGGTTGCCCCATCTTGATTTTATTCAATATAAATTAGTTTTTAAAAGGATAAACACTGTCAGAGTTTCATGATTCTATTATAAAATCTGCGTCAATAGAGTCATAGTATTTTGTCATGTCTGTTTCCTGACTTAGTCTACTTCAAATATGCCTGCAGTATTTTAATGCAAAGACTACAGGTAAAATGCAAAATCTTGGAAAATTCAATAGGAACTTTCAGCCTTCATGTATTTCTGAGTTCCTTAAAGTGAAGTCTGACTTTTTTTTTTTTGGTATATATTTATTGTTAAATATAATAACCAGAAGATCTGTTTGAATATTTTGAATCTCTTCTTCCCAATCTTTGGAAGCTTAAATTGAGCTGCTGTTTAGGAGATAAGCTTGTTGTTTAATAAGTAATATTCTTATTCTAATTAACATCCCTAGTTTTTAAAAATGTCTGTCTCTAAGGTACACACCAGTATATTTCTTTGCATTCACACCAATATCATGTGCAAAACAAGCCAGATTAAGCTTTTGGTCTGATTTTTTTTCCATTCTGTCTCCTGTTCCTCCATCTATGCTTTGAGAGTTGAACCAACTCACATAACATCCACTTCTTCAATGACCATTCAAAATTATGATAGCATTGAATGTGGGAGACTTGTGATGGGTCCTCAGAGATGAGGTGTCACAGCCTCCCCATTGTCACAACATGGTGATCTGGATGCTTGAAAACTGGCTTGCAATTTTGTCACAGCATCCTACAGTCAAATGATCACCATTTGCAACCTTTGTTGCCAATTTCCAACAAATAAAGTCAATGGGGAAGCTGGCAGGAGATTACAAATATGATCACATGACCATAGGATCATAGGATGCTTAGAATTCACCTAACAATAGCAACTGGGACTGCCATCACAGCCATCAGAAGCTGACATGTTCACAATATGTCACTCATTACAACCACATTGCTTAGTAATCAGTTCCTGGTTCAAATTACTATTGATAAGCAAGGATTACCTATACTGCCATCACTATCAAAGCTTCTCTAATGTGCTATGGTAGTCAGTAAGACTTTGAAGCATGGTGCAAATGAAGTTATTTTTAGAAAAAAAATCCCAAAATTTCCCATGTAACATTAATTTGAAACATGAATTATTATAAATACTTTTTAACTAAAATCAATGTTGTTGTTGTTGTTAACTGCAAAATCATGTCCGACCCATTGCGACCCCATGGACAATGTTCCTCCAGGTCTTTTTGTCCTCTACCATTTTCTGGAGTCCATTTAAGTTCACACCTACTGCTTCAGTGACTCCATCCAGCCATCTCATTCTGTGTCGTCCCCTTCTTCTATTGCCCTCGATCTTTCCCAGCATTAGGCCCTTCTCCAGTGAGTCCTTCCTTCTCATTAGGTAGCCAAAGTATTTGAGTTTCAACTTCAGGATCTGGCCTTCTAAAGAGCAGTCGGGATTGATCTGTTCTAGGACTGACCGGTTTGAACGCCTTGCAGTCCAAGGGACTCGCAGGAGTCTTCTCCAGCACCATAGTTCAAAGGCCTCAATTCTTTGGCGCTCAGCCTTTCTTATGGTCCAACTTTCACAGCCATACATTGCAACTGGGAAAACCATGGCCTGGATTATACGCAGTTTTGTTGTCAACTAAAATCAATACCCCCAAATAATTAACAAAGACAATATGGAGTGATATGCTACATCACGGATGTCCAGTTAAGTTTGGTCTAATGGTTAAGGCACCAGGCTAGAAAGTGGAGGACTGTGAGTTCAAATCCCACCCTAGCTATAAAACCAACTGAGTGACTTTGGGCCAGTGACTCTCTCTCAACCCAATTCACCCCAAAGGGCTGTTATTGTCCAGAAAATAGGAGGAGGAATATGTCTTGGATATGTTCACCAATTTGACTTATTTGTAAAAATAATGAAGGTGAGATACATACAAACAAACACTTTAAAACTTGTGGACTTCAACTCTCAGAATCCCCAGCCAGTATGGGAGTGTTTGGGTGATTTTTTGTATTTTTCTTACCTCAGAACATACACAACAGGCAAATCTTCTGCTGCTATGTCTATAGCATTTTACAAGATATTTTCTTTTCAGACTTTATTTCCATTGGTTATCAACTTTTCTTTCTTTCAGTATGTTCTGCTCTCTGCCTCGTTGTCCAATTCTGTTGTTTTGAGGGCTTTAATTATCTCTTTTTCTCTTCCTTGAAAAAAATTATTATCCTTTTTAAATTATGCTCCAGCTTTTTCCTCCACACTTGTGTCCAAGTTTGGCAAGGTATGATTCTGTCCTCAACCAATCACACATGTTTCTGTTTCCTGACTTTCTTTTGACCCCAGCGACCATGACTGTATTTCTAATAAGCTGCACTTTTAAACTTCTTAAATTGCTCCTTTAACCTTCTTAAATTGCATTCTTAACCTCCCTAAAATGGGTGTTGACCTTAACTGAAAATGAAACTAGTTGAGGTTTTCACCTCTGCCCTTTTGACCTTAACCGGCCATTTAGAGTGTTCAGTAAAATCCCCAAAATGGAGGAAGATTTGACAGACATTCAGATCTCAGTCAGCTTCTAATAAGCAATCATTGTTTAAGGGTGTTGAAATCAAATAATAATTGCATACATTGAGATACATTCCAAATGAACTCCCTTTAAGAATTAATCAATTCCATCAGTTACTTGTGCCCTCTTATTTCTCCTTTCTTATATCTCAATACATTCCTGGCCATGACCTTTGCTCATCCCATTTTGCTATTTTTCATTGTCTGAAGTTCTCCCCTTTCAAAAGGATCTGTCAATTGTCTTCTTTACAATCTGGATTATAGTAGAGCTTCATGGAATCTGAAAATAATGATTCTAAAGAAACACATTTGTGTGTGTTACTTAAAAAAAAAAAATCATTTGTCACCCAGAAGGATAAAACTCAAACTCATTTTTTTTCTTTGTGATCAATATAAAAAAGTATTTTTGATCACTTTCAATAGCACTATGTCTAATATGAACAACAGAATAAAATATCAAAAGGAAACAAACATGACCTTGTTTTTCCTTTTTTTAAAAGTGTTCTTGTATCAACTAATACCTTTAATTCTTTGCTAAATAACAATAAACAATATAGGAGGAGTGGAAAAGGTGCCAAATGTGTCAGCAAGGTCCTATACTGTTCCAGACCACACATGCACACACACAAATAGTTGAAGGACTTTATTTAAGCACTACCAGCCCCTAAAGTCATTCCCCCAAGTCCTTTATACTCAACATGCCTGCAAACAGCCCCCCTCAAAATTCCAATAAAGCAAAGTCCAACACGAAGTCAACCAAACAAAATACCAAATCCAAAGCCTAGGTACAAGTCCAAAAGCACAATATCCAAATCCTAGGTGCCAATTCAGAGTCCACTCACAAATCCTAAGACTAAGCACCGAATCAAGAAACAAGACAGGAATCCAAGAAGCCAGAACACAGTCACAGCAGGAATTTGAACTGTTGTTTCCAACATCAGGTTACTTAACTGGTCGGGCTAAGTAGGCCTGGGCCAGTGTAATTCATTAGAAGGAGAGAGGCTGCCTCTTCACAAGTAGCATCACTAACCTGACCAATGGTTATTGTTATTAATAATAATGGTAGTAGCCAAGTCAGGAATAGAAAAATGTTTAGAAGACTTTGTTGAGTTATCAGCAGAGCCAAGAGATTGCCCAGAATCTGCAGACATGCTTAAACAAGGTGCTAACAAGATAAGTAAAAGTATTAATAAAGAATGCTGTTGCAAGGAGTTTAATACAGGAGAAAGAATTAAAGTAGCTAGCACTGGAAATCAAGTTCTTCTAGATAAAAAAGAAAAGAAAATATCAGAATGGAAATAAATATGAAAGTTATTTGCATTGGAGAAAACCCAGTTCTTTAAGACATGGATTCATTTAATGCAGAGGTCTCCAACCTATGAACTGCAGCCCATTACCAGGCTGCCCCTTTGCACTGGTGCTAGCAGAGCTGCAAGCCTCACGTCAGCACTAGTTGAGCCACAAACCATGAGCCACAAGCTGCAAACCAGCACCAGCCAAGCCTCAAATTGTGAGCTTCCTACTGGCACTAACTAAGTCGCAAGCCATGAGCCACAAGCCATGCGCCAGCATCAGCCAAGCTGCAAGTCATGGGCATTGCACTGGTGTTAGTTGAGCCATGTGCCGTACATCGGTGCTAGCCGAGTTGCAAGCCACAAGCCTTGTGCCAGCATTAGCCGAGCTGCAACCCTTGTACCAGTGCTAGCCGAGCCTCACGCCAGCATTAGCTGAGCCACAAGCCTTGCGCCGGTGCTAGCAGCCCCATTTGTGTAGCATGAATGCTCGCAGCCCTGTTTGCATGCACACCTGTGCAGCCACATTAGCGTGTGTGCGCATTTACGCATAAAGGTGCTTGTCCCTCCCTTTCCCTTTCTAGGCCGCCAACCTAGAAAGGGTTTAATGTGTAGCTTATAAGCTGCTTATAGTAATAACAACAGCACTTAGACTTATATACTGCTTCGTAGTGCTTTACAGCCCTCTCTAAGCAGTTTACAGAGTTGGCATATCACCCCCAACAATCTGGGACCTCATTTTACTGACCTCCTAAGGATGGAAGGCTGAGTCAACCTTGACCCTAACCCTAACTCAAATAACCAATAAATAACCAATACCACATCAACACAAATGTGGTACAAATGAACTTCTCTAAGGTATTAATTTTTCTACTTAAATAAGTGGAAAATGGATGGGTCTATTTTTGTTCTTTTAATTTTTGCACTTTTTTAGTCATAAATCTGTTCCATTCTGTTTCTATATTAATCACACTGAAAATGCATATATATTAATATTCACATATAAATAAAATTGTTCAAGTGCATACTTTCCAAGATTAACAGCTAAAATTGCACATTTAGAAAAGCAAACACATTAATAAGATAAATTGTATAGTCATTGCCATGTTTGTATAGTCCTTGCCATTCTTGCCATGTTTCTCTATTCAGGAATTTATTTGTAGGTTAAGGGCACAGCAAGCTAACTGACATGAGATACCAAAACACTGAGCAGAATTTTAGTTCCTATAAAGCCCTATTGCTTAATACTATCCCTATTAATGTGCTAGCCTAAACTGACCAGAGAAATATACTCAGACAATGACATTTAACAACTGGATTAAAATGACCTTTAATAATTAGATTATGCATAATTTGCTTTATATTTTAGGTATATCCATAAATACCTGTATTAATATTTTTTTCCTTTCCCAGAGTTATCAAGCTTCTGAATTATAATAGTCACCATGGAACTATGTGTTTGCTTTTGACTTATGATTGGCAGCTTTCTACTTCTCTGTGTTCATGCTTATCTGGCTAGGAAATGATGTGAATATTCCCTCCCCCCAATCAGAAATAACTCAGCTTGATTTCCAAATCATTCAGCCTGGAAATTACCCATGTTCCTACTTTTTTGCCAGCCCACTTGCTTTTCTAGATAGCCCATCTCAGCCTTATTGGATATAAAATTTTCAAATCTGCCTAATCACTTATCCTCTAAGTTATCTAAATTTCTGTCAGGCCCAAGGAACCAAGAATGACATGAGAAGTTGCTTCAAAATAGTTTATCATTTCAGAATAATCTATTGTTGCACAGCTATAAGAAATAATCTGTGAACATTTTGGAGGGGGGGGGGTTACCAAAGATTCCAGAGAGACAGAAAGAGAGAGAAAGAGACAGAGAGGGAGAGAAGGAGACAAAGAAAGAGAAAGACAGACAGACACACACAGAGAGAGAGAGAGAGAGAGAGAGAGAGAGAGACTGTTTTTTTTTTTTTTTTGTCTTATAAGAAAGACAGTTTGGTGTAGTAGTTGAAAAGTGGGGACAAGAGCATCTTGAATTCTACAAAATAAATATGGGATATGAATCTGGGATATAAATCTAGGAGAACGAAGTTCTCCTTCGTTCTCCTAGAAGCACGAAGCCGAAAACACCAGCCTGAAGATGATGAATGAGACTTCGTCAAAACGTCGCCAAGACACTTCCATAATGGAATTATGGGAAAACAGGAAAACTGAGGCAGGTCACCTTCTCAGGTCTTTTATTGAGATTTGCTCTTTGAGCTCTAAAGAGATATAAGCCATTCCCAGTATGTGAGACTATATAAAAATAAAAAGATGAGGGAAAATTTTAATACTTAAAGTTTTTTTTTAAATTAAAAGGTTCTAAATTTGATGGTCCCTTTAAGTTGGTTGGGCCAGGCCAACTTTCCTGCCTCTCCACCCCTTTCCTTGTTAACAAAATATTGTGTGGATTGTGCTTGCTGAGAAGATCAACCATGTCCTCTTTGGGGATGCCTTTCCTTTCTGCCCAATTTCTAATTGAATAGGTACAGGATCACCTCAATTTCTTCTACCCTGGCCCCTAAATTTTGTTACTGCTTCTGAAAACTCTGATATTCTGCCATGTTACAACTATCTTCCTCTATGTGCATGGAAGCTGACTAGCAGAGGGAGTCAAACTCTTCAATACTATTTTCCTCATTAGCGTATAAGATTTGTGATATTAATTTTGAACTCAGTCTGACATCAATACCAGCCTAATTTTATGGTTTTAATATATCCTCAGGATAGGTATTAGAAGGAATCCTCATTTTTGCAACTTGCAGCCCACCTAGTTACCAGGTTTAAAACATCTTCTCAAAACAAGAAAAAAAATTAGGATTCTTACACGGGCTTTTGAAATTACTTTTCTTGAAATACTCATCCAATTAAATTGACAAGCATTCTCTTCACTCTGTATTCAATCAGTTCCAACTCTCATTAGGAATCATGACAGGCTTGAATTTACCAGTCTGTCAAGACTGAAATGATTTGCAGCTCAGAAAGAATCTACTTTATACTTACTATATATTACAGGCAAAGTGTGCTTGAAAGAATAGATGCTTTGTGCATTGTTCATATTAGGAAACTACATTATACTGAGTCAGACTCACTAGTTCATTCAGGTAAGGCCCGGAAAATCTGCTACTTGAGACATATACACCTAATTGGTATACTTGGTTACTTAAAGCCAATCGTGTTATTTTAGCACCGCAGCGAAATAAATAAATAAAAAATGTCCTTGGCACAAAAAGGGAGGAGGATTAAATGTAGATTTAGTCAAACTCAGTAGGATCTCTAATATGAATTGATTCCAGTACATCTGTTCTAAGTAATAAGGAAACCAGGAACCAAGAGAATGTAGTTCTTTTGCTAATACCAAAACCTGGTACTTGAAATAGTGATCTTACTCTGCAACACATACGACTAAAATAGGAAGGAAGGAAGGAAGGAAGGAAGGAAGGAAGGAAGGAAGGAAGGAAGGAAGGAAGGAAGGAAGGAAGGAAGGAAGGAAGGAAGGAAAGAAAGATCACTTACTTAGAATGTTGCTGACTCCTCCATTCCAACTTGGCCTCTCTACATACTCCAAGGCACATGAGTCAGGACATTAAGGTGATGGAAAGAAAGCTAAAACCCATTCTTTACATCCTCCCCCCATCTTGCTAGAAATGCTCCTTGTGTTAACAACAGCATAATAATCTTTGTTTAAATGCTGCTGCTTCCATACTTATTGGTGCTTATTGGATGATCATGGGACACTGTGATAGAAATACACCTGCAGAAATATACAAAATCTCCATCCATCTTGTGCATTTTTTTCTTTAATGAAAATGAACACTTGCCAGATCTAATTCCAACTAAAGTCCATCTTAACCTGCTGTCAGCACCTTCTATTATCATTAGAACAGTGAGGTGATCATTCAACTGGCCTACTTCCTTACAGGAAAAATCATATGAACTTTAAATTAGCTTGCATTCTTTCTTCCACATCAACTTAATAGGGTTATGAATCAGACTGAATTATTTACATTAATGGGTTTTATGGCAAATCACCATCCCTTTTCTTTCTTCTTTTTTTCTGATTGCAACTTTGCCAAATATCACCTTCTTGGTTTGTGCTCTGGCTTCAGAGAAGCATGTATTTCTGAAAAAGAGAGATTCTAGATTGCCAAGTCATTTAAGTGGTAAAACAATGAAAACAGTTGTGAATATCAGCCAAATTTTCCCAGGGCATTAACCAGGACAAACCATATTTTTGACATATAGTATTTAGTAATACTGTATAAATGTTTGTAAAAAATATTTACATTTTTTTAACACTGTCTTTATTTCTCAGAGTGAATTGACATCAAATTTCAGACTGAAGCTTTCAAATGGATACTCATTCTGATGACACAAATGGATGGCAACCAGTCACATAAAATGCAATTTAAGACAAGAGTGCCAAAAAGTCACTGGTGGTAGCATTCCAGAAATAATTAAATTGGATGAATAGCTGTTAATAAGGTTTTTACTCAGTAATTCAGATCCCACACTTCTTCTCCCCTCTTGGTTAGCAACAGAATTTCTCCCCAATGAATTAGTGAAACAGACAAGATAAAACAATATAAATGGAACACAGTAAGATTTCTATTAAGCGATATGAATCCAAAAACTTTGTCCAGTAATCTCATTCCTTTTGTCAATGCGTTTTAAACAGAGCAATCCTCAACATGGTCTTTAACCCAGTTAAGCCAAAATAATTGTATATGAGTCTAAGTAGCATGCATACATGCGACTATAACTTTAGTTCCATATAGCATGTGTGCATGCATGTACATGTCTCTGTGTGTGATCATATTACCACATGTCTAGAAAAAATGTGAGGAAGAATGATATTTCAAATAAACTCTAGTAGGCATAGAATGGAGAGAAAAATCAAAGACACACTACAACAGCATCAAATAACAGTGATTGAGACTGCCAGAAGAACAAGAACCAGAAATTTGTATGTCTTTTGATACCTGAAGCAGTAAAAGAGAAGGAGGGGGGGAGGAGGAGGAGGAAAAGGAGAAGGAGAAGATGAGAAGAGAAAAGTCTTCGGCCTGGATGAAGATGAAGGTTCACTTTTTAATGTTTTATTTTATATATCACCCAGAGTCTGGGGCAGTATATAAATATTGTGAAATAAATGAACAAACATCTTCCTTGATTAAAAGATCAGATAAAATGTATATTTGGAAACAAAGTAAAAAAAGAATGCTAAAAAGTTAATATTAGGGGCAAATATTTACAATTAAAATTGTAACAAACTACATATAAAACCATCTATCCATCTCCAACTTTATTAGAGGAGCTACACTGAAGACAATAGTAGTGGAATTTCTAATTGATTTGTTTAAAAAGAGAAAAAAAATTGAAGGTACTGAATAATATATGCAAGTATGAAAGATGAACCAAACCAGATTCACACTGATCTCTGTTCTGGAGAGTAAACCAGACAAAAAGTATAAAGGATCTAGAGTCTAGACCAGGGGTAGGCAACCTTGGCTCTTTTATGACTCATGGACTTCAACTCCCAGCATGGCTGGGCATAGCATGGCTGGCTCAGGAATTCTGGGAGTTGAAGTCCACAAGTCATAAAAGAGCCAAGGTTGCCTACCCCTGGTCTAGACCATAACCTTGTTCTTACCTCATCAAATCTGGTGAAGATGAACTATAACCTGGGTTTTTTCAGTCCTTCCTGACTACATTTAAGTAACTCTATCATGGGACCTATATGGAGTAATTTACTGGAACATTATATTATAGTACAATTGACAAGTAATCTTCTTTGGGGAAAGGGGGAATGGAAGAATAGAAACAAGTAAGTTTGGATTCATTGTAAATGTTTGTGATTTTGCCTCCTCCCAAAGTTCACATATTCATTTGTACAATTGTTATTTTGTTCAGTTGTTGTTATTGTGAGACTGTCAAAACAGTTGCAGATTATGAACTGTGATATGAATCGTTCATTATATGACTCCTGACTAAATAAAAGAAAGTCTCATCAATGAGGAAGAAAAACAGCAATAACAATGTCAAACATGTCATAAAGTAAGTTATGACCAATTTATACAAAGTATTTCTATCTGAATTTCATTTTGACAATGCAATAGACCAGTGACATGAATGTATTTTGCCTCACAAGATCCTGATATAATTTCACAATTTAATCAAATAAAATGAAGAAAAGTTCTGTATTAAGCAAATAGAGAATAGCTACAAAGTATCTATTCAAACTAAGAACATTAGTTACCCTACATGGTATAATATGGATCCCTACAATATGAGTTAAAATGGTTTTAACAAGGTAACTGATTCTGATTAATGCAAATCAGTGGATCAATTAATTTTATTAACAAAACTACCAGGCAACTCAAGTACAGTCTCATTCTGCTCTAACAGTTTTTCCCACTGTCATCTTCTACTTTTTAAATTTACAGCCAAGCATTATATTATCATTGTTAATTATTTTTGTCTTAACTGTAGGCTCTACCTTGTGGTTTTATCTTTTTTACTTTACCTTAAACTAGCTAGTAATACTGGGCTGAAATCCAATGAGAATCTCAATATAAAGTAAACAGCTATTTAGTTTGCAGTAAAGTATTTTCTCATAAATCAAACAAACATATATCTGTCTTAATTCTTACCATCATGCAGAAATAAAGCCATGAACTTATTGGTGTTCTGATTTTATGTCTTCCCCTCATCTCATTTTCCTTCTTAAAATATATTGACTGTCTTCTATGTAAACAGGGTATTTTGATGTAGGAGAATCAAGCATTTGTCAGGCAAGATTTTCAGCTAGAAAGCTATTTTAGTGAGGTAAAAGATTGAAGAAAACAAATACACTAATGGGTGACAGTTCATGCCAGCTGAGCGAGCAGGAGCTCCATGTTCATATTCCTGGGTGGGCTTCTGCCCTCAGGCTAAACTATATCAGGTTTGTTTTGTTTTGCAGATAAAAGAGAAGCAAACAACAGTCTATTCACCCCATTTGAATAAAATGTGTCATTTCTGTTTGATGCACCAGGAGCCAAAAACAGCTGTTTCCAAAATGAGAAGTTCTCGCCAAAGGTGAGAAATAGATTTTTTTTTCTCTTTTGCTTTGAAAGGGTTCAATAAAGAGAAACAATAGGCCAAAACCCAATTAACTATTTTTTATAGGAAAGGAAGGACATTTATAGTATGAAATCATATTTAATTGTCTACTGCAAGATTTTGCCCATCTTACATTGGATCTTGTGAAGTTCCTCTGGAGACCAGAACATATCTGGTATGGCAAATCCAAAGAAATGTATCCAGTAAAAAGATTTTAAAAGTAGAAAGGAAGATACTGTTATAATATATACTAAGGAAATAGTTATCTCATTACTAAATTATCTCATTGCCATATGGAAAAGATATTTATTTTTCTTATCAATGCAATCTGCAGAATAAAGAAAGATGCTTGTTCCTTTAGATGAGTCACAGGACTTTTACTTGTTATCTGAGTGTTCATCTGTGGAAACCTCAACCTTTCTTCAATAACAAACATTCCTAAAAAATATTAAAAGTATTTGGTCTCCCATATCTTCTTTTCCTTAGCAATTTCTTCTCCAGAAAGTAGGGAACTATTAAACAGCAAGGAACAGGGTTGTTGAGAATCTGTGTATAGAAGTACTACCTTGTCATAATAGAAATGTCAACCCAAAGCAGAATGCTACAAATCTATCCTGACCTTGAAATATAACCAATTTCAAAGGGAAACAACATTGAGCAAATGTGGTGCTAAGGATAGAAAAAACTGTACTTGCTTTAATCCAAATTACTTTCATATGTTCTTATTCCTAAATCCACAATATGTGTTTTATTTTAATATGTAGACATGTTGGTACATTTTAAAGCCAAACATTGCATTACAGAATTCATAAACAGGAAATATGCCTGTATTCTGATCCTCAGTTAGTTCAAGAAATGTAAATTAAGTTTACTATGGCACGCATGATCCTCACTACATGACATTTATCACTAATTTATATACAACGGAAATATGCACAAGATAAACAGCCCAGATTAGAGCTGAGATGCTAGCCTCTTGAAAAGTTTGAGCGGTTTCTATAAATTGGAACAAAATGACAAGATAGAGACTATTCACGTAAGTGATTTACAATATTTTCAAATGTCATCCAACTATCTAACCTCTTCATTATACAGATAGTACTCAACACACAGCCACAATTGAGCCCAAAATTTATGTTGCTAAGTGAAACATTTGTTAAGTGATTTTTGCCACATTTTATAACCTTTCTTGCCACAATTGTTAAGTTGTTAAGTTAGTAACTTAACTGTTAAATTAATCTGGTTTCCCCATTGACTTTGCTTGTCAAAAGTAATCACATGACCCTGGGACACTATAAAACTGTCATAAATAAGAGTCAGTTGCCAGGAGTCTGAATTTTGATCACATGATCATGGGGATACTGCAGTTGTCATAAGTGTGAAAAATGGTCATGGGTTACTTTTTTCAGTGTCGTTGTAACTTCAGACGGTCACTAAACAAACAGTTGTAAGTCAAGGACTAACTGTAATCTAGAAACATCTAATTAAACTGGTGGAGTTAAGTCCACATAGAAGGGGCTCTCTGTATGTATCTTTATTTTTTTGTTCTTACAAAACAAGAGTTTCTCCATGGAAGGCAGATCTTGAATGATCTCGAGTTTCCTTTTAAAGAATGAATTGTTTAGGTCCATTTCTTGTGCATGGCTACTAGGAGCTATGCACATCAGCATACTCTTCTAAAATTCAAGAATCAATCCATCTGAATGTTCTTCATGTCAAGCTTAGCAGCCACTTAAACATCTTCATCCTAATTCGCATAGTAAAGTTTTCAGGTATGAACAAACAGGACTGTTTCCAATAATTAATTTGAAATGGAAATGATTTAATTTAAACTGAATTACTATATTTCCACCGAAATAAGCAAAACAACCTTTATTCTGTCTATCCTTTATATTTCTTCCCAAGATATTTTACTTTTGAAACAACTGTAAGTGCCAAGGGAAGACAAATATATTTAAATTTTCCAAGTGTGGAATTTTGTCATGTTCTCACTCAGAAAGGAAGACTCCAGACCTCAAATGAACTGACACAGGTTTTAAACCCCAGTCAGTGTATTTACTGTAACTGAATATTATTCAGCAAACATTTAAGACGTAAGAGTGTGCTCTTCTATTAGTAATAATTGTATCTTCTAACCATGTGCTAGTCTGCTCTAATCCCTTCATGGGTCTAAATGAAATATACTATGTACCCATGGAGGTCATTTAAAAAAAAAAAAATAGACACAAAGCAGACACACACACATGTGCACACACACACAAACCTGCATGCCTTTTTGACTGAACATCAAGCTAAAAGCATCTATTTACTTAGGGATTCAAGCATTTTATAGGGTGCCATGTACTTCTACAACTGGGATTAGGCAATCATTTACAATATCTGGGCAGTCATGGATGGAAATGTCAAGCTAAATAACAAACGAATGAGATCCTGCAGTGTATCATATCCCCAAGAAATGCTGGACATGACAACTAAGTAAGCCTCTACTACTTGGTCCAGCATAGTAAATGGCTTGTTTCCAGTAGAAAATTGCCACTTGCTGTTCTCAGTGAGAGCGAAGGAAGGAGGTCAAGGGGAAACTTCCAGAGAGAAAGCAGGAAAGAAGCAGCCAACACTGTTCTTTGTGCTGCATCTTTTCAGCTGGGCAACAGATGGTAAAAATTTACAGAAGCAACTCTTAAGCAGAGAGCTCATATATTTGGCAAATGTGCCCCTTTTTCAAAGAATGGTGTAATACAAGTTTTGCAACACTTAACCTTGCTTTTTCAAATTGGGCCGCTACCGATAACAGCCTTGATAGCTTTTTCAGTCATATAAAATGGCAATCGCTGTGCCAGCTCAGCTTCTAGCAAAAGGGGAGGGGTTGATACCAAAATAATAATATTATGCATTTGCGCTTGCATTTGCAATGATACATTTTAGCAAGGTTCATATAAAATACAGGCACAATATTATGCAATGGGAAAAACATTCCTCCATTTCACATTCACCCTTAGACAAACAACATAGCAATAGCAAATATTCCTTTTTATAGCAAAAAATCGCTACAGTCCAGTTTAGGTCCAGAATAGAAATAACAATTATACAGCTTTAACATCAGTGTTATGATATCTCTGTAATATAATGATATTTTTGAAGATAACTATTTAATACTTTTTTGAGGTCATTAGCATTTGTTTTAAATAACTTAGGATTCCACCCAAAATGGCAGATTTGTCTCTAGGTAGGACTTTGTCTAATATTTTCAATTCAAGGATACAACTTAGCTGAAACAATAACTGCAATATGTAAGACAGATGGATAAACTCATTCAGGATATCTCCTGGTTTCCAGAAATATTTTTTTAAAAGGAGGAAATGAAGCTGTAGAGAACAGCCTGATAGGACAGAGCATGCCAAGTGTCTCACTGAGCATTGAGATGAAAAGAAATGAAAATTGATAGCACTTCAATTTCCAGTATTGCTTCCACTCCCCAGTCCCCTTACAAAACAATTTGAAATCAATTTGCAATCCATTTCATTTCTGCCAAACTCAGTACATAGAGAACAGGAAACCCCATGACCCAATTAACACTCATCCTCCAACTGATTAATAGAAAAATCAAAAAAATGCCATCCAATTAGTGTCCTGCCCTGAAGCAATTGCAAGTGCTAGAAGAGCAAAAATCTCATCCACTCTTCCACCCAGGTCTTCCTACATTGAGGAGAACATCTGTCTGCTGGTATGCAAAAAAACTTGTGTGTTTGCTATAAGGACTAGGTTCCTGGCTGCCAAATCAGCATGTTTCTGTGGCATTTAAAAGTCCAAGTGAATTGCAGCACAATTTGAATTGTACGATATTTACACACTTCCCAATAGCTTTAGCCACAATTTCATGTTGCTAAAATGGATCATGGAGTGGGGGTGGGGGGATGAGGAACAAATTCTAAACAATGCACACTGATTTGTTTAGCATATTATAGCTCTACATGTGGGATAAGAGACTGAAATGGCTGACTTGGAGAATCACTTAACAGTGTTACTAACTCAACAACTACAGTGGTTCGCTTAACAACTGTGACAAGGAGGATCATAAAAGGGGACAAAACTTAGCACGTGTCATGTTTAGCAAGAGAGGTTTTGGCCTCAGTTGTGGTTCGTAAGTCATGGACTACTTGTACAAAAATAAATAGGTTCCAAAACAAGAGATTATTGCTATGAAAACTGAGTGGGATGATGATGTGTCTATATGAAATGGGAAAATTCCAAGGGACTTAAGAATGTCATACTGGGACAAGTCAGGTTTAGTAAGAAATTACATCAATGGACTGGAACTGTCATTCTCAGAATCATCACATAAGATAAAATACCATTCGGAATATCTCATTTCTAGAATTTGAACCTAGCTGGCCCAGGGTGACTTTCACCTGGGTTGGCTAGTAAATATGTCTGTGAATTGTGCTTTTAGTTCAGAATGTAAATAGATGCAATTGTAAACTTGCATGTATTTCTACATGTCCAGAATCAGAATAAATTAGTAGCACTAGAGGTATTTGTCTAACAGATCACCATGTAACGTGATAAGCTCAGAGCCAGTCACAAAGTGTAGCAAAAACCTGACAAAAAAGAGGTTTAGAATCAAGATCACATGAAGTATTACTACCACTTTACAATGCCTTGGTAAGGCCACACTTGGAATACTGCATCTAGTTTTGGTCACCATGATCTTGCGACTCTAGAAAGAGTACAGAGAAGAGGAACAAAGATGATTAGAGGACTGGAGGCTAAAACATATAAGGAACGGTTGCTGGAATTGGGTATGTCTAGTTTAATGAAGAGAAGGACGAAGGGGGACATGATAGCAGTGTTCCAATATCTCAGGGGTTGCCACAAAGAAGAGGGAGTCAAGCTGTTCTCCAAAGCACCTGAGGCCAGGACAAGAAGCAACAGATGGAAACTAATAAAGGAGAGAAGCAGCCTAGAACTAGGGAGAAAGTTCCTGACAGTTAGAACAATTAACCAAAGGAACAACCTGCCTCCAGAAGTGGTGAATGCTTCAACACTGGAAGTTTTTACGAAGAGACTAGACAGCCACTTGTCTGAAATGGTGTAGGGTTTCCTGCCTGAGCAGGGGTTTGGAGTAGATGACTTCCAAGGTCCCTTTTAACTTTATTATTATTATTATTATTATTATTATTGTTGTTGTTGTTGTTGTTGTTGTTGTTGTTGTTATCGATCATCGCACAGTCAGCCAGATGTTCAGACTGGATTTGGCATTTTGTCTACCTATCGAGTCCTTACCCAGGACCTGGGATAGGCAGATGTGGATGTTTGATGGTATTACAGATATCGTCGCAGGATGGAAGCAGTTCCTAATAAGGCCGCCTTTTGCAATTGACTAATAGCGAATTTGTCAATGCCAATGGTGTTCAAGTGGTGCTCCAGTTGTTTTGGGATTGCACCCAAGGAGCCTATGACTATTGGTACTACCCTTGCTTGCTTTTGCCACAGTCTTTCTATTTCTATTTGTAGGTCTTTGTATTTTGTTATCTTCTCCAGTTCTTTCTCTTCTATTCTGCTATCTCCAGGCACTGCCACGTCCACTATCCAGACTTTTTTGTCTTTCTTATCGACAATTGTTAAGTCTGGGGTGTTATGTTGCAGGTGCTTGTCTGTTTGAATTCTGAAGTCCCAGAGCAGTTTAATTTTATCATTTTCTATGACTTTCTCTATTTTATGATCCCACCAGTTTTTGCTTACAGGCAAATGATATTTTTTGCAGATCTTCCAATGCACCATTGTTGCTACTTTGTCATGCCGCTGCTTGTAATCAGTTTGTGCAATCTTCTTGCAACAGCTTACCAAGTGGTCCACTGTTTCTTCAGCTTCTTTGCATAGGCGGCACTTACTGTCTGTTGCTGTCTTCTCAATTTTGACTTTGTATGCATTTGTCCTTAAGGCTTGGTCTTGTGCAGCCAGAATTAGTCCCTCGGTCTCTTTCTTCAATTTTCCTGCTCTTAGCCATTGCCAGGTTTTATTATTATCTGCTTTCCCAGCTATTTTTTTCATGTATTGGCCATGTAGTGCTTTGTCTTCCCATGCCTCTATTCTGTTCTTCATTTGGTCTTTCTTGTAGGCCAGTTTGGTCTCTCCAGTAGTTAGTAAGCCTTCCTGATATACTAATTTCAGTGCATCTTCATCATTGTTCTTCAGATATTCTTCCAAAGCCATTTTTTCTTCTTCAACCATCTGATGTACTTGTAGCATTCCACGCCCACCTATTTGCCTTGGTAGATAAAGTCTATCAATGTCACTGCGTGGATGAAGGGCATGATTCATTGTCATTATTTTTCTGGTCTGCCTATCCATTGCTTTTAGTTCTGCTTGAGTCCAGTCCACTATTCCAGCTGTGTACCTAATGACTGGGATTGCCCAGGTGTTGATTGCCTTTATGGTATTTCCTCCATTGAGTTTGGATTTTAAGATCTTCTTCACTCTCTTGATGTATTCACCTCTAATCTTTTTCTTGACTTCAGTGTGCTTGATGTTGTCAGCTTGAAGGATACCCAAGTATTTGTAGTACTCTTCCTCATCCAGACTCTTAATGTTATTTTCGTGGGGCATCTTGATTCCTTCAGTTTTCATTATTTTTCTTGTTTGATAGTAAGTGTGGCACATTTGTCCAAGCCAAACTCCATTACAATATCTTGGCTATATATACGGACAGTGTTGAGCAGCGATTCTATTTCAGATGATGTTTTTCCATACAGCTTCAGATCATCCATATAAAGGAGGTGGGATAGTCTGGCAGATGTTTTTGATGTTTGATAGCCATGTCCTGAGTTATTCAGTATTGTTGACAGAGGAAACAGTGCAATAACAAATAGTAATGGTGATAATGAATCTCCTTGAAATATTCCTCTCTTGATATTAACCTCTCCCAGCCTCTCACCATTGATCTGCAACTGTGTCTTCCATTGTGCCATCGATCTTTGCACAAATTTTCTGATGTTTCTACTGACTCCTGTTATTTCTAGGCACTTGATTATCCAATCATGTGGCAGAGAGTCAAATGCCTTTTTGTAGTCAATCCATGCCACATTCAGGTTGGTCTTCCTTTTCTTGCAGTTTTCCACGATCATTTTGTCTATTAGGAGTTGATCTTTTGTTCCTCTGCTATTGGGGCAGTTTCCTTTCTGCTCAGGTGGAAAGAGATTGTTTTTAACTAGATGCTGTTGTACTGCAACAGCTACCACATCAGTTAGTAATTTGAAAGTTGTTGGTAAGCAGGTAATTGGCCTGTAGTTGCCTGGTGTTGCCTCTTTTGCTGGATTTTTCATATTAGGTAGGTTTTCCCAGTTGTTAGCCACTTTTCAATTTCTCCTCCTTGTAGTATATTGTTGAACTGCTTGGCAATGAGTGGGTGTATAACAGTTAGATGTTTCAACCAAAACCCATGCAGTTCACCTTCCCCTGGTGCTGACCAATTTTTGATTTTCCTTGCTCTTTTTTCTACCATTTTTGTTGTTATTACTAGTTCTTTCATTTCAACTTCTGTGTTTTTTTTTTTTTTGC
This sequence comes from Crotalus tigris, assembly GCF_016545835.1. Taxonomy (NCBI): domain Eukaryota; kingdom Metazoa; phylum Chordata; class Lepidosauria; order Squamata; family Viperidae; genus Crotalus; species Crotalus tigris. The sequence goes on from NW_024097206.1 coordinate 49,544, forward strand.
ATCCACCTCTTTTAACCAAGCCGCATCCTTCTTGTATTTCTTTGGGTTATCCCATATCTGCTTCCAGAACTGCACTGTTTCTTCCTTGTCAGGTACTGACTGATTCATTGCAGTTTCTCCATTGATGGATTGGTAGAAACGTTTCTGATTGGATTGAAATTGGAGGTTCTTCCTATAGTTTGCAATTTGAGGTTCATATCTACTGATTTTCCTGGCTATAGCTGTTATTTGTTGCTTTATTATTTCCAGTACTTCCTTGATCTTCCTTGTTTCTAAGTGGTATTTCTTGATTAGGTATTCTTTGGTCTTCTTGTTCTTCAGCTTCTTTTCTTTCATCTGTTCTAGCTTTCTTGCATGTAATCTTAACTTGCTGATCTTATTTTCTAGTCTAACCTTCCATTTTTGTGGTGCACTGTTTGTTTTTCTTCTGTGTTGATTTTGCATCCCAGGTATTCAGTTATAACTGCAGCTGTGCTGTACATTATTTGGTTTGTTTCTTGCAGTGAATTGGTGCTTATATTTGATATTGCAGTATTTGCATCTTTTAATGCTTGTGCTAGCTGTTTCTTTGGAACAAGCTTCAATGCAGGCAGCCTTATTCTGTTGTTTTTATGATGTTCTAGATGCTCAGTTATTCTTTGTTTCAATTCTTTTATTTCTTTAGTTAGAGGGTTGTGTTCTTTCTGAGGAAGAGGTGCCTGGTTTCCAAATGAGAACAGTTGTATATCTCTGCTGGATTCCTTCACTGTCAACTCCCCCTGGTTTGCCTCTACATTCTGAATTACTTCTGGTAAGGCTTTGATTTCTTTGCCCTGTGTAAAACTTTGCATTTCGTCCAATTCTGTTTCTGTGAATACTTTATTTCATATTATAAATCAGCGTTGATCTGCTAGTCTCTGTTCTGTTATTTCTGATTCTGGATGTTGTTCTTTCCAGAACTGGTACATTCATTTTAGATATCTTCTTCTTGTTGGACTTGACCTGTAGTAACAGATCATTATTTCTTTGTTTTCAATCACTGTGTATCTGCGACGGGTAAACATCTTTTCTTCCAGTAGTTCTGCAGTTGCTGGCCCTGGTTGCTCAGCCAACAGTCCTGAGTCCTGTAACCCATTTTTCGCCAGATATCCAGGAACTCCAATATCTAGCATGGACCTTGTTAACCCGGGCGACATCCGAGCCGGTATGGCATTCTGAAATTTACGTCTCACCATATTTTTTATGGGAGAGACACTCTTTATTATTATTATATTCCAAAGGAATGCAGTGGGGTGGGGTAGAAAAGGCTATACTATAGAACTGTAAGCTGCACTCAGATTTATTGAGTATAGAAAAGTTTATCCATCCAATTTTCCACAATACCTGTATTATCCTTATCTCCCAATTTTTCACTTAGTACAGCTGTGTGGTGCACAATTGGAAATGTAATTGGTGCCTCTGGAAAATTAAGGTTAGATTTCTCTCTGGGAGTTTCTTGCTAAGAGCAAGGTGTCTGCTATTTCATATAACATGGCTTGCGATGGCTTGACATTTGTCCCTGTCATTTGTGTGGAAGTATGGAATAACAACATGGACAGTCCATAGTCTCTGTGTATGTGCAGCACTGCAATTTGTCTTCCACAGTGCCAAGTGACATAAAATTACTCTGACTTGAGAAACTTTCTAGCTGATTAAGAAAAAAATGGTCTTTTCCAGAAGTTTCCCCCAAGGTTTGTTTGCATCTGTATACTTTTGACTCCGGTAGATATTGTAAAACAGTGTCTCTGCTTTATTTGTTTGTTTTTTTAAAGAAATCATATATTGGGGAAATAAAAACTAATATATTTGATTAAAATACCATCTTTAATTCAAATGATTTTAAAAAATGCTCCTTCTGAAATTGGGTCAGAAACATCTGAGGGTGGCCTACATCTTCCCCAAAATATTGATTGGCAGCATATCACGGCTTGTCAAGATCACACATAATCCTGGGTCCAAAGAGGTGATTCACCCCCCCAAGTGCTTTAAATGATCATTAAAGATACACACTCTATTAGATGTTCTACCTGCACAATGTTAAAAGGAGGGGAAAAAACACATTCTGTTGATAAATCATGGTAGGCTGCAAAGGAACGCCTGATGGCCAATCAGCTGTTCATCAGCTAGTAGAATAGAAGCAGCAGCAAAACTTGGAGTGCATCTTTCAGTGGTGGTAGTAATGCATTTATTACTTTTTAAAATAACCCTGCAGGCCATACAAGGCAGTTTGATGGGCGATTTGCAAGCTGTGGGCCATATATTGTCCATACTTGCTCTATACGCATGATGCCTAACAACTGGATGAAACCAAAGAATAGCAATAGAAATACCACTTAGACTTCTGTACCACTTCATAATGCTCTACAGCCCTCTCTAAGGGGTTTACAAAGTCAACATATTGCCCTGAACAATCTGGGGCCTCATTTTACTGACCTTGGAGGGATGGAAGGATCAGTCAATCTCGAGCCAATAATAATTAATAACAATAACAATAAAGTCGGAAGGGATCTTGGAGGTCATCTAGTCCTACCCCCTGCTCAAGCAGGAAATCCTATACCATTTCACACAAATGGCTATCCTGTCTCTTTATAAAAATTTCCAATGTTGGAGCATTCATAGCTTCTGGCGGCAGGTTGTTCCACTGATTAATTGTTCTAACTGTCAGAAAGTTTCTCCTTAGTTCTAGGTTGCTTCTCTCTTTGGTTAGTTTCCATCCGTTGCTTCTTCTCCTGCCTTCAGATGCTTTGGAGAATAGAATGTCACCCCTCATCCTTCATTAAACTAGACATACCCAATTCCAGCAACCATTCCATATGTTTTAGCCTCCAGTCCCCTAACCATCTTTGTTGTTCTTTTTTACATTGTGGTGACCAAAACTGGATGCAGTATTCCAAGTGTGGCCTTACCAAGGCATTGTAAAGTGGTATTAACACTTCACATGATCTTGATTCTATCCCTCTGTTAATGCAGCCTAGCATTGTGTTGGCTTTTTTGGCACCTGCAGCACATAGCTGGCTCATATTTAAGTGATTGTCCAGTCAGGAAGAAGATTGTCTTTTTGACTTGCCTTTTACATTTTACATCGCACATAGTCATGCAGTCCGTGTATTTTTTGCGTTGTTTTTTTCATTCTGTTCAGAAAAACTAAGGCTTTCAATTAAAAAAAAACAATATTCCAACAATAAATATATATGGCTCAGGTTTGAACTCTTAGATTTTTGATGTTCTCCAAGCTTGTCTGGAAGTTGAGTCATGGCAAACTGGAATTCTTTTCTTTTTTTGGGTTATCTAAAGTTGGCTGTTTTCTTGCAGACATTTCACTACCTAGCTAGGTAACATCATCAGTGCACTTGTGCATCTAACTCAGAGAACAATGTTTCTATTGTTTTATAGCTGGTAGGCCTGTTTCACTTCTTACATTTATAAAGTTTTGTCTGTTTTTATTCAGTAAAGTCAGTTTATCTTTGGCAAATCATTTGAAGAATATATACACCACAAACACATGCTTAGACAAAGAAATGAAACAAAATAAAACTACAGGATATCTGGAGAATAGGGACAACAGCAAAGGGTTTTTGATGAATGAAAGGCAATGTAAAGCTTGCATGTTTCAGTGTCATTTTAAACTAAAGTCAAAGTCAAATGATACTGGACCGGAACAGATAATAAATGAGATGCAAATGCTGTCAGAGAGAAGAAACTTGAACATCTAACATTTGCCAAGCAAATTAGACAGTATCTGATCAAATTAAAATTATAGGTAATTTGCATCCAATTGAATTGACTCCCTTTTTAGTTGTAATCATTATTGCGTTTGGTCACCATTATATTTCATACTTATATATTGTGTGTGTTCTAATGTTATGTGGGTTTCGTTTAGATTTTTTTTCTGGTTATATATATCCAGAATCAAACTGTTTTGAGTTTGTCATAAATTGGTATAGTTTGCGTCCACCATCCACTGAGAAGTATTTCTTAGTTAAACTCACTTTGTATTTAAATGTGCATTATTAAACTTGCTTCTGATGAATATTTGGAGAATTGATTTTTGCTGTTTGTTTCCTTTCTAGTTGACTTATTAGATTGATGCAGAAATGACAATTATAGAAACTTTTTCAAAAGTATAAAAGAGAAAGAGCTCTTTTTATTTTCTGACAACAAAGCATATCATTGAGAGGAGAGGCATTTATGATGCAGAACCTATCTGGGACTAGAGTGAAAATCATAGGATTAATTAAAAATGGAATTATCTATATTTTAAACACAAAGTACTACTAAATTGAAACTCCAGAGAAATATCTACAGTAGAGATATTTTGCCTCTTTATTATAAGACCATCTTTAGCAATAAAGTTTTAAATCATGGCTGTGCAAAATTCAGTATAAACAGTATTTCCACATGAAACCAACTTTGACTTTCTGAATTAAAACAACAATTTGGATTGATTTGTTAAATCAAAGTGGGTTTGAATTCAGTTTGGAAAAGAAGCCTTTTAAAAAAAAAAATCAATTCAGAAAATTAAATTGAACTTGAATTGAAATTGTATACCAAATCAACATGATTTCCTATATCAAACTAACAATAAATTAAAAAGTTGAATTGGGCCTAATCAATTATTTAAATTGAACTGATGATTCAAATCTGACCATACTTGTGCACCAAATGTTTGTCCTTAATATTTAAATCAATCAATCAATCAATCAATCAATCAGTCAGTCCCAGGAATTCATGAGCATCCACAAGGTGGGCAGAGCAAATAACAAAACAAGCAACACAGTGTTGCAATCCAAACCTCATCCCTTGTACAGGTATTATGATCTTGCAAGTGTGTATATATGTAAGGTACAGAGTTAGCATCTCAGTGATGTGACACTCATTCTGAAATCTATTTGTTAGATTATACAAATAACTCTGGCTGAACAGAGGGACCTACCCTTGTCAGCAGAGTTAGTGATGGCAAAGTAGAAAATAACTATTAAATCATAAAACTAATCACACCACCAACTGGTCCACTACTAAAATAACAAACCAACTTCACGGAAGAGAAGTTGTGTAAGAACACTATTTAAATGAGCACAGGTACATTGCGGCAACCCTGAACATCAGAAAAAGGAAACAGATCTATATAACGTCTTCCAACAAAATGGACACAAAATGCAACTTTATCAAAAAGTGCCTGACTGTTCAACCCACTACAGTACAACCAACAGAAGCTGTGAAAAGGATAACACTGCCCTACATCAAAAACATCTCAGAAACTACCAACAGACTATTACAACCACATTGTATTGCCATAGTACACAAACCAACCAAAACACCTTAAGTCAACCAAAACACCCAGCAGCTGAAAAAGAAAAAATAGAGCTCATCTACAACATACAGTGTGAGGACTCTAACCACCACTTTGTGGGGACAAACAGTCAGAAGGCTAGCAGAGCACATCCATGAACTCCAACTAGCAGTCAGAAGACATGATGAATTTCATAACACATGGACAGACCATAATTTCAATTGGGAAACTGTAAGCATCCTAGACCAAGCCAAGTCCAAAAATGCTAGAGAATTCCTGGAAGCCTAGCACTCAGGAATTGTTAATTGGCCATCAACAGGCACATAAAGATAAACAACATCAATTAGAAAGCCAAAAAAGAAACCAAAAGATCAAAACACCATCTACCAGCAACCAATACCAACAAGGTTGCTTCTCTCCTTGATTAGTTTCCATCCATTGTTTCTTGTCCTGCCTACAGGTGCTTTGATAAATAAGTTGACCCCTTCCTCTTTGTGGCAACCTCTCAAATACTGGAATACTGCTATCATATCACTCCCAGTCCTTCTTTTCTCTAGACTAGCCAGACCCAAATCCTGCAAATGTTCTTATATTTTAGTCTCCAGGCTTTTAAGCATCTCAGTTGCTCTTCTTTGCACTTTTTCCAAAACCAATGAATAAAGTATCTGTTGAATATTTCTCTGTACTACACCCATCACAAGTTTGGGAGGAAGATGTCTGTTAGATAGGAAAAGGACATTTCTTGAAGACACAATAAAGCTTTAGTATAATGAATTCAACTAAAGGCCAGATACTAGCACATTTGTGGTGTCTTGTTGTCCCTGGATGCCCCATCTTCCTACATATCATAGTGGGCTTTATTGAGATCATTTGTTCTATGCTGCATAGAAGGTGAAATGAAAGCAAATTACCAAAGAATATTATGGTGACAATGAATATTTTGGCAGGAAATACCATAGTGAAACAATCCTTTCAGCTGCCCTAATTTAATAGGATCAGTCATTTTTATATGTTGGTGATTTAACATAAAGACAAATGTAAGCAATTTGGTGTAGAGATATGCATTAATCAACATTAACATGACCTCATTAAAAAGATGCTAGGACCCAAGTTAAATCTTTAATCAAAGTGGTATCTAGTTGCAATAGCTTAATTCATAGCAAATAATTCACTTGCAATTCTTTCTTTCCTAGCCATGGCTCAGCTGCAGTGAATGAGTCATCTGGATTTGTTGCTATCAACATATCTCTTGCAATATAGATAGATAGATAGATAGATAGATAGATAGATAGATAGATAGATAGATAGATAGATAGATAGATAGATTCTGTTAGTATATTGGGGTTGTGATCATTTTAGGGATTATATCTCACTTTGACAGGAGGGGAATCAGACTAGTCTTTCAATTTAGATTAATTGCAGCTGCATGCAGTATTGTTCATGCCCTACCATTTTATAAGGTTTATTATTTTTAGGAGAAAAATGTATGAGACAATGAATGCAATCAGTAATTTCAAGATATGGTATCATAATCTTTGATCTACCTTTTTCTGTGACTATGGAGCTTTCTTTCTTTCTTTCTTTCTTTCTTTCTTTCTTTCTTTCTTTCTTTCTTTCTTTCTTTCTCTTGCTCTTTCTCTCTCTCACACACACACACACCACCCCACACACAGAAATACCCACAGGGATTTTCTTTGCAGAAGAAAACTGGCTCAAAACAACTTATTTGGACCTTAAAGGTCTATGAAGTCTCAGGAGTTTTCATAATTTTAGATAAGTTTATGCAGTAATGACAGTGTCGATGAGAAAATTTTAATTAAATTAGTGGGATCACACTGTGCTCTGGCACAACAGTATAATATTTGAAGCCAAATGTTTTTCTCCCTACTTGAAGCAAAACCACCTTCCGTGAGCTGCATGTAAATAAAAGTGAAAAATATCAAATCCGAAGTCACACAAATGAATTGCTCTAAAATGTTGACAGCAGTGGTAATATCTTACTGAAAATATGGGATAATATATTACATAGCATGCATAAAATAGTATATTTCTAAAATACAACATCAGATGCTTTATATATCATCATGTTCCTGCATCTACTACAAACCAACATATATAAAAGCTAACACGCAGTAGTGCTGCTGACAAAGCTCATAATATTGGCTAATAATACTTTTAATTTTTTAGTACAAATTGGGCACTTATTCCAAAAGTCTTATTACATTAATAATTACTAATTAGACACAGTTTAAATTGCCTTTCCATTTCTGTGCCCAAGTGTTCAGCATTTATCAATAGAATACAACCATTTACTATAACTTGGTTTCTATAATTTAGGACATAGGAGTCTGTAATGTCGAAGTGGCAGCTACAACCATCCAATCAACCCTCCCCTTTTATTGCATGTCACAATGCAGCTATAAAGGACAGAGCTTTAATCTTAACATTTTTATCCTTCTGCACCCACCCCTAACTTGGGAACCCTCTTTAATAATGAACTGTAATTTAGTATAGACATGGGGGCTGCTTCGCCTCTAGCTCCGAGTTATATTCTTTTTGCAAGAATAAAGATATAGTTCTTATAACAATATCTAACCTTTTAGTTGCTGATTAATACAAGTACATTTTGTTTTGTTTACTTTGGGATTAAACAACATAAACATGGGCACTATTTAAATTAAGGCCTATAATTATACTTTTGTTCCATATGCTTCACATGGCTTCATTTTTTGTTTTGTTGTCCTTCTTTTATCTGAGAAGGCAAGCATTTTGTTGTATTTTATTTTACCTGAAGGCATAAGCAGATTGAAGCAACTTTTTTTTCTTGCGGTGAGATAAAAAATCTAGCTTTTCTTCTTTTTGGACTAAATAAAATAATTATTTAGTCATAAATAATTTGGTCATCAATAATTATCCTTATATTTATAAATATGGGTTAAAAACTGCATGTGCAGTTACTATGACTTTGTCTCTAGTAGTGTATGCAAATACCTTTCTTGTGGCTTCATATCTACTTGCATTCAAATGCCTTTCATGTAGGCAGACTGATACTTGTCTATATTATTTATTTTAGCTTTATATTTTTATTTCTCTTCAAAGAGCCAGAGTCACAGATTTCTCTGGGGCTATTTACTCAGCCAGAAAGAATTTTAAATCGGTCCAGTGGCATTTTCCCAGCCAGTCAATGAAGGATTCCTTGGGGATTCCTGTGATCAGCCCATTTACTCCCACTCCACCACAAGAAAAACAGGCTGACAGCAGCAGCCTTTGGGTTGAGTGCCAGAATGCCCCCACGCCCCTGTTCTCTCCTGTCTCAATCTCAGTTCCACCTTTCCATGCCTCGGCCTGGATTAATGCAGGGGCTATCTGGATATGCTGCACTTGCTCCATGGCTTGGGTAACAAGTGACTGGGACTCCATGCTCTGGCTCACCCAAGCCTGGAGGTTTTTTAACTTGAGAAGGTTTGAACCTAAACCAAGACAAGGCCTGCTGCAATTCACTTGTCCTTCTCTTGAGTTATCCCATGTTGAATTGTCCTGTGGCAAGTTGTCCCATTCTGCTGCCACATATGAGATGGATATATGCCCTACTTGGCTTCTGCAGACTTCCAGAATGTTATCTTTGATCCAAGAGATTGTTTATATCAATTTGGGTGAGGGTTTGGTACTGGTCATCTTGAAAGTCAGTGGTGCGCATCTCTCAATGTAATCTCATCAAACAATTTCTTTAAATTTCCCTTTTTAAGAGAAGATTTTGGAGAGGATAGTGGAATGACAGTTACAAACAGTGCTAGATAAAATGGATCATCTGGACCAATTTCAGTCAGGATTCAAACTTGCTGAAAAATGCATTGGTTGCTTTGTCAGAACCTGGATGAAACATCTGAGATTTTCCTGGTATTATTAAATCTCTCCGTAGAATGTGATATCATTAAGCATGATTTCTGTTAGTCCTCTTCTACCAAATAGGTAGCTCAAACCAAGAAATCAACTTCAGAGGAAGACTAAAACTACTTTTATTATGATTGGCTATAACAACAGAATCTTAAAAGTCCAATTATATTGTACTTTCTTGTCCTACGTACAAAACAGTGAATTAAGAAGGCCTGTGTCTAAAACATTTCTGAATATCTGCCTGTTGTAGACCTAGAAGTATTTTTCATTGCCCGAGCAACAGATCTTGCATATCTTCATCAAAGTTTTCTTCCTTACTCTCTACAGTGGTTTTCTGGACCATTTGAGAAGGTTGAGAGTGGAAGTTAGAATAGCATTATGGCTCCATTCCCTGCTGAATGGATGATTCCAATCAGTAATTATAGGGATTAAGAACTGAGCCTTTAGTTCTTGTTATGTGAGAAGCTGCAGGATCCATTCTCTTCCCCATACTATTTAATATCTTCATGAAACCAATAGGAAACTATCATTGGTTTGGGGTGAGATATAATCATATGCCAATGATACTAATGTATCCATCTCCAGCCAGAGCTGAGCCAGCAATGTAATGATATTTGGCATTGGAGACTATGAAGGACTGAGTGGAACAAAACAAGCTGATTTGAATCCTAGAAAGATGGAGAAATTGTTCACAAATAAAAAACCTAATATCAATTCTGATTCCTATTCTAGCTCTGCATAGGATTGCATACCCATGAAGGAACAGTTTCAAGTCCTCCTGAACACAGTCCCTCCTAGACAATGAAGACACTTATGCATCTAGTGATATTTTGAAATCATGAACATCACCCTATTTGACAGAAGCTATGGATCTACTGTTACTTCAGTAGTGATAAATCTCTTCCAGATGAGGCCCATTTTTAATTTACAGGCCTAAAAGCCTTATATCCCCAGCATTTCCTTTTTATCTTGGTTCATCTTTAATTAATTTCCCCTTTTCTAGACTGGCACTACTTCCTGACTGAGATGGAAAAGAAAGAAAGACAAAAAGTGTGGTTCACACACAGAGATGACATGGCATCTAAGTTCTCCAGATGACCTCATCCATGTTGATACTAAGCAGCAGTGAGGAAAGTGATTTGCAACTGCCACTCCCTGGAAGAGCTTATCTAGATAAGTACCATACGAACCACCTGAAATCCCAGGGCTTCTAATTCCATGCTCATTGACCCAAGTAATGCCTCATGATCCACAATTAGAAAAACCCCAGAGAGATTTAAGAAGATCAGTTTGATAGCATTCCCCTTTCTCTCCCATAATTCAGAACAAATAGCTAATGTTCAGTAAATGGAGAGGGAGGAAAAGATCATCCTTTTTGTTCCCTTGCTTTTTTTCCTAGTGATTATCTCTTTTCAATAGCTGAAAGTAATACTGAAATTGGAGGAAATATCTGACCCAGCTTTGGGTTCTTCCTGTTCATTTGCATTTCCTTCCTTGCCTTATGTTCACAATCATTAATGCAACATCTGTCCTTTGCTTATATCTGAGTACATCCAGATGTTTTCGTGCAGTGTTTTGTGCGTTTCTGCATTTTACCAGAATATTACGCCATGCCAACTCCTCTCAAAATAATGCTTATAGTTTATAAAACAAAAACCTCCTCTTTAAATAATTATTGTATAGTTATGCCCAGAGTAAGACATCTTACTATATATTTTACCACAGTATTTTTTCAGGGGCTGCAAATTGTGTTTTGTTTTGTTTTGTTTTAAAAAAAATCAGATGACAAAAATCAGCAGGTAGCGTTGAGATGAGGGGTTATTGGGGAATACACAACATCTCTCCTTTCATCTGAATAGATGCCCCAAAGCAGTTGATAATTGTACTCCTGGATATTAAGCTAAAAGCCTGTTTTGGACTGGAATCCTTATTCGTTAAGTAGCAAGTTCATAGGTCTTCCTGCATTCCTTCTTTTACCTTTTTTTAATGTTATTAGAGATCCAGGTGATTAGCTTTACTTAGCTTTATCTCGTTTGACACCTATTTGTGATAAGTATAACTTGATAAAGATAACCTCTTGTATAGATTACCTTTGAAGACAATCTAGAAACTATAGTTGATGCAAAATGTAGTTGTCAATATGCAGATAAATTAATTTATCTGGATCATATAATACAGTAACAATCCTGAAACTGTGTTATTGGTCTTTGGATTTGGGCTAATTTATAGGGAATAACACTATTTATAACAAGGGTGTCAAACTGCCAGCCCGTGGGCCGGATGCATCATCAGGAAATGGATGGGCCGGCAATGTAGAAAAAGCTCTGATACGTTGTGCAAATGTCAGGTGACAACGCGAGTTTGACATGTCTGATTTATAACATAAACCTCCAGGTTCAAAGCTTCTTTGAGACACATGATGACCATTAGTTAATCTGATTGCATAGCAATTAGTAAGTAGAGAAGGGGGGAAACTATATGATGACTAATGAGATCAATAATTTATAATAATTTGGCAAAGTTCAGGTATAAATTTCAACAAGAGCTGAGTATTTCTAGAAGTCTAACTATTCTTTAGTTGCAGGCTAGTGAATATCTGACATTTAGTACAATATTTTACAAGATTTAGATTAATACAAAAAGAGTTTGCAACCAGATTACTTTTTATATACTCTGGAGAATCCTCAAGATTCAGTTCTATTGAGAAATCATCTTTTGTGATTTCCTGAATACTACAGTTCACATATTCCTTTATTCAAATATGAAGCCTCTAGATACCATGTGGCAGAAGGTGATATTTGAAAATGGCATGTAGCTTTAATTTGATTATAAGCAATTAGAAATTTACCTCCACCATCTTCTGCCATCTGCTAAACTGGCATGGCTAAAAGTGACCTGATTCCAATATTCTGTGAAGTGATTGGCCAGTGGACATACATTTGTCTGCATTTGAAAGAGATAGTCTTTCTTCCCAAGAAATCAATTGGTGGACAGGTAGAGTAAGCGTTAAAGAAAAATTGTACATGCAGTCACATGTTATGAAATGAAACCTTGTTAAAATATTAATTGTGGCCTTTAGAACTCTCACAATTTAGGGCCAGGGACAAGAGACAGTGGTGGGATTCAGCTGGTTCACACCACTTCAGCAGAACTGGTAGCTAATTTTTTGTTGCCCAGGCCCAGAATGGACTTCTGGAAGCGGCATCTACACAGAGAACTGGTTGTTCACATATTTGAATCCCACCACTGCAAGGGATCAATCTCTGTATTAAAACTGGATAATCAGATGTCCTCCAATTTGGATATCAATTCTGATAATCATTACATACACACAGAATAGACTATAAATCTTTATTTCAAATCTTTTTTTATAAAGTAAGCACTTCTAAGCCCAAATTCCTCAAAGGGAGTTTGAAAACAATCCCCAGTCTTCTTTAAACCTGCTAACTAAAAAAAAACCCTCACTTTTCTCTTGCGTACCTTAGCTTAATTTGTCCAGTTGATTTAAAAAAAAAAAAACAATCACAACAGTACCTCTGAGGAGTAGCTGAAAAGATGTCAAGCCACCATTCTTTTTGAAAAATTTGAAGCCCATTCAATGAAAGGCATTCAATGAGGCAGATATTTCTGCAAATGAGGAAATGGCCAATCCATAGGCTCCCTTAAACTGCACCATAAAACGAACATATAAACATGACTAATTTGAATTGGATTTCAAATTCCTAGCCAGAAATAAAGTGATTCAGTTTTCTGCAGCTGATGTCATAAGATAATAGAGGTATGAAGCTATTGTTCAGATGGTATAGAATGCTTCTATGCCTTCATCTTTCAACCTAATCATTATATCTAATTTCATTAAAAAAAAGCTATAGTATTTGCTTTTAGGAAAATTGCCTCTTATATTCTCTTCTATTGTCTCATTTAAGAAATGGAGAGAACAACACCACAATAAAATCTTCTACCCTTTTGTATAAACTCATCCCTAGCTAATGTATTGAACTTTGTTGCTGAGTAACTTAACAGTAAACCAAACAAAAATAGATATCCAATCTATATTAACCACAAAAGGATCACTTCATTGTTTTATTCTTCTAGTATTCTTCTGTCTTAAAAAAAAAAAAAGCCATGTGACAGAAATATTCATCTCAGAATTTACAACCTTGTATCTGTGATTGTGTGGTCTGTCAAATATTTTTTATTGAATATCTGGAGTTATCCCTGTACCGTTAATGGTTAAGAGAAGAGATAAAGTGGCTTGGCTTATATTACCGACTGCTGCTACCTATACCATATTTTCTATCCTTTATTTTGCATTTCCAAGACACTTTTTATGGTGCATTCTTCCAAGTGGTCCTAACATTATGCTACTATTTCTTTGTATCTTATCTGCCTGGAGCTATGGAGAGCAATCTCTTTGGCATTCAAATATATGCTGAAAATTCTTGTTTTATAATTACTTTAAAATATACTACAGGAGGCACAATATGTTCCACTTGGCTTTGAATGTTTTAAAATCAGGGGAAAAAAACAGCTGGTTGATTGTTTTTTCTTCTCAGAGGAAACTAACATGCGATCTGGTGAAGTTAAATCAAAATATTTTTTTCCTTTTTAACAACAACCTTGTTTTCTGCCTTTTTGTACTCTTCAAAAGCAGTATGGCAGGTGAAACCTAATTTATTAAGAAAAGAAATTAATATGAGCTCAGGCTGCATTTATTCTATACATCTGTGGCTTAATTTTTTTTTCTGAAGAAATTTTTGCTATTGAATTTTGAGAATAGTTGCTCAAAAACTACCAAGTTGAAAAGGCCAAACTTATAGCTTACCACTGATTTTCATGATTTTTTCAAAATGTTCTGTAATCGCTGTATTTTTTTTTACTTCTACCTGATTTTCTTAGAACTATAAGTGGCAGGTAACAATGAGGTTAATGGCATATCATTTGAAATCAGATGTTAGATTTAATGTTATTTGAGGGTTATTTTTGAATAGTTTTTTGTGTACTTCCTCATATACCTCCACTGACTATAGTTTGTATAACTTCTCCCTTGTCTAGTAGACCCGTAGGCGAGTAAGAGAATGTTAGCTCTTTTGAATGCAAAGCTTTCCCTCTGATCAATCACTTCTTCACCATCTGCATTTCAAGTATTCAGGTTGTATTTGCTGCCTTAGTTACAGTTATGTCATGCTGACACACCACCTGAGAACGTACATTCTGTTGTATTCTGATCAGGTTAAAACGCACGATCAAATCTCTCCTTCCTTCAGGCCTGTCTACAGGACAATGTGAAGATGATCATTGCTGTCCTTGGTAACAACCTGAAATCTACCGCTTCTTGATGAAATGTTGTTAATCACAACTTTGTGGTGTGACTCATATTACTGTATCCTCTCAGTGAAAATCATCCAACTCTATTCTAACTCAACCAACGTAAGAATGACATTCCTGAGAAGGAAAGAACAAAATTTCTTATGTTTCAGTGGCTTAGTGCTGGTTAAAGGAGATTGACCTGGTTACCCTCAAGATAAATTTCCTCATGCATTCAGACCTAATATTCTAATGATTTCTTTACTTGTAGAGATTTGAGGAACCTCCTGTTCATTTCTCATTTGGGAAAGTCATTTTATAAGTCTTAGTTTCCTGTCAAAGCTGTCCTCTTTTACAAACATACCCCACATTATGTAGGATTTAGCATATAAATGTTACTATGAAATATTTTATACAAGTTGAAATGTATATGTTTAAAAGATGTATATGGCATTGTAGAGAAATGTGATTATATAAGATAGGTGAAACAATGCCTTATATGGCAAAAAAGAAGGAGAACAAAATAGTAAGGTTAGTGAGATTTCTACTATGGAAACATCCAAAGAAAATTATTATATGACATTATGACATGATAAGATATATGATATGACATGAGTGTGTTATTTTAAATAATCAAGTTAATGTTTAAAATCTCAGACCAAAGTATAAAGAAGAACCACCCACCTTTTAATATAAAGATTGTAATATATTTAAGATTTGAAGATTTAGCAGCAGTTGATACATTTGAAAGAACTTCACTATGTAAGAAATAAAAGCCAGATGAAAACTAAGACAAAGGTGAAGAGGGAAAACAAAAGTACAAGCTGAAAAGCAAAATTTAGCAACTCTATAGCAAACCACATTAAAATAAATCACACTGACAAACCATTTTGTCTCTAGACTGGATAGTATTAACACTACTCTGAAAAAAGAATAGGGGAAAAAGGCATGAAAGAACTTTTTGACACCATAGCTTGAGCTGTTGAAATCCCATGGCCAAACTGACTGGAAATGAAGATGGTTTAAGAAATTCATTTCCACATTTCAACCTCTTCCTCCAATGGGCCATTGTGATAGCCTAATATTCTGTCCAAACCACATTTACCATGGTCATAATTGGTAGATCTTCTTTACTACTCTTGGAGAAACTAAAAAAAGAGGGAAGAGGAAACATTGCATTTTTAAATCATTTTTTTTCCTATCTCACAAGCTAAAAGAGGGGAAATTTTGTCAATGTTATTGGGCTTTTAAAAAGCAGGCTCATTTTCCCCTCTTCTCTCAATACACTTATTTTACCTAATTTTATTTTTAGAAAAAGAGACATCTACTTTTTTTTCACTATTTCCTCAGCCCAACCTGTTTTTAAAAATTACTGACCATAGAAGAAAAAGCATAACTGACACATCTAAAAGTTGGACACATGATGTTGGCCTACAGCTGGTCTATACCATATGCAGTTCACCAAGCTGCTTTGTTACTTTTAAAAATAACCCAAATAACCAATCCACTGCCACTAAATGTCACTGCTGCCATAAAGGATCTGCCATCTAGGTTTTTGCAGCCACTTCTGCTTTAAAACAGCTGAATGCCTTGAACACATCACACTCACTGCTGGGTCCCTTGCTGATACCATACTGCTAGCCACAAAACAGCTGATGGGCACACAGGCTGTTCCTTTCTGACCTCTGATACTTTTTAAGGTATTGATGTAGCTCTTTCTCTCCTCTGAATTATTCAGGCCTGGCCTATGAGATAAGGTGCACCAGTAAACCCAAGTCTTGCTTCAGTTTGCAGAAATCAAGAAACTCTTTTTGCTGCAGAACAGGAATAGATTACAGAGTTTGCCTTTCTGGTGGACTGGGTGAAGACTGATGTCATCTATCCCTTTCCTCAACAAAAGATCAGTACTTCCTACTTGCACAGAAGCAAGTTGACCGTGCAGATAAGTCCTAAAAGATATAAGAATGGCTAGAGACTTTCTGTTTTTAAAATTAGTGAGAGGGATATATTAGACTGTGGGGCTTGCAAATTGACTAAAGCCCTTAATTCAAAGCTTTGCAGGAATATACATACCAGAAACAATGATTTGTCTTTCCAAACACTTTTAGCATTCTCGCTCTCCCAAAGTCAGTTAGAATTTGCTACTAGCCCAACAAACCAGAAGAGTTAATATAACTGATATCAAAGTTAAACAGTGTTGGAAAGTAGATTTCTCTAGTAGTGTATCAGTAACTATGAATCAGATTAGCCTTAGGAAATCGTTAGCAAGTCAATAAAAAATTACCCTATGCAAGTATTGAGCAGATAAAGAATGGTACTGTGGAATTTATTTATTTTAAACTTGTATATAGCTACCCATGTTATATTGAACACTGGACAGATCCCAACGTACAAAACTGAATTCATGCTTCTCTGATGTCATGGTCCTACCTTACTGATTTTTTTCATGTGCAGCAAACAGAATTAAGTCCCTGGTATACTTTAAAGAAGTGTATTGTAGATGCATCTCATGCTATCAAGAACATTTCAGGAAGAATATAGGAGCCTCTCACTCAATATTTCTCTAAGAAATATTGGGGAAACAAACGGATTCATTTATTTTTCGTATGACCGCTCTGTTGTGGACATTTGCACTTTAAAACATAAAACCTAATTTAAAAAAAAAAACACCAGATGCATCTTTATATTTAAACATGAAGCTGTGCCAACATTTTGAATACAGGTAGCCCTTGACTTGCAACCACAGTTGAGCCTAAAACTCTCTGTTGCTAAGCAAGACAGTTGTTAAGTGAGTTTTGCCCCACTTTAACAACTATGGCAAAAAAGACATGACTAATCTTACCATAGATATTAAGTTAGTGGTATGGTTGTTAAGCAAAGCTGGTCTCCCCATAGACTTTGCATATCAGAACATTGCAAAAAGTGATCACATGATCCCAGGATACTGCAACCATAGTAAATAGATGCCAATTGCCAAAAGTGTCTAATTTTTGATCATATGACCACTAAGATGCTGCAATGGTATAAATGTGAAATATGGTCATAAGACACTTTTTTCAGTGCTGTTGTAACTTCAGACAGTCACTAAATGAATGGCTGTAAGACAAGAATTCTAAACCAGTTCAAAATATCCTTCCTTCTTCCTTCCTTCCTTCCTTCCTTCCTTCCTTCCTTCCTTCCTTCCTTCCTTCCTTCCTTCCTTCCTCCCTCCCTCCCTCCCTCCCTCCCTCCCTCCCTTCCTTCCTTCCTTCCTTCCTTCCCTTCCTGGTTGTGGTATGGAAATGTCCTTTTCTAGTAAGAGCAACTTTCCAGAGGGCACAATGCTTTCAGACTAAATCTTTCCATTTGTCACAGTCATATCTGTGTGTACATTATTATAATATATTCTATGACTACATTGTCAACCAAGAATATTGCAATGTTTATTATTATAATATAGTTCCTGCAAACTTCAGTATATTACAGCTGTTAGAGCCTTGATTATTTTTCAATGGCTCGCAGTTGAAAGACTAACATATTGTTTGGAACATGAATAAGATAATATAATGAAACCTGAATTTTGGATTTTGTTGCTGTGCTTATTTTAGAAATGGCATGGTTGTGGCTATTTGATTGGAAATTTTAATGGAAGGTTCATTTTTCATGAAATGAAATATGGTACTTAATATGGAATGTGGAAATATAAACTCCACATGGACAGAGGTATTTCTAAAATTTGATTTGAAAACCTAAATACATTTTTCACGGGATATGAATATTTGCTCTCACTTTTCAGTAACAACTTTAGACATTCAGAATCTGGAAAATCACTTGTGATTTAAATGAGAGAATAGAACAAGAAAATCTGCTGGCTTCCTTGCAAATTCATCAACTTTAAGAGACTATAAAACTTTGACTAGGTCATTATGTTATTTTTATTTATGTTTTTTGCCTTTTATAGATAGACCACTTTTTTTCAACGATTGCACCAAAAGGGTTTTTATTTATTTATTTATTTATTTATTTACAAGGCTTCAATTTCCAAATGAATCTGATTCTGAGTGGTATATAATTCTCCTTTAGATTCAATTCATGTTAAAAGATAAGAATTATACTTTATTGTGGAAGGTTATAGTAACAGAATCATGCAAATTTGTTTTTTCCCATCCATCCCTTTCTTCCTAATAGAATATTTCTCCAGGCTCAATGCATGCTAATGTACCATTGCCTTAATGGTTTTTGGATAGTTTCTTCAAAGCTATCTCCATGGCTTCTCATAGCCTTGTTCCTATTGTCTTTAGTGCAGTGGATAAACCCAGTCCATAATGGCTTGATCAGCAAACCACAATATATGTCCAGTGATATGTACGAATTTAGCACTGATTAAGTTAGACATTCCAGAACCATGTGTTTCTCTTATCAAATCTTGATTAGACTTCCAATCATGATGTTGTGTAGAAGAAACATAACTAGCAAAATTATGAGAGAATATATGAGTGGCTTACAGAAGCTTTTCTCTAGATAACCTCATCCTGAAAGTAGTAAAAGTGGTCCTGGAAGTGGCCTTTCTTGAGGTATTAGGTTGGCCTTGAATAATAAGCTATACCATCTTTTATCAAATAATTCAGTGTCAAATAAACCACAAAGTGTTAGAGTCAGTAATAATATAATCCCCTGTGATTGCACTCACTGACATTCCGGCAGCCACATTCTGCATTAATTGAAACCTATAGATTATCTTTGAGAGCAGCCCCATGCTCAATATTCCAGCTAGGGAGTTATAAAAGTATGGCAGGAAGATTTGCAGCCAGGCAATAATCTCACTTGGTTACAGTTCTTCTGTCTTTTGCATTTTGCTTCAGTTTTTCACAATTAACCAACACAAATTATACAGTTCCCCCCCCACCTCTATGTTATCCATACCAAAACTAAAATTAAGGATTAAAATCAAGTCCTGAAGTCAGGACCAACTTACCCATTAGGCACAGTATGCATAGTGTCTAGGGCCCATGGGGGGAAAAAATTAAACAGAATAAAAATGAAGTTAAATTATTTATATTCGTGACTTTTAATTAAAAAAGAAAAGAAACACAGTTAAACAAATGATCTTATGTGTAACCTCTACCATACCGTGTTACTATCAGATTTCTCCTGCAGAGGTTTATTTCATTTATACCAGTGCTTTTGACCTATGAAATAAATCCTCTTGTATCTGGAAAATTTTCAGGAGTCCAACAAAGGAAAGTGCAGGTAGACTCTGCATGATCCAAACATGTACAGAAACTGTAATACATGTTTGTTTAGGATTAGTACAATACTAAATATCCTCAAAAATTGAATTAATGAATATGTTGTGCAGTATCGTTGTACCATTTTCATGTGCTTTTAATTCTTGATTTCTCTATCAGTGTGATCAAAGATGGAGCAATGTTTTTTAAAAAATCTTTTGTTCTTTTAGTCTCTCTCTAGATAGATGGACATTTATTAAGGAAGTTTTGCCTCTGACCATATATTAAATAAACATACATACTGTGCAAGTGTGTATATATCAAATATACAGTTTTATGAAGACAGAGAAGCAATTTGATCTAAAGCAGAGGTCCCCAACCTTTGGGGCTTCAGGGACCGGTTCCATAGAGAGAGGTTTTTCTACGGATCAGAGAGTGCATGGTTTTGTGTGCTGCCTGCATCCCACAGATGGAGTTTTGCTTGTTTGTGTGACCCGATTGCTGGCATGCCACAGCCTAGTACTGGTCCACGAACCAGGGGTTGGGGACTCCTGATCTAAAGCCCTAAAATGTCTGCCTGCCTGCCTGCCTGCCCACCTGCCCGCCCACCCACCCACCCACTCACCCACCCACCCACCCACCCACCCACCCACCTACCTACCTACCTACCTACCTACCTACCTACCTACCTACCTACCTATCTATCTATCTATCTATCTCATTCATCTCATTATCACATTTTTACGTGCCCGATCTGGGATTTTTAGCTGATCAATAAAAATACCGGTACTTATTTATTTAAAAAAAAACTAATTTGCACTTAGAATACTTGCTACAAAAGATATTAATAAATTTTGCCCAATATTCAGCACTTATTTAGATTCTCTGACAGGTTTACTTTGTGAAGCTCCACTAATCAAGCACTTAAATATCATTTTTCACATCATTTTTTTTAAAAAAAACACCTCTCATAAAGCAGCTATATTCTTTGAATGTATCCAGTTGTCCCTTGAGTAATTTAAAATAATGTACAGTAATAATTGAGGTAGTAAAGTGTCAAAATTCTCTTGTTACTTGTTCAGATTATGTTTTGCTGGAGTACCTGTAAGAAAGACAACACTTATCTTGATGGGTAAAAACCTGCACATATTATACAGAAGTTTTCATTTTTAATGGATGAACATAGTTTTGAAACTTCAAGTCAGATGAGGTTTGTTCGTTTATTATTTATTTATGCAATATTGCAGATTTGCTGTTTGTATTAAGTGTGCATACCTACCGAGCTTGCAAAATATAGCAATGCACAACGTCACAAAAATAGAAGACTTTTACAAAATGTTCATGACCTCATTTTCACCCAATTACACCTCTAATTTAAGCATATAAAAATTAACTAATCTTCTCAGTTTCAGATAACTTCTGAGTTTTACATTGCCAGAAATTGGTGAACTGTAACTGGATAGAAAGCAAAAGATTAATAAATTAATTTTTCACTTTCTATCCCAGTTAATCTTTCTTTTGCTTCTGAATGAAGATGAGACTGTAATTCAGTCTTCTACATGCTCACAAAATGATCTAACCACCTCTGGGAGATATGCTTACAGAGGCAGAGAAAGATGCTTCAAGCTCTTTTATGCTATGTGGTTTCCGAAAAAAATTAACAGTGAGGGATGTTGTTGTCAGATCCATCACCTTCGGCTTGTGCCTCACTGGCATTCTGCCATTAACTAGGAGGAAGGGGGAAACAAATGGTTCAATGAACTTGTATACCTTTATGATGAGAAATTGGGAGGGCGGATTGCCAGTTGAGGAAGAGCTTTTTGGAATCTGGTTTATGCTGGCATTTTCAAGGCCCTTTACCCTGAGAGTGGAATTTCACCAGCCTAAACATCTTTGCTCCAAACAGTAAAAGTTTCTTGGGCTAGCTTGTATGTTCTACATTTGTTTTGTCTTCTTGGTTAAATGGAGAGAATACTGGAAAATATTGCAAGGTAATGATTAAGAAACTAATATACTTAATTCAAATCATTCCTTTGAATTTACTTGGTGGACAATACCAAATCATTCCTTTAGACCAGGGGTCTTCAAACTAAGTTCTTTTATGATCTGTGATTCTTTTGATGTATAGTTTAGTTTCTTGCTGTCCTAGCTAGCATGTCCCAAAGTCAGAAGACTGAGAATTATAATTCAGGAATATCTGAATTAGGAACACTAATTCTCATCTCTTGGATGATGATGATGATGATGATGATGACAATCACATCATCATTGAGTTGGAAAGGACCTTGGAGGTCTTCTAGTCCAACCCCCTGCTCAGACAGGAAACCCTATACCATTTTGGACAAATAGTTGTCCAGTCTTTTCTTAAAAACTTCCAGTGTTAGAGAATTCACAACTTCTGGAGGCAGGTTGTTCCACTGATTAATTGTTCTAACTGTCAGGAAATTTCTCTTTAGTTCTAAGTTGCTTCTCTCCTTGATTAGTTTCCACCCATTGCTTCTTGTCCTGCCTTCAGGTACTCTGGAGAATAGGTTGACTCCCTCTTCTTTCTGGCAACCCTTGAAATATTGGAACACTCCTATCTTGTCATCCCTAGTCCTTCTCTTCATTAAGCTAGACATACTCAATTCCAGCAACCGTTGCTTATATGTTTTAGCCTCCAGTTCCTTAATCATCTTTGTTGCTCTTCTCTGTACTCTTTCTAGAGTCTCAATATCTTTTTTACATTGTAGTGACCAAAACTGGATGGAGTATTCCGAGTGTGGCCTTACCAAGGTATTATAAAGTGGTGTTAAAACTTCACGTGATCTTGATCTATCCCTCTGTTAATGCAGCCTAGCACTGTGTTGGCATTTTGGCAGCTACAGCACACTGCTGGCTCATATTTAAGTGATTGTCTGCTAGGACTCCAAGATTCCTCTCACAATTACTACTATTGAGCGAGATACCACCTATACTGTACCTGTACATTTGGTTTTTCTTGCCTAAATGTAGAACCTTATTTTTTTCACCATTGAATTTCAATGATAAATAAATACCATTGCTAATTATTTTCCTGTATC
Source organism: Crotalus tigris (assembly GCF_016545835.1). NCBI lineage: Eukaryota > Metazoa > Chordata > Lepidosauria > Squamata > Viperidae > Crotalus > Crotalus tigris. The sequence continues at coordinate 72,322 of NW_024097206.1, forward strand.
AAGTGTAATATGTGACTACAATTTTAAGTTTTAAATCCCATAGACTTTGTGAAAGGAAAGCCATGTTGAACTAGAAGTAACCAAAAGCTTTCTATAATTAATTATAGCCAGCCCATATTTGTCAGAAATGTTTAATTGTCTAAATAATAAAATAGAATAGAGTCCACTTGGATAAACAGTTCTATAAACTGAAACCTGGCTTACCTTAATAGTCTTGGGACTTATACATGAAGCAAAATATCTATGTATCTTAGATTTCAGTTAATTTTTCTTTTTTAAAAAATAATAATAATAATTGCCTGTTGAAAGAAATGTGACAATGTTGTCCTTTCTGGAATCTCCCTTTCTAAAACTTCCTTCAGAGTAGGACAATTTCTGGGGTAATATTAATTTCACACATCCATATGCTCTGTTGACTTTTCCTTCAGTCAACTCTTCTTTCATCATTTACCTATTTTAAAGGATTCACAATGACCAATCCATTGTTTCCCTGCATTATTTAACTAAGAAAAATAATGAGCTGAAACATACAGAAAGAAAGTTAAGGAACTGGAGGCAAATTTTATTGGCTTTAGTTCAGAGTTTCCTATTTTCTAATATATGCTTCTGTTGAAAATTCTCCATAAAATTGGGAGGATGAATGATCTCCCCACAGAGAAATGTGTATTCCCCTCTTTGCTTACATTCCAAAAATTAGTTTAATCAATTTATTGATTTGTAGGAATCTATCCTGCAGGCTTTACTGGATTTTATTCCTATGTTTCCTTTCTTTGGTTACTTTTTATTTCTTTTTATGAATGTTGCCCAAAATCCTTTAGAAGCAAGGTAAATTATAAATATTGAAAATAAATAAAAGAAAAACAACATCTATTTAAAAACACAATGAAATAGCACATATGCTTTCCTGAGCCTATACTGTACATTAAGAAAAATTAAAATAATGCCAGAATGAGATATAGCAGACTGAGATTCAAGGCAAAGCATGGCCCAAATATTCCAAAGATTTTGGAATTTGGGAAGATTCAGAATGGGAAACAGCTGCCTGAAATTCCAATCAGTTATTGTCAATTGAAATACCTGAGACTTATGATATTTTAAAATGCCCTTCAACTCTCAAAAATGGTTTAAAGGTGATGAGTAATATTTTTAATGGAGTCAACCTCAGTGCGCTGAGAAAAATAAAGGTCGCTATCCTACCACGTGAGTGAAAGAGAAAAAAATATCATCTGTCATTCTCTTTTATTTAAAAGGGAAATGCAATGAATTGATTGTACCCCCAAGCCTGATCAATAGTCTTACTTCATATTTTTTGTACTTACCTGGTTTTAAGACATTCTCTATCCCTCCCCTTCCTCCCCAAATTATGAATTGTTCCTATGTAAGGGTACAGCAAAGTCATCAATCTCCTTTAAAAAAAAAAAAAAAAAGACTTGCTGGAATCTTGGAAGCCTAGAAACCAGGAGATGAAGTGAATCAAAATTTCCTCCAGATCAGAGAAAGAGACTACCCACAACTTTCATAGAGCAAGTATTTAAGACTCTGTTTCAAATAACAGCTGAGAAATAAATCATCCTTCCAACCTACTTGACATTGTATGAACAAAGAAGTCCAAAACTGACTTCAGAGTGATACATTAGACCTTGTAAGGAAGAATCCTTATTCTCTATTAGACAGTTCCCTATGTTGCTAAATTTAAACAATTGGTATTAAATGGATTCAAACAGTAGTCCTAGCTATAAACAAAGATTATAGTTATAGTTTTTGTAACACTATATTTCTGTAGCATTTACTGTATATATTCTAATTACAAATGTAATGTATATTCCTTATGTGTTCTATATGTCAGCAGCCGAGTATGTAAAGATTTAGAATTACCTGAAATCTTTTTTGCATGGGAAAATATTTTTTTAAAAAAACTTCATTTGGTATTAATATATTTGACTGTTTAAAATTTAGTCCCTGGGTGGTACAGTATATCAAATATGGTTTATAATGTATTTGACACATTTGATGCCACTTGATGGAAATGTTAGTACAGTGAAAAGAATTTTAAAGTACTTGTAAAGGAAGCAAGTCTAATTTCTACTATGAATTTTTATATTAAATTATACTAAATATATATTAATTCAACTTCATGAAATGATTCTTTCTACAATCACAGCCATTATGTTTTTTCTTTCTGAATATACACTCAGACTCACAGAGAATTGACAACCATATGAATGAAATGAAATATATAGCATGTTGTTCAGTCTGAGTTAATAAATCATATTAGTGTCCAAGCAGGAAGCCAATAAGATAATCAATTTATTCAGAATTGGAAATCTTTCTCCTTTTAATAATAGCAAAACTTAAATAAGTTTTAGTAAAGATAGTATTTAGGTATTATGTTCCCCAAAAGATAATTTTCATATATTTATTACTGTGTAAAAATAATTTACTATTTTTAAATTAGAATAGTTTTGTTTACAAAGGTATTGTAATGAAATCTAATTGAATATTCACAATATTGTTGTGAATGCTCAAAAAATCATTGTTTCTAGATACAGTATAAATTTAAGTAAGAAGAGGGCATAGCCTGTTCTCATAGGGACTGTTTTTAACCAGCCAAAAAACTGGAGATAAAGATGGAGCAAGCCATCTTCTTTCCACTTGGAAATGTTTAAAAGAGTTTCCGATGAAGTCCCACCTTTTAATATTAGCCTTGATTACCACACTTAAAGAATAGATTTTTCCAATCCAGAAAGTGGTGGTATTTTACCAATATAGAAGATTTAGAAGGGAGATTGGAAAAAACAAGTGGAGAGGAATAGAAGATATGGTGATCAATAGCTATCTTTTTGGGAATGCAGAAAGTATGCCACTCAATACTAATTCATGGGACATAACAATAGAAAGAGCTATTGCATGCATACAGTATGTTGCTTTTGGGCTTCCCAATGGCATGTGAATCTAATCTTCATGACTCCTATATTTTAAGCTTATCAGTCAGCAGAATGCAGAATTTGCCAACAAGTATCAGAAGGCAAATTTTATCTTAGATTTTTTTTTCTAGACCAAATATAGAGAATGCTCAGTCAAGTGCTTTTTGACCTCTAGTAGAATTCAATGAAATGTGGTCCCAAATGATTTGAGTTTCATCTGATCTAGCCTCAAGCAGTGAAACAAACAAGCAAATAAAAAAGATAATTGGCAGTTTATGATTCCTAATAATTTAAATTAATTTAAATATACTATTAAAAAAGCACCAAGTTGTAATTTTTTCATATCTGGATAAGGTCGTGTCTGGTATTATTTTCATTGTATTCCAGATCAGAACAGAAACTCTGCATCTGAGCAGCTGCTTCTTTACATAGTTATAATGTATAATATGGTTAAGTCACTTAATTGAGCCACATCTGGCTACCTTTAGAAATGAAATAACAATGCAGTTTTGAAGATCAATGATCTACTGTACTACTACTCTCCAACCCTAGCCCAAGTTCACATCACTGTTAGTATCTTCAGTATCCTGTAAAAAAAGTAACCTATGCATTTTTATGCATATTTGAATCATGCATCATTTTTTTTCCTGCTCATATTGTTTAATTTTTTGGTTTGGGAAAGGAAGACTTGATATATGGAAACTAAAACTCTGTCTCTTTAAATACTGAAAAACTGATTTACGTGCAATTCTGGCCACTTTTAAAATTTTGTAGGCAAATCCCTAGTGACTTTACTAAACCTCTTCAGAAGTTGAATTCTAAAATACTACCTATGGAATTGTGGCATGACTTTTAAACATGGGAGAAAAGAAAACTGTTTTTAATCTCCGGTTGCTCTTAAATAATTTCTCTCATGCAACAGAGGAAAAAGGAAGGAAGCAGAGAATTTTATGGTCACAGAGAGAACAAAGATGGAAGCACAGTTACAATTATCATTGTTACTCCCACTTTAGTTACAGAGAAGGAGAATTAGGGCAGGAGGTATGAGACAGGTTGATGAACTAGGGATTCTTTCCTGGATTAGATTTCAAGGGGATCCAGAAAACAACTCTGGAATGTTATTCGTTGGTTTGGAGGTGAACATTATATATGCCTAAAATCTGTATTCCCAATCACGGAATGACAAGCTTTACTTACATTTTTATGCGAGCCAATAATTACTATCATACTTATGGGGAAGGAGAAACCTGTCATGGCCATTAGTAATCAGTCATAGATGAATGAATAACTAAAAGAAATCCACTGAGATGCAAAAGCAGATAGGAAAGAATTCAGAGAGCTGGAGAGAGTAAAGCATAGATTAATGAGTGGAAGGAAAAGCCAAACCAATTGTAAAGGAATGTGAAGCTTATATTTATCATCATCATCATCATCATCGATGACAACAATAACAACAACAACAACAATAATAATATAAAGTTGGAAGGTGCTTTGGAGGTCATCTAGTCCAACCTCCTGCTCAGGCAGGAAACCCTATACCATTGCAGACAAATGGCTGTCCAGTCTCTTCTTAAAAACTTCACAGCTTCTGGAGGCAAGTTGTTCCACTGATTAATTGTTCTAACTGTCAGGAAATTTCTTGTCTTGCTTCAGGTGCTATCATGTCCCCCCTCGTCCTTCTCTTCATTAAACTAGACATACACAATTCTAGCAACCGTTCCTTATATGTTTTAGCCTTCAGTCCCCTAATCATCTTTGTTGCTCTTCTCTGTACTCTTTCTAGAGTCTAAACATCTTTTTTACATTGTAGTGACCAAAACTGGATGCAGTATTTCAAATGTGGCCTTACCAAGGTGTTATAAAGTGATGTTAACACTTCACGTGATCTTGATTCTATCCCTCTGTTAATGCAGCCTAGCACTGTGTTGGCTTTTTTGGCAGCTGCAGCACACTGCTGACTCATATTTAATTGATTGTCAACTAGGACTCTGAGGTCCCTCTCACAGTTACTACTATTGAGCAAGGTGCCACCTATACTATACCTGTCCATTTGGTTTTTCTTGCCTAAATGTAGAACCTTACATCTACCCATTAAGTTCTATTTACGCTGTACATCCACATGCTAACTCTTTATTAGGGTTGGTAGATCTTCTATACTTGTTGTCACTATTATGCATTCACCAGCTTTCTCCAATCCAGTCCAATTCCTCCTGTTGGATGCTGCTCATTTGTCTGGTATTATTTTTTTCCTATTCCAGATCAGAACAGAAGCTCTGTATTTGAGCAGTTGCTTCATAACATAGTTATAATATATAATATAGTTAAGCCACTTAATTGAGCCACTTTTGACTACCTTTAGAACTGAAATATCATTCCTCAGAGAGTACTGAGGAATGAGGAGTACCTGCATCTTCAAGAAACAGCTCAAGGAGCTCCAGAAATAAAAGAGACTATTTTTAGAATCTGATTCTCAACAAGTGTCCAACAGTGCTAACTCCTGGTATCAGTCCTATATTTTTGCATCTTTTGGTGGCAACTAGGCCCTCAGTCGTCCATGGCAGTGGTGGCATAGCCTGTCATGCAGACCTTTGCCCCTTGTTCAACAGATGTAAGTATGGCTACCATACATATGGTTTCAGCCAGGAGAAAATGTAGAACCCCTTGAGCAACAACTCCCCTTTTAATCTTTTTTCCTGCTCAATTAAAGAACCTAAGATTTATTTTAATAGGCTATACCTATTCACAGAACAGTGATCCTCTTGCTAGGAAATAGTCAGTTGGAGTTGAAAGTACACTGCTAATGAGCCTTCAGAGGCTGCTTGCACTGGGATACTACATTCACATTTGATGGATATAGCCCCAAAATATATAGCTTCAAGGCTCTGCAGAGACAAGATCCTTGAAGCTATCCATTGCTATAGAAATGCCATATGACGGAAAAGCCAAAGATCATAAACTATGTTAGATGAATTAAAAAGAAGATTATCTGACATTTTATGTCTCATCACCCCATCCTTTCTATCTTGGAAGACATTTGAGGTCAGGGTTTTGTTTTTGTTTTTCTTTTCCCATCTACTATGCTGTCTCTCTCAGTGTCTCTGTCGGTCTTAGAAACCTTGATAGTATAGATGAAAAAATATTAGACATTGGGCTTTGCGACTCAGGGAACTTAAAGAAGAAAGAGCACTGTAACATTTATGAGCTGCAAACTTGTCAAATGACAAATAGCTTCATCAGGTTTATACACAAACCAGAGAGAAGTTCAGCTGGAGGGGAATATGTGGTGGGATAAACAAGATTTTCCTTGGTGAAAAGAGTCCAAATTGCCTTGTGAATTCTGATTTAGCATAGGCTGCTATGCTACAAGCTGACATACAGTAAGTTGTTTTTTAAAAATTTTCCCTATATATGCATAAGTGCAGAATGTAATGAGAAGTAGAAATTGGAGCCACAGTCTTGTGACCATGATTCTTTTCTGGAAATGTGAATTAATGTAAAACTATCTCCTGGAAATTTCTTTTCATTTTTAAATAAATTAGATTCCCTGTAATCATTTTGGGTAGACGTCTACAGCTCATCAATTGTGTTCAAACAAGGCAGGAGCAGCAATATGATTTCTGTGTATCTAGCTTGATCTTAGAAATAAACATATAACATTTTGATAATTCGTAAGGATTTTATTGACCTTTCCTGATATCAGGAAAGAGCTATTTATTTATTGGAAGTGTTTAATGTTATTGTGGGAAAAGTAGAGTGTACAATGTTGGTAGAAATAGTATCTGTATAGGGAACTTTTCTAGGTAGAAGAACTCCAAAAAGTCCCTGAGTAAGCTAATAAGGAAAGTAGAACAGAACTTTGCTCTCCTATCTGGTGAAGGTGCTAGAACAGGAACATAACGAAGCAGCAACTCTTTGTGAATGCTCCAACACTGGAAGTTTTTAAGAAGAGACTGGACACAATTTGTCTGAAATGGTATAGAGTTTCCTGCCCTAGCAGGGGGATGAACTAGATGACCTCCAAGGTCCCTTCCATCTCTATTATTATTGTAAGGAGGAGAGCGAAGCAAAGGAGAAAGCCTAGGAGATGGGAGTGACAACTAAAAGGAAGAGGCACTGAAACGAATATCTTCTGATAAGACATATCAGCTTGTGAACTGTGTGGTTTGATTGGACCAATGAACAGGATTATAACTTTGACACTTTATGAAGTACACAGACAACTTTCTTACCCACCTAAGGTATGAGGCAAATACCATTAAGAAAAAGCAAATACAACCATATGATTATGGATTTTGAAGATGTAAAAAGGACCTTCAAGATAGTGGAGGCTCAGTGGTTTTCTCATCCATACTTTTAGTCTGTGGAAGGAGACCATATGGGGAAAAAAAAAGAACCCTGCAGACAAATGACTGGCAACACAAATTATGTAATTTGGAGAAATATACAAAAAAATGATTTTTAGTACAGAATGGGTTACACTGACAAGGACTGGTAAAAATGTGTTCAGGTGAAGCATAATAAGGTAGATAAGAAAGTCTTTAAATGGAATCCCGAAGAGGTTGAAATGATTGCCCTATCCCGTTAGCATTAGCAAGATTGCTAAATACAGTATGACAGCTAAAAGAGTACACAGTTGACTCAAAATAGTATGTAAAGTTCCTTTCAGTGCTTCTTTATGAAAATGATGTGAGGTATAAAATAAGGTGTCACAAATTTTGCTGTTAGGACTTTATTAGTAAGATAAATAACACCCTGAAAGACAGAAATAAAATTCTGGTTAAAAGTGGGCTGAAAATAACAGAATGATATTTAACAAAGAAAAATGTAAAGTCTTTCACGAGGAAGCAGAATCGAATAAGCAATATAATATTACTGCAAAAATATTACATACAAATTTAGACTGCATCATAATGCAATTCATAGGAAATAACAGTCACCATTCTGCATTGCTCAGATATTATGCCATATTGTCACAAGTTCTGGGACCGCCACAGGTGAGAAAATAAATGAATCCCAAGCAATGTTCGCCTTACGATCACAGAAAGAATTCTGATAGGTAGAGCTGAAATTTATTTTCACAGTCAGAGGGGATGGAGTTGGAATAAAAAACTCTGATTAGCCACTGAGCAAAGAGGATAACAAAGTCTTCATTGGATACAGCAATGAAAGAAAGATGATATATTTTGCCCTCCATGACAAGGGAAAATCCAAAACTCAGGTGATTGGACAAAAGGTGTGGAGGATATCTTTGATTACCCCCAAAAAACTCTCTCCTGTGTCATGAAGACACAGATATGGTGGCAGCATGGACTGCTTCAGTTGTGTATGAACAGGATCTATTTGTTAGACTAGTTCAGTGATGGCAAACCTTTTAGAGACCCAGTGCTCAAACTGCAACCCAAAACCCACTTAAGCATCGTCGGGTGCCAGGTGGGTGTGGCCCATTGGCTGGTGTGGCCCATTGAGTGGGCATGGCTGCGGTGGTAATGGCAGACTGGGTGGGACTACAAACTTCAATCAATCAATTCCAAGTTTGCAAGATCTTTTTTTTTTTTTTGAGAAGTTGAAATTGATTGATTGACTGAATCTTTTTTTTTTTTTTTTGCACATGGTGGCAGAGGCCTAAAGCGAAAAGGTTTTATAAAACCCAGCTGAAGGCCTAGGACTGGGGCGATGGTGCGTGTGCCCACAGAGAGGGTTCTGAGTGCCACCTCTGGCACCTGTGCCATAGGTTTGCCACCACTGGACTAGTTCATAAGCTGTTTTAGAAGACACTTTTCCATGAAGGAGAGCTTCAGCTATCTGAAAAGTAGAAAAACTACCTTGCTATTTAAACATATAGCTTCAGAGAAAGATGAATAGAAAAAAAAATGAAAATAACTTTGAATGAACATGTCATGGCTTGAATGAAAACCTTTGAAAGGGATGCATATGCATTTAATCGCTTTCTGTAAATGTCTTGAAAATAACATATTACCAGAAATACATACCTGACTATTAGAAGATACTGAGAATAATTGCACAAAGAATCCTAACTGTTTTGACATTGTGTTATTATTGTCTCAATTTTTGTGTTGGTTACAAAAGCAGGTGGGTGTAGTTGTTTGTAGTGTAGTTTCATAAGTCACTTTCTAATTACAATCAAGCAGGCAGAGCAAAAAATATATAAGTTGCTGAAGCATATGGGAGAAAATACAAATGAATACTGATTTAGACTATAAAATATAATGATTAAAAGTGCTCCATGAGTATATTTTATAAAGATAAATGATGCATGTTCCCTTTTTATTTATTGGAGGAAAGGTATTCAAAATCATCCATGATGACAGTTGCTAAGTCAACAGGCTGTAGGAGATGATTAAAAAAAAGGGGGGGGGACTAACTGCTGAGGATGATATTGGTTCATTAAATAAATGTTTTAAAAATTCCATGCATTTAAAGATAAATCTGGTAATAGGGAGAGAGGGTTGAGGAATTTCTAAACATAAAGATAATCATAACAGTTCAAACTTCTTCTAAAAAGAATGCCAAAAGAAAAAAGAAGAAAAATAAAACTAAAAAGCATAAGTAAATCCCTGAACTACATTTCAATACCTTTTTTACTCATTGATGTACTGTACAGTACTTAATGTTTCTAGTTTCTGCTCTAAAATGGTCATGCAAAAAATGGGTTGATGTCATGTCACTTGGCAGAAACTTAGCAAAAAGGGTTTCCTGTTGTTTTTGGTATACCAGAGATTCAGGATCAATCAATCAATCAATCAATCAATCAATCAGAATAGAGCTGGAAGGGACCTTGGGGGTCTTCTAGTTCAGCTCCCTGCTCAAGCAGGAGTCCCTATATCATTTCAGACAAGTGGCTGTCCAGTCTCTTCTTAAAAATCTCCAGTGAAGGCCATCGCTGCACCTGTGGACGCAGGAAGGCAAGCTCCATCTTCCACATCTGAATTTGTTCCTCTGGGGGCCCCTGGAAAGGGTCAAAAATTGCCCGGTAGGGATGATGAGCAAGGAGGGGACACCCGCTTGATCTCAGGAGGGTGGCGGCCCTTCTGTTTGATCTGGGGAAGCCCTCCAAACAGGCAGGGGAAAGACCAGCCATAGCAATATGGCTCATCACTAAGTTGCTGACAGCTGAAATTAAAATCATCACCAAGCACATTTAAAGCAATGCGGATGAAACTGGGTGAGATCTGATCCTCTGTTTAAGACTTTTAAGTATTTTTTTTCCTATAAAAGCTGCCTAAAGTATTTTTGCCCCTGTGAGGAGAGAGGGAAGGGAATTTTTACCCCACCCTCTAAGAAAAGCGGTGACTAAAAGAGCAACTATAAGAACAATTTTAATCTAATTGGATGTATATTCTTTTGAAACTTGGGGACTAAAAGTGTTCCTTTTCTCATTGGAGACGTTTCTTTTCATTTTTTTTTTTTAAAAAAATAAGACTAGAAAAACCACCAAATAAATTTTGGATTTAAAAAGCTTAAAACGGCAATGGTGATTTCTTGTGGCGAAGTATGGTATTACAATTTGTTATTGCTTAAAAGAGATTTGGCTTGAAGCCCAGACTTTAGGTAAAATTTCTTTGACCTTGACAGCTACCATCTGTGAAATACCCAGTTGCAAAGAAGGAACTTCTGGGCGGCATATCTAGCCTGTTGGAACTATGAATGTAAATGTTTACTGACTCTGAGAGCTATACTTGGGGAAATGCTTTTCTATTTCTTTATATGGGAAGCATATGTTATTATATGAGATGATGGAACACCTTGGACTATAAACTTTTACTTGACAAACAACTTCTACTATAAAGACCACCTATAACACGTAAAATAGATGTCCCATACCCAGCTACAAAAGACAAAAAACTATTTTTAACATTTGATTCTAAAGTCTGCAACAACATACTATTAAGAGAATATGAATGAAGACCAGTATTAACTTTGCTGGACAGTATTTAATATTTATTTGTTATGTATATGTAGGGGTGTGGATCTGTACATATGTTGTATATAGTATGTTTAGGTGTGTATCATGTTTGTGTTTCATTTTGAGAGCAGGCAACTACATTTCATTTTTGATGTGTGCCGTTGTACCCACAGTAAAAAAAAATAACAATAAAGGTTATCTTATTTTATCTTAGTTCTTGCGGCTCTTATGTTAACCTAGATAATTCTCATTGCAAAAGCTTAATTTATTAAGTAATATATAACTACTCTGAAAATGTCTAATATTTTTTTCTTTTCTCTTGGTTTTATCCAAAATTACTTGTTCTCTTGACTTCTTTTTAAGTTCATTGTTGTGTTGTATACAATAACCTTTAATAAAGGCTTTATTTGCACATATTTCTCTGCATTCAATATGTATTGAATGCAAATGGACAATCTCATGATTTCTCCTTTTTCCAATCCAAATTCACTGTCAGGGCTTTCACCTCTATGGCAATACTGTCTCCACTCCTTCAGGGATGTTTAGTTTATCATTAATCCTGAGAGCTCCTGGATTTAAGGATTTCTTGATTCGGTTTTGGTAATCCTTTTTCCAGGACAGATCCTCTTTTCTTTGTCCTTAGAACTTTTCATAGCATAATTGAACACACCCAACCAATATTAGCAATATAAACTTAAGAGGTGAAATCCTTTAGTGACCTTCTTCTGCAAAATTATATATATACTAGCACCAGGTAATTATGTCCCAATGGCAAAAACAAGATGATCCCTCCATATTTCATCTGATTTTATTTCTTCTCATGCAGATTTCAATATTCCCTGACTGATGCTCTTCAGCTCCTGGGTGACTGATTAATATTTGACAAACTTCAAGAGGATTTTAGGTTTTTTTCAGCTTCCTCTGACAATAGCCACAATTATACAGCTAATTCCCTCTGCAGCTCTCTGCATATTCCATTTGTTAGCCTAACAACCGGTGTATGATGAACTATAGCCTACATTTTCTTTTAAAATCTCCAAAAAGAATCGGCAAGACCTCCTTTGATCAGGGATTCACTCTTACAGTGATGAAAACACCACTTTCCCCTATTAGGCTTGGTAGTTATACACTTCATATGAACCTTCTGGTTTCTATCAAAAGATAAATGGCAACTGTCTCCAAATTAATGGGATATCAAATGATTGCATCCCCATCTTCCATGCTTGGAAATAATTAAACAGGGAGATGATGTTCTGAAATGGCAGTTTCTACTTTTTAATGTTCTAATTCCTTTTGTTCTTCTAGTTATAGAAAGATGTAGAAAAGGGCTGGATGTCTCAATGAGTAATATCTGATGCCAAAAAGACTCCTATCACCTTGGATCAGTTCACTTTTCTTCTTCTTGGGGGCAAATTAATAAAGAACATTATTAAAAAGAAGACAACTGCTGTTTAGGTTTTCTCAGCTTCAAACTAGAGCCAACACATGTAGTCCTCGACTTATAACCACAACTGAACCCAAAATTTCCATTGTTAAGTGAGACATTTGTTAAATGAGTTTTGACCCATTTTACGAGTTTCCTTGACACAGTTGTTAAGTGAATCACTGCAATTGATAAGTTAGTGACCTGGTTATTAAGTGAATATCACTTCCCCGTTGACTTTGCTGCAAAAGGTGATCACGTGACCTTGGGACACAGCAACAGTCAAGTGAGTTTTGACCCATTTTACGAGCTTCCTTGACACAGTTGTTAAGTGAATATCACTTCCCCATTGACTTTGCTGCAAAAGGTGATCACATGACCTTGGGACACAGCAACAGTCATAAGTATAAATCAGTTGCCAAGCATATGAATTTTGATCACATGACCATGGGGATGCTTCAAAGGCTGTAACTGTGAAAAACGGCCATAAGTCACTTTTTTCAGTGCCATTGTAGCTTTGAACCATCACTAAAAGAACTGTTGTAAGTCAAGAACTACTTGTTCTGTCTACAGGATTGAACTGCAACAAGTATGGAGTACTGCTAAAAGTGGAGAATATTTGGTCCGTAATTCAATATTTTATTGAATTACACATCCCAGCATCCTTCACTGGTGTCAAAAATTGGAGGGTTATTAATTGCTTATTCTAGTCCAATATAACTGGATAACATGAGGAACATTCAAACTCTCTGTTCATTTTCTTGTATACAGATTTTCTTTACCATGTGACTTTCTTCAAATAGTAATAACTTTATTTTGCAAAGCTTTAAGCCCTTAATCCATTTGAATCTATTTCCCTTCACTGAAGAGGGAAATAAAAATACTGTATTGTTTTCTATCTCCTGTACCTTATTTACCAAAGTGACAGAGAAATTGAATGTAGTAATTTTATTTTTCTAAGTCAGAAATGCTTTTGATTGTGCATTAAAAACTATTTCTAATTTGTGTTAGTTAATCTCTTTGCCCTACGTGTGTGTGTGCTAATGCACACATATGCATGGTACATAGCTTCTAGGACTGTACTTTAGAGCTTTTTAGCACTCTCTTTTCTCTTTTTAGGAGAGTTTATATACTTCAATCATAAACGTTTTTAGTATACTAGGTATTCTAATAACAGCTACATAGTTGCTATTCTAGAGACAGCAGGTTCTGTTTGCTGTCAACAAGTGGTCATTCAGATTTTTGCAAAGGAAATGTATTACTGGAGGACACTAGGACATGAAAGAAGGACTTCAAAGGGACCAACTTAAACTGCTTTATTGTTTTAATCAACTGAATATTATCTCACTCCTGGAAGCTTGATTCCAGAGATAGATATAATTGGACAGCTGCTAGGGCCCAATAGATGCTGAGGGAGCCCTATGTCACTCATCCCTGACTATACTTGCCTTTCAAAAGGCACTAAAGTACTGTTGTTCAAACTTGGCAACTTTAAGATGTGTGGACTTCAACTCCCAGCCAGCTGGCTGGGGAATTCTGAGAATTGAAGTCCACACATCTTAATAGATGCCAAATTTGAAAAACACTGTGTTAAAGAACGGTTGTGTCAACGGGCCTGGACATCTGGTTATGGTTTACAGACTGGTAGATAATGATTGATCCATGACTTGTATTTGTATGTTTTTATGTTTTGGTTTTTAATGTTGGTTTTAATTGGTTTCTAAAATTTGTTTTTGAGGGTTATTGTGCTTTTCATGTGTTTTGTTTATTGGTTATATAATTATTTGTTTGCTTTTAACTATGTGAGCCACCCAGCCTCCTGAATGTGACTTGAGCAACTATGAAAATTGAATGAATGAATGAATGAATGCTGATCCTGAAACAAGGTTGCTTTTAAATGTGAGAGAAGGTGATTGTTTGTTTTGTTACATATTTTAGATTATCTAAAACACAATGTGACTCAGGATAGTGGTTACATAATGGGCATTACCAAGTAGAACATTCTGAGGCATTTCATTCACAATTTAGAGCACTGAAAACCTGGAACAAAGTATAATTGCAGTAGGCTCTTGCATATATTAATACATTCAGTATTACACTAAGCATGGACAATTCCTTATTAAAACACATCAAATACCAACAACAACAATATTAACAAGTAATTCAAATCAAAATGTCCATCAGTGAGGAACAATTAAGAAAGGAGATGGTCTGATTTGAACATTGTCCACCCATCTTGACTTGGCAGCAAACTATTCTGACAAGAACTTGCTAGCCCTATTGCTAACCCTTGTCCTGGTCCTATGGTGGTTTCTCTGGCTCATTCAGGAGAACAATAGTTTTGTCCAGAGTATTTACCTATCAAAGCACACAAAATAAAGACAGTGGCTGAATCCTTGGGCTTTAATTCCATTTCCCCTGTCCAGGAAAATATTTGCCAATCATGACAATGATTCGGGAATGGAGAAAGATATAACCCTAGGATTGTGCCTCAGTGCACAACTGCAGTGTTCATGTCCACCCTCTTTTATTCTACAAAAAGGTAGGGTGAGGCAATTGGTTTTTCTCCTGCCTCATGTTCCAGGGCTGTATCAATAATAGGAAAGGTATATGTGGATGCAGAGACTGAGACAGGTTTAGTATCTGTATGCTTTGGGAAGCTAAGTCTGGGTGGTCCCAAAGGTCCAGATAGGCTGCAATTTTGATATGGTGCTAAACCCAGGTTCAAAATAAGCCAGTTGAATACACGTCTGCCAGTAAAAATAGAGAACTGGGTGTCTCCAAACCTGGTTCCTGCTTAGGTGATAAATATAGAGAAGCTGACCAAAAGGATACCATGGTCAATGGTATCAAAAGCCATTGAGAGGTCAAGGAAAGTGAGATTGCACTATCTCGCTCTCACCAGAGATCATGGACAAGCGCAACCAATGCCATTTCCATTCCATAACCGGGCCTGAATCCTGATTGAAAGTGGTCCAGATAATCCATTTCATCCAGGACCCTCTGCAGCTGCCAGGCCACCATCTTTTCCACAGTCTTCCCTAAGAACAGGAGATTGAAAACTGGATGAAAATTGTCCAGGCAGGTGGGATCTAGTGATGGTTTTTTAAGGAGGGGGCAGACCAGAGTTTCCTTAAAAGCATCCTTCCCACTTTGAGGGATTCCTGTGTTACTTGTTGTTCCCTGCAAGGCAGGGAGATCCGGCCCTGACTAATCCTTCATTTCAGCATTGGTGAAAGACCTGCCCTTTCCCCCAGGAGGCAAACAAAATGGAGGCAGAAGAAAGAGAAAGACTTAAGGGAGGGGATATGCCCACATCAGCATGGTCAGTAGGTGCCAGGCTTCCCTAGCTTCATCATTGTGACTTGAAGACAAGAGTCTAAGAAAAACATTAGATTTGATACACTTTGTAAATATTCCTGACAGGTTATGCAAGGAAAACAGTACTTTATTTATTATTATTATTTTAAAAAGTGAGGATCAGTTCAGCCTGTCTCAGTAATGGGCTGAGGGCAGTGGTGGAATTCAAATATGTGAACAACCAGTTCTCTGTGTGGATGCCACTTCTGGAAGTCCGTTCTGGGCCTGGGCAACAAAAAATTAGCTACCGGTTCTGTGGATGTGGTGCAAACTGATTGAATACCACCACTGGCTGAGGGTAAGAGGAAGGCAACATCATGGGGACATGGCAGACTAGAAAAGCTGCCAGGTTATGTTCATGCCATGGTTAGATTCTCGTGGAGTAAACCTCAGGGATACCTAAAAGCCCATGGGATACTTCTAACTTTTCCCTGTTGTTTAGAGGCTAGGAATCCTTTCTGTATATTAGGCCATTGCCCTTTCAGCTCTGTTGCCAAACAGATTTCTTTGGATTTTTATTTTTTGTTTAATATTTTGCAGATGGTTCAGAAAATTTCCCCAGTGAATTTCAGTGAAAGAAAAGTTCTCATAGTACTTGCTGTATTGTATTTTAAATGTAGATGTACTGCAAATACTGCAAGCTGTCTGGTTACATGGGGGAGATTCTCCAAATAAAAAGCTCCTATTGTTCAAAATTGCTTTCCCTCTTTCTTTTTTCATTTTTCTTTTTTCTTTACATTGATAAGGATCAAGTTCCATCTAATTTCTTCCTTCATCCTCTTAATTGTTTCCCTTAAATGGTAACAGAATCCAATGCTTCTTTTGCCTTCCTAGTGGAACAAGGCATTATATAATATTTCACTGTCAAAGGATGTAACCAGGATAAATATACGCGAAGAGTACCTATACTGAAGCCTGGAGGACTACTTAACAGGCTACAGTTTCCTGTTTCCAATTGCTTACATTTTGAAATTCAATAAGGTTGAGCTGACCCAACTCTCTTAGGTCCTTCTAAGCTTCAAAAAATTGCAGGAATCCATTTTTAGAACATGGCTACAGAATCCATGATTGCATGATAGCCTTTAACAAACAGTTCTGTAACTAACACGCTCAGAGAAAAATGTATGTAGCACTGTAACTTTCATGCTGAAAAAAAAAAAAGCATTTCAGCTACTAATTGCTGCCTTCAGGAGAGCAGCCTTCATAATTTCCATGTCATTGAAAGCTGCACCTCAAGAAAAAAAGAACGAAAAGAACAATATGATTAAGACTTTACACAGTTGCCGGAGGACAACATTTTAATAATTATGTTTAGTCTCCAGCAGGGATGCTACAAGCACTCAAACAGGAGGGGGAAAGAATCCTTTTACAAATCTCTGATAAAATATGCTAACAAGAAATGTAAAAAGGAAGCTTATGGCTGAGCATGGGCACAAGCCTCCAAGTAACTCTTGCAGCCTCCAGAACTTAGCTCCCCTATACTAGGAGATGTAATAAGGACTGTAAGCTGTTACATAGGCTTATCTCCTGCCACATATGAATTCAGCTTTCCACTAGAAAAACAATTCCAACTGCTCTAGGTCTGCCATATTCTTTTTTTTTTTAATTGAAAATTTTTGAAATTTTTACAAATAAAGAAAAAGGAAAAAAAAAAACAACCCTACCCAACCCACCCCAACCCTCCCACTCCATCCCCCCAACCTTCCCAGACCTGAATATAGGCTTAATTAGAATTTCTACAAATCTTAAAAAAAAAAAAATTAAAAAGTATAAACCATAGATAAATCAAAATACATTACACAAACAACTTATAAAATAATTAACAATAATATATAAGTGAAAAAACATAAATATTAAAAGAAAGAAAAAACTTAAAAAGAAAAAGAATAAAAAAGAAAAGAAAGAAGAAAAGAGATATAAAAAGATAAAATAAAAATGGGAAATGTAGGGAAAGAGAAAAAAGAAAAAAAAAGAAAAAGATACAATCTATAAAATATTAAAATTTATATATAAGTTATTGAAAAACTAAGTAATATTTTTTTATATCCAACTTATGTTGTATAAAATCTATCCATTTTTCCCATACCGCAAAAAACTTCTCTTGCGATTGGTCCTTTAAGAAAGCCGAAATCTTTGCCATTTCCGCCAGATAAGAAACTTTAAAAAACCACTCTTGCAAGGTAGGCAGAGATTCCTTCTTCCAATATTGCCCTACTAACAACCTTGCGGCTGTAATTAAATTTAACATCAGTATAACCTCCTTAGTATCACAATCAGTAACGATACCTAACAAAAACAATTGTGGAGTAAATTTTACCCTCCTTCTAAAAATTCTTTGAATATTCCACCATATCTTAATCCAAAAAGCTTTTATATTTTTACATGACCACCAAATATGATAATAAGTAGCATCCAAACAATCACATCTCCAACATTTAGGCTGTAAGTCAGGATACATACGAGACATTTTTTGTGGATCAAGGTGCCATCTATAAAACATTTTGTAAAAATTCTCCCTTAAGTTCTGGGCTTGTGTAAATTTAACATTCCTCACCCAGATGGTTTCCCAGGTATCTAGTAGAACTGGTTCACCAAAATTTTGTGCCCATTTAATCATACATTCTTTAATTAGTTCTGGTTCTGAGTCCAGTTCTATTAGCACCCCATACATTCTCTTAATGTGAGTTAGCCTTTGGTCTTTTACTTGTTTAAAAAATTTTTCATCTTCTCTGAGCAGACCCACATTACGATCTATCTTCCATCTATCCACTATTTGTCTATACTGAAACCATGAATATATAATATTTTCATTTGCTAAATCTTCCAAGGATTTTAATTGCCAATTTTTACCATCCCACCTGAGTAATTGCGCATAAGAAACACTATCCATCTTAACTCCTCTCCTTATTCCCTCTATTGCATGCCAAGGTATAGCCCAAAATGGTATTTTAAGATCACTTCTATAATATTTCCTCCAAACCCGAAGTAAAGAAATCCTTATAATATGAGATTTAAAAACCCGGTCAACTTTTTTATTAAAAATTAAATAGGCATGCCATCCAAAAAGTAAATCCCAACCCTCCAAGTGGAGTATTTCTACATTTGTTAAATTAACCCAGTCACTAATTAATGTTAAAACCACAGCATCATAATACAGTTTCAGATTCGGTACCTTGAGTCCACCTCTCTCACAAATATCTTGCATAATTTTAAGCTTTACTCTTGGTTTTTTCCCTGCCCAGATAAATTTATTGATACCTTTCTGCCATTCATTTAAGTTAACCTCATTCTTTAAGATAGGTATCATTTGAAATAAAAAGAGAAACTTTGGCAGGATATTCATTTTAATCACGGCAATTCTTCCCAAAAGAGATAATTGCAACTTCTCCCAATTTTTCAAATCTCTTTGTATTCTGACCCACAACCTTTCATAATTGTTTTTATACAATTTTACATTAGAAACAGATAAAATAACCCCCAAGTATTTTACCTTATCAACAACTTCAAAATCTGTCAAGTTAACCAAAGTCTGCTTATCCAAATTAGTCATATTTTTGGGTAATATTTTAGTCTTATTATTATTAATTTTAAAACCCGAGACCCGTCCATATTGGTAAATCAATTGTAATAACTCTACTACAGAATAAGTAGGTTGGGACAGGGTAACCACCAAGTCATCTGCAAAAGCTCTTAATTTATATTCTTTTTTATTAACTTCTATTACTTTTATTTGCTGCGATTCTCGAATTTTAATCAGCAATATTTCCAAAGTTAAAACAAACAGCAATGGTGACAATGGACATCCCTGTCTAGTCCCCTTTTCTATTGTGAAAACCTCTGACAAACCCCCATTAACTATAAGTTGTGCCGTTTGTTTTTGATAAATGGCACCAAGAGCTTGTGAAATTTTTTCTCCAAAATTCATATTCTCAATTAATCTTAACATAAACTGCCAGTTCAATTGGTCAAAAGCTTTTTCAGCATCTAAAAATATCAGTCCTGCAGAAACTTGGTTATTCTTATCTAAATATTCTAATAAGTTAATAATTTGTCTAACATTATTCTTCATATACCTACCAGTTATAAAACCCATTTGGTCCTTATGTATAAGCTGATGCAAAACCCTCATAAGCCTATTAGCTAAGATTTTTGCAAAAATCTTATAATCTACATTTAAAAGAGATATAGGTCTATAATTCTTTGGTAAAGTAAGATCTTGATCTTCTTTTGGAATTAAAGATATAAAGGCTCTACCCCATGACGGGGGAATCTCTAAACCCTGTAATATATTGTTAAAAAGCTCACATAAAGGTTGAATCATCTCTTCTACCAAAGTTTTATAATAAATAGATGTCAGGCCATCCGTACCCGGTGCTTTACCTAATTTTAATTCCTTGATCACTGTCACAATTTCCTCACTAGTAATTAAACCATTAATTTCTTGCTTCTGATCTTCTGTTAATCTGGGGAAGTTGGCTTCACTTAAATAATTATTTATATCCAAAGTTTGTACATTAGTACTCTTATATAATTTTTGATAGTAATCTAAAAAAGATTTCTTGATCAACTCCTTCTGATACACCAATTTACCATTATAATTTATTTTATCTATAATTCTCTGTCTCTGTTTCTTTCTCAATTGGTAAGCCAACCATCTCCCTGGTTTATTGGAATTGCAAAATGTATTTTGTTTCATATACAATAAGTTAGTTGCAGTTTGATCAGCCATCAACATATCAAATTGTGTTTTAAGCAATTTTATAGATTCTTTAACCTTTTCATCTGTGGGATTTAAAATCAAAGATTTTTCTTTTAATTTAATCTCGTCTTCCAAATCCTTACATTTCTGAATCTGCTTTTGTCTCTGAGCACTATTCATTTGTATCAAAATCCCACGCATAAAAGCTTTACCTGCATCCCATACCATTGACATTGAAGTTCTCTTATGCATATTTAAAACAAAATAATCCTTTAGATGCTCCTTTAATTTTTGAATATTTTTTTTCTTGTCTAAATAAATTCTCATTCACCCTCCACGATCTCCTCTCCTCTTTTTCATCAACCAACTCCATCCAAACTGGACTGTGATCCGTCAATGTCCTAGGAAAAATTTTCACATTCTTTACCCTGAAATATAAATCAGTTGTAATCAAAAAAAAGTCAATTCTTGAAAAAGATTGATGTCTGTCTGAAAAGAAAGTGAAGTCTCTCTCCTCCTGGTTGCGTTCACGCCAGTAATCTCGCAACTCCCAGTCCTCTTTCAAGTCAAAAAAAGCTTTGGGTAGTTTAGCCTGTTTGAAAAAAGTGGAAGATCCTTTTTTGTCTCTTTGTATATCTAACACACCATTCCAATCTCCCATTAATATCACAGATCTATGATCCAACAAAGTTAGTTTCTGATGCAACAATCTATAAAATTGTTCCTGTTGTTGGTTTGGTGCATACAGTCCAACTATAAGTATTTTCTTACCATATAAACCAACTTCAATCATAACATATCTCCCTTGAAGATCAGATTCTACCAAACGGGCTGATAAATTTGGCTTAACATAAATGACTACACCCCCTTTTTTCCCAGGAGCAGAAGATACAAAATGAGATCCCAGACGAGCATTGACTAAATATTTTTGGTCTTTAAGTAAAATATGTGTTTCCTGCAAGCAAATAATGTCATTATTATGTTGTTTTAAGTAATGAAAGATTTTCTTTCTCTTTTGCGGGGAATTAAGGCCGTTAGCATTCCAAGTCAGGAGCTTTACCATCTCCCTTAACCAGAAGCCTGGAGAAGACTGCCTGAAGATCTGCCATTGAAGAATGTGCTGCAGAACTCTTGGGTCTTGCTCCTCCCACCGGCAATGAAACACTTTCTTGAAGAGATTCTTTAACTTCTTTCTTCTGTTGTTCCTTTTCCTTGCGTCTATGTGCTGCACGGGTCATTCTTTGCTCTTTGATCTCTGTTTGTCGCAACCATTCCGTCTGTGACTTTCCAGCAACCATCACACCTAGTCCTTCAGACTGCTGTTCCACCTCTTTACCATCCAAAACTTTCTGCATCATGGATGATGATGAGCCTGCTCCCAGGACCGAAGTATAAAACTCCTTTGCTTTAGTGACTGTGTTAAGTCTATAACGCGTCCCCGCATGGCTCACAACAATACCCATCGGAATCTCCCATCTAAATAGCATCATTCTTGTTTTAAGTTCATTGGTTAAAAAAGCAAAATCTTTTCTATTTCTTAGAATTTTAAATGGGATCTCCTTTAAAATGATAACATCTTGAGCAGCAATCTGAAAGCTCTTATTATAGAAAGCTTGTATAATTTCATTGCGCAGATATCTCTTTGCAAAATAAATCACCACATCTCTTGGTAAGTTCTTTTGCTTTGTGACCCAGGAGTTAACTCTGTAAATTTTTTCCACTTCTCTAAGTATTCCATCTTTCTCCCTATTCAAAGCAACGGCAAGATCATTAACCACAATCTCTATCAAATCTTGATTCATATCCTCTTTCAGGCCCCTATTCTTAAGGCATATTCCATTTCCCTATACTGAGACATAACAATATCATCTTGTGAAATTTCCATCTTTTTTTCCATACCTTCAAATTTATCTTCCAGAATATCAACCTTATCTGCGACCTCTTCCACTCTAGAATCAAGCTTCTCAACCACAGAAGCAAGTCCTGATAGAGCCATAACTATATCTTGCCTCAAAATAGTATTATTCTGCTCTAACAGGTTCTTCATTTCACCTCTAATTTCAGATTTGTTCTGATCTAGAAGCTCCTTCATTTCCTCTCTGATTTGGGATACAGCGTTTCCCATTATATCTTTCATATCTTGTACAGATAATACTGGCAGAGGAGGGGAAGATGGTGGTGTAGCTTTAGGTTGTTGTACTGGTAAAATTGCAGGAGAAGAAGCCACCTTAGGAACTGTAGAAGCTGCTTGCCTGTTTGAAGCCATTTTAAAAAAGTCTTATTTCCTCTTTCTTCCCTCAAAAATTAAAAAAAAACAAAGGAGAGTTCAAAAGAGATTTCAAAACCACAAAACCACTTTCAAAAAAAGGTTTAGAAAGTTTAAAAAGAAAGAACTATGTAGTCCATTACATTCCATTTAACTTGCTTCTTTCCGGAAAAGAAAGGAAAAGAAAAAAGAAAAGCACTTTCAAATCGCCATTTTACTTTCACTCTCCACACCAGCAAAAAACAAAAAAAAAGAAAGATCAACATAAAACTCAATAAGTTCAATCCTTTATCCAACTCTGTCCGCTTTAAAATTCACTCACCCGATCCCTTTAAGCACGGAGATGGTAGCGGCGTTTCACTTTGTTTCCGAAGAAACAAAAACAGCTTGGAGGCGGAGGCAACATGAACTCCGAGGGAGCTCTCTTTCACCCCTCCCCCCAAAAATCCCTGGGGGGTTCAAGAGGCTCTACCTCTATTCGTGTGATTCTCTACCCCCTCCCTTCGCCCGGGAGGGGGATTTCGAGCCGCGGGACAGCTGGTATCCGCTGTGCTCCGCGGTTCTGACGCCGTCCCAGGAGGACGGCTACAATGTAGCCGCCATCATCGACGCTAGCCACCGGAAGTCGGTCTGCCATATTCTTGACATAATTACATCACTGCCCTGCCATTGTAGCTTTTCACTTCCAAAACTGAAAAAAAAATAATTTCAAAAATTATGGTTCCCATCTCCTGAAAGTTCGCCAACACACTCTTAAGAGGTACTGCCTAAAATACCAAGAGATGCAAATACTTCTCCCCTAAAGCAAATATACATGCATACCTTTATTTATGCGACTGGAACTTCATCAAAACTTATTTTTCCCCTTCCTATTGGAAGCTTTCCTCCCCCCCATTTGATAACTTAAGTTACAGGAATTTATTATTCCTATAACTATATTAGATAATTTAGATGACTGTTTCTTGGTATTTAGAACTTCTATGAGAGTTGAATGTGAAATAATGGGGCCTATCTATACCTTTAAATAAATAGAGATATTTTACTTGCATTTAGTTCTTTGCATACTCATCACCATTCACTATACAATTATACCAGTAGTGGACAAGCATTTTAAAGTCATTACTAAATAATGCCACACTTTGTATCTGAAGAAGCTTCTTGGATGAAAAGTGAAACATCTTCAAGGGGGAAAAAAGGAGATCCACCTGCCTCTTGAAAAAGCACCTTTGGGACAACCATGACCTGGATGACTGAGAATCTCCATAGACATATTCCTATAATTCTGAGAAAAGCTGGAAGTCAGAGTTTACCAAGCCTGGACTATGTGCACAAATAATCTTATATTGAAGAACGTCAATAATGTGACTCACACATTCCTCTGAAATATGAAGCTTAACAAAAAAGAAATCCCTTTGAGTAATTCATGGATTGGCTTTAATCAGTTCATCATTTTTTTTTTTTCATGTTAGCTATTGTCGCTGTTTCCTTCCAGATCACACAAGTCAGCTCTTCTCAGTTCATTATCTTTACATATATTTTTGAGGGGCACAGTGATGTACTGTGCTCACACAAATACAGTCGTCACTATAAGGAGCCTGCATTTGACAGTGAATTTCAATTGGATGGACTCCTTTAGTAGTCAAAATCCAATCATGCTTCATTGCCTAAAGCACATTCATGAGTGCGTACTGCAGGTTTTCATTTCATGAACAGTAGCAAAACAATTTTTTCTCACTGAAATTTCCTGCCAAAATAACTGAAGAAATAGATGCTAAATGCTTTGGTGAATCAGTATTTCCATGTGTTGTTAACCTATAACATTGACAGCATTATTTTTCATTCATCCCTGGTAGATGTATGGACTTAAGGTCCCAGAATAATCTAGCCAGAACCATCATTGCTGAGAATTCTAAGAGCTGACGTCCACAAATCTGAAAGTTTCCAAGTCTGCAAAACATGGACTTAGACAGATAATAAGAAACATTATAGTCTCACGTCACAGTTAAATTTCAAAATTTAGATCTAGATTTTTCTCAATTGAACCCTCTCCCCCCCATGCCACACTGTGCCAATGACATCTTCTAACATGCTATATGTCTATATTTTTATTTTGTTCTATTTATTTATTAGTTTTGTTAAGGCTGCCCAACTCCCAAAAGAGTCTGGGTGGTTTGGAACATACTGTTTTTTGTCTAAACTGACAAACAGATTTTTGTTATTGGTGATTTGTTTGAAAGAAACTACTTTTAAACTATGGATTATGAAACTGGCTTGCTTATTACTAATTTGTTTTAACTACACTTGACAGCCTGATTAGCACTGAACTATTTGGATGATAGAAATTTGAAAAAAAAAAAACTTTCATCTCCTTTCCATAGCCTCATCAGAAGAAAAAGGAAGTGATCTATTTGGCTTATTCCCATTACACTAAGGGCATCTTTGAATAGACTCTACAATGTATGATCTTGTGGTATTATCTGTGTACAGCAAAAGAGTTGATTGTTTGTTTATATATTTATTTGTTTTTCTGGATCTGTTGCAACATGTCTTAAATTGCAGAGGGAAAAAAATCTGATGTTCCCGTTTGCAATTCTGAAGCTTTGGGAAATGTGGACAGGACATTTTGCATGGTATACTCTTGACTCAATCAGCTTCTGGCTCTTGGGTACAAACTAGTGTCTTCCTTCCTTCCTACAGATTTTCAGCTGCTGCAGTGCCTTGGAAGTGTTGTGTCTCCTCCATCATAACAAGGCTTTGCATCTCCTCTTCCTAAATAGCAACCATCCCTGGATTGGGAAGTCCTGCTCACTATCACTCATGCACTGCACTCTACATGAGGCTGTCCTTGAAAATAACTTCAGTTGGTTCAGATTGTGATAGTTCTGGGCACCCCACAATTTACCAATGTTAGACCACTGCTGTGTCAGTTGTATTGGGCCCGTTTCTTTCCAGGTGAAATTCAAAGTAATAGTTAACACTTTTAAAATTCTATATGACATGGGCCAGGTTATCTATGGGAACACATCTCCCTGAGGGTATCTACACATCCCACTAGTTTGGATAGGGTGAACTTCTTCCAAATCCCCTCTTTTAAATGTTGTCATTTGGTGGTACTAGGAATCAGGACTTTCCCATAGCTCTGCCTCATTGTAGATCAGGTCCTCCTTTTGGATGGCCACAAAGACTTGGCTTTTCCCTCAGGTACTCAAGAAGGGAGTTGAACACAACATTTGTAATAGCAATCCTTCATTGATTGAGAGGGTTTTAAATTTTTTGCATTTTATTACCTATTTACTGAGTTATTTTATTGGTGACCATAGAAATCTTTAAATAAACAAATAGAATGATACTGATTGAATACCTTTGTGTCAATTGGCCAAGTGGAAAGAATTAATTTCTCCCTAGAATTTGGTTGGTGCTGTTAATCTGCCTTGGTGCCTTGCACAATTTTGCTTGACTGAAATGTATATATATCGTTCAGATGAACTTTACTTCTTAGGCAATATTCATGGGAATTAAGGATTTCTCCCTCTATTCCCAGTACCATGTTGACTCACTAGGGACATCTTGCAAAGTTGGTTATTTTAAAACAACAGCCACATTGCTTCACTAAAGAGCTTGCTTTCCCCTATGTAATATTTGCAAGAACAGAGTCAGGAGCAGGAGGAAATTGAGAGGATGCAAAATACTATAGTTTGATCTACCATTATTGCCTAGAAGATGAGAACATCTCTGCAATTTGTTAGTTCAATTTTTTTCAGCAGGATCTTTAGCTTTCTGAATGTATATAATAGAAAATTGGCATAAGGAATGAAGAAGCACATATTGGAAGAAAACTTTTCCAAAGATGTGTGATTTAATTAAAATATAGGCTTCATCAAAGATGAAGAACCTACACTCAAAGGATGTTTGCATTTTTTGTGGCACATGATGACTTGGTTAAAGTTGGTGAATTCCTTTTAAAACTATTTGTTATGGCTGCTGTTTTATACTCACTTATATAACAAAGAGTCTGGTGGTATACAGATTAACAAATTTTGTTACTGTATATCATTACACGCCATTCTATGAAATACCTGCAATCTGATGAAGCAAGCCATGATCTACAAAGCCTTATGCAATAATAAATGTATGATCTGTGAAGATTTGGTTAAAATTGGGGGTTTAAATTTCTTTTTAAAATAATTCCTGATATCTATCAGAGTAAAATATTACTCAGTAGAATTTTCTGAATATTTGTACATAATAAAGCATACATTGAATTGTTAATGTATTATTTTTCCTCTGATATTGTGGTTTTATATATGCATTTATCCTTTCCAACATGGGGAAAGCATTCAACCATATCACCATCCTATTTCACGTCCTAGATGGTGCAACCCAGATGCAGAGATTTATGAATTCATCTTTCGTCCTTAGGCAGGCTCATCTCCCATTGTCATTGAAAACTGTGCCTCTTGAATAGTCTAGGCTACACTTCTGTGATTCCTTATTTCTGTGATACTAAATATGAAATAATGTAATTGCAATTCACGCTGAACTGAACCTTTCTCCTCCTCCTTGTTCTGTCATATGTGGGATGGAGAAAAATTAAAAGTCCAGCAAAAAAAAAAATGAAAAAAGAAAGAGATTTGGAAGAAAAGTCACATTGTAGTGAGGCATGAAGGCTTGCCTTACAAGTTATCAAGGAGAGGAGTTCTTTCTCTGTTTCTCTATTTTTAAAATATCTAGGGCCTTCTCATAGCAGTGCAGGCATTTATCTCATCGGTTTGCAATTTTTCTGGAATGCCCATGTGAACAACACTCTTTAGTATAGTTATACAGTTATTCCTTTGAGACTATGTGGGGATTTTATAAAAATAAAAGAAGATAACCTCTTGGATGCCTGGGGACACTTGTGTCTTCTGTTCTAGGCTAATGTAATTTTTAATTTATATAAATATATATAACATTTTGCCCATGAAAAAGGAAGGAGAAAAGTGTTTTGCAAGGAATGAAGAATTTCTCAAATAGGATATAGGAACTGACCCAGCACTAGTTGCAACTAGTAGAGACCTATCATTTATTTCCCATAAAGAAGAATGGTTGCTGTGCTAATCTACCTTATCAAGGACAAAATGGGATGATGACAATTATGCACACTGCAAAGTATTTCTCGAAGTAAGTCAGGTTACAAATAAAAATAATTCTTTAAAAAATATGCATATTTGTCCTGGATGCTTTTAACTTCCTGCATATCTAAGTTCTTCCTCCCCCTCCTTTTTTCTCCCTAACTTCTTTGATTAGCTTGATTAGCTTAGTGACTTCCTTAGCTGAAACAATAACTACTTTTTCTACATACATTACACATGTAATTTTCTAATGCTAAGCACATTATTTTCTCCTGGAAAAGATCCTTTATGTTAGCACATGAGAAAAAGATAAAACAATTTTTCAAGGGAGAAAAAAACACGACAGTTGATGTTTTGAGGGTTTTAAGAGAGCAAACCTGTTCTGCAATTTTTCATAGGTTTGGAGGCCTGTGTTGTTTTGTTCTAGAAGGGAAGTTTTATATGCATGTTGAAAAGGGAGATTGATCAAGTGGACCTACAATCACCATCTCTCTATTTCCTAGCCAAGGGCTTCCTTCTGTATGCCAAGACCAGTTCTTCATATTTGTCAGAGCTTCACCCTGGGCTCAATAATAAATCTCTCTTTAGGAATTCAAAACCTCATTTGGGAATTACCAGCAAAGAGTCAAGGACAAATCTCTGATAGATACATTGCAGTTATTGCAGATATGAGAATGCTTAATAATTAAGGTCATCTTGATTGGAAAACCAAGTAATAAAGTCCTTTACTTATAACAGCCCCAGGTTTTAAATTTTCTCTCTTCATTCCACCCTTAGTCTCAGATGTGGAAAGCATCTCTGCGTATTATGATAATGGTCTTCGTACTTTTTTTTTTGCTCAGCTTTAGTTCTGACAAGGCTGGCCCTGAATCTCTGTAGAATAACCTGAGCATAGATATTTTGATATTTTTTTTCAACCTCCAGGTGGACTCAACGACTCTCTAAAAGAATTTCAAATGACCAACTGCCTACAAGTAGTATAAATCCTTCCATTCCCCAACATCCAGTGAGAACTGAAGAAGCTTCTTGGATGTGAAGTAAAATGTCTTCAAAGAAAAACAAGAAAGTCCAGTTGCCTCGTAAAAAAGCATATTTGGGACCCCTGGTTTGACTTTACAGTTTGATTTACTTTGGGCAAGACTGCTAGGGCTGCTGCAGTGGTGGGATTCAGCCAGTTCACACCAGTTTGGCAGAACCGGTAGTTAATTTTTTGTTGTCCCAGCCCAAAATGGATTTCTGGAAGCGGCATCCACACAAAGAACCGATTGTTCACATATTTGAATCCCACTACTGGGCTGCTTGCCCTGGTTACTCATCTAGCAGCCTTGAGTCTTACAGCCCATTTTTCACCAAATGTCCAGGAACTCAGCACCTAGCATTCTCCTTGTAACTTGGGTGATGACCAAGTTTCTGTAAATTATGCCTCACCAAATTTTTATGGGAGAGATACTGTTCATCTGGCTGTGATCTGAAACATCTAGAGTGGATAGGTGTTCCCTTACCATTTTCTTCCCTATTTTGACTTGTATTTCTATTTTGTCTTTTATGATATTGCTTTTGATAGGTTGGATTGTGTTTGTGTGTGTGTTTAAAGACAGAAGCAAAGAAAGAATGAAGCAGTTCTGTCTTTTTCCCTGCTACCCATCACCTCCTTGCCATCTTCTCCCATTAATGGACTGATTTTTTTCCTTGACTTGTTTATCGTTGAAAGAAAGTTTTAAAACTATTTTTTATATTTGTTGCAAGTCTTGCTTCACTCTGACCCTTAGCTTTCCTGACTTTGTAGGTTCAGACTTTTTGTGGTGTTCTCTTTTAATTATGTGTCCCTCTCTCCATTTTTAATACTTGTCCTTTTTGTCTCTCTATTTCTCAGAGAGTTCTTTATGCAACCATGCTTGTTTCATCTGGAGTCTCTTATTTTAATTTCTCAGTGATATTGTGCTAGACTGGTCTTTTATAATTTCATTTTTTAGAATTTCCCTAATTTTGTGAATTGTTTTCCCCCTTAAGATTGAATGACTTCAGAATGGTTTCTTTAAAAAGGGCAATGATATAGTATTATTTTCTGCATTATTATTTGTTTCATCAATTTAGGCTTAAATAGTATAAATATTAATATTTATAGAAAGCAGAATGAAAAAAGACCACATTTGTTTTATATTTAAATATTCTTATAAGTGCATATTACGGTACATATTGTAACCATGACTATAACAAATTTTCTAAAATATTTGGGTTCTTTTCGAATAATGCATCCATTCTGGACTAATGCTCTAGATTTAATTAATGGAATGACTGATCGTTGAAAATCGGAAAATCCTAACTAACTGAGATAGACAAATTTATTAAAAGGTGGAGTTTGTTCACAGTGTTCAGAATCACCAAAATATTAATCATAATTCGAATGAAACAAAAACATATCATAATACTCCATTTCTACTTTTTATATAAAAGTTTTATTATTTTTTAAAAACTACAGTGTTTAGTGCTTAGTAAACAACATGTTGTCTGGGTTCAAGTATTTAACATTAACTTCTTCAATATAAAGCTGTTCAATACTACACAATTCAGAATTTTTTCCCTGATCCTCTTATTCAAACAAATATTTAAACATATAATGCCCCTTCTAAAAGGTCAAATCTTCTGTTTTTTAAATCTGAATTATGCTTTCTTTCTTTGCCAAGTAGCTTTCCAAATCAGAGCAATTAGATCACCCATTGAATTTCTTTCTATTTTCATAAAAATTGCTTGGCATGAGGAAGACAATTTAGGTAGGGTATTTTTTTTGGGGGGGGGGATTCTTCCCATTTATATTCCTTAAACAACTCCTATTTTCTTTCTCCCTCTATTTTTCTTTTCATTCCCTGTCTTCCAAGCTGTGACATTTCCCCTAACAGCTCTATATTCTATTTTTTAAAATCTTCTTCCTTGCCATCAGATATATTTTGCAGATTTAAGGGTTAAAGGGTCTTTTGCATTTTCATTGTTATAGCTAAGTCTTGCAGTATTTTGTTTGTATATAGTGATTTATATTTCCATTGTTTATCTCTTCCATCTCTAAATCCATTTCCTCTGTTTTGTCTTCTGATTTCTGGATTATTTGTTCATTTTTGTAGTCATTATCTGGGAACTTTCTAGTTGTATATTTAATTTGGAGATTTGCTCATTTATATTGTCTAAATTGTTTTTAGTCTCATTATGATTTCTTGTTATGTCCTCGTTGCATTTAACAATTTGAATTAGTTGTAGCATAGAATATATTTCTTTCTGAAAGGTGTTTGTTTTTTTCTTGAGGCATCATTCCTGGACATCCTCTAGTATCACCAATCTTAGTAAGAGTAGATCAAAGTTTCCTCTAGTTTTCTGGTCTTTATATGTATCCTTTATAATCCAATAGATTCCAAAGTATAGGTTCAGTCCTGAAAGCAATATTTTATAGTGATCCTTTGTCTCAAAAATTGACAATCAAGCAAGGTTGTAATCCACAATGTTCAAAATGATTCAAAATGTTTCACCTCTTTGAAAACAGCTCAAAAGTCTCTCCCAGCCACGCATAGTCCAAGTCATTTTTTTTTTTCTCCCAGTAGCTCTTGAAGTTAAAAGTCCAAGCTCAGTAGGTATTTGTAATCCAAGAAGGTCAGGATGATAAGTATGCCAAAATATTTTCCTTTATTGCCAGATGTTTTTCTGAGCTAGGAATCACTAAGCAGCCAGGAAGCAAATTATAGTGCTGTATACAAATCCACACTAGATATCATTCAAAGCCCATTTTCCACTCTTAAAACAAAGGATTGCTTTCTTAGATTTAGCCTCAATGTTTTTTTTTCCCCAAAGAGAAAATCTTAACAGTTATCTCAGTTCTCAAATTTATCAAAACTGTAGCTTTATGTTACTTCCACTTCAGTATTGGATGTTTCTGTCTCCCATAAAATTAAAATGCTGCTTCCATTTACATTCAGAGGTTTTTAGCTTCTTGGGAGCCTTTCCCAGGAAATTCAGTTGTAAAATACTAAAGAAAGGATCAATATTCTCAGCCAGTTCCAAACATGCTGTTTATGAAGTGTTAATTGGTGCTTTTCTTCTTTGGTTGTCAGCAGCTAATGGCCGACCACAGGAATGTAGCCAGTCTTTCCCCTTCTGGTTTGGAGGGCTTTCCTTGGATCGAACAGAAAGATTCCAGTAATCTCTCCGTGATCAACAAGGCACCCTTCCTACTTCATCGCTTCTTCAAGGTGATTTTAGACCCTCTTTAGGGCCCCCAGCAGGGGGAAATCGGGTGTGGTAGGCAGAATCCTGCCTTCCTGAGTCCTGTTTTGCTGCAACACACACTGGAAATCTCCATTTCTACTTTTATTTGTGGGTAGGATTCCTTGTTTTCATCTCTATGATAATATGACACTTTGTGGCTCCTGATACCAAGGTGCTATAAAACAATAAACATTGGGCTGCAAAATTGATTTTATTTTTACTGCTGAATTTTGTATGATAACGTTTCTACAGAATAAATATATATATTGTCTTAAAAACTGTATTATTTACTTTTTCAACACAGTCATACTGTTTAGCTAAGGTTCCCACAGAATCTGAAAACAGTTAAAGAAATATTTTAGAATGGTATTATCTGGATGTTTCATTGTTTTTATGCTATGTCACATTAAGAAAGGAAATGGCATTTTATTAAAATTGCATTTACCTATAATCTTATAACTGCTTATATTGCGATGCAAAATATTATTGTATCAAATAATACCCCAAAAAAACCCCACCTCGATTTGTATAAGAACTATTTTTGATGTATTCAAAGAAAGCGTGCAGCTAAAAGGTTTAAAATTCTAGTGAGGGAGGGGTGAAGAGTAATATTCTCAATTGTGACTTTCTAAAGTAGAGAGTTATCAATTGAAACATTTTTATTTCTCTCCCAGAAATGAAAGGACAAATCTTACCTTCATCATCATCTGATTTTCTTTTCAGGATGCATAGAGAGTCAAACTTAGAACACATCTCTTTATTTTCTTCTCCATAGTCTTTTGCAGTTCTTTTTGCTTTTGGCTCTCCTTTGCTACTTTCTATAAAAAGAAATTCATGAAGCACAATCAGAATTAACTTTTAACACATATATTTTTACTTATTGAGGCTATTCCAATATATTTATATAGTACCTGTGTTTCCCTTGTTCTTTTTCCAGCCAGACCCAGAATGTCTTCTTCATCTTGGGCAGGCCCTGGCAAAAAATAACACTTGTAAAGTGTACTTGTAAATATCACTTTCATTTTTAAAATGAAAATAATTAAAATGTTATTGTTAAAATTGTACTCACTTCCTTGACTTTGAAGAAGTTTCTTCGAGCATTTGTTTTCCTTCACAAGACTTGCTGGCTAAGAATTCATTTTCCTCTTCCAACTAAGATGCAGAAATTACAAGGAGCATTCATCAATCATATAATACAAATACTGTAAGCAGACAAAAAGAGAAGCTTAAAATAGGATTGTAAGGGAAATGAATTACTTACATCTCTTACTGTGACATTTTTCTCAGCCATCCCCTCTTGGTGCTTCTCTATTATTTCTTTCAACGCTTCTTGTTCTGTATTTTTATGGAAAAACACTTGAGCTATTACACAATATTCATGAAAGACATTACCTATGAATCCAACCAACAACACAAAGACTGGTCACTAGAAATGGCACAGTCCATTTAAAATACAATGTTGGGGTGTGTTAAAGCAGGGAAATCGATCTTTTTGCATCTTTTCCCCATTAGCATTAAGGGAGTTCAGAACTTCTCCCAAAGACAGTAATTCTGAAGGAAGGTTTTTTTTTCCCTCTGTGGTACAGAGGAAGGACTGCCCTTCTATCCCAGTCCTGCTACACATACCTAAACAAACAATATGGTTGATTACTCACCTTTGTTTCTTTGATGTTGTTTGTATTTCTGGAGACACTACTGCCAAAAGAAGACAAAGGGGAAAGAAAGAAAGAAAGAAAGAAAGAAAGAAAGAAAGAAAGAAAGAAAGAAAGAAAGAAAGAAGGAAGGAAGGAAGGAAGGAAGGAAGGAAGGAAGGAAGGAAGGAAGGAAGGAAGGAAGGAAGGAAGGAAGGACTACAAGAGCTCTGAAAACTGTCCTGTCTTCCCTTAATCTTTTTCCAAGCTACACTTACCCAACTTTCAATGCTTTTTCACTGAACGTTGCAGAGATTGATAATAATGGAGAGAGCTTTATTTCTGTCTGGAGTCATATCCAGCTGCAATGTGCTTTAGCTGCTTTCTTCTAAAGCACTGTGCAGTTCTGGCAAAATGCTTGAGCTATAAAGCCACATTTAAAAAATGAAGGTAACTACATCAATCTATTATCAATCTTACATTGTAACATCTTCATATCCCTATGAAGAAGGTATATATAAATTACTTTTCAAAGTAATTTATATATGCCTTCTCTAAACAAAATGTTGATATCTGTAGTTGGGATAAAGTATGGTGAATTTAGATTTTTAGCAGCAGTCCTTAAACAGACTTCAAATTAAAGCTTGTTTCAATTTAACTTCTGAATGTTTCATTACCAGACTAGGTAACATCATCAGCAGGATTTTCTTGTCCTATTTTCCTTAGCTTATAAATGTCTTGTGTGCCAGTGTGATCAGTTGGTCGTTTGTTTGGAGCTATATTTAAATTTATATTTAAATTCTGAGCAGCTGATTGGTTCTCTTGTTGATTGGTAGTTAGAATGGTCTGGTTGCTTACATATTCATATGTTGGCTCTAGATCAATATGCTTGTTAATTGCTCCTTTAGTAGAATATCAGACTTCAATAAATTCACATATGTGGTGGGTGTTGGCATGCCCAAGGATTCTTGTTTCTTCCCAATTGAATCTGGTGTTGTTTATCAAAGTGGTTTAAGATTGTGGATTTCTGGTCGTGCCTTTAAACTGCTAGTTGATGTTTGTCCCACATATAATAAACTGCCTTCCTGTTTGTCCCACATAAAATTGGTTGCAATTGTTGCAATTGATTTTGTATACTATGTTGCTGTTGTCTTCCTTCTCTATTTGACTTTAGATAGCAATTTTCTGAGTGTAAATGTAGGTTTGTGGGCTATCATTATTCCTAGGGATTGCAGTATTCTGGTAGCCATTTCGGAAGTTCCTTTGATGTATGGCAGGACTTGTTTTTGTGTTGTGACTGGCTGTATATTTTGTCAGGGTTTGGATGATAAGCATCGTATTATGAAATTTTGGGGATAGCCATTGTGAAGGAAAACATCAGAAAGGTATTTCTCTTCTGCTTGTCTTAATAATTCGCTGCTGCAGTGCTGCAAAATAATTACTTTGCTCTATTTGTAAAATTGTCAGGAATAAAAATTTAATCCTCTAGCTCTAAATAGCTTTTTAAAAACAGGATTAATCTTGCACTTAGACTTATATACCGCTTCACAGTGCTTTACAGCCCTCTGTAAGTGGTTTACAGAGTCAGCATATTTTCCCCAATAATCTGGATCCACATTTTATTTACCTCAGAAGGATGGAAGGCTGAATCAACCTTGAGCCGGTGAGAGTTGAACTGCCAAACTGCTGGCAATCAGCAATCAGCAGAATTAGCCTGCAATAGTGTATTCTAACAACTGTGCCATCAGGGCTCATATAATCCATATTATTCTTCAAGAAACTATTTTATCTCAAAAACTGGGATCTGGAAGAAACCATATTAAAATTTGATTTGAATTCTTAATATATATAGAATTTTTTGGAAATGTTGCTGCTTGGAAATAATCATAGGACAGGGCAACAAAACCTGCTTGGATATACATTAATGAAAAGGGTTCATTTTTACTTACTCTGCTTTTGCAGCTAGCAGCACATAATAGGCTGTTTTCTGTAAAGTTAAATCAGGCTGATATGATAGGAACTGAAACTGAATTTGCTTGGGATTTTATTTATTTATTTGTTCATTTATGTAGCGGGGATATTTGTGTCGAAGCTGGCATGAGGGAAAAATAGCAGCTTTCCACAGGCTACACAATTTGCCAGATTGTATCCATACTCTTTAAAAATAGCAGGAAGACCCTCACTAACCACTGTTAATCACTTTTAAGCAATAATAACTCATGACATCACCTTAGTTTTGCCTCTAGCCAGCTGCAGGGACAGCTGAAGTTGTCTTTAGTTGCTCTGCTGTTAAAATGATGTCACAATGACATTCTTCTTCCAATATAAACCTTGCTTTACAAACAATTGACAGTGCCTCCATGATAGTGTTGATAACAGCATGGTCAGAGGCTAGAGTTATCCTATCTTTAGTTTAATGTAAGGTGTTTTGGGGCCTCCTGACCACTAATTGTTTGGATTTTATGCAGCTGTCTATAAATTGTGAAGAATTCATATGAAGTCAGCCATACAAAAATACTATTAAATCAGTCAGTCTGTACCAGCTTCTATCCATCTTTCCTCTGATACAGTTCTTAGCTGATTATCATAGAACAGGGGTCTTCAAACTTGGCCCTTTTATGACTTGTGGACTTTAACTCCCAGAATTCCTCAGCCAGCAAGCCTGGCTGAGGAATTCTGGGAGTTGAAGTCCACAAGTCATACAAGGGCCAAGTTTGAAGACACCTGTCATAGAAGATATTGGTACATGTACTGTTCTGGTTCCACTGTTGTGTGTAGTGATGTGAAATTGAGAGATACTATTCAATCTCAGCTGGTTCATTTAGAGCCTAACAGCCCCCAAATACTTTCACCATATCCCTGGCACATCTCAGGGATATGCAGTTGGTTATCATCACTATATCAGTGATCCTACATCCCAAACTGATGGATGCCCTCCCCTCAGCAGCTTCATGTACTCAAGGGAGTAGCCACTGGATGACATCCCCTCTCTTCCCTTATTTCCATCAACTGGGAATATCCATTCAGGAAGTAGCAGAGTCACTTCTTGTTCTCAACTTCCAACCCTTGTAATCAGTCCAGAATACTTTGCTTAATAATACTGAAGGCCCCTTAGAAATGTAAAAGAACCGAGAGAGATGCACTTCCCTAAGCAGGTCAGGCAGGTCCTGAGACTGTCATCCACCAGGGGCAAGCAATTCAATTTCTGCCCAAGTCTTGAACCCTACTATTTTTTCAACAATTTCCAAAAAATTGCCAAAGAAGCAGATAGAGAACATGTCTAGCCTACATGTGTTAGAACTGATATAATGTACTCATAAACATATAACACCCAAACACTTCTTCTTGACTCCATGCAGGCAGTAGATGTGCTGTGCTGCATGACCATGGCCATGGGAACAATGCCACGGTTTGGCATGCTAGTATTTGTTTCTGCCATTTTCTTTCCCAACTCAAAGGCCCTTTTCCAATCCATAGTAATTTCTTATGGGCTGAGAGGCTGCCTTTCTGAAAGTTACTTTTTCTTCTTGTTGTTGTTGGTGCAGAAGGTGCTGTATCCTTTTGTGCAGTGGTCAGTGATGTAAACAAATGGGTTGTTTGTCATGGGGAGCAGGTATATGATAGAGGAGACAGCATCCATTATTGCAGCAGATTGTCTCCACCTGTCACAGCAAAAAACAGTAGAAAGAGATATGGGTGGGTGGGTGTCTCTCCCTGTCCCACTACTTTGGGCCATCCAATTGATAAATTGAAAAAGGGGTGAAGGACATGCTGAACCTTCTCCAGTGCTAAAAAGGGACATGGGGTAGTAGAGCAACAATGTTCACTGTTGTGTGCTGGGTGCTTCATCCCTTTGGCTTTAACCCCGCCTAATGGCCAATGCAGTTTAACATATCATGAGAATAGAACACTCGCTATTTATTTACTTATCATATTTAAGAACTGCTCATATCCCACCCAGAGGGACTAAAGGAACTGTACAAATGAAATATTAACAACATAAGCACCATATATAAAATCTAAAAGAGGCAAGCAATGTTAAAAATTAATTAGGAAGAGGGATTTGAGGGCTCTAACCAGCCCAACAACTGTGTGCAACCCAAGCAAAGCCACAGAGTCATGTTTACCAGCCTGTTCCTGTGAATGTGTTTAAACCGAAGATATTAACACAGTTCACCAAGAAAAGTCCTGAAAGCAGATGTGCAAATATTTTTAAAATGTTCAGGTCAGGTGCAAAAATTATTTTAAAAATTATTCTAAAACAATTTTTGCTTGTTCCTAGATTCTTTTGATTCTTTTCATTTTATTTCATTATTACTATTATTATTATTATTATTATTATTATTACTATTATTAATGTCATGTTGCCTCTTTGAATTCTAAAACCTATAGTCAGACATGCAAGTTGACAAGTAAATAAATAAATAAAACAGAGGCTCTCTTACCTCAAACTGGCTTTCCCTGCATAATACAGGAATGTCTCCATGATGAATTTAATGAACTAAACTAAACTAAACTAAACTAAAAACAAATATATTAAATATGACAAAAACAAATAAATAGTATATGTAAACTATATTAAGTAAACAAGTGTGATATTAAATAAACAAATAAACAACCATACTGTAAAGTAAAACTAAGCTATGTAAATGCAGTTTAATAAAAACAAATTCAAATCTAATGATTGGTTGATGAGTTAAGGAGTGGTACACTCAGCTCCCACGCAGAGAAAAAACTCTTGAGTGAATAGCTTTTTCTCAGCCAATCAACCAGTTTTATTTACTTCTCCTTTGTGAGGTCATGCACCTGTCAGCACTATTATGAGGCATAACTTCACAAAGGAAAAGCAAAGCAAACTGATTGGCTGAATGAATGCCCACTCAGAGTTTTATCTGTTTTTCAATATTGGTAGAACTGTAAGTACAAAATTCTGCTGATGCATTGATGGAATCAGAGGATGAGCTAACAAGAAAAATGTCACAGAAAAATTAGTGCCACTGAAGAAAGCAGGGAGATGTCTGGAGGATAATGCACATTTGAGAGTGAAAAAGCAGTACAGTGGTGAATGAGCAGAACTGGATAAATTTCTGCGCTTGGGAGAGTAAATTGCAGTATGGCTCTTGCTCCACCAAAATTGAAGACAAACACAGTATTTGAACTTAGCCATTCAGCAACAGCCTTTTATTTTCTGCCCTGAGCTGTCCATATACATACTGAAATACTGCACTTAGCCTTGATTTTAATCTTTGCTTTTAATTTATTCATGTTTTAATGTAGATATATTTTTAAGTGTGTAAGTCACCCAGAATATAATGAATATAGGTGGCCAAAAAGTTTATAAATAAATAAGTTAGTTTCATGACCATTATTATTTGGATACAGTGTACTTTTTCTTATGTTTTTCTTCCCATAGCAGAGCCTTTGTGATGCCAAAATAAATGACAGAAAATCTATCACATTGAGGGAGCATGTGTGAATTGAGCATTTAAACAGAAAGCACAAATTCCTGGCATGGGACTGGGTTATCTGAGGGACTGTCTTTTCCTGCTGAACCAGCCCGCTCCATCAATCTCATAGAGAAGGCTTGCTGTGGATCTACAGTTGGTGGGTCTCAGGACATGTGCCTTCTCTGTTGTGGCACTCTCCCTACAGAATGTTTTTCCCAAAATTAAGTCAGCCCCATCCCTTTTGTTTTTCCCAAAAGCCCTTAAGAACTGTTTAGGTGACCAGGACCAAGTGTGATAGAATGTGCACCTGAAGGATCAGTGGGAGAGTTTACCCAAGATGGAGTTTTTCCAGAAAGAGACTTGGATCAAGAGATTGAACAGCCCTGAGGTGGATGAGAAAGACCAGGAAAGAGCTTCAGTGTAGCTTGAATTTGCTAAAGACTCTCTCAGGATATGTCTAATAAGTTATAAGGTTATAGCTAGAGTTTAGCAAGATTTTGTTAATTAGGTGTTAGCAAATAAAGGGTTGAACTCAATTGGATTTCGCTGTGCCATCTCTGGGCCTAACATTTCCTTCAACTATGGGATTTCTAGTTTTTTAAGATATTTATTATTATGGTCTTTTATATTTGTATTTGCTATTTTGCCCTCCCTAGTTTTTGAAAGGGGAAAAGTGAGCAATGGGAAGGATACTTTCAGACTTGCATGATTCTGGTAACATAACCTCAAAAAGAACCATGGTGGCACGTTGGTTAGAATGCAATATTGCAGGTTAATTCTGCTGACTGCCAGCAGTTCGATTCTTACTAGTTCAAGGTTGACTCAGCCATCCATCCTTCCGAGGTCAGGAAATATGCCAAAAAAGGGTCAGATATGTGGGCAGCAGATTTTTCCTTCGGCATGCTTTCTTACTGGTCCCAGCACTATAGAAGAAGATTTTAATATTGCTGTGAAGAAAACATTTCCATCTAATAGAACAATATGGCATTTATATTGCTGAATTGATAGAAAACATTTACTATTTATTGCCTCATATCACATAAGATACACGTATATATAATATATAGCAAACATAATGTGTATTTTCTTGTCCTCTTATTGCCTCAGCTTTTGTGTTCCATATTAAACATGGTCCAGACTGGTTTGCTGTCAATTGAAAAGGTTGGCCTTTCTGGGGAAGAGGGGCTGGAAAAGTAGCTGGCTGTTTCTTTACAACAAGCTTCAGTCCAGGCAGCCTTATTCTGTGTTTTTGTGCTCTTCTAGATGCTCAGAGATTCTTTGTTTCAATTCTTCCACTTCTTTAGTTAGAGGTCTTTGTTCTTTCTGAGGGAGAGGAGAGAGTGCCTGGTTTCCAAATGAAAACAATTGTATTTCTCTACTGGATTCTAACACCAACTCTCCCTTGTTTGCCTCTACAGTCGGAGTTACTTCTAGCAAGGATTTGATTTCGCTGTCCTGGGTGGACCTTTGCAGTTCTTCCAATTCTGCTTCTATGAATACTTTATTTCCTATTACAAATTGACATTGATCTGCTAGCATCTGTTCTGTTATTTCTGATTTTGATTTCTATTTCTAGAACTGGTGCATTCATTACAAATATCCTCTTGTTGGACTTGATCTGTAATAACAGATCATTATTTCTTTGTTTTCAATCACTGTATATTTGTGATCTTTTCTTCCAATAGTTCTCAGCTACTAGCCCTGGTTGCTCAGCCAACAATCCTGAGCAGCTACCTAGTTGTTGTTGTTACATCATCATTGTCATTGTCATTGTTGTTGTTAATGTTCAAGTCAATTCAATCTGGGACTGGTTAAAAACTTAACAGTTCAAGTCCTAACCTAGGTCTTAAGAGCTATTAAGGTAGCATCTGAGTACACAGGTAGTTCCAAATAGGGTGGTTTTTGCAAAGTCGGGATATTCAGGTCTAATATGTTCAAACTTTTCATGTATCTAGGCAGCCTTTGGGTATTGCTTTTGGTACAACCATTGATTTCTTCCTCCATAATCATTCAATTTGCAAAGCATGATATTTTGTTATTTTCCTAGCTGTATTTTAATAATAATAATTATTTTACTTATTATGATTAATCTTCAATTCAATTCACAGGTAAAAATTTAATAGTTCAAGTTGTAACCAAGGACCTAAGAGCTGTTAAGGTAGCGTCTGAGTTTATAGACAGTTCTGAGTAGGGTGGTTTTTGGCAAAGTCAGGATATTCAGATCTAATAAGTTCAAAAT
Organism: Crotalus tigris; assembly: GCF_016545835.1. NCBI lineage: Eukaryota > Metazoa > Chordata > Lepidosauria > Squamata > Viperidae > Crotalus > Crotalus tigris. Next base: position 113,594 of record NW_024097206.1, read on the forward strand.
TTCCATGTAGCTAAATGATGATGATGATGTTGTTGATGATGATGATGATGATGATGATGATGATGATGATTAATCATCACAGTCACCCAGATGTTCAGACTGGGTTTGGCATCTATCTATCAAGTCCTTCCAAGGACTGAGGATAGGCAGATCTGGAAGTTTGTTGATGTTACAGATATCATCACAGGATGGAAGCTGTTCCTAGTAAAGGCGCCTTTTGCAATTGACTGTTGGCGAATATGTCAACCCCAATGATATTGCTATTATTATTATTATTATTATTATTATTATTAGTAGTAGTAGTAGTAGTATTTTTATATGCTGCTCAACTGCCTGGGAGTCTGTGTCTTATATATTTACAATTTTCACATGTTTCGTATTCCATATTCCATAGTTCTTGGCTTTGGGCAAGAAACCTGAAGGGGCTTTTTTATTTTCAACATTTCGATTAAGGAGAGGAATCTTTGGAATAATGGCTTAGAACTCTCCAGATGGAAAGTTCAGCCTAACTGCTGGCACCTTGCAATAATTCTCTGATTGAAACACGTCCCTCAGTGTCACTTCATTCCTATGAAAGATCTATGACCACATCTTTAGAAACTGTTCAATTGACCTGCTGCTTTGGGATATGCGTTTCCTAGAATGTCTGACACATATTTGTTCTCCTTCAAATATTCTTTTGCCATCTTGGTTGTCTCATACTGATCCATGACAAGTTGACAGATCAGATCAATTCATTCAAAGAATTTTTTCACGAGATTCTTGGCTTTTTAAATTAAAAAAAATATAGAAAGGTAGAAAGGTGATGCAGGGAAATTTTATGCTTTATTATTCCCATCACTTGCATCATGGCTTTTACTGATTGGTAAAAATTGTGATGCTTTTGAAGACAACAACAGCAATAACAAAAAAAATCCATTAAGTAAGTTAGTTCAGTGGCTACTGAGAAAAGTCTCTGATTTTTCATAGAGAATCTGGGAATTAAGTAAATATGGAATATTTGTCATTTATGGAAGAAAATATGCTGCTGGTTCAGAAGCACACCATATTACAAAAGTGAGGGAAGAGTTGTTCTTCTGTTGAAGATTAACTACAAATTTAAATTCTTCACTATACACAACATCTCCACTTGCTTTTCATGGATAGCAATGGAAGGAACTAAAGAAATTAAATCTAACAAACTCTCCAAATTCCTGATGGTTGGAGCTCACCATTAGTACTTGTAGTATCTTCTCTACTTTTCTGTATGAAGCAGCAACTTGACCATGATTTTATATTTCCACAGAGATTAGGTTGGAGAAAAATTTGCAACTTGGGATTCTTTTTTCAGTACTGCTGAAAAAAAAGAAAGAAAAAGAAAGTTTAAAAAAAAATGACTTCAGAGAATATCATCTTGGTTCTAGATTAATAGAAACTTGGAATGTAAGGAAGGTACTTCAGAGAATATTTAACCCAGTGCAGGTATTCACTACTACAGCTTCTCCAAAAGATGTTGCAACCATCCAATCTCTGTTTGAAAACCTCCACTAAACATTAATCCACAGACTCCAGACTCCATCGCTGAATAGTTCTTACTGTTAGATAATTTTCTTGTTATCCAACCAAAATTTACTTCAGCTCTTACCTATTATTTTATTTCTATCTTCTGAAACAACTCTGAATAGTTCTTCCCCATCTTCTACATGAAGCTCTTCAAATACTTAAAGACACTGATTATGTCTTACCAGACTCTTCTTTTCTCTAATCTGAATGTACACAGTACCTCCAAACATTCTTTGAAAGTTTCCTTCCAGGGCTCACAAGTTTTAGTTGGTTTCTTCAGTTTGTCAGTATAGTCTGACCAAGTAGAATAAAGAAGAATGACATTCTTTTGTTGATGTAGTCTACAATGGCATTTGCTTTTTTTGTTTTTTTTGGTTTGTTCATTTGTTTGTATTTACAGCAGATTGTTGGCTGATGTACAGATTATGAACCCTCAGGACAACTAGATTGTCAACTCTGCAAATGAGCCTGGCTGCAGCCATTTTTTCCCCTCATTTGAGGTTGCCTCATGGAACGGAGGGAGGGGGCTTGCCCAGCTGCTTCACTAGTCAAAACAATCAGCTGTCCCGTGGGAAGAAAACTCATCTGTTGCTCCTGCAATCAGGGACTGGGCATTGTATAAAAAGCCCACCAAATGTATTTATTGCGTAACATAGTCAATTACATAGTTTTGGGGGTGGGAATTTTATACTGTGTAACTGAGGGATTGTTATGGGGAATTCAGATTTGGTTTCACTTTTGACTGTGTTGATACTTTATAACTAATAAACATGTTCTTTGAGGAATTTGCAAGCCTCAGAGTTCTACTTTATTTGTTTCTGTCTGTCGGAACCATGACATAGATACTACTCTGAGTAGGGTCACTCCAATCTTATACTCATACCTTTAATGTTTTTACACAGCTGGAAAACTTTATATCTCTTCTTGTTGCTAGGGTTTGTTCCACTGTTCAGCTTCTCAAGATATTCCTAAATTTTGATATGTGCTCTAAAGTGTGTGCTATCTCCTTATCTTTTATAATTTGCAAATTTGATAATTATGTTTTAGACTCTCATCCAAGTCTTGATTCTCTTTGGCATTATTTATTTATTTGTTTCTTTGTTTGTTTGTTTATGTATTTATTCTTGCTATTATTTTTATAAATAAGTCAAGGAGGCAAACATATCCAACACATCTTCCTCCTCTTATTTTTCCCACAACAACAACCCTATGAGGTGGGTTGGGCTGAGAGACAGACCCACAGGTATCCATCTGGTTTTCATAGCTAAGGTAGGACTTGAATTTACTGTCTTCTCCTTTCTAGCTTGGTTCCTTAACCACTAAGGAGAAACTCTCAAGGTTTCAAGATTTTGTAATTAGAGTGGTTGTAAAAGTTGATATTCAAAACACTTATAATATAAACCTGGTAGCCCATTGGGACTTGGTATTTTCTCTGTTTTAAACTTTTCTATAGCTTCTGATATTTCAAAGGTTGCTATTGATCATTCATAAGTTTTTTCTGGGATTCTGAAAGTTCTGGTAAATTTTGTTTTTTTTTTTTCCAAATAGTGATGATTCTTTCCCAGGGAAACTTCCTGTCTCTTGCACAAATCTGAATAAAAATCTTGAAATTATCTTTGAATACTTGCATCATCTGTTAATACAATCTCATGTGAATCTTTAACACCATGTTTTTATACCCTCTTTCAAGTCTTGACTTTCTTTTGTATACGAGGTATCAAAGGAGAAACACTCTTAGAACATCAAGATTCTGTAATTAGAACCTGTATCAATAGAGTAGACTTCCAGTATTTTTGTTGCTGTATGTTTCCTAACATGGCTTACCTCAAAGAGTTGATGTTTGTGCTATTAAATCATATTTGCCTGCCTGAGACAACCCAGTTTTTTAACTGCTCAGATTCTATGCTTCTGTTTGGAAATGTTAGAATCCTTGTGTTGTTGGTTTCACTGTAAAAAGGGGAATCATGCTACTCTATGGTAGCCCCAAATCAGAAAGAATTAGATAGTATCTTTTCAGACTAACAACTTTTGTTACAAAGCATAAACTTTCTTGAGCTGGAGCTGATTTCATCAGATACAATGGAATGGCTAAGCCAATGTTTAGGTATGATGAAAGGTAGCTGGGTGACTTTGAATCAGTCACTCTGTCTCGAAATATCCCACCTCACAGGATTGTTATTGTGGGGAAAATAGTAGGCAGTAGTATTGGGTATGTTCAGGGTTTTGACTTATACATGAAAAAAAAAAGAACTAGGGTTAGGACTACGGTTAGACTAATAATAACAATAATATTAATGATAATGATAATGTAGGATTTAAGTTGGGATGAAGTAGGAAAGAGAGAATAAGGGAAAGACAGATTGGTTATGCAAATCCAGTTACATATAAACCAAATTACAAATACCTTATCAATTAACAATTGTAATGAGTTAAAATCCACTGTCCATCAGAGATCTGGAATCTTTTGATATATGCGAGGTCAGCAATTTCTCACTCAATTGTTCCAGGAATGTTATACTTTTCAAGATGGCTACGTTGAGATCAGTATTGGAGTGTCTGGGGAGATTGAATCTGATATTAGTTGATCCTTGTTCTATGTCCTGATGTTACACTTGTATCCTTTAATTCTGCTTCACTATTTTCTAGGCTCTCATCTATTTCCTCTGTAAGATTCAGTTTAAAGCCACTGGATCTAGTTTGCCAGGCACGGTTATGACCCAGGTCACTAGGTAGAGGCAGGCTTCAATAAAGTCCTTTATTGCTCTGCTATTCCATGAAAAATGGCCCTACAATGGCCAGTAAAGCTCCAGCCCCAAACTTCCTCAAAGGCAGCCACCCACAGTCCCACAAATAAAAGCCAATAGTCAACAGAACCAATTCATAAAGGCAGAAAGAAAATCCAAAAATAAGGTACAAGTCCACAAGCCAAAGACTATAGGTCATACACAAGGTTCAAAGTCTGCAAGGCAAGGACCAGAATCCACAAGCAAGGTTCAGAGACCACAAGGCAGAACATGATTCAAAACAGATTTTTTTTTTTTTCCCAGGGCCAGGGAAGTACATGCTGAAGCAAAACAATTGTTCCTGACAAAGACACCCTCCCCTGCCCTCTGCTTAAATCAACTCAAGCCAGGTTCCTTGTGCAGAGGGGCAGGGTGACTTCTTCACCAGCAGCCTTGCAGACCTCCTTTGAGCTTCCCTCTGTTCTACTCTTCATGCCCTCAGATCAAGTGGGGGAGGAAGCTGTTCCTCATAAGAAGGGATCTGCTGCCTCTCATCGCCACTGCCAAACCTCCCCTGTGTTTGTGCGGGCAGGTAGCTTCTAGTTTGGTTGACCACCTCCCCCAATGCCTTGGAGCTCCTGAGACAGCATTGTCCTCATTCCCTGGACTCTCCAGACATTCTGGGGAGAAGTGCCATCCCTGTCAAATGGTCCTGGTTCTAACCCTTCCTCCTCCTGCAAACTGGGATCCTATGGGGCCATGACAGGCACATTCCAGATCACATTCCTAGAAGTGTAATCTAGGTAGCCAGTTGTTCACTTACACTATTATTCTCTCTCTTTCTGAGTCATTATCTTTGACAGGAAGACCTGAACAAAACATCACCTCTGCCTCCAGCTTTTTTACTCTCCTCTCCTGTGCTTTTTAATCCCTTGCAGTTGTCAAGGCCATGTTTGGCTGTGTCATTTATTCCATGCGGATTAGTAGAAATAGATATCTGTCAATGCAGTTAAGGAGTCTTTGGTAGTCTTTCCATCACATCCTGAATGTGTGCCCCAGGATGGCATTAAGTTTCTCTGATAGACTGCCTGGACAACAGATTGCTGCTTTGATCCCTCTCAATAGGAGTCTCCAATCACCATCACCCATCACAGTGTTGTCTTCAAATTAACTTTGGAGATTTCTTTGCTGATTAATTTACAGTGTTTAATACACTACCCAGGAACAAAAAGCTTGTAGTTAAAGTTAAAAGGATATACACACTTTAACACCGAAAGTACAGTACAATGTAAACACTTGGGATAAATAAAACCAGATTAATAACTTAAAACAATATTAATCATTTTATATAAATATAATCATTATGCTTGCCAGTATAATATTAAGAATTTGGTAGTATAGCAGGGCTGATTTTAAGCCATGGAGAAGTGTTGTTCGGAAAATAAAAAAAATGGATTCTTAAAATGATTGTTTTTTTTTCCTGTTTGTTTTCAGTTGTAATTCTATGATCGTAAATTACATTTTGTCCTTATATTTTGTGTTTTTTTTCTTTTTTATTGTTCTGTTTTTGATCTGTAATAAATAATACTAAATGATTGCAAAGGTCAGAGAGAGGCTGTATATAAAATAATAACTCATTTTATTTAAACACTATTCTACCAATGCAGATCATCATGCAAATATATAGCATAGTGAGTGGCTTCAAAATGGAGGCTATGGTCAGGCAAACAAAACTCATTTTATATTCATTCCATTAAGTATGACACAAATATTAAAATTGTGATCATCTTGTTATGCCCACCAGTTGGGAGCCAGTTACTGTCTCCATGGATGTCCCTGCTGGTGGAAAAACTGTACTATATAATTAAAAAAATACTGATCTTCAGTAGTCCTGAATCATTTAACCTGCCTTAATAGATATTCATAGTGAAAATATAAGACTTTAATTGAATGAACTGCTCTAAAATATTTATTGATCTGTATGAATAAGTCAATCAATACATTCATTCAAAAGAGAACCAGTAATATGGAGACATTTGCAAATCTACTTACTTCTTCTGTCACATGGCCTTGATTGAATTCTATCTCTGGCCATCATATTTGTAGCACATTACCATAGCAAAGCTGTTGATGGCCATGCCTCCTTTTGTCTGCCTAAGCCTAAATTCCTTTGTTTGGCTCTCCTGGACACTTACAGCTAGGCAGAACCAGAGTAAAATGTTACCGCTTGCATTCCTGGAGATTACAAATTTGGGCTACCATGCTTTCTAAGTCTTTAAGGGAATGGCTTTCTTTTAATCTAACCTGTCACTAAATTAACTATAAAAAGAATATGTGTCTTTCAGCTTATTTGTATGGATGGATGCTCAAATGCCAACAAGCTTATTTCAGTAAAACTCATTAACTCATATATGTAATCATTTCCAGAGTAATAATGGGTATTACAGTTACCCAGGAATATTTTATTGGCGTCTGTAATTATTCACTGATGTACAGAGTTTAAAGACTGAGAAGAAAATCTATTAGGACAATTGGTTTCCCTTTCTGCCCTTGCTATATATTCCCTCATAACACTGCACATTATCTACTCCTGTCAGAACTAATGAAATAGTCACTTGAAGATGTTTACTATTACTTCTTATTGCCAAAACAATATTAGTCCTGATAGAAAGAAATGAGGAAAAAGGAAGGATACAAGACAATGAAGTTACATGAAGAAAAATCTTACAGAAATGTAAGTTTGGTGCCACTCTCAATACAACCATGTTAATACTGTAAGAATCATAAAATATAATGATTGGAGGAGACTTACTGTAGGTGATCAACCTCTTGTCCAATGCAGTGCTCCACTGTCAAATACAAGTATCCAGTACAGGAAACCACTTTTAACCCAAAACAACTTCATTAAGGTATACCTTAATGCTCCATTTTCATTTAAAGTCAATATTGAGATTCCTTTCAATATTGTCTTTATGGACTTACTGTACAAGTTGTACAGAAAACTTACACTAATCTGATGTTTCCATATGTGTTTCCAACCAATATTTAAAACTATTCTAGTTTGTTTATTTATGCCATAGGCCAATTCAACAGTACTTAGCAGAGTTTCTCATGTACAGAGCATGCATGCTGTCATACAACCAAAACAACTATCTCTTTTGGAAACTTGTGTTTTTTATAGAGTAAAATTAGGATTTCACAGTGCCCTGTTGACCAGCCACCTTAACAGGTAGTTGATGCCACTAAAATTTTCAGTTAATGACATCTTTTACCACATTGTTTACCAACTTCATCAACTTTGAAATGCATGGATTTCAACTCTCAGACTTCCCCAGCCAGCATTTTTCTCTGTGAACAAAAAAAGAAAAAGAAAAAAAGGGAAAAAAAGGGAAAAAGAAAGAAAAAGAAAAAAACCAAGAGATTTCCTTCTTCTTGTCTCCCCTTAAGAACTATTTTGCCCTAAGATTCACATTATCGATTAATTTGATTTTATTTGTATTGCCTACTTCTACTTAAGATGCACTCATGTAATTAATAACAGATCATAAATAAAGTAGCAACAAAGCATTTAAAGTCAGTATTAACCAAGACCTATAGTGAAAAAACTTCATGAAAGAGGAAATATCTTGATTCCTTTTATAGAAGCACAAATAATGGTGGCTATTACTCACTCTGTCTCAGCCCAATTCACCTCAGAGGATTGTTGTTGTGAGGAAAATAAGAGGAAGAAGATGAATTGGATGTGTTTGCTATCTTGAGTTATTTATAAAGATAATAAAGACAGGATACAAATAAAGAAATACCGTATTTTCCGGCGTATAAGACGACTGGGCGTATAAGACGACCCCCAACTTTTCCAGTTAAAATATAGAGTTTGGGCTATACTCACCATATAAGACTACCCCTCTTCCATGAGGGAGGGGGAAAGGGAGCACAGTTTCTGAGTTCTCATTGGCCACCTGTAAGTCCAAATGAGTAGCTCAGGGTGTGTGCGTACATGTGTAGGCATGCGTGTGACTCCCCGGGTCCCTTCCATTGCCCCCCCCCCAGTAGCAAGCTTTGGCTTGGAGCAAGCAGGCTGCACACAGGGATCTCCTCCTCTCAGTCTTCCACCCTGCGAATCCTCCACAGCCTCTCCAAGCTGAGTGAGCAGAAAGCCTGCCTGTTTGTCAAAGGCAATGCCTTGTCAATCACACACACACCTTGATGAAAATTGCCCTGCCTGCAAAAGGACTTCTCAGCAGTTTTTTAAAGCAACACTACCAAGAATGAAATTGGAGACAGCCAGAATGTTTAGGGAAGAAGGAAAGGAAGCAGTTAATAAACCAAGTAAGAAAGGCATTCGCCCTTTGAAAACTTGCATTTCCACAAATGTGATAAGTTGCCCCCTTTTCAGGTAATGGGGGGGAGTAAATGCTTTCCTTTTAATTTGTTATTAAAACTCAGTGCACTACAGTACTTATAGATGGGAGCCAGATTGACCAGCCAGGATCTGTCATAAATAACACCACAAATGCACCATGCAAATTTATTTAGGCGGGGGGGGGAGGAACTGCTTGCATAAGCTTGGTGGAAGTCGACAGGCGAAAGGATTGTGTAGCTGTTTTCTGTCCCCACTCCATTCCTGCTTCGTAAATCTGAGAGGAATTTAGCTGACACCCCTCCCCTTCCAGACCCATAAGCTCCGCCTCCCCCAAGCTACTCTCACAGGCAGTGAGAGGTAAACGCTGAAAAGCCTGCATAAAGAAGCACTGAGAAGTGCCTCGAATGGACGCAGATGCTTAGGTTTGTTTTCATTATATAAAAAAACCCACCCTACAACTCTTTTCCCCCCTTCCCCATTACATGGGCCATCCCTTTCTACTTCCTTTGAATGAATTAATCAGGGGATGGCCACTACCAATCCGCAGTTTTAGAGGGGTGGGCAAGGAATTGGGATGCAAAAGGGAGGGAAGAAAAGAAGAGACGGTTTGCAATGTAGCATTATAGAATGGGGATTAAACCTCCAGGAAATCTTACTGTCACGACAGCCAGATAATGCCTATCGTACTCCCAGTATAGAGGCTGGAAAGAGATATCTTTAGTTGATCGGCTGGTTTTAATAATAACCCTAGGACTCTTTTTGAGTGAGAGAGAGGGGGGGGGAGAGAAAACTTGCTGAGTAAATATCTTTCCGGTGTATAAGACGACCCCCGACTTTTGGAAGATTTTAAGTGTTTAGAAAGTCGTCTTATATGCCGGAATATATGGTAAATGAACTTCTGGGAAAAACTGAGACTCTTCCTGTATGCCTGACAAATGTGTCTTAAAATGTGAGGACATTTCCAGTTGATTTTATGAGTGAACATCTGAAATGTTCATGTTGATTTGTTCTAAAGCAAGAAACTTGTATGTAGATAAAATGCTACACCCAACAAAAACTCATGGACAGACATGAGCTCTCAGCTCCCAGTTCTTTAGTGAAACACATCCCAAGAAACAGATGGCATTGATGTTCCTGGACACACAGAAGGCATTTGACGATGTGAACTGACAATTCACGATAAGCCAATTACAGACTATGGATTTTGGGGAGAAATTTATAAATGTAATCAAAGCAATTTATAATAAGCAATCAGCCAAAAAATAATGATAAATGGAGATATGACTGAGAAGATTAATATTATGAAGGGAACAAGACAGGGATGTCCTCTATCTCCACTATTGTTTGTCTTGAAATTAGAAGTAAATGATTTAGTATTTATCTTGGAGGAACCATTAGAGACAGGACCTGTATTAATAGAACAAATAGAAAAATATGGTGAGGTAGCGGGGTTGAAGATTAATAAAGATAAAACAAAAATGTTAATGAAAAATATTACCGAAAAACAAAACAAAAAAAAGAATTGATGGAAAAATTAGATATACAGATTGTAAAGAAGGTAAAATATCTAGGGATCAACCTGACAGCAAGATGTACAACAATTAAAGAGTATAACTATCACAAATTGAAAAGACAAATCGAAGTAGATTTGGATAAATGGAAAAATGTACAACTATCATTAATGGGAAGGATTGCATAATCATAATGAATATATTACCATGATTATAGTTTTTGTTTTCAACAGTACCAATAAGATTAGATAAGAAATATTTTGAGGGGCTTAATAAAATAATCTTGAAGTATATTTGGCAGGGGGAAAAGGCAAGGATCAATCTAAAAATATTACAAGATACAAGATTGAGAGGTGGGTTTGGTCTACCTAATTGGGAATTGTACTATCAGGCTGCAGCATTATCATGGATGAGAGAATGGATCTTACTGAGGAATACTAGATTATTGACATTAGAGGGACATGACTTGCAGTTGGGATGGCATGCTTTCATATGGTATGGGAAAAATAGAATACATAGCTATTTCCAGAGGCACCATATAAGGAATTCTTTATTTGTGGTCTGGGAGAAAATAAAGAGAAAGCATTATTTGAAGATTCCAGAAATTGGCTCTCAACTATGGAAGTGCTAATACACCTCAATATGCTTAATATGGGAAATATTATATGATATAAAGACTTACTAACAGATATGGGGGAGTTGAAAACCAAACAACAATTAGAGGAACATGGAATAAAGACGGATTGGTACATGAGAAGGCAAATACAATCTAGATATGAAAAAGATGTTAAAATAGATGGTTTTAACTTGGGGACAACAGAGTTAGATGAAATACTCACAGGAACGAAAGAAAAGTGGATAAAAATAATGTACAGTTACCTAATACATATGGAGTTAGAGGAGGAACAAGTGAAAGAGACAATGATAAAATGGAGAAGGAATTTTGGATATACAATTGAATTAGATAGATGGCAGCAACTATAGGAAAGGAACTATAAACTGACAATGGCAACTGCGTATAAACAAAATGTGTACAAGATGTTCTATAGATGGCACATGTCTCCAGAAAGATTAGCTAAAATGTTTAAGGACAGAACTATGAAATGTTTGAAATGCCATCAAATACCAGGTTATTTTTATCATATGTAGTGGACGTGTGTAAAAGCTAAAACTTATTGGAATATAATTAAAACATGGATAGAAAAGATGATAGAACATTGTATAGAACTAAGACCAGAAATATTCCTGCTGGGTATTTTACCAGGGAAATATAATGAGAAAACATATTTGATTATTCATATAATTACGGCAGCCAGGATTGTGTTTGCACAAAATTGGAAAGCACTGAAAACCCCCCCAGAGTGAGAGGTGATTGGGAAAATACTGGAATGTGCAGAAATGAATAGATTAACAATGATAATTAAAGATAAGACAAAGTCAGAATATTATGAAATTTGAGTATTTTTTATGATTGGGTGAAAAGAGAATATAGTTAAAAGATAGTTAACATCAATTTAGATGGAAGAAAAAGGAGGAGATAAGGAGGGAGACCAAGCGACACAGTATTGAATAACCAGAGGTCGTATAAATATTTATAGAAGTATATACCGAGAAGGTCAGATAAATAGAAGTATTAACATAATAGAAAATTAATCTTATTATATATAATATATATAGGGAAATTTAGAGAGAGGAGTTGCTCGGACATTATCCCTGAATTATATCTGAAGAGGGATGAGAGGGAAGAAAGGAGAGGAGATAGAGAAGAGAGTAAAGGGGGGGAAGGAAGTAGGAAGGTTGGAGGAGAAGAGAAGGAGAAGTGGGGAGAAATGGGAGGGGAGTAGTGAAGGAAAGAGGAGAGGAAGAAGAGGGAAGTAGGGAAGAAAGAGAAGAAAGGGAGAAAGAAGGTAGAGAAGAAAGAGTAGGAGTGTGGATACAGTGAAAGGAGAAATGGGCAAGCAACACCAAAATGTATGTGTATGTATTTATTTTATTTTATTAAGATTATCTGATAGATAAGAATGTAAAAAGAATGCATGTTAACATGTGATAAATATTGTGGTATATTTGTTGATAAGTATGGGGGAAAGTTGGGAAAAATAAAAACATTTTTTAAAAAAAATTCCCATACTTTTAATAAGATATGTGAAAAAACAGAAGCCATTTACTTCAGACTATTAAAAGGACAAATTACATCCCTTTATCAGTCAACAAAATAATTGTCTAGGATATGAAGGTTTGGCCAAAGATTTTATTTGCTGTTTCTCAATTTTCCTTCATGAAAAATACCTTGGACCAACCTCAATTTCTGGCAGATGCATAATGCCTTGTACTACATTATTTTGTTAATTTTTCTGTTCTCCTTTGAAGTCAGCACTTATCAAGCTCAGTAGAGGATACAAGACCTCATAAGAGGATATTGTACAACTTTTTTCTTGTTGTTTTATCTGATCCAGTATGATCTCAAAGTTCACTTTTAAAAAAAGTGAATGAATGTATTATCCTGAGCTTTCTATATGATGAAACCTCAGGATTAGCCATGATTGAAAATTATGACTCTCCAAAATTAACTGGAAAACTGTATTATAATCTCTGAAATGAGCTAAACAAGAGCTTTCTATCTGACAAGAAATATTATGGAACACATAGACATATTTTTACAATAATTTAAAGCAGTATTTTTAAAACTCCGCAACTTTCAGATATGTGGACTTCAATTCCCCAAATTTCCCAGCCAATATGTTAAACTGGAAAATGTTAAAATTATCACTGCTTTGTAGTGATAACAATCAATGATAAAAATAAATGTACTATCCAGAATGATATCTTTATTTCAGATTATGCCTATATTGAAAAATGATATATTTTTTATCAAAGACAAAAATAATTATCAACCAGGGAAAAACACAACAGAAAATTAAGATTTTAGAGGATGCAAAAGACAGATGAGGACTGAGGCACTGACTCTCAAATTATACTTTGCTGCATGTTGTATAATATATGTATGAAGGAATGGATAGTGTTAAGAAATAACAGAATGTTGGATCTGGAGGATCATAATCTGACATTTGGGTGGCACGGTTTTATGGTATGTCAAAGTAAATGTAACTGTAGATTTTAAGCATCATTACCTGAGATATACATTATTAAGAATATGGAATAAAAAAACCCAGACTGTGTCCAAAGACATTGTCACCAACATCCAGGCAAGAAGCTTTTATAGAAGAGAAACAGTGGATAAAGTATAATGGTTAACATATGAGGACTGATTTATATATTGTAAGGAACAAATTAAGATGAAGATATGGGAACAATTAGCAACAGAAGGACATTTTTTTCAGTGGTTTTCTTATAATGAGACGAAAGAGAGATTTAATATGGATAAAAGAACAATTGGGATTGAGAAAAAGAATATTGAACTTGAAATAGAGTTATGTATAAATAATTATAAATGTACTGCAATGTACAAATTGTTATGAAGAAACATAGTATGAATAGTTAAAGATTGTATGGTGAAAATTGGTTATAATCTAAATATGGATACATGGAGGAAATGTGAGAACTGGTTTAAATGTACATTGTGCTATAATTTAAGAGAAAAGTTTTAACAAAATGATGTACCAATGGTATGTGACATTGGCTAAATTGTCTAACATGTACAAAGGAACATCCAATCCGATGTTCCAATCCAAAAGGAAGAGGGACTTTTTATCTTGCAAGGTGGAATGTGAATAAATCCAAGACTTGAAAAACAAGTTTTGAGAGCAAATCCATACCCTGATACAAAAGATAACACAGACTAATATCATGCTGAAACCAGAATTATTTCTTCTGGGTTTTATGGATAAGGAATTAGAAAAGAAATATGGAAAATTTGTATTGTATAGAGTAACTGCGGCAAGATTATTGTTGGCAAAAAGTTGGAAAAGCCATGAAATAGCTATAGTGGAAGATTGGACCATAAAATTAATGAAAAAATGCCGAAGCTGGGCAGTTCGGTCAGAGAAAAACAACAATGTCTGTTTTTGAAAGATTAGTAACTTTACTTTTTCACATTCATATCTTTTATAACCTTTCATCTTCGGTGACAGAAGTAAAGATCAAATTGATGTTTTGGGGATGTGGAGATTAAAAAGGGATGAAGAGAACAGGGGAAAGATTAGGATTCTAAATATTAAATAGAAAGAAGGGTTAAAAGGTGATAATCTTAACTGTATATTTTCTTTTCTTTTTTAATTTTCCCTCTTTTTGCTCTTTTTCTTACCTTCTATCTTTTGATAATATCTTCTTTCTTCTATACTTAGTGAAAAAGTCTGATTATACACATACACATACACGCACACACAAACTCATAATGACTGTTTGGGACAAATTTCTGTCACTATCAGTCAAGAGAAACAAATAAGATGAAGCATTATCCAAAACAATTGGAAACTGTTCATTTATTTCTTCTGACTGATAGTGACAGCAATTTTCATATCTCTATGTATAACTATCTGTATGTATCTCAATATCTATATACCTACATAGCAATATCTTTCATATAGGCCATTATAATGTGTTATTCTAGGGAAAGTACTTCTGCTGCAGATCTATGAGTAATTAACTTGATTAATTTCATTAGATGTTTGAAATAAATTATTAAATGAACATATTATTCACCCAGTTATGGGAATATGAGGGTAATCTATGAACATATTAATGAAAATTTGATGGATTTCATGTTTTATAATAAATTGTTCAATTTGTTTTTCATTATTCATATAGGTCTAATAGTAGCTCTGGATGAGTTTTAGCTCATGAACTACAATAGCATATTTTATCTAAAGATATTACCGGAGTTGTTTTTTTTTTTAAAAAAAAAAAAAAAAACCCACAAGGTTTTTACCTTGTAAAGCAAACTGTACCAAAAGTTTTATGTCTTAAAAATATAGAATGTTAATCATGGTGAATTACTTTCCTCCTAATTTTTTTAATAATTGAAATCATACGTATTAGAATGCCTCCAAGATTTTAAACTGCATCCAGAAATGCTTTTAGGAGCTGATTTTCTATAAGATTATTTTCTACTATTCCATTATATGACTCGGTTTGCCACCAAACGTCAACAAATGATCATTAGGATGTGTCCCAGTATCAAATACAGAGATAGATCTCTGTCCTCACAAAGGAAGCTCTGGTCTCAGATATATCTTTTCCTGCCACTGTGCTTCATTTGCAAGAGTTCTTTTCACCTTCAAGTCTATTGTGCTGGTGAAATCCTGCAGAGTTTTTTATTATACTCATTCCCTTTGTTCTGCCCAGATACAACTCACTTCTTATTCAGCCACAAGAGATTATTTACATATATAACTTGACGGCACCCACAGTTTGCATTTTAGATGCATACTTAAAGTATGGATGATATATTGCTATTTGGGGGGGGGGAGGAAAAAGTATGCTCTGGAAGCCAATTGTATGTGCAATTCTTTTCTCACAGAAGGAAATCTTCATCCAGCTAGGCATTCCTTACAAAAACCTGTCTGTGTACCTATTTACATCTTAACTCAGTCATGATGTCAGATAATGAGGCTATATACCACTAAATTGTACAACATCAAAATGACTAGCAACTGAACTGCCTTTTAGTATAAGTTTTTCTTCCTACAAATCAGAGATGTTTTGCATCTTGAAATCAACTCTGAATAACAAAATAACAGAATAAGAGAGTTGGAAGGGACCTTGGAGGTCTTCTATTCCATCCTGCCGCTCAAGGAGGAAACCCTATACCATTTCAGACAAATAGTTATCCAATCTCTTTTTAAAAACCTCCAGTGTTTGAGCATCCACAACTTATAGAGGCAAGTTGTTCCACTGATTAATGGTCTTAACTGTCAAGAAATTTGTCCTTAGTTCTAGATTGCTTCTCTCCTTGATTAGTTGTCATCTATTGCTTCTTGTCCTTCCTTCAGGTGTTTTGGAGAATAGCTTGATTCCCTGTTCTTTGTGGAAACTCCTTAGATCAGGGGTGTCAAATTGGCAGCCTGCAGGTTGGATGTGTCATGTGCAGGCCACGCCCACCCCAGCTCCGCAAAGGCAAAAAACATTGCAGTACATCACAATACGTCATGTGATGCAATCGAGTTTGACACCCGTGTCTTAGATATTGGAACACTGCCATCATGTCACCCCTAGTCTTTCTTTTCATTAAACCAGTGTTTCCAATTGCTTTTTTCTTTTTAAAATTCTCTTTAAAAAAAAAAAAAAAGGTAAAATATGGCAGTAATGTTCCAGAACTCAGCAAGAGTTCACTTGAGTTGCTAACATATTCTGGTTTTACACAGTTCCAGTTCACTGGAAAATCCAGAGAACAAAATGACATGCCAACTCATTCATGCATTCAAATCACTAACAATGATGTGCTAGGCTAATGGGAGCCTCATGCCATGGTTTCTTCAAAAGGAAAAGTGTAGAACTGCTCAGATTTTTTTCAGTCAGAGAGTTCACCAAATAAGCATCCTGCTTAAGGTTTCCCCCAGCTGATGCTATCCATATAATATATTGGCTTTTATGGATGTTAGAGCCTGAACACCTGCAGGAGACCTATCTTTATACAAGCAATAATGAGCCAGGCTCATATAGAAATCAGCTTGGCCAGGGTCATTGGATTAATTTTGGCAAGGACAGTATGAATATACTGGAGCAAACAATGCCATATATAGAGAAATATTTTTTTTATTTTAAAATTTCAGGAAGGGAACTATACTGTATGTTTACTAGGAATGAGGACCCAGATTGTTGGGGGCAATATAAATATATATATACATTGCTTAATGGTGTACGCCGCTTAGAGAGTGCTTGCACTTAAAGCGGTATATAAATCTCATAAATAAATAAATAAATAAATAAACAATGCTTTAGTTGAATTAAAAGGGTCACTTTTTGCATGATAGTGTATACTTACAGATAAGTGTTAGGTTTCTCTTGATTAACAATTATAAACATATTCTAACAGTGCATCAGCTCGAATTTTTATACAGGAGGTTCTCAAAAAACACAAATACTGGTACAATTAGAGAAATATAACCACATGAAGACAAAAGAAACAGATTGCAGGTCCTAAGATCATGGTTCCCAAGGGTATTAAAACTGTTTAAGAGTCAATGTATTTCCCTATGGACAAACAGATAAAAGATTAATAATGGCTACTTTATTGGACCCTTGCTATTTTAATGTATCTAGCAACGCTTGTGCTCTGTGTGCATGTGTGTTTCAGTCTGTTGTAGTTCTCTTCCAGCAAATGCAATTTAATGGAGCCTGGGGCTAGTGGCACAGAGATTCATAATGTTAGATATTCCTGAAATAGCAGCAAAGGTCAAGAGGGTCCTAAATAGTCACAGTGATCTATGTCTATCTTAATCTAACATTTGCCATTTGCTCCAGAAGAAGACATAAACTTCAGCAGTACTATCTTTAGTGAGTAATAATAAAATAAGAAATATTGAATAGTATAGCAAATACCATTGAGGATAACTTTCAAGATAACATTCTCAGTTAAACACACACACACACACACACACACCATAAACCAAGAACTTGAGTCTAGAACTTTTCTCATGGAAAGCCATGCATTTTACTTCCATGACAGATTGTTTATTTAATTTATTAAGTTGTAACCTTTCTCTTTGTCTAAATCAGGCCCTTGATTCCAAGGGCATTTCAAAAGGTTACAACAATGAGTTGCAGCATAATTGTAGATAACATGAAGACTTCTATAAAAATGGCATAGCAGGTAACCAAAAAGTATTTGAAATTCAATTTGTTTTCCAAAGAAATTAGAAGCTGAGCTTTGAAAGTATCTATATGGTAATATTTGAAAGGAATACATGCCAGTACTAAGAAGTCCCTGTTAATAATCAGCTTAGCTTTGAAAGTAAATAACTTTTTTGTGGTCTTTTTACTGGTGGTAGTAGAGAAAGGCTAAGATGTTGAAAGGACTGAAAACCAAGTCCTATGAGGACCAGTTAAAAGACATATGTTTAGTTGGCAGAAAAGAAAGTTGAGAGGTGATATTAGCTGTCTTAAAATATCTGAAGGGCAGTCACACTATAGAGGGTTTAGACTTATTCTCATTTGCTCTAGAGAGAGTAGAACTAATGGGATGAAACTTCAAGGACACCGATACAAATTAGACATTAAGAAGAACTTCTTGACAGTAACAGCTGTCAATCATGGGAACAGATTACTGCATGAAGTGACTTCTTCCCCTTCACTGAAGGTTTTCAAACAGAGACTGTCCTCTGTTGGGGGTGGCATTTTGAATCCTATAGAGTGCAGGAAGTTGGATTTAATGGCCTTTTAGGCCCCTTCTAATTTATGATTTTGTCCTTGAGCTGACAAAACTGCACTTGTGATAGCCCACATTCAGCCATAGTTACCTACTAGTTGTTCATATATTCATACAGATACCCCCCAAAAAGTGCTTTGTGTTAGTTAGCTGATAAGAAAAGCTAAGAATATCATTTAGCTTCCCACTGGAAAATGTTCCCTCAGGAGGGACAAATGTTGTAAGATTGGCATTAGCAATGGAAATCAGGATCTGTGGGATGGGCAAGGGGCATTTCATATCAATATCAGCACTTTTTAAATTTTCAAACTTTTTTAAAAAAATATTTATTTGACTTTGGAGACCCCCCCCCCAGGCCCCATATCAAACTTTGAGAACCACTGTTTTATGTAATCACTCTAAAAGACTCTAATCACTACTTAGACTTAGTCACAGCACAAACATGCCCAGATAATATCTTTCCTTGGTGTTGCCCCCTTGAAATTACTTTATTTTCAGTACAACCCAAGAAAAAGTTGGGCTTAAGTTATCCATAGTTGTATTGATGTAAGCATAGGGTTTTGTGGTTAGTTCTCCCCCCCCCTCTCATTTGGACACTATTCAAGAACAATGTCTAGTTAAAATCTACTGTGAATGGTAGTAGTGTACACTTTTCTACCAGCTCAAAGATTTGTGGATAGCTTTTCAACTCAGCAATGGGAAAAGGTCCTTAGTGTGACACTTAACACATCTGTTCTCTTCTGCTCATCCAGTGATTAACACTCCAGTGAGAAGAGTTAAAATTTAAAGTCTACTTGAATGGTTAATAGGGAAGCTGAAAAGAAGGTTCATTATCTAAGTGTATCAGGTTTATCACGTATAAGCCACTTCTACAGGAGTTTTTTTTAATAACTTGCCTGCATAACATATTTAATTCTAACATTGATATAAAATACTTCCCCAGGACATTTACTATACCAGCAAAACTAATAATCCTAAGAGTGCTTAATCTTCTTCAATAAACATAAGATCAAAATTGATAATTTAAGCAATAGGTGACTTAGGTTTTCCTTCAACTGGCACTTAATGGCAGCATTTCCAAAAGGTCACCTGTTTTCTCAACCATAGTGTAACTGGGATGAATGGGCTGTCTTGGAATTAAAGTTTAATGAAAACTGGCAGGGGTTTGCTGGGTACTATCAAACACAGTAATATCTGCAAAAGCCCGTAATTGAAGGAAATTAGAATTTGGAGTGGTGGGAATAAGAACTTCCAGAAAAAAGCAAATGGAACATAACAAGTGGAGGATGTTAGGCAATTTGAACCAGGGAGGAAATTAGAATTAGGGGACCTGAGCAAGGAGGACTTGTCTGCAGAAAGAAACAAAAAAATAAAAAAATAATAATAAAAAAATCAAGACTTAAAAATATTTGAAAATATGGAGCTGAGTGCAAAGGAGAGAAATATTGAGGGTAGGAACAAGGGGAAGAGAGGAACAGCTTCACCAGTGAAGAAAATGCCCAATAGACCAAATGGAGAAGGCCTGAGGCTTGAAGAACCAAGAGAAGAGGTTGACTGGATCACATGGGCCAGGATGGAGAGATTCAGCCCAGAAAGATCAAATGGCCAATAAGAGGACCACGATGAAAATGCTGCACACGAAGTTATTACTTTGGTCATTTTGTGAGTGGGGTGTGTGTGTGTGCGCTTCTGAACTATGCCTTTAAAAAGTCAGCTTAGTCTGACCTGTTAAATGAGAGAAAAAGAGAGACCGAAGAAAAGGAGGGCCACTTTTTCAGCAAGCCCTCTCTGCAGGATTCCAATGAGGTTAATAGCTTAGTGTTGTTTAAAATTACTCTTTTAGTTGTGCGATTCTATTTTTATGCTACGGTTGTTGTACCTTTAAATGCAAGTAGTGAAGCTGTTCTTGGGTCTTCATAACAGAGGTTTATTGATTTTGCAATGAAGGAGAAAAGGGTAATTACTCCTTGGGGCCCTCCCTGTTGGATGCAGGCTTGATTCTGGGTTTAAAGTAAATTTCAAAGGAACTGTTGAGTTTGTATTTGGAAGATCTCAGAGTCACCAGCGTCCCAAACTCAGAACAGCTTCCGTATTCAGACAACAGCTACAGTATTCAGTGAAGAATTCTAACTCTCAGAGACTTTCTCATTTTCCTTTTTTTTCCTTTTGAATGCCATGTCTTTTAAACTGTAACTTATGAATACAGAATGTCATAACATTCAGTATGAAAGAGTTTTTTAAAAAAATAATAAATAAGACTTGGACTAATTGTGCACATCCGTACTTGGCAGTTGGTTCTACCGATCTCAGTAAATTATTTCCAAAGAGGAACATGAAATTTCACTCAGTGATAAAGAAATTTGACTTATGTCTTTGTATTAAACTTGACCCCTTAACTATCCTGCTCCTCCAACACGGGCATGAATCAGGTTGTAATTTTCCAAAGACTGGATGAACATAACCAGAAACTAAGTCTTTACGCTAATTCTAGAACTGCAGCTATAAAAAGCAGCTGACGGTCTCTGAGCAAGTGGAATAGATGATAGCAGAATTTATACTTGGTCGTATTTCAAATCCAGGGTGTAATTTTTCTATATTTCCAGTTGTGCAGAAAAGTGATAGCCTTTTTTTTTTTTAGATGTTTCCAAGTTTCATTCACTGAAGGCAATAAGCATGTCTATATGTTTGGCATTTCTGCTGTCCTGTCCAATCACATTGAAAGTCTCCTACCACTAACTGACTGAAAATGAACAGTATTTGTTTTAATTTATCAGCCTTAAAGAAGGCTACTGGTTTTCTTCCCAACCCTGCTAATTGTGAACTGTTAACATCCAGATCTGAAATATAAAGAATAAGAATGCAGTGCTATACACTGAAAAGGTTAAATGCTAACTTATCCTTATGCTGTGAGTTTTATGATGGCAGGTTGATTCATGTTTTTTACAGAAGTTTATAGAAGTCTCTATCCCCTACATTCTTGATGTAGTTGACCTTTCTTTCACAGTGGTATGGGACCACTGTGGATAAAAAGTTATTAATATCTTAGTGCAATGCACATTAATAATCTAAATGAAGCACATAAATGTTTGTTATTTCCAGTGAACCCATTGTCTTAGTGCCAGGAATTCACATCTCAGGTTAAAATTACATGTTTATAGAATACTAGCAGCAAAGCAGTAGAGAATACACATTTCCTGCAGTGACATAAGAAAAAAAATATACATTATTTAGTATGAGCTTGTCTTGGTTATAGCTTAGGGTGGGAGGATACTGTTGGTTAACTTTGAAACCTTGGATTATTTCAGACTAATTCATATATTTTTCCTATTATGAAAAGTAATGAGATTTTTATTCTAAGTAAGCATTGTTTGGTTTTGGTAGAGTTGGTGTCAGAATCCTTTCCAACCAATTTCAGATAAACTTCATTTAATAATCACAATTGGGACCTAGGACTTGGTGATTAAGTGAAGCAGTCACTAAGTGAAATGATGGTGTGCTTATGATGCAACTTTACTTTTCCTTTGCTTTACAGACCTAAGGAGGTCATAAATGCAAAAATTGGTAATAAAGTTACTTTCCCATCATTATCATAACTATGGACAGTTGAATGAGATAGTCACTAAATGAGGCCTACTATAATAGTACATTCCCTCTAAAATTTGATTGTGAGAATATTTCCATCATAAAATGACTGCCATAGATAGCATAATCATTCATAAAAACATACTTTTAACATTCACAACTCCACTCGCATTTCAAAATAAATTTTGCTTTCTCAAACAGACACACATACTTTTTTATACTTTTAAAGCTAATGGTAAAATGAATCCTTAATTTGCATCTTCTTGGTGTGATTCTCTATTTCCTTATATTTCAGTAAAAGGCAAATACTATATCCTTCTTTGTAACTGAGGCTATTATGTTAGTTTGAGAGCAAATGCTATAATTAATCAAAGGGGGGGTTGTATTCAATATTTTATGTATCTTGGACATCCAACATGTTTTGGATATTTTAACCAAGTAGGAAGTTGCAGAATTATTCTCAAAGTCCACTTTAGGCCAGATTTTTGGTAACTTTAGCAACAAATCTTTCTTCCTTAATCTACATGGATTTTGCCTTGTAGCATATTGAATGCATTTCTCAATAGCTATTCTTTGGTGGCGGAAAAATTAATGTTATGTTGAAGTAAGCTGCAAAACACTGTAATTCAGATTTCTAGTTGTGTTGCTAAGATCCACTTTTCATGATTAAATAATGTAGTAGCTAGCAGGTGATGAGCCTATCTCAGTGGCTGAACACATTGCATTTTTATGACATCTTAAAAGATCTATCCATATGAATCATTCTTTGCTAGTAATGTCATTATCCCATTTTCTTTTTTTCCATGCTGGAAATTCAATAGTTTGATATTGCCTTAAACACCAATTGTCATATTTGGGGAGTGAAAGGAACATTCATATGCAATATGTGCTGTTGCTCCTCTGTCCTATTTGATCATTCTTGTAATTCATCTATAACTGATCTTTTATTTGGAAATGTCTTTACCCCACTTTGTGGATATGAACATCCTGCCACGGATGACTAATCTTCTAGAAGTGGTTTAAATATGGACAATTGTGACTAGAGTCGCAATGAATGCTCTCATTTTATTACAAAAATGAAAACGACTTCCGGTGGATTTTGCGTGCGTGATGGCGGCTACTTTGTAGCCGTCCTCCTGGGTAAGTGTAAGAACCGCTATGAACAGCAGATATCAGCTGTTCAGCGGTTCAAAATCCCCCTCCCGGGCAAAGGGGGGGGGTAGAGAGTGTCTGAATAGTGGTAGAGCCTCTTTCGCACCCCCCAAGTTTTTTTTTGGGGGGGGTGAAAGGAGTGCTCCCACGGAGTTCAGACTTGTCTCCGCTTCCCAGCTGTTTTTGTCCTCAGGGACAAAACGAGCCGCCGCAAACACCTCCGTGCTTAAAGAGAACTGGTGAGTTTTTTTTTTTTAAATGGACAGAGCTGAGTAGAGGATTTAGTTTTTGCTTTCTTTGACTTATTTGGATTTTAAGTTTTAAGATTTGTTTCTATTTTTATTCTCTCTTTTTATTTTTTTTCTTTGTTGAAAGGGAAAGTAAAATGGCGATCGGCAAACTCCTCGGTGTTTTTTTTTCTGGAAGTTAGAATGCTGACCGGCAGGCTTTTTGGTGTTTTTCTTTCTTTCCTTTCCCTTTCTCTTTTTATTTCCTTATGATTGGAATGGTTGTTTTTGGTATCTCTAAGTATTTTTTTTGGAACGGACTTTTTTTATTTAATTATTTTTTTTTTCCCCTTCTCCCTTTTTTTTCCTTTGAACTCCCCTTTTTTTTTTTATTGTAATGACCCTTTTTTGAAGGACTTTTTTTCTGTTTAATTTTTTGTAATTTTTAAGAAGGAGTAAAACTTTTTTTTAATTCTTTTTCTCTTCCTTTTTTTCCCTTTTTTCTTTTTATTATAATGACCTTCTTTGGAGGGAGTTATATTTTTGAAGGAATTTTTATAATTGCTTAAGAAGGACTAAAGGTTTTTCTTTAAGATGGCTCCAAAGCGTCCAGGGATTTCTACAGTTTCTAAATCAACAGTTTCACCCTCTTCTGGGGGTCAGCTAATAACTATGAAGGACTTGCAAGACATGATGGGAGATGTTATAATTCAAATTAGGGCAGAAATGAAAAAGATTTTAGAGGAAAACAATAAGATCTTGAGACAAGATTTTGTTTTGGCTTTAGAAGGTGTTGCTTCTGTTCTTGAAAAGGTGAACTCCCATGTGGAAGAGGTAGCTGAAAAAGTGGACATAATGGAGGGGAAAATTGAAAGTATGGAAAAAGAAATGGAAAATGAGATTCTTATGCTTCAATATGGACAAATGGAATATGCCTTAAGAATTAGAGGCCTGGGAGAGTCTTTGCAAGGAGATCTGAAGGAGATGGTTGCAAAGGACTTTGCATTGATTTTGAATAAAGAAAAAGAGGGAATACTTAATGAAATTGAAAAATTATTTAGGGTTAACTCTGTGGTGGCAGCACAGAAGAATCTGCCAAGAGATGTGGTAATTTACTTTGGTAAAAGATCTTTACGCAATGAAATTGTGCAAGCCTATTATAAGAAGAGATTTCAAATTGCTTCACAAGATGTTATAATTTTTAAAGAGATCCCATCTAAAATTTTAAGAAGAAGAAAGGAGTTTGCTTTTTTAGCAAATGAACTTAAAAAGAGAAAAATTTCATTCAGATGGGATGTTCCGATTGGAATGGTGGTGAATTACCTGGGGACATGTTATAGACTTAATACTGTTTCTCAAGCAAAAGATTTTTATACTTCGGTCCTGGGGGTATGTGCATCGCCATCAATTAAGTTTAAAGCTTTGGAAGAAAAGAATGTAGAATCACAGTTTGAAGAGCCTATATTTATGAAAACTGGAGAATCTTTGTGTGAGAGGCCTCAACAAGTCCAGGTTGAGGAGCAGAAGACAACTTGTGCAGTATATAATCCCAAAGAAAAGCAGCAACAGAAGAAGGTTAAGGAAGTTTCATATTTAGTGGTTTCTGAATCTCTGGGAGATGTTAGACCTACAAAGTCTTTGGAGCAATCTTTAAGGGTGGAATTGTTGCCTGAAATGGAAACTGGGAAATCTCAGTCTGAGGGGCATCAACAAGAGAGGAACGGGCAGAGGATAACTTGTACAACTTACAATTGTAAAGATCAATACAAGGAGGAATTTAAGGAACCCTTATTGGCTTCGGAGTCGATGGGAGATTCAGGAATTTTGGAGCAGTCTCCTAAGGCAGAACTTGCAGCATTTCTTACGAGTTTGATACAAGAATGGAGAAGGGAAATGGAAGAATGGAAGAATGGAGAATGGAAAAAACTGGAATGTGAATAATTAATAATATTAATATAATTGAGATTGATAAGGATGTAGTTTTTTACGGATGGAATTAGTTATTGGTGAAGATTGAAATGTTTAATGTGTTTATTAACTTTGTTGTTTTAAGTTTTGAACCTTTAATGATAATATTGTTTAAATTTGTGTTTTGAAGGGATTATAATTTGCTTATTTTAGTGAGTGGATTCTAATATTTTAAATTTTAAAAATTTGTGGTTTTGGAGGGAGTTTATATAGAGTGATGATTGTATTTAGATTTGTTTAGGATTTAAAAGTGTTTTTAGTTTTTAAATATTATTATTAATATTTTTAAGACAAAATAATTTGTTTAATTAAATGTGCTTAGATTTGTTTAGGACTTATAGGTTTTTTAAGTTTTTGTTTTTTGTTTTTTTTTTTTTTTTTTCTTCTTTTTGGATAGGAGAGAAGATTATGAAGATTGAAGGAAATATGTACTTACTTTAAGTTCTTTAAGAGTATTTAGCTTTAATGGTATAACAAAGATTTGTATGTTTATTTTTTCGTTTTAGGATAAAGAAAGAGGGAGAAATTAGATTTTATATTATAGATATAGATATTCAAAGAAAGTAATGTTTAAATTTGTGTTTTTGGAGGGAGCTTATATAGAATGATGATTGTATTTAAATTTGTTTAGGTTTTAAAAGTGTTTTAAGTTTTTTTTTTTTTTTAATTAAGCCTGTACTCAGCTCTGGGAAGTCCAGGGGAGGGTTTGGGAGGTTGGGAAGGGGGGGGGGGTGAGGTAGGGGGGGGTATGGGAAGGGGATTTGTTTTTGTAAAATGTAAAAATTTTCAATAAAAAAAAAAAAAAAAAAAAAAAAAAAAAAAATGAAAACTAAGTACAACTTGTTACAGTTAAGTATTTCAAAAAGGAAACAGCTGTGTGTGTGTGTGTGTGTGTGTGTGTGTGTGTGTGTATGATCAGGTTAGGAAGAGGAAAGCATAATGCCTTAATTGTGCATGCTGTTGCACTGTTATATCTATGTTATATATGATATGCAGCAATGGTTCAAATATATATTAATGAGAGTTGCTTATGTTTTGAAGAAAGAATATGCGGCATAATTTAACCATTTACATGTGATACCCAAGAGAACTATACTGTAGAGCTACTGCTGTGGTTAAAATGTATGTTTGCAAAGCATATTTTGGAATATACTGTTACTCTATTGTTGGAATATTTTCTTTATATGCTTTCAATAATATTTCAATAATATTTAAAGCTAATTTTTTTTTAAAAAAAAATGAGCAGCAATAATGCCATTTTACAAGGACTTGTTCCGCTCTTGTACATATGTGAGCAGAACACGGAAAATTGTACAGGTAGTCCTCAAGATACAACCACAATTTGAACTGGAATTTCTGTCACATGTTGTTGCAGTTGTAAGTCAATTTATCACATGACCAAACCCAATTTCACAACCAATTTTACCTGGCCAATTTGAGAACAAACTCCTAACTTCTAAAGCTATTACCATTTGTACTATCTGCACCCTCAAGAAGATTTAGAAGATGACTCTAAAATCTATTGGTTTCTTGCTGTGCTGAAAATAATAAACAAAGGATTATTGTACCATACTGACTGTAGCAGGCCCTGGAGACTCTCTGTACAAAAGGAAAATAAAATGAAGTGCAATTTCTGCTCTTCCTTTACACTGGATGGATTGTCTGGTTGTATGCCAAATTAGATAGACAGACAGACAGATAGACAGTTAGATACACTGAGAGAGATCCTCAAAGGTGCCAGGGAGACAGCTTTCCACCAGAAAACCTGCTAAGGCAGTTGGAATCCAGGAGCTGGAACAGAGGCAGGAATTCCTAAATATGGAATACCACTTTCAGAAAAAATGCAGGATTTCCCAGATGCTGCTTTTAAGTATCTTGTGGTTTCAAATAGAATAGAACAGAATATCTTTATTGCCATTGTGTAACTGACAACGAAATACACTGCAGCTGAACCAGCAACAAAGGAGTTTAGGTTTTGTGAAATCACAGAGCATTCAAAATAGCAGAGTGCTCTTATGTGAAAGTGCCTATTATCAAAAGTATCTAGGTTAGTTCACTTAAGCCCTGAGTATTTGAAAGCTCACACTTGGAAATAAAGGGCCAGTTGTTGGAAGTACTTAAATGTGGTACAAACCTGACTATAAAATGTTTTCTATTTAAGTTACAAATACCATTTATTCAACAAGAATCTTCATGATTTGTTCTGGTTTTCACCCCTTGCCCACTTGTCTCTTTGGTGGTTTCTCTCACCTCTTATTCTTGGCTCCCTTCTCAGTCTGATCCTGTACAAACTCAGCTGATATTAGCTATTCCAGACCACTATCTTTTCCTTGAATGACACTTATTTTATCTTTTGACAGCTTTATGTGCACTTACAAATTTGTTTGCCCACCCTTCTCAATTTCATCTGCCATCTCCATGTTTTTTTTTCTTTCAGCTCATTCTCTTCATTTATATTATAAAGCTAATTTAATCTTCCCTGTACCACCATATTACTGCCAAACATATAATTAAATAAAGCAGAATTTCAGGATTCTGACATGACAGAGTTTATGAAGAAGGCAGACAACAGAAAATCAAACAGGCTAAAACTAAGCAAGAAAAGGATGTTTAACAAAAGATCCTTTTGATTGGGAATTACAATATATTCTGCATATTGAAATGCATATTCTTCACCAGCAAATGTGTTAAGTTTATGTAGCGATATTGGCTAGATGGATGAGCTCATTGGTAGCAGTGGGTTTTCATGTTATAGCTACTCTTTATCAGAGCATCATTCTGTTATATTATATTGTTGCTGCAGAAACCACGCTAGAACTCACAATGAAGAACCTGATAAATGGTGTTTTAAAGCAGTTAAACTACTACTGCCATAAAATGCCGGTGAAAAAAATGTAAATCAGTTTTTTTTTTCTTTTTGGAACTGATAAACCATTCTATGTTCATAGAAATATTAACTTTTCAGCCAAATACTATAACCTTTTAAGAACCAATAAACAATAACTAAAAAGAGAAGAAAATGTATCAAAAGTGTTTCAATACAGCATTACCGCCCCTCAGTATATTTATTCATTCATTCATTCTTTTGTTTATTGTTATGCTGTCACTGGTGTTCATGAAGCTTTACACAGCTAGTAAACAAAAGATGAGTCTCTGCCTTAATATCTCTGGATTCTGAAGACAAATAAGCAAAATATTCTAAGATGCTGGGAATTTATTAAATCAGGAATATAATTAGAAAAAAGCTTGCAGAAATTCAATAAAGTTGTGGATGTCTAAAATATAATTTTAAAATGTAAAAAAGGATATGAAAGCATCTGAGGTCCAGTATTATGGTATAAGCTATGGATATTTAATTGTCATATATACAGAACCCATTCCAATCTGTGTTGATCTTCTTGTTTATTAAAATTACTCAAATCCTTCTCCTTTTAGAGATATAATGAAAAAAGTGTAGAATTCTATCCAAAGAATGCATGAGAAGAAAGGACTTTTTCCTGTCCTCATTCAATTAATATTTTCCTAATCTAGTTCCTCTTAAAGGTCAATGTTTTGTTCTGTCCAATAACCATCCCCATCAGGGCATCTACAAGTCAAAATGGCAGCCATGACCATGCACCTAAGGTTCTCTTTTATGTGGCTCCCACTTAGTGTTTTGTTCTTCTGCCTACAACCCTCCTAATCTCAATTCCTACCTTCTTCTACCATCTTAGTGAATTAGGCTATTGATATTTTTTTTGTTCTTTTTGAGGCAATCCTATAGCTTTATATCACTTTATAGCATTTTTGCTAACACCCTCCTTTTTGTTTCTCTTGTTCTTAAACTATTGTCCAATTCAATGTGTTTCCCTTTTTGTTTGAATATCCATATCACCATTTGTATATCTATATCTATCTAAATGGTAATTTATATATGTGGTCTTTGTTTAACAATCACTCATTCAGTGACTGTTCAAACTTTTGACAACAGTGAATTAGTGATAGTTATGATGGGATCATCATACATATGGGACCAGATCCTATTATCATGTGATGACAATTTACAACCTTTCCCACAAGCAAGGTGAATGGGGAAACCAGCAGGAAATCAGAAGTCATGATCATGTGAAGTCCTCTTGCAGTCATCATTTAATGATGGTAATCTGTGAGGAGCATGATAGCCTAGCAGTTACAGACACTGAACTTGTCAGCTGGAAAGCTGACAGCCCAGTTTTGAGACTGAGCCACATAATGGGGAGAGTTCCTGTTACTTGCCCCAGCTTAGCAGTTCAAAAGCATGCAAATGCATGTAGATAAATAGGTATCACTTTTGGTGGGAAGATAACAATGTTCTGTGCACTTCAGCAGATAGTCATGCTGGCCCCATGATCATAAAGTGTCTTTGGACAATGCTGGCTCCCTCAGCCAAGAAACTGAGGTGAGCACTGCCTCCTAGAGTCAGACTTGATTGGACAGGGGAAAACTTTACCTTTAACCAGGGACCTCTGAGACAGCAATCGTTAAGTGTCATGGCCACATTGTTAAGCAAGGACTATCTGTATCTCCACCGGTAAGAAAGTGTAAGGATAACTCTGGTCGAAGATATTTCTGAATATATGACCCTGTGTATTTAAAAGCAGGCTAAGGTCATTGGGATAAATTCCATTCTCACTAAATCTCAATCTAAGCTTCTGGCTCGTATATTATTTTTTTCATAAGAATTAACAGCCACCCGGGGCCTATTTAAACCTTTCCTGCTATGAAGATAATCCTCTACCTATATTGTACTCTTTGGAAGCATCTTTCTTAGTATTGATGCCCTCATTTCCTACCTTTCAAAGAAATGTCTTTTTTTAATATTACTCCTTTGTAGTACATAAATCTCAGTTGCAAGTTGGCTGCTCATTCCATTAAAAGTTGGCTCCCTGCCTACTGGCAGTAAGGCTTGCTAGCTTCCAGAGGGGAAAACGTGTGAACTCAGCACTGACTCCAGGTTTTGAAGGGCACCCCCTTTGTGATGTCAGCTGGTGCAGCTCCTCTCAGCAATAGTTTCTATACTTGCCAGAGAGAGAATAAGCAGCTGTTCCTTCACTTTTCCACTGTGATTCATTAGTTTTCCTTTTCTGTAGGTGGGGGTGGCAGGGGTGACCAAGCAGGTGGCAACCATGAAGAGGAGAATCAACAAGTGCTTCTTTTTCTTTTTTCTTTTTCTAAAAAAAACTATAAATAAAACCTCCTTATAAAACAATTCTGTAATATTTTTGTCATTGGTTGATTAAGTATGCCTGTGGTCTTGTAGTGCTGCTCAATTACCTGGGGATGCCTGCTTATGTTGTAATTCTCATAGACTCACTAGGTGTTCTAGATATTTTAGCAAAGCAAGAAACAGGAAAACTACTCCTGCCTCTAGTTTGTTTTGCTTTGGTTGTTTAATCAATAGAAAAGATGTAAAGAATTCTATCAGAAATTCTGCCAGAAGTGGATTTGGGCTCTTGTTCCCCCTGGAATGGGGCAAACAGTGTCATCAATCGAGCTAGTATAAAACTTTTTTTGTCATCACAATTCTATTGGAGGTAGAAGCATTCTGCCTAAAAAGACTTCCCGACAGCAAGAATGAACTGAGTTTTATCATTAGAATGTATTATAAAGATAGGTGAAACTCAGGACTTAACTATATACTACCAGAAGAAGAGTGAAAGGTCATGTGCCTTGTGTGTATAGACTTAAGAAGAAAGGCAGAAGTCACCTGAGTTTAGCAACCTCTTAGACCAAAGGGCAACAAAATAACAAGGAATAAATCTATCTATATACTACTAAAACTCTAATTTCTATTTGCAGCCTTCAACTGATATCGTATAGGGCAGCACCTGTTGAACCAACATACTTCAAAAAAACATATTACTCCCATAGGAATGGAATTTGGGAAATTTTAGGCCACTTCCTTCCAGGCTGGCCACTCCCATGCTCCTTCTCTGACCTGCAACTTCCTCCACACCTCGCCAACCAAAGCAGCACCTCTCTTGCACTTAAATACACCATTCCCAAACTGCACTGACACCCCACAGACCCCTCTCAAATCTGTTCACCCCATAACCATCCACAACCTGTGTACCCTTCCAACCCATGCCATCCATGCCCCGTCTCCAACCAGTACCAACCTCTGAGTCCTCTCCAACTCATGAAGCACCTCTTGCACACTCTGTTGTATTCCCACACTCACTTCCAATCTATGATGCATCCTTGCACACCCTTCCCAACCTGCACAGCACCTCTTGTACACCTGTTCACCCTTGACACCTCCCATGTGACTCTTCTCATGCTCTCTTGTGCACCCTTCCTAACCCAATAACACCCCCCTACACACACGCACACACGCACACATGCACGCACACACACACACACACACACACACACACACACACACACACAATTCCAGACTCCACCACTTTCCCATGCCTTCCCACCATAATGCTTTGTGTACCTTCCCTGACTTGCACCGCACCTTCTGCAGGAGAGAAGGAAACAAAAGGAAAAGAAAAAGGAAGATTTCAGATGCTCTTTGCCAGCTTCCCCCAAGCAAAGGCAATGGGGAAGCTGACAGGAACTGGCAAGTCTATGACCAGCAGGCAGATAAATGGCTGCTGCCGAGTGGGGTGAGAATAAGGTAGTGCATTAGAAGTGAGACTTAGGTCAGGAAAGATGCATCAGTATGCAGCACAGGCTTGGGAGGGTGCAAGAGGATGTTACACAGGTCCAAAAGGGTGCAGATGGGTGCATGAGTGGCTGCTATGGCATGAGTATAGAGGGACTGGAAAGTGTGTGACAGTAAGGGAGACTTACCCGAAGCAACTTTTAGCCTGTCCAGATGGTTTGCCCATTGATGTTCATGCTGAAAGCTTCCCACAAGTAAACACAGTGGGGAAGCTGATAGGAAGTTGCAAATCCAAAGCCAGCAGACAGGTCAATGGCTGCTGACAGGTCGGGAAGGGTGTGAGGAGGTTCACAAGAAATGCAGTGATAGTTGGGGAGGGTGTAGAGGGGATGCCCAAAAGAGGGGCAGCAAGGGTCAGGGAGAGAATGCAAGGGTGCAGTGCATGTTGCGGAGTGTGCCTGAGAGCATGGGCTAGGGATAGCACATGGGGGTGCAGAAGTGGCCAGAATGGCACAAGCACAAACAGACTGGAGAACAGTCCACAGGTAGGGGAGACTTATCTGAGCAGATTACAATTTTCCTTGCTGGCGTCACCATTGTCTTTCTCACTGCAAGCTTCCCACAAGCAACATCAGTGGGGGAACTGGCAGAAAGTTGGAAATCGTTCCTGCTCCCATTATTTATTTGCTTTTCTGTGGTCATTCTGTTCATCTATTAAGGTAAGTAAATCTCTGAAATAATGATACAATGGAAACAATGACCTAATAGGTTAAGGGTTGTCTAATAATCACTTACTATCTCTATTGTTTGACATAGAAGCATTGGTAAATAAGTGAATACATTTTGAATTTTCTGTCTATACCTCCACTGCTCCTTGTGTTCAGAAGCATAAGGTGTGGAAGAGCCACTGCATCTGAATTCATGTATCTGAAAAGTTCCACCTCAAAACAAAACAAAACAGCCTTCAAAAGGCAGGTTAGCATTGCAAGAATCATATAGGGAAAGTGGGACAAATCTTTTGTGACCATTTTTTGGTTATTTTGATGCAAAACCCATATTTAATATGCATTTTGAAGGAATTGTATATGTGTTTGTTTATGACATCAGTAACTCAATGTAACAAACATTGGCTGCACAATTTTGATGGGTTCTAGCAGTTGGATGGCTGCATATGGCTCGCCAATTTCTTACCCCTTGGTTGTACTTAAGGAATATTACCTGGTAACACAATAAGAGTCATAACTTAATCAAAATCTGAACATTAATATTTAAGGATATATGCAAGAACCATAAGGAATAGAAATATTTTGCTCTTTATCTTCCTTCATCACAGATTCAAAATCTTGTTCACAGCAACACCTTAATCTATGTTCTCTTTTTTCTTTTACATATTTAATTTCTTTTCAGTATGTGCATATTTACTCCTATCGCCCAACAAATCTGACAGTCTTTTCACATTATGAATGATTATTCAGATACCTCTGAAGCTGTTATTTTCAACTTCTAGTAATGTTTCTTAACTCATTCTTCTGTTTCCCAACTAACATCCTGCCATTACTTTGTGGTGAAAAAAGCAGAAAAAAATAGCCAACATTTGCAATAGATTGCCAGCAGATCATATCACTATCACAGCAGATAGTGAATATTCTATTGATAAAATTCTTCTATGAAAAAGCAATGTTGGAACAACTAAAACAGAGCACAACAGGCTGAGATGGGGAGGGGAGGTATAAGAGAAGAATAGATCTTCCCCTGTAACTTCTATTCAGAAAAAGTTCTTTTCTAGATATTTTGATGTGTCAACTTTGACCTGGCATGAAGAACTAGAAAAATCACCACCATAGCATTTATGGCCAGACCCTCATTATTGAGACATCATGCAGATCATACAATGTAGATCATATAAATCAATAACTAATGTAAATCATATAAATCAATAACTCCATACAGGGAATTGGTTGAACACATGAGAGGATTCAAGTCATTGGTCTAATCAAATATACATCCTCCATGGGGTAGGAATTAGTAAGAGGAAAATACAAAGAAAAAAACCTATACAATTGTTCCTTGAAACATTAGAAGAGTACCCAGCAGCAGCCATTACCTATAGCAGTGTTTCTCAACTTTTGCAGCTTCCAGATATGTGGATGTCATTTCCACAATTACCCAGCCAGCAAGGATATTAAGTTGACCTATATCAGGGGTGTGAAACTGCTGGCCCGTGGGCCAGTTGCATCATACG
Organism: Crotalus tigris; assembly: GCF_016545835.1. Classification (NCBI taxonomy): domain Eukaryota; kingdom Metazoa; phylum Chordata; class Lepidosauria; order Squamata; family Viperidae; genus Crotalus; species Crotalus tigris. Next base: position 147,861 of record NW_024097206.1, read on the forward strand.
GAGGCTGCGCCCACCCCATGTCCCAAAAAGTCACGATATGTTGCGGCGAGTTTGACATCTGTGACCTATATGGTGTCAGAATAAAAGCCTGTGAGTCATGATGTCATCTCACAAATAATACCAAATAAGCAATTTGAATTAGTTGTGTCAAGAGTCAAATACAAGCATGCATCGTTTACACTGTTGAGGGAAGAATAAAGCGGATATGACATGAACAAAGGTATTATGTAGAAATTGTGCAGTCTACATTGATAGGAATATGGAAGGTCAAAGCTCTGTCTTTTGCTTGAGGCTGTGATGGTTTGCCTTGGGCTTTTGCTACTAACACTAACAACATACAGTATAACAATGCATTTGCAGTGTAACTGTTAACTTTTGTTAGTCTGTGGGTGAAATACTGAATGGCAATAGTTTAGCAAATGAATATAGGAAGAGAGACAGAAAAGAAGGGTAGTGTGGAAAGTGGCCTGTGTACACAATTTTGTCATCATACTAGCTTCTACTTGATTATAGCAGCATTTCCCTCTCTGTAGGAGTAAATTCTATATTTGTATCATAGATAAAGCTCTCCACATGACCTTAACTTTGGGGAGAGAGTGCATCATGTCAAGAAGATTTGCAATTGTGGACCAGCCTTACAAATCTCTGACAATTACAGCAATTTCATTTGTAAAATTACAGAATTGGAAAGCATTATTTAGGCCATCATATCAAGCCTCCTACTCAGTGCAAGAATTAACATTAAAGCATTCATGACTATTATCTTGCCAGCCTCTATTTGAAGATATCCAGCAGGGGAGTAGATCCCCTACCTAATAAAAGTGTAATCCACATCCATTGGCAATGACACATTTTAGTGAGTTTGTTCTCTCTACATGTTGTACTTTCTCTCTAAAATAAATGTACTTTACATGTACTTTTCCCTAATGCATATATTTATACACATTTTTGAAGTATAAATAATATTGCAATATTTGACAAAGTGTACTTACATAAATTTGGTGCCTTTCTTTGGTGAGCAATAGCATTCAGACTTGCAGATGCTAGCAGAAGTCAAAATTGCTTCAGTTTTGGTTGCAGTCTTAATGCTTTTATGCAAGTAAATTGGGCACAATTCCATAGATTTTTCATTTAAATTCATTATGTCCAAATGTTGGTTGTCACCAGAGCTCTTGTATTTTTGAACAGATTTTTGTTTTCAAACTGAAATCTTGGACATTTTAGGTTAATACTTTTGGACTTTGAATAAATATGTGCATTGATGTCTGAAACCATAGTAAATTTACTGCCCTATCATTGTGAAAATTTTCTATACCTCTGTGATTTGGGATAAGGTTTGTGGTAAATCTATTGCAAGGCCATTACTTTGGGGATCAATATTTTTGCTTTCAAATACTCAGGAATCATAGATGCCTGCCAGAGCGTACTTTGAATATAGGAAGAAGAAAAAAAAAGATTGGATCTTAAGTTCTAACATAGTCCATTGCAAGTGGCAGAGATCTGTGATAGATACAACACAGTATTTGGCAACCTTGACCTTCAAAACCCATTCTATATAAATTACAACTGATTCATTATTGGCACGGGGAAGACAGTCATAATATCAGCAAACTTCCCCTCTGCTCAACATTCAGGAGTTAGTTGAGACTGATATCAAATATGTTATTGCCAAGGGGCCTTCTATAACCCAGTAATTGATGCCTTTTAAATACATACAAATAAATCTTTTCTATCAAATAGTCAAGGGGAAAAGATGGGGTAACAATGTGATGGCTCACAGGGTGGCTAGGCCAGCTAGATGGATAGCTGAATGACTCACACAATGACTTTTGATTAAAGAGCATGTGCTTTTCATACAGAACAACCAAACTTTTCCTTGTAAGCTGGAAAACCTTGAGAAGAAAGTGTCCATCAGTGAAGAACACTTTTCCAAACTAGTATCTTTCAAATGGTTTGGATTCTAATTCTCTTAATTGTAGCTTGGGATTATGGAAATTGAAGATCAATACAACTGGTGGCTATTATGTTTAAGAAGACTAGCATACACAGTATTGAGCTAATGATTTTAATCAGCATATAGTTTATTAGCTAGGTGATATTTATCAGCATATAATTAATTTCTAAGGTTTGACAACTATTGGCAACCCAAAACTGATAAAGTGAGAAGCTGTACATTGCACAGGATTTAGGTGTATCTGTTTTCTTTTCTTTCAGAGAAGGGATGTCTTCATTTCATATAAATATAGTAGATGCCTAAAGGCAGTTTAAAGCACACAACAATAACAAAAGCAATCTGCAAGCCATGAACAGCATATCCTGCTTTGTAAACTTGTCTTTCAAGTGAGAGCTGAAAGTCACCACATATGATATGTTGGGAATCTGCTAGATGCCAGAAAGGCGGAAACAAGGAAGAAAATTCAGAGAATGTTGCTAAAATGACAGTCACTGTTAATGGCCCTATCACAAAACCTGTCCTTCAGTCTGAAATGTGCAGTAAATAATAATGAATCGCTGTACTTTGTCGGACAGATTTGATTTGTCTAGCAAATCCAAACTGACATATATGCTCATTTACTTGTAGATAGCCTTTTGAAAATGCCATTTCAGAAAAGTATAAAAAAGGTTATTTAGATTAGGCAGAGTTGCAAGATGAGTAGTACCTCACGTTCACTGGCTTACATGCGTACTCATTTAATTTCCACTGCTCCATTACTCTCAGTGAAATTGTCCCTAATATAAAAGCAGAAACAAAAAAAGAGAAGAGAATAAAAACTGCACACACAATAAACAGAAAATGGGGATAAATATATTACTAGCAAGGCTTAGTTTTTTTTTAAATGCATAAAAGAGTAGGGTGCAGTCATTCAGGTTATCTGAGTAATCAGTAGTTGCCAGCAAAGTGGTACAGAAAATTCTCACTCTTTGCCAGCATCTCACAGCCATATATATTTTTGCACCCAAATGTAATAGAGAAGAAATATCAAGATCATTTAAATGCACAGAATTCTTCTGTTGAGAAGACAAGATCACCCTGATTGGGATCCATCCCTTTTTTTGGCAAAGGGGGAGCAAATTCCCCTCTTCTCTCCACTTAATATTGAAGGTAAGATGAGATAACCATATTGAGTTACATATTGTCTGGTGATAATGGGGTCGGTAAGGCTGGGGTCTAGAGAAGCAAAAAACATTCACCACTATTGCAAGCAAAAAAACAATTAAGACTCTATTGCAGACCAGAGCATTTTATGGGCCGAGGGGCCACATTTAGCTCTTTGGCTGTTGCTGTCCAGCCTGTAGCATTGGTGGAGTTGGCAGCAGGGGACAGGGTGTCAGTGGGGTGGTGGTGGGGGATGGGATAGCATTTGTGGGGTGGGTCAGACGTTAGTGGGGTGGGGGGGCAGGGTAATGGAGAGGCAGGGCAGCAGCAAGCCTCCACAACACCCACCGTTTCTCATATGGCCCCTTAGGAAAATTAATTGGTCACCCCTGCTGCCTAAGTGATCAAAAGGGGGTCACAGGAAATTTCATGCTGGGCTTGGAAGCATTGGAAGAGTGGAGTGGGAAAGTTCATTGTGTCTGTCTGGATTGCCTCCATAGACAAGGCTACTGCTACTTATAGTTTATGAATTCTCTCTTCCTTAACATCTATGCAAATACTGCCCTGGAAACTGCCTTGCTGACAATCTTTTGGAAAAAAATCTACATTTGCATGTATGTATGTATGTATGTATGTATGTAGGTAGGTAGGTAGGTAGGTAGGTAGGTATTCATTCATTCATTCATTCATTCATGTATATATGTATATATGTTGCCCAACTCTAGGGGACTCTGAGCAGCATACAAAATTAGAAAAAAAAACATACAAGAGGCTAAAAATATTAATAAACTAATAAACAGTAAAATCAATAAAACAAAAGCAGGGGCCTTAGATAAATAATAAATATCAATGCCAGGTCTGGGATCAAAGGGAGTTTTTCAAAGCTTTCCAGAACCTTAGGAGAAAGGGTACCATCCTTAACTCAAGGGGATTGCTGTTTCAGAAAATGGGGCAGAAACATAGAAAGCAACTTCCTTGGTAGATAAGATGACATGTTTAATGGATGTATAAAATGTCCAGTTCCCTTAAATGTTGTTTTGGTAGGGAACATAACAAGTTCAGCATCTCTTGCAGCCCATTGATAAGTCGCCACTATTTTAAAGTGAGAGATGACAAACATGATGAAGTCTATCAGGGTCAACTGTATCATTTGCACTTAATTCACTGATAAAAATATGAAATAAAATGCAATATAGCCCTTAGAATGTGGCCTCTGCCCCAAAATGTTTTTTATATCCTCTGTGTATACTGATGGCGTTTCTGGCTTATGGTTGGCTTACTGAATGTATACAGCAAAATAATTAAAAGAGTTAAAGGCCTATTTGATCCTACTAACTTTACTGTTAATATAACTTTGAATAGTTGGGTTTATTTTATATTGGATTTTTTTCCTCTGCTCCCTTAAAATCTTCTATAAGGAGTTAAAAGGCTTTGCTGAGCTAGTACATAGTCTATCAGTAAATAAATAAAGGATTGTTTAACTATAATAGATAAAAAGATAAACCCTTTCATTTGTATACCAAAGCCAACCTATTTTTGTCCATAAGTACAAAATAAAAAAAATTGAAGCATAGCAAAAGTTAAATTATTATGCAAAAGTAGACTCCTGGAAAAATTAGTTTAGTATTCTCAATTTAAGGTAATAGTGCCCCTCTTTCCTTTTTAATTAGCTTATCTAAAACAGAAAATCCAATATTTTTCAGCAGTTAGCAGTGAAATCTTTTATGAACCACAAGCATAATACCCTTTTTAAAATTCTTTACATTTATTATTGTCTGGAAAAAATAACATTTAAAACTTCTCAGAAGGCCTCGCCTCCCGTGTATTGTGTTCTTAGCAGTCTTCACCTCGAGCAGTACTTCCTAATTTTTATTCAACTGTTAACCTGACTAATCGTTACAAAACCTCATCTAATGCACATCTCCATTGGTTGAGCAACGATTTGGAAGCTGGATAGTTCTTACTAAATGTGTACTGTATACAAAATAAGATGAATCAATATGGCTGCCCCTGAAGCAATAGTGTTACCTGTTAAGCTTCAAGAAGGAGAAAAAAATAACTATGATTTCCTGCCTATTTTTGTCCATATTCTTGGTACTCCCTTTTGGAGATTTGCTGACCATAGCAGAGGCTGAAATATAAGGAGGTGATGACAGGATTATAGGAGGGATGAGCAGAATGTTCTTTAGAGAAGTAATGCCTGCTTCTGCAGATTGAAAGAGTTATAAGATATTGTCATGCATTGATGGGAGGACATTAAATATATGCAGACTATCACTCAACTTCCTCAGGTACATCTTTCAAAATAATATCAATATTTTGATAATGTGGAAGGATTAAATACAAACATGTAAAGGAAAAAAATAGTTATGCATGCTTTAGTAGTTTACTTAATAATACATAATGTCCTTTGCAGTATGTATCCAAATATACAATGTCCTCTTATTGTTCCTTTAATTGTAGGGTTCTTTATAAACCATAGCAATGTTCTGTCAATGTACCTATAGAATTTGTATCTGTAGTGGAATTCAACAGATTGAAGGATGTGTGGGATCTGTTTTGTTCTCTCTCTTCTTTCCATTGTTAAGACAAGGCCAGTGTGTACTGGTCAGTTTGTTGGAATAACAATTAGAATATTGGAACCTCTTGTGTATGAAAACTGCTATGCTGAATTTCAAAGAACATTAGTGTAGTTTCTTCACATTTTGAATTGATACCATGTCTCTGCTCTTGTTATCCTTACAGCCTTATTGATGATACAAAATAATTCTTCCCCGCAACTGAGATTTCTGTAGAAGGATGCATGCTTAAGTGTTCTTTGAACAACCTTCCATACAGTTAGTCTTCGACTTACGACTACAATTGAGTCCAAAATTTCTATTGTTAAGTAAGACATTTGTTAAGTGAGTCTTGGGCCATTTTAGGACCTTTCTTGCCTCAATTGTTAAGTGAATCACCACAGTTGATAAGCTAGTAACTCAGTTGTTAAGTGAATCTGGCTTTCCAATTGACTTTACTCATCAGAAGATCACCAAAAGTGATCACATGCCCTTGAGTCACAGCAACATGAACCAGTTGTCAAGCATCTAAATTTTGATGACATGATCATGGGGATGCTGCAAAGATTGTAACTGTAAAAAGCGGCCATAAATATTTTTTTTCAGTGCTATTGTAACTTTGAATGATCACTAAACAAAGTGTTATAAGTTAAGGATCACCAGTATAAGACCTATGTAATCTTGGAGCTCTGGTTCATCTGGGCACCATAACCTGCTAGCTTTCAAATAATAACATGATCATTGAATCCTCCCCAACTTCTGCTTTCTGTTGGGTGAGTTTTCTACCACAAGATTGGAGTGCAAAATGCCAATTGTATACACGAATGAGTTATGGCAGATCAAATCCCGGAGACAGCATTTCCAGAAGATTTCCCATCACATCAAATACAAGGACTTTCAGTAGAAGCTGTTCACAGACTGAGTTCCACATCATTGAGAGCTGATAAGTAATTAAATGATGAGAAATGATATGAAATGAATGAACCCGTTCTTGGATCTTGCCAGACGGCAGCAGTAAATCCTTGAAAAAGATTCTGTTCACCTAAAACTTGAATGGTGATCTCTCAGCTGCTTGTGGGTAGGATGGTAATTCTCAGTGTCTGATCAATGATGCATCATCATAGATGCTCAATTAAAGCCTAGCCCTTTAGAGAAATCTCCATCAGAACCCGTGACATACATTGTTATTGGTGCCCTGCCAAACTTAGTTTTATCATGGATAATATAATGAAGCAGGCATGTGTCTGAAAAAAGAATAGAATAAAATCAAAATAGACACAGAATTTAGATGGCTACAATAACCAGTGCTTTTTTTTCTAAAAAAAAAAAAAAAAGAAGAAGAAGGTGCCGGAACTCACACATGTCATACAACCCGCCTTGCCTACCCTACAAGGTTCCATTCAAAAAAGGTGCCGGAACTCCGTTCTGGGCATTCTATGAGAAAAAAAGCCCTGAGAATAACAATATAAGTAGAGCCATTGCACTAGTTAAAAATTCAGAAAAATAACGAGATCCATAATGAAGCAGTGTGATTGGAAATATCAATGTAAGTTTGGAAGAATGATCCCAGAAGTGGCCTTTTTTTTTACATGCATACTGTATTTTAAAACACTTAAAAAATGTTGAAAGCACAAATTAGATACAAGTCACTCCCTGAAATGCTCAGTCAATTTAACCAGCTCACTTCATTACATTATCATCTGTCATTTAACCTCATTTAAATGGCTATCATGAGAATAAAATAGATGGAGAAAGGGAAGATTCTGCTCAAGATTCTGAGGAAAAATACAGGGAGATAAGGTTTCTAGCCAAGACTACTTTTCTTTCTATGATGCACAAAACTGAATAAACATTTTTTGGGTTTCTTTGCTATGATCAAACAATTTTCTGGATTTCTGCAGTATAAACAACATAGGATTAAGTTTTTGACATGTAAGGAATTACCAATGCCTGTTATGAAACGTAATAAAAACCAAAACTCAATTTACTACTTTATTCGCTGTCTTTGGGAATGACCGTATTTTCATCCAACTGCCATTTTTACCAGTGGTGGGATTCAAACATGTAAACAACCGGTTCTCTGCGTGGATGCCGCTTCCTGAAGTCCATTCTGGGCCTGGGCAACAAAAAATTAGCTACCGGTTCTGCTGAAGTGGTGAGAACCGGCTGAATCCCACCACTGATTTTTACTCCATAGTCCCTCACAGACTAATTCCAGACAATATGGGTTGAATTGGACTATAATCAGACCCTGTAATTAAAGTATCAAATGTTAAATCATTACAGTTTCAAGAAAGTGAGCTGCTGATAAGTCTTCATATTATGATTCTGTGTTCTGTTCCCATCAAATGAATGGAAGAATTACCTCTGTCCTTTAAAGGTAATCTTAGTGGATCTTAGTGATTTAAATTCCTAGTTCCTGCACACAACATTGTTATATGAAGATTGTATTGGGGGTGGCTTTCTCTGAACGTGTTTATCTTCTTCTAATTGTAACATACAGTATATGGCTGCAAATCCTCACTAAACACATCTCAAAGACTAATAACAGATTGCACTATTATATAAAGAATTGGAAAAGTTTGTAAAAATAAAATCCATATGTATTTCAAAGGATATGTAAACCATTTACTTTCTCTCAGCAAGTTCATATATGGGACGTGACTTGGAGAATTTCCTGTTTAATGTCTGCCTACACATAATGACATTTTACTTTGTTATTCTTGTTGGATTAGCATACATTACCTATTATGGCATTGAAGTGTACTTTGATATGAAGTCAAACTGTATCTGCATTATATTACACACAGTAATGTTGAAGTATGTAGCTATGGCACTTATAGCCTGGAAAATGGGGGCAGTAGGTCAAAAATAATTTGCATGAAAAGGGAGCATTTCATCACAAAAAGTATCCTTAAACAAGATGTAGAGATAACCACCAGCTTAGATGTCTTAAAAAGAGGAACAGAACAATAGGTGCAAAATAATAATAGCTTCTGATCACAAATACTCCATATTGCCTCCTATTGTCAGAATCAGGCTGCAAGCAAGCATTATTCTGTTCTTCCTTTTTGTGATTTTCCTAACTGACTATTGTGAGAATCAAATGCTTGAGTAAACAACCCTTGGTTTTATCTAGCTGGGTTCATATTATGCTGCAAGATGTACACAACAGAGAGTGGAAATGGTTTTCTCAGAGACTGTGCTTGTATCTAAATTCTAGTTGCTAGATGGGGCTTCACACCTTCTTTGTGAGCTTTTTGAAATATCTTGCTTGAATTTGTTGAAGTAAGGGTGCTGACTCATTGTACCTTGGTCAGGTCTAACAAAGCTCTGTGGTTATTCTTAAGCTTTTCAAAAGTAATTACACTTTTGTAATTACAGATGGTTTGTTGTATTTTTAATTGTTCGTTTATATTGCTTTTTACCCTGAACTTTCTTTCAGAAAGATATTTTGTCAATTTCATAACATAGCAAGCAAGGTTAAGATTCAATGTCAAGTGGCTGAAGACAAAAACCATAAGCAGGGGCTATGGTAAAATTAGAAATGCTATTAATGAAAATCTCCAAGTCAGGCTGTCAAAGAAGCTATAGTCAGTCTACCATTGATAATGTACTGCCACTGAAGCTGCTCACCTGGATTGGAACTCCATTTGATCTAGAGCTGCTACATTGAGTTTGCAAAAATCTGGATAATCACTAGATGGCAGGAAAGAGATATAGAAAACTCAAGTGCCTGTTGAAATCTTTGCCCACAAATGTAGCTGTAATTTAAACAAACCAAAGAAATATCTAGTCTCTGCTTGATTGCTTCCTTCTGCTTATCTTTCACAAATTACAATAGAGCTTGCAAGAGTCATGATTATGAAGATTTGTGTTCTTTTGTTCCAAAAACGAATGAACAACTTTGATCAGTGCTCCCATCCTCTTTCCATTATAGTTGCAGCAAAAGTAATTGGGGATAATGGAACAAATAGGACTAAAGATAACAAACATTGTTAAACAAGAGTTAAGCAACTTGTTGGTTTGCTTGCGTGTCATTACACAATCCTAGGAAGCTGGAATCCTATATCCATTTGTCCAAGAGCAAAATATTTTGCATTCAAAGGAACTTCTGCCAAATTGGGGATTCAAGGCATTGATTCTATTATATCCCAAGTAAAACAAATCAGAAAAAGCTGCCCTAAGGGATTCGGTAATATTATTTTTTTCTCTAGTGACAGAATTCTTGGGTACTAAGACTGATTATTGGTGCTATCGGATCTGACCTAAAAATATGGGTGACTAATAGATGGTAGTAAATTATGAGAGTTTATGTATCCCTTTGCTATCTTCAAATGGTTGTCCAGACTCTTGAAGCCCAATGGCCACCCTGGAGAAATTACTTTTCTTTATGTCCCCTTAACCAAAGCATGAATATGCCATGGTAAATATTATTTTAAGTCATGTCATAACACTGCCTACATCTTATCCCCAGCCAACAGCTGAGAACTTTTTAAAAATGCCTTTAGGTGTTTCAGTTTTAAAGTAATGCTTTCTATTTTCTCCTTATGCTTTTTTTGGGGGGGGGGGCGAAGGGATGGATATGATCCAAGATTCTTTATCAATTATGCAATTGCTGGTAGTAGCTGGAATCTTCTCAGCACCTATTAGTCACTTTAGGTTATTTTGACTTGGACTGCAACAGAGACTTGACAGCTGGCTTCCATAGAATGCCCAACCAGCAATTTTTAAGAGAGAAAATCAATTTAAACCAGGGACCATTTCTTCTAGCTGTGTGTTCTAGCTATTTCACCAATGGGTGAACTTCAGGTTTTCAAAAGCTTCTGCTGAGTTGTTTCAAAAGGTTGTATCTCCTGCTGCTGCTTTTAATATTTGGGGTAGTGGTGCTGGCAGTGCCATTTCACCTATTTGCACATAATTTGGTCTACTTCACAGAATACTTTCAGCAGCTGCACCCCACTACTACTACTACTACTACTACTAGTAGTAGTAGTAGTATTCCCTCAGAGCACTATCCAAAGATGGGGAAAATTGGGAAATAGTTATTTAGAAGAATGGCTGTGGAAATAGATATTAACATATTTGCTTGTACTGTGGAAGTAGATATTAACATGTTTGTTTTTACTTCTTAATCTCTTCATGTAGTTTGATTTTTAAAAGGATCTTCTGCATATATCCATGTCTCACAGAAAAGAGGAGTCATTTAAAATCCCCTTCTCTCACACAAATGGCAGCCAATGTGGCCTAGTGTTTAAGGTGCTGGCCTAGAAACTAGGCTGTGAGTTCTAGTAAGGTGACCAACTTTTTTACAATGAAAAGGAGGACACAAATAAATTGAAGAAAAAAATATCGTAAATAAAAGAAACATTTTATTCATTGCAACAATAATACAGAATACACTATAATATGATAAATGCATAATAAAAACATTTGTAACAATAACATTTTATATTGTAATTATGCTTACATGCCATGCCCCCGCCCGCAGCCGCCCTGCCAGCATTGCTGCTCCACCATGTAAAGCGGGCCCTGCAGCTCCCAAAACACCAGCTGCGCCGGCTCCGGCTCCGGCCTGTCTGCAGCCGCCCTGCCAGCACCACTGCCCACCCTGTGCAACCCCGTGTAGAGCAGGCCCCGCGGCTACCACAGCACGAGAGGCAGCCGGCCACTGCTGCCCCTCACACCCCCACCTACAGCAGCCCCGCCATCCCTGCCTCGTGTGCCTGCAGCCATTATTGCCCTAGCAGGGCCGAAGATCAAGAGAAAGTGACCGTGGCGTCGCCGCTCCAGTCTCCTCCAGGTATCTTCGGGACTAACTAGGAGATGGTGCAGTTGGGTAGCAGGGAGGGGTACAAAGTTCCTGCCAATTCACCTTCGCTGCAGACAACTTACATGTGCAAAGTTTGCCGGCCGGGTGTTTTGGCGTGCTCAGCAGCAATTCCTATTGGCTTATGAAAGCCAATAGTGGGAGTAGCACAGCTCATGCAAAAGTTGAAAAAAAACCCCATCAAAAAAAGGTGCCGGAATGCCGTTCTGAGCGTTCTATGAGAAATAAAAGGCCCTGCAGATTAGTCTTCAAATATCGAAAAGGAGGACATGTAGGAGGACACTTTTCGAGGGAGGACAGAACTCACAAAAGGAGGACTTTCCTCCCTAAAGGAGGACAGTCGGTCACCTTAGTTCTAGTCCTACCATAGACAAGAAAGCTCTCAGCCCAAACCACCTCACAGGGTTGTTGCTGTGAAAAAAACAGGAGGAAGAAAGAACATTAGGTATGTTTGCTCTCTTGAAGTACTTATAAAATAATGGTGAGATAAAATTATAATACATAAATCATTGTGGATTGCAGGAAAATGCTCATGCTGCAGTAGCACTGGAAATGAAAATGTAAACCTTAATGGGACAACTTATGTAGTGATTATGACAGTATCAATCAAACAGAGACATGTTTTGGCCTTGTGTCTCTGAGCATTACCTTCACATATCATGTGTGTTAGCCTCATTCCTTTCCGCATATCACTCATCTTTAAGTAGCAGTGCATATGAAACTCAATACTTTTGCCAACCATCTGGCTGCTGAAATATCCGTTAATAGCAATGGTGGAATCTGAGCTATGGCAAGCATCCATCACAAATCTGGTGGGACCAAAATTTCAATCTTGCCTTCATAAAGGATGCTACTGTCCATAGCTGTTATTGTCAGCAAAAGCACTGCAGCTAATAACCTATTTAGTATCCATCAGATAAAGATTGCCTTAAGTGGATTGAGACAGGTGTCTGAAATATGACCGAAGCTTATTATATTAGGAGAAGAATTTAAGCTGAACTAAGTACTTTAAATAAAGTAGTCAGCCCAGGAGCAGATTGATTTTTCATCTTTAGCTTTGTTTCCCTTCTTTTTATTGGATTGTCTCAGGATATATAGTATCTTTCATGGTATATCCAGCACAGATGTACAAATATCAAATTCTGTCCTTAAAATAACTACTGTGAAGATCTAATCACATGGTAACCCAAATTGCACAATGCATTATGCTTTCTGTGTGTAAAATTTGAATTAAATTCTTAGTGCATCATTTGGATTGACTCAGTCTAATTTTTTTCTGCATATTTTTTTTAAAAAATACATATGCATGTGTACATATTCAGAACCTTAACTGGAAAAGTATTGGCTTAGCATGATGTACTAAGACTAGAAGAAGACTATAATTTATTTACATCCTGATGTCCTATTTTGGATTTGTCACAGATGGTCCAAAAATATTTTGCTACTACCAGTGTTTTTAGGAAAATGAAATAAGCATCCCATTCACATATGAGATATAGTCCCCTATAACATTATAACACCTCTGTGGGATTAGGATTATCTGGACCCATAGCAGTCTGGATTCCTTCCTTGATATAGGATATAAACCATATTGGTTATGCAATAGTGGCAAATACCTGTAGCTCAGGTGTAAGAAGAGGGTGAAGGTTTGTTCTCCAAACTTGTGGCTTGGTTTCCAAATGTTTCATTAACCAGGCTAGGTAACATCATCAGTGAAGTTTAGGAGATGTCTGTGTCGGTGCTCTCCTGTTTATAAAGGCTTCAGTGTGAGTGTGTTTTGTGATGGATCAGGTGTGCATCATCAGTGAGAGACTTGTGATGGATCTTGTGATGGAGAGGTTACATCAGGTCAGGGTCATTGGAAGGTGAATGGGGAGAGGACTTGTGTGAGTTGGTGGAGGGTCAGTCAATGTTGTCTCTGGTTGGCTGTGCGGTTGATTTGGATTCTGAGGAGTTTGTAGGCTGGTTCTAGGTCAATGTATCTGTTGATGGAATTGCTTGTGGAGTGCCAGGCTTGGGTGAACTCATGAATATTGTGTTTGGTAATGTGGCCAATGATTTTAGTGTTGCTCCAACCAAACTAGTGTTGTTTGGTGTCAGTGTGGGTATTGGTTATTCTCATTTATAGCCTCTAATGGGACATCTAGTGGTAGGTGCATGAACATTTTCATCCTGCTGGACATCTTTGCTATCTTTGATTCTGTCAACAAGTACTCTTCTGTACCACTTATAAAGATTGAGAAGTGGTGGCATGTTATCATGGGAGGACCCAATAAGACATTGCAGGTGGAGAGATCAAGCCTTTGTGTGTTCAATTATTGGATACTTCAGAGATCAGTCCTTTCCTTTGTTCTTCATCTACATGAAGTTGTTGGAAGAGGCCACCCATCAGTCTGGGGTGAGATATCATCAGTATGATGAAATCCAGTTACGTATCCCAAGCTAAATGGAGACTCAACAAAAGTTAGAAACTAGAAGGTGAATAACTAGTTCATATTCAACAAGGTGAAGTGGCTCTTTATCCAGAAACCTTATGATTCTAAGACATTACTAACTGTGACTCTCAACAGATTATGCTTCCCTGAAGAGATCAGGCATGCAATCAGGAGTTCATGCTGTACTCATGGCTCCTACTAGATCATCAGATGGTGACAGGGGCCACAAAGTTCTTTGCTCAGCTCTAATTAGTGTAAAGTTGTCACCCTACCTTGAATAGATTGCTGTGAGAACATTCACTCATGAGCTGATCATTTTTATATAAATTATAATTTGTTTTATACATGAAGATCACTTAAAAACTTCAACTGATACAAAATTCAGTGGATTGTGTGCTTAGCTTTTCTGGAAGGTTTTGAGACTGATTGACAGAATAATTGCAATCAGAAAACTTTAACTATTGGTGTTTTATCATTGTGAATTATTTTATACTACAAAATTGTTTTATTATAACACATCTGTTTGTCACCTAGAGTTCCTACCAACTCAAATTTGACGCACTTTGACCAGAATTAAACTTTCTGTCTGGTTGGAAAAATCAATTTCATGGGACAAACAAGTCAATAGGGTGTTTGAATTAAACAAATGAGGAATTCTTGGCTTAAATCTCAGGCACTCAGCGGAGATGATACTCAAAAAAGAATTGTCTTTTCTGAGTATTGACACGTGACTGGTCCTTGCACTTATGACTATTGCAGCATCCTCATAGTCATTTGATCAAAATTTGAGCATTTGGCAACTGGCATGTATTTGACCCATCCCAGGGTTTTGTGATTGCTATTTGCGGTCTTCCCAACCACCTTCAGACCACACAATTCACTTAATGGCAGTGATTTGCTTTAAAAACTGTGGCAAAAAAGTCATAAAATTAGATATGAATCACTTACCGACCACCTTGCTTAACAACAAAAAGGCTGGTCTCAACTGTGGTTGTAAGTAAAGGACTACCTGTACTTGTAGATGTCATAAAATCAGGACCTTCAGAAGCAAGGGCTGGTGAAGTCAAGAAAAAGAAGTTAGGTTTGGAAATAGGCAAACAGTGAGTTTAAAAATATAAAAATCCCAGCATTGGAGTATGGTAAAGCAGAAGAGAGGAAGAGAGCAAAAAGGAACAAAGGAAACCAGAAAAAAAAATCTGCTGGCAGAAAGATTACTTGTGAGTAAAAGGCAAAAGAAGAGAAAGCAAAGGGCTTTTCCTCCTGCAGCTCTTCGTTCAAGTAGGATTTTACTCTCTAAAGCAGGGGTGTCAAACTCGCAACATCACATGACACATCGCGACATATCACAACTTTTTTCCCATTTCCGGCAATAGAGTGGGTGCGGTTTTTCTATGATGCATGAGCCAGCAGTTTGACACCCCTGTTCTAAAGCTACCAGGCAAGATGGAAATTTGAATGGGGAGCAAAGAATTTGGAGCAATGTAGCCTATTTAGAGAAAGGGAAAGAGAGCAATGAGGCTGGAAGTTTAATCTGTGAGGAAATTGTCTAGTGTTTTGGCTTCAGAGAATTAAGGTTTGAAGAATCAGATGGAAGAGAAGGAGATCAAATGTAAATGGGCCAGATGGATTAGAGATTGGATTGAGGCAGAAGGTTACAGCAGTCAAGGGAGTAGTTTCCTAAGACTTTCTTCAATGAGTACATTTGCCGAGAGAGGACGGAGGGAGATTGGGCTTTTAACCGGTGATGGATTGATTATGTGCCATCAAATCAGTGTCAGCTCTTAGCAACCACATAGATAATATTCATGATGATTGTCCGTAACTGCAACTTGAGGAGATTTTAAGTTTGTTGTATGTGACAGAAGTTAGTTTTGAGGAGAGAAAGTGTACCTAAAGAACGCTAGGAGATTCATCCCCCAAGAATTCTTTAACATTACTGTGGTAACCTGTGTTATATTCCTCATAATGCAGAGTCTTTTTAAAATCAGTTTTGTAGGAACTGAAGGAGATCCTGCTTGAGACATTCTCTGGGAGAAATCACCTTTTGAATTCACCCAACTGTAGGCAAGTAAAACACATGTCAGAAGGGGTATCCCTTCAGTGCTGTGAACTTCCCTACTGGTGAGAAAGCCTGGGGTTAGAATTTGCTCATTTACAGGGTCCCTCATGGAATAGTTGACTGGCTAGTTTAACAATAACTAGGTTCAATCTACATATATGGTTGTTTTCCTGAGAGCGAGTCTATTTAATCAATGGAGGAAGCATGTTATTCTTTTTATTTAATCAGTGGAGAAATTATATCTGGTTTTAGTCTCTGATTGGTCTGCTGTTCTCCATGTCATCTGTTTCTTCTAGAACAAAATGTATTCTTGGGCTACAATGATGTCCATGGGAAAGAAGAAATAGAAGAGCTGGGTCAAATTTAAATCCAATAAAAAAAATCCAAACTTGGGTACAGATATAGAGCTTAGTCATACAGAATTTGAATAATAGATCAGGAAATTTGCCATGAAGAGAACTGAAACCTTGCATTTTAAATCATTTTCCCCTGCACAACAGGGAGGAAAATATGATATGGTTATATATAATATATATATTGGCCTATGATCAACTTGGAGCTTTTAAGAACACTGCATTACCTGTTTTTAATTATCCCCTTGCTTTTATTACTGCACTATTTTTATTTTATTTTGCTCATTTGAAATGTTTTGGCTATCTAGATTTGTAATCCTTGATTACCTATTATTATTAAATATTTTTTTAAATATTGTATTTTGTTATACAATAAAAGTATAAAAATTAAAAGAGAAGAAAAAAACAATTATGACTTCTACTCTACTTTCTATCAAGTAGTTGCTATATTTCCCCCCTCCCTCTATTTTTCTTTTTCCTTTATAATTCTGTTCCCCTTTCTTTTAACCATTTTTGGTCCTCAAATCCATAAATTATCAATTCAATCTTTTCTTCTCTCAACAAAAAGTCCATACAAGGTTTCCAGTCTTTCAGATAAGTCTTTGTCATTTTTATCAAATTGTGCTCACCCTCTTTCCATTTTATAATCAAATATTCCACTGTGGATATACATCTTCCATCATTGTGCATAAAACAATCTTGCACAGTTAGCATATACACAATTAATTTCTCATATTTCTTTTCTAGTTCATAGAAAAGAACTATGTTCTAGTTTTAGTTCCTAAAACCCACATAAAAACAATACTGGTTTCATCATCATGATACCCCTTGATATATTTTTTTCCATCAAAGTATTGATTTCAATCCAAAATTTGTTTCCTTTTTTTACAGACTCACCATGCATGATAGAAAGTCCTCAGAACATTAATTCTTGATTATCTAGGATCTCCCATTATTAATGGAAAATATAATGTGATAAAGAAACAAGGAACACTGTTCATGCAAGCAGCCAAATGGGAATGATAAGCACTCTTTGGAGGATTTTGAATACATCCAAGCCTCATTTTGTTTCCACAAAATTCACATCTGCTATTTCAGCCTTGCTGAAGTTTTGGATATAGAATTTTGATGATATCAATTTCCAGCACCCGCAAGCAAAAGCTGGCATGTTTCCTATAATGTTTTGAAGCTTTTCAAAATAATGTCTTTACTTGCATTCCTAGGAAAACTGGAATTCTTTTCATTCAGGCCTGATAAATCTGACTCTTTACCAGAATTGGATCCAATGTTGCTTTACAGCCAGTGTAATCAATCACTTAAGGGATGAGCCAGTTGTATTACCTTGTGAGGCAGCACCGGCATCTCAAAGCTAGACACTATGCTAATAAAATAAACAATGAGAAACAAAGGAAAGTAAAGTGGACCAAAATTGGTTGCTTCAGCCTGTAATCAAATCTGACCATCAAGAAAAAATGAGTTCACAGTCAAGGTACCAAGTGCAGGGCTTATGTATTGAGGACCTAATACTGCTTTATTACACATGATCTGGAACATCCTTTTTCAATTGGCACTGACAGAATGAAACCAGTCATGGCAAGAAGCAGCTGATACGCAGGCAAAGCAAGACTATATGAGAGGAATGCTTCCTATGTCAGATTAGAAGCTTTCACTATTATATCTGTGTTGTGTCCATCTTACTGTTTCAGTCCCCTCTTCTTACAACTGAAGAATTTTTTTGAAAGGCTGTGTGCTTCCATTGAGAACAATAAATGAATGTTTGCAGGAATACATTTTAAAGTGCATGAATAGATATGTGTTTTCAAGGACTGGCTCAAAATCTTGATATAAAAGTAATGTAACTTGTTATTTTTAAAGGTCAATTGGCTTCCTATTTTCATCTAAACACATGTTTGAAAGATGTCGGTATGCATCATTAAAATGTTTGGCAAAGCCTTTCAGGGGCATTGTCCTAATTCCCTAGGTATTGTTGAAAGAAAAATCTTCATCAGGTCCAAGCCGGGAATAAACAAAATGGAGACTGCTTTAGAAAGAAGGTTCTAGTTTACTGAAGAGCAGAGCCAGACAGAAATGTGGCTCTGGGAAAGCTGACCACATGTTGCTGGGAGTGGTTGATTTTTATACCTTCTTGGGCTTTTGTGTTTGAGGTTGTTTCCTGTTCCTGTGGCATGAACTTTTACCTGAGCTTTTGAGCATGTCCTTTTGGTATTCTGATGGTGGTGGGTTAATCCTATTATGTCCTAAAGGTCATGTCTTGCTTTCCTGGGGCTATGGCTGATGGCTTACTTCCTGTGTTCAATTTTTTTTTGGGGGGGTGAGGGGTTCCTGCTTCTAATCCTATCACTCTGCTATTGTTAACTATCAATTTTGCTGCAAGTGATTTCAAAAGATCCTGTCTTGAATGAGTTTTTGCAGGCAGTATTTGGTCATGAATGGGGCCTCAGATCTCCTGAATGGGATTATCAAATCTGCATTTCTACAGACCTGGCCTCTGCTTAGTTTCTGCTTGGGGCTGTAAAGAAAAACTGGGCCTGCTTTTCTGCCTTTAAGATCCTTTGGGGAAATATTCTGCCTTTTTTATTATTCCCCAAAATATTTCCTTCTCTGGAGTGGGTGTGACCTCTCACAGTATAATGTGACAATGGAATTGCACGTGGATAGAGGTGCACTTTTGGACCTGATGACATCCCACTGTCCTAATATTATTTAGGTTGTGGATCTTGTAACAATGCTTCCTCAAAAATCAAATCAGGAATACAAGCTTGATGTCAGCTTATTGTGTTGGGGAAGTAATTATGCCATTTTCTATTTACAAAAGGCAATTGACGAATTCCAGATTGTCTTATATTGTACACTTACATTACACTCAAACAAAGCTCATTTCCCCACTGATTGAATAAATATGTAATAAATATATCAATAGGTTTTCTGTCTGATCTGTCCGTAGTCTGGCCAGTTAGGCCTCTCAATGATCTTAAATGCTGTTCAATCAAGTCCATGCATTTTGTTGCAACATAACTTATTCTCTTTCCTTCCATTTCTTCTAGCATCATGCTCTTTTCAAAGGAGCTGAGTCTTTTAAAATATGAGAGCTGGAGCCTGGTGACTTTTGCCTCAAGAGAAATCCCTAACTGATTTGTTCTATGATCCTTTTGCTTGTTTTCCATGATATTCTCAGGAGTCTTCCTAATCCTCAAAGTTCAAAAACATCAATACTCTTTCTATCCTGCTTCTTCAAAGTTCAAGTTTTGCACCCACAGACTATCACAGGGAAAATCATTGTCTATGTGGTTCTGACATTTGTAGGTATAGGCCCATCATGACATCTAAATATTTTTGTACTAGTCTATAAGATATTTTATTTGCTGTTGGGAGTCAGCCCTAAAAATCAGAAGTTATCCACCCATTCAGTGTCTTCACTGTCCATTCTAAGTTGGTTGCTATCCCTGTTAATTTGGTCTTTTTTTTACATTTAATCATGATCCCATTTTTTATTGTGCTCTTTGACTTTTATTATTAGAGCTTGCAGATTATTTGTATTTTCAGATATCAGTGAAATTGAAGTAGTATTTATTTAAGGTCAGCAAGGTAGCCAATATTTCTTCTAATTTCTGACATGCCAAATACAGGGGAAAAAAATGATTTCTGCAGCTTTCCTCAAACTAAGTACAGATTTGTGTGCCACAATACGAATGTAAAATAATCATGTCATCCATACCCAGATATTACAACTCTTCCTGTTGTGCTATAATTATTGATAATTGCAATTACTATTTTGTAAGCATTTAAAATTTCTCTTTTTTTTAGATTTCGTATTATAATGAAAAAAAAAATAGAACAGCAAGTGAAGCCTTATGCAAATAGCATTTAAACAGTCTCCTCTCTTTCATTTCCCCCCTATACTTTCATTTTTCTCTGGATGTATTCTGAACCTGGTTAGATATAAATGATGATTAATTTCAAAACTGAATGTTTTATTAAGTTAACAACAATTGCGGACATTGTGAGGCTCAAACCTAACAGATATTAATTAAAGCTTTGTTGAGGGGAGAAAAGAAAGTCAAGTTCTTTTGAAGTGAAAGAGCTCCCAGTGTTCTATGTTCATCCCTCCAAGGAATATCTTCCTGCTATACAGAGGCAACATAAGAAAACTTACTTATTTGTTATTTTTTTTTTTTTTTTGCTGCCTCTCTCACCATGGGGATATTCTAAAGAACTTGCTAAGTACTTTCTTTCCAGACTTCCTCTTTCTCTTTCTTTCCACACATACTCACAGACATTTCTTTCATTTAATTCTCTCTTGATTGCTAAGACCCTTAACTCTTTCCTAACCAAACTATTTGGATGGTAGAGGACAGGAAGGCCTGGAGGAACGTTCTCCATGGGATCTCGATGGGTCGGACACGACTTCCCAACTAACAACAACCAAACTATTTAAGGTTCAACTAACAACAACCAAACTATTTAAGGTTCGCCACCTCTTTGCCCTTTGGAATGCAGAATCTCCCTCCTGAGATTCCAGACTACATTCCACCACAAAAATGTAAATAAAAAGGAATGATGTAAAGCAAAAAACAACAACAAAAGAAGCAAATAAAGCAAGGGAGTGGCTAGCATATAAATTATGAAAAAAGAGAATGATAAAATTATTAAACTTAATCTACACTTCACAGAAAGTACAAATAATTATTAATGGAGATATAGCAAAACCCTGCTAGATACAAAAAGGAACAACAGGGATCTGCACTGCCTCTTCTCTTGTGTATTTTGGTTCTTGAAATATTGAATATACTGAAGAAGATGAGATTATTATGGGAATAAAGATTAAAAACAAAACCTATAAAATGAGGAATTTTGCAGATGACTTTGTGTTGGATCTGGAACATCATTTAAAGGGCATTGAAATATAATGGACAAATTAAAAGAATCTAGTGTATTTGCAGATTTTCAGATTAATAAACAAAAGATGAAGATGTAAACAAAAATGAGAAAGTAAAAGATCAAGCAGAACTGATAAGTAAAATGGGTTTTAAATCTGAGAAGAAGATAAGGTATCTGGGTATCATTATGACATATATTGAATTGTATTCAAAATAACTATGTTAAGACATGGAATGAAGCTTAAAAATACTTATTAAGATTTGAGAAAATACAACTGTCATTACTGGGGAGAATTTCTGTGATAAAAATGAATGTCTTGTCTAGAATGATGTTGTTGTTTCAGACAGTGCCTGTTTTGACAACTGATGCACCATTTAAGCAATGACAGAAAGATATACCCCACTATGTATGTGACAGCAGAAAAAAACATAAGTTAAATACACAATTTTACAAGATGCGAAGAGGAAAGTTGGGTTTACCATATTTGAAATTGCATTTTACACTTTGTTCCTTTGTTAGGAAGAAAGAGTGGGTGTTTCTGAAAAATAAAAGCATTTTGGAGTTACAAGAATGTGACTTAAGATTTGAACGGCATGGATATTTGTGATACAGTGAAGTCAAGGTTAAGGTGGATTTTAAAAATCCTTATGTTAAATATAAATATGCTGTATTAAGAATATGGAATAAATACAGACACAGTGTGTGCCCTAAAACATATTTGTGTATCTTAGCACAAAATGAATGTTATAGATAAGAAAAAAATAAGGAAATACAAATGACTAACTAACTGTGAAATACAAGAATTCAGGGTCAATATAAAATAAAATCAAGAGAAGAAATCATGGCAGATTAATATAGTTGTCAATATTTCTGTTCTATTGCTATTGTTGTTATTTTTGGAAATATTTAAAGTACATAAATATGTGTGTTTGAGCACTTTAAGATGGAGTTTGAAATAGAATTGTGTACAATGATGAACATATAATTGCTAAAATGTATACATTTCTATTGAAATTTAAAACAAAACATGAATAAGTGAATGGATCTATGATAAAGTGGGATAAAAATGGTTACAATATACAGGTGGAACAATGGGAAAATATGAGGCTGAAAGGTTTGAAATGTATACTTTATTATAATCTTAAAGAGAATTTTTATGATCAGAATGTATAAAGCCACCAAATTTATGCTGGAAATATGAAGAACAAGAAGGGACATTTTATCATGGAGAGTGGACATGTAAAAAAAACAAAACCTTAGAAAATTTTGAATTCAAATATATAGACTCAGAGGATTTTAAAGATTAATATACAATTTCAATCAGAGGTTTTTCTTTTGGTAATGATGGACAAATAGTTGGAAAAAAGTAACTTTGTTTTGCACATGATAACTGCAGTAAGATTGTTGTTTGCAGAAAGATAGAATTAAGAAATACTTTTCCTATTTTTTTAAAAAATTAATTGTCCCCCACTTGGGGTAGATATTCACCAAATGACCCTATTGCTACTCACACACTGCTTTTGGCTTCAAAGAAAATTTACACTGCTAGGTGTTGCCATACAATTGCAGCCGTGTTGATCTGAAATCTGAAAAGCTTCCCCATTGTAGGAAATTCTTCACATTGGAAACTTGCCTCCCAGGGAACCATGCTATATTGCACATCAGTCAGTGATCATCTTGCCCAGTCATATTGTATTCAACTAGAAGCATATAGTTATTTCTGTAGTTAAAAAAATAGTAAAAACATAAATATTTAAGAGGCCTCTTCTGAATGAGCCATATGAGAGTGCCATCAAGTAGCCTCAATTCTCATTTACCCACCAATCACAAGCTCACTTGTAAAGCAAAGCCCATGAAGAAACTGCTTAGAAAACCAAATTTAATATACTAATGCATGTTGACATCATATGCCAGACATCCTACCAAACCTTTTCCCAAAGATGACAACATTATTAGTAATGATGCAGTGAGGTATTAGAAGCAGATAACAACTTTATTGACCTAAATAACTCTAATAATCTGCAAAGCTTAGCATACAAGATGAAAGCCATTAACTGAACTAGTGCCATTTACTTATCCTGAAACTGTCAGGAGTCATGCATAATGTAATACTTCAGTCACTAACAGGAGCCCGGAGGGGGAAAAATGTAGGGGGTGGACCAGTAGAATATATCCAGAGAGCAAAAATCTTCATTTTATTTCCTTCTTTCTACCTTTTTCTCTCTTTTGGAGCAAAGGTTTCTTCTTCATTGTATTCACTTGAAGTATCCATATAGATGATCCTTAACAAAAAAGAAATATATGGTTCCTTAAAAAGAGACGGGGGGGGGACGGGACAGAAAGCATGATCATGAATAATGCAAGATCAAGAAGAATAAGGATACTTCATTATCTGTCTCAGGGTCTTTTCCCACTGTTTAATTGAAGTGCTATCTACCCATCTTTGAATCTGCAAGAAAATTATGCCACTGTGAATGCTGCCCCATTGCTAAACTCTATCCTGGACTCTTTTTTTCCCCAGTCACTGCAATTACTAGACCACATTCCAAGGTACTCAGAAAAAAAACAAAACCCTAGCAGATTTCATAAACCTTGAAGCTACCCTTGAATTATGTCAGCATTAGCACTTTAATATTGATGCAGGCTAATAGGTAAAATTCCACAAGAAATTATTTGCCTGGATACAAATGTCCAGATAAATACTTTAACTATAGCACAATGATGACCCTATTTTGAAAAAAAAAGGGGGGGGGCTGTGACTGCTGTGCATCAAATGTGAGCTCTGTTGTTATAATAATACTTGGTTTTCTTATGCCTCTTTCTCCTGCCTATTCTATTTAAAGGTCATGGGCAGGACATGTGTCTTGTTCTTCGTAACATCCTGATCTATATGACTGTGTGAGAACTTTCATAGCTAGTATACTTACTTAAGAATGATTGAATCCTGCTTTGCTATGAGCCAGGGGATCCTACAAAAGTTTTGGGGATCAGTCAAAGTCAGCTAGATATTTCTATCTGTACTGGCAGTATAAATTAATTAGTTCTTCATTAAAATGCAAACTGAACCATTCCTGTACAAATCTATTCTGTCAAAACCCCTCTTTCCTTTTAATATACACAACTCCAACATATTTCTAAACATCTGTAGATTAATTGATTGACTGAGATATCCATAACTTTAGGCCAATCCATAATCCAGCAATTGGGGTTGCTTAAAAACTGCAAGATGCAGCCTTTCTCCTATACCAGGGGTAGGCAACCTTGGCTCTTTTATGACTCGTGGACTTCAACTCTCAGAATTCCTGAGCCAGCATGACTCAGTTTGGAAACCTCTCCCTTCCCCTCAGCATGGCTGGCTCAGGAATTCTGGGAGTTGAAGTCCACGAGTCATAAAAGAGCCAAGGTTGCCTACTCCTTCCTATATCCTAGATTTCCTTCTTGGCTTCCAATTGGATTGAGGATCAAAAAATACTAATTGCAAGTGAATTCTGTAGCTACAGCCCAAGCTCTTCATAGTCTTTTCCAAAACTATTTCTCCTCCCAGTATAAAAAGATTATTCACTCCCCCATCTAAATGTTTCAATAACATTCCAATAATGTGTGCTGGCATTCCTAAATAACAAATGAAACAACATTTTTCTTTGATTTCAGGGGAAGCCCTATTGTAAGATTACTGAGCATTGTTCCATAATATATAGAACAAAAGAAGAACCTCCAAATCATTTAAAAGAAAAACATATTGCAGAGGAAAGAATATGTGTTCTTTATGTGTAAGAATGAAGGACTATTTTACAGGGAAAAAATCCCTTGTAGACACCCTCCCCAAAAAAGAACATGACCCATTTTAACCATTGTTTCTTGAAAACATATACTGTCCAGGTTTGCATGTAACATTAAATCATAAAATGGTGATTATAAACCATCATGCTAAGTTAAATCAAACTAATGACATTGTTCCTTAATATTGCATCGTGTGAAATGGTGTAGTTCACGCAGTTTGATTACCTATTTTCCTGCCTCTAAAAACAGGATTGAGGATACATACAGTATATAGAAAATTGTTCTAATCTATACCTAAACTGGGGGGCTGCTTCTGTCTCAGTGACAATTTGTTCTGTAATATTACATCTCCACAGAGAAAAAATACTTGCTTGTTGATATTGATTGCAGGAAGTAGACAACATTAGGAAAAACAATCTTGTAGGTGACTTTGGCCTAAGCTTTATATACCAGGAGTTGGATTTGGAACACAACTGGCAACCGGCAAATATATCAGAATACAGATATAATGAGGGACGTTAAGAAAGTAGGTTCTGCCAATTTCTAGATCACCAGTATTTTCCAGCTTATCTTCAACAGCTACCCAATGAAAAATGTAATCTAGCTTTGAGGAGGTTACCTATACATGAGTCATCAAATCAAGCCTCTCTCCTGAAAATAAGAACATAACTGCTTTAACAATTGACACTGCAAAAAGGCTCTCTTTGTTACTAATGTCCTTTTAATACTAAAGCCTTTTCTGTCATGGCTCCCACTCTCTGGACCATTACTGTATGTCCCCAAGGTGAAATCCACACCCATTCTTAGGGCCTTCTGAAAGGGCCTGAAAACCTGGCTCTGCCAACTGGCCTTCTGGAATGGTTAATGGAGTAAGATAAGACGTCACCTCCTCCCCATGGGCATCTTGCTACCTTCTTCTCCATCTTTGTCAATTAAATCAATTTTAGTATTTCTATTTATTGTTCTAATTTTTTAATGTTGCATATTGATTTTTCATAGATTATAAGCCACCTAGAATCGCATCTAGATAAAATAAGCAGCATCTAAGTTTAATAAATAAATAATTGTATTTATTTATAATAAATACATCCATAATGTTGTTGCTGTTAGTTGCGACATCATGTCTGACCCATTGTGACCTCATGGACAATGTTCCTCCAGGCCTTCCTGTCCTCTACCATCTTCTGGAGTCCATTTAAGCTCACGCCTAATGCTTCAGTGACTCCATCCAGCCACCTCATTCTCTGTCGTCCCCTTCTTCTATTGCCCTCAATCTTTCCCAGCATTAGGCTCTTCTCCAGTGAGTCCTTCTTTCTCATTAGGTGGCTAAAGTACTTGAGTTTCAACTTCAGGATCTGGCCTTCTAAAGAGCAGTCAGGGTTGATCTCCTCTAGGATTGATCGGTTTGATCACCTTGCAGTCCAGGGGACTCGCAGGAGTCTTCTCCAGCACCATAGTTCAAAGGCCTCAATTCTTTGGCGCTCAGCCTTTCTTATGGTCCAACTTTCACAGCCATACATTGCAACTAGGAAAACCATGGCCTGGACTATACACACTTTTTTTTTTTTTATTGAAAATTTTTAAATTTTACAAAAACAAATCCCCTTCCCATACCCCCCCCAACCCTACCTCACCCCACTCCTACCCAACCTCCCAAACCCTCCCCTGGACTTCCCAGAGCTGAGTACAGGCTTAATTGAGAAAAAAACTTAAAACACTTTTAAAACCTAAACAAATTTAAATACAATCATCATTCTATATAAACTCCCTCCAAAAACGCAAATTTAAACATTACTTTCTTTGAATATCTATACCTATAATGTAAAATCTAATTTCTCCCTCTTTCTTTATCCTAATACAAAAAATAAATATATAAACCTTTGTTATACCATCAAAACTAAATACTCTTAGAAAACTTAAAGTAAATACATATTTCCTTCAATCTTCATAATCTTCTCACCTATCCAAAAAAAACTTAAAAATCCTAAACAAATCTAGACACATTTAGTTAAACAAATTATTTTCTCTTAAAGATATTAATAATATTTAAAAACTTGAAACACTTTTGAATCCTAAACAAATCTAAATACAATCATCATTCTATATAAACTTCCTCCAAAAACACAGATTTAAGCATTACTTTCTCTCCTAAACAAATCTAGACATTTAATTAAACAAATTATTTTCTCTTAGAAATATTAATAATAATATTTAAAAACCAAATTTAAGCTTTACTTGGAACTTAAACAAATTATACTCCCTTCAAAACACAAATTTATTAGAATCCCCTCACTTTCCAAAAACGATATAAGTTTTACTTCTCCCACAATCTCAATAGTAAACTTCTTGTCTAAAATTCTCATTCAATGTCCATAATTTTCCAATAACCAGTTGCACCCACTATAAACACAAACTTCTTATCTAAAATTTTCATTCAATATCCATAATCTTCTGTCTAATAGCCAGTTGCATCTACTATACGCACAATCCATATCGGTCTCTCTTGCCCGCAAGCATCGAAAAAAATGCGTGGAATTCTGCCCTTGAAGATCGCTCCAAAGAGTTTGTAAGTCCTGGTTGACCCACCAGCTCAGGAATCAGTACCTGTGAAACTTCCTCAACCTCCTTCTTCTGTTGGTCTTTCTCTTTACATTTATATGTTACTTTTTCTTTACATTTATATGTTGCACAAGTCTCAGGGACCGATACCTGTAAAACTTCCTCAGTGAATTCCTCCTTGTGTTGATCTTCACAGTTGTAAGTTGTACAAGTTATCCTCTGCCCGTTCCTCTCTTGTTGGTGCCCCTCAAGCTGAAATTTCCCAATTTCGATTTCAGGCAGCAATTCCACCCTTGAAGATTGCTCCAAAGACTTTGTAGGTCTAACTTCTCCCAGAGCCACCCTTGAAGATTGCTCCAAAGACTTTGTAGGTCCAACATCTCCCAGAGATTCAGAGACCGCTGAATATGAAACTTCCTTAACCTTCTTCTGTTGCTGCTTTTCTTTGGAGTTATGTGCTACACAAGTTGTCTTCTGCTCCTCAATCTGGACTTGTTGAGACCTAATAGATGGCGATGCACATACCCCCAGGACCGAAGTATAAAAATCTTTTGCTTGAGAAACAGTATTAAGTCTATGACATGTCCCCAGGTAGTTCACCACCATTCCAGTCGGAATATCCCATCTGAATAGAATTTTTCTCTTTTTAAGTTCATTTACTAGAAAAGCAAACTCCTTTCTTCTTCTTAAAATTTTAGATGGGATCTCCTTAAAAATTATGACATCTTGTGAAGCAATTTGAAATCTCTTCTTATAATAGGCTTGCACAATTTGATTGCGTAAGGATCTTTTACCAAAGTAAATTACCACATCTCTTGGCAGATTCTTCTGTGCTGCCACCACAGAGTTAACCCTAAATAATTTTTCAATTTCACTAAGTATTCCCTCTTTTTCTTTATTCAAAATCAATGCAAAGTCCTTTGCAACCATTTCTTTCAAATCTTCTTGCAAAGACTCTTCCAGGCCTCTGATTCTTAAGGCATATTCCATTTGTCCATATTGAAGCATAAGAATCTCATTTTCCATTTCTTTTTCCATACTTTCAATTTTCCCCTCCATTATGTCCACTTTTTCAGCTACCTCTTCCACATGGGAGTTCACCTTTTCAAGAACAGAAGCAACTCCTTCTAAAGCCAAAACAAAATCTTGTCTCAAGATCTTATTATTTTCCTCTAAAATCTTTTTCATTTCTGCCCTAATTTGAATTATAACATCTCCCATCATGTTTTGCAAATCCTTCATAGTTATTAGCTGACCCCCAGAAGAGGGTGAAACTGTTGATTTAGAAGCTGTAGAAATCCCTGGACGCTTTGGAGCCATCTTAAAGAAAAACCTTTAGCCCTTCTTAAAAAATTATAAAAATTCCTTCAAAAATCATAACTCCCTCCAAGGAAGGTCATTATAATAAAAAGAAAAAAGGGAAAAGAAAAAAAAAAGGAAGAGAAAAAGAATTAAAAAAAAGCTTTACTCCTTCTTAAAAATTGCAAAAAATTAAACAGAAAAAAATCCTTCAAAAAAGAGTCATTACAATAAAAAGAAGGGAGAAGAAAAAAAATAATAATAATTAAATAGAAAAAGTCCGTTCCAAAAAAAAATACTTAGAGATACCAAAAACAACCATTCCAATCATAAGAAAATAAAAAGGGAAAGGGAAAGGAAAGAAAAAGAAACACCAAAAAGCCTGCCGGTCAGCATTCTAACTTCAAAAAAAAAAAAAACACCGAGAGATTTGCCGATCGCCATTTTACTTTCCCTTTCAACAAAGAAAAAAAAATAAAAAGAGAGAATAAAAATAGAAGCAAGTCTTAAAACTTAAAATCCAAATAAATCAAAGAAAGCAAAAACTAAATCCTCTACTCAGCTCTGTCCGTTTATAAAAAAAAACTCACCAGTTCTCTTTAAGCACGGAGGTGTTTGCAACGGCTCGTTTTGTCCCTGAGGACAAAAACAGCTGGGAAGCGGAGACAAGTCTGAACTCCGTGGGAGCACTCCTTTCACCCCCCCAAAAAAACTTGGGGGGTGCAAAAGAGGCTCTACCACTATTCAGACACTCTCTACCCCCCCCTTTGCCCGGGAGGGGGATTTTGAACCGCTGAACAGCTGGTGTCTGCTGTTCATAGCGGTTCTTACACTTACCCAGGAGAGACGGCTACAAAGTAGCCGCCATCGCGCGCGCAAAATCCACCGGAAGTCCGACTATACACACTTTTGTTGGCAGGGTGATGTCTCTGCTTTTTAGTATTCTGTCTAGATTTGCCATAGCTTTCCTCCCCAGGAGCAAGTGTCTTTTAATTTCTTGGCTGCAGTCCCCATCTGAGGTGATCTTGGAGCCCAGAAAAATAAAATCTGTCACTACCTCCATTTCTTCCCCATCTATTTGCCAGGAATTGAGAGGGCCGGATGCCATGATTTTGGTTTTCTTAATGTTGAGTTTCAAGCCAACTTTTGCACTCTCCTTCACCTGCATCAAGAGGCTCTTTAGTTCCTCTTCACTTTCTGCCATTAGAGTATCATCTGCATATCTTAGGTTGTTGATATTTCTCCTGGCAATCCTAATTCCAACTTTTGTTTCATCTAGCCCTGACTTTCTCATGATGTGCTCTGCATATAAGTTAAATAGGCAGGGCAACAGTATGCAGCCTTGCCGGACTCCTTTTCCAATTTTGAACCAATCAGTGGTTCCATGTCCATTTCTCACTGTTGCTTCTTGACCTGCATATAGGTTTCTCAAGAGTCTGGTACTCCCATCTCTTTAAGAACTTGCCACAATTTGTTGTGATCCACACAATCAAAGGTTTTAGCATAGTCAATGAAGCAGAAGTAGATGTTTTTCTGGAACTCCCTAGCTTTCTCCATGATCCAATGTATGTTGGCAATTTGATCTCTAGTTCCTCTGCCTCTTCGAAATCCTGCCTGTACTTCTGGAAGTTCTTGATCCACATACTGCTGGAGTCTAGCTTGTAGGATTTTAAGCATAACTTTACTAGCATGTGAAATGAGTGCAATGGTGCGATAGTTGGAACATTCTTTGGCATTGCCTTTCTTTGGAATTGGAATGCAAACTGACCTTTTATAATCCTGTGGCCACTGTTGAGTTTTCCAAATTTGCTGGCTGACTGAGTGTAGCACTTTTACTGCATCATCTTTTAAGGTTTTGTATAGCTCAGCTGGAATACTGTCACCTCCACTAGCTTTGTTGTTGCTCAGCTTTCCTAAGACCCATTTCACTTCACATTCTAGGATGTCTGGCTCGAGGCCAGTAACCAACCCATCATGGTTATCAGGGATGCTAAGCTCATTCTTGTATAGTTCTTCTGTGTAATTTTGCCACCTCTTCCTAATTTTTTCTGCCTCTGTTAGATCCCTGCCAGTTTGGTCCTTTATCATGCCCATCATTGCATGAAACGTTCCCTTCATATCTCCAATTTTCTTGAAGAGATCTCTGGTTCTCCCTATTCTATTGTTTTCTTCTATTTCTTTGCACTGTTCATTTAAGAGGGCATTCTTATCTCTTCTAGCTATTCTCTGGAATTTTGAATTCAATTGGGTGTATCTCTTTCTCCCTTGCCTTTCACTTCCCTTCTTTCCTCAGCTATTTGCAAATCGTCCTCAGACAGCCATTTTGCTTTCTTGCATTTCTTTTTCTTTGGGATGGTTTTAGTTACTACCTCTTGTACAATGTTGTGAACCTCCGTCCATAGTTCTTCAGGCACTTTGTCTATCAGATCTAATTCCTTAAACTTCTACTGCAGTGATGGTGAACCTTTTAGAGACCGAGTGCCCATACTGCAACCCAAAACCCACTTATGCATTGTTAGGTGCCGGGTGGGTGTGACCCATTGGCTGGGTGTGGCCAGTTGGGTGGGCATGGCCCATTGGGTGGGTGTGGCTACAGTGGTAATGGCAGACTGGGTGGGACTAAAAAGTTCAATCAATCAATTCCAACTTTGCAAGATTTTTTTTTCCCATGAGAAGTTGAAATTAACTGATTGATCTTACATTCCAGGTTCCTATGGAGAAAAGATCTTTAGAGCATCAGACTTTTCTTTCAGCACCAGATGCATCCACAGCTGAGCGTCCTTTCAGCTTTGGCCCAGTCACTTCACTCTTTTGGCACTACTAGTACTAGCCCTTTGCTCTTCCCCAGTAGCATATTGGACATCTTCCGACCTGAGGGGCTCATCTTCCAGTGTCATATCTTTTTTCCTTTTGGTACTGTCCATGGGGTTTTCATGGCAAAGACACTGGAGTGGGTTGCCATTTCCTTCTCCAGTGGATCACATTTTGTCAGAACTCTCTGCTATGACCTATCCATCTTGGGTGGCCCTGCACGACATAACTCATAGCTTCATTGAGTTACTCAAGCCCCTTTGCTACGATAAGGCAGTAATCCAAATAATGCTATATGGATAACCACTATCTTTGCTAGGTTCAAGACCTCAGAAATCAAAACTATTCTTAAGAGTAAGTGCAAACCCATCTAGAACAAGTATGCTTCCCATATCCTGAAGTTCAGCTTTTGACATTTGTAATTGTCTTCTCTTAATAAGTTTCTTCTTACTCTCTCATATTCAAATGTATATAGCCTACAGACATGTAGAGGCTCTGGAGATATCCAACCTGAGTCACAGAAAAGGAGAAATATAGCTGGATATCATCAGCTGACTTAATACAATCAGATCCAAATCTGAACAATCTTTCTGACAAACTCTTACAGGAGTTAAATAGCACAGGAGACAAGGATCTTCTTGTAGGACCCTGCAAAAAAGAGGCTGAGCAGAAGTTTCCCAATTATGCCTAGAGAAAAAGAAGTGAACCACTGTAAAGTGGTGCCTCAAACTCTCAGCTTTTCTAAGTGCTCTAGCACGAAAATTTAATAATATTAAAAGCAACTGAGATTCTTGGGATTTTTTTTTTCTTGGAATATCTTATATACTCAGGTAAATCAATCATCTCTATGTCTAATCTAGGTATAAATCCAGTTTGGAAAAGTTTGGAAAATATAATAGCAGTAGTTAAAAACAGTGACATCCTATGATGGCTTTTCACATTAGGGCTTTATCACTGCCTCCTCTTGTAGGGGATTCAGTTTGCACAAGTGAAGTATGAGGGATATTCTTGATTGTTGACAAAAGGTATCTTTAGAACTTTTTATACACTAAAACAGAAAGGGGAGTACTGAGATGAACAGTTCCAGAAATGTAACCATTTCTTCAAGGATCAAACAAAAAGTAATTGGTTCAGACAAATGGGTTATGGACAGATTAGAGATAGAAATGCTAGAACATCCAGCATTGTCAGCAATCCGGATAGTCTGAAGTGTCCAAACCATTTACAATAGAGTAGTTTGGAGTTGAGGAGCCAGTGGAACCACTGAAATTTGCACAATAGTTCTGAAGACATTTTTTTAAAAGAATTCTGGGACAATAATAATAATAATAATAATAGTAGTAGTAGTAAAGTTGGAAGGGACCTTGGAGGTCATCTAGTCCAACCCCCTGCTCGGGCAGGAAACCCTACACCATTTTGGACAAGTGGCTGTCCAGTCTCGTCTTAAAAACTTCCAGTGTTGGAGCATTTACTGCTTCTGGAGGCAAGCTGTTCCACTGATTAATTGTTCTCACTGTCAGGAAGTTTCTCCTTAGTTCTAGGTTGCTTCTCTCCTTGATTAGTTTCCACCCGTTGCTTCTTGTCCTGCCTTCAGTTGCTTTGGAAAATAGCTTAATTCCCTCTTCTTTATGGCAGCCCCTGAGATATTGGAATACTGCTATCATGTCCCCCCTTGTCCTTCTCTTCGTTAAACTAGACATACCCAATTCTAGCAACTGTTCCTTATATGTTTTAGCCTCCAGTCCCCTAATCATCTTTGTTGCTCTTCTCTGTACTCTTTCTAGAGTCTCAACATCTTTTTTACATCGTGGTGACCAAAACTGGATGCAGTATTCCAAGTGTGGCCTTACCAAGGCATTGAAGAGTGGTATTAATACTTCACGTGATCTTGATTCTATCCCTCTGTTAATGCAGCCTAGCACTGTGTTGGCCTTTTTGGCAGCTGCAGCACACTGCTGGCTCATATTTAAGTGATTGTCTACTAGGACTCCGAGGTCCCTCTCACAGTTACTACTATTGAGCATGGTGCCACCTATGCTGTACTTGTGCATTTGGTTTTTCTTGCCTAAATGTAGAACCTTGCTTTTTTCACCATTGAATTTCATTTTGTTAGTTAGTGCCCAGTGACTGATATAGCATCGGTTTTTGATGATGCCTCCACTGTCAGCTTGGATTCACCTCAGTCCCTTGTCATAGTTGCTCAAACAGCCTATCCTCATGGTCATTGCCCATAACCTCTCTATGGAGTTATGGGCTCCAGTGTTGCACAGGACATGGCATGCTTAGGAACCATCCTATTAAGCATCCAGAGATTTGATTAAGATCTCAACGTGATAACTCATGAGGCACTTAATCATATGTAGCCGGGGGGGAGGGGGGAAGCAAATGATTGTTTCTAATAGTGACAGTAAAAGCATGTCAGTTCCTACCAGTGCCAATTCTCCATTCTTTTTTTCCAAAATACTTCTTCTAAGTTTTGGAGAGGGCAAATAAGGTATTACAGAAATGATTCATATACTTCTCTCCACCATTTTTCTTAGAATAACCCACACTGATGCAATATCAAGGGCAATTTTTTTCTGTAAATTAATGTGCAACTACGGTAAATAGTATAGCCTAGCTCTTTGGCTTCATTTCAAAAGCCCACCATAAGCAAGTCCATTCTTTCTCCAGCAGATTGCTATGTAAGAATGCTAGATGGGGGAAAAAAATGTAAGAAAAAAATGGGGAGATGTCAGAATGAGTATAAGTATTGTGGACCTACCCACATTTAACTCTTGCTTGCTTCAGTTCAACACACCTTTGGGATTGGTGGCTCTCAACAGAAAACAAAACAAATGTTTTCTATGCCCATTCCTACTCAAAGTGTCTGCTAAAACCTAGTGAAGGACAAATGCAACCTCAGCTATTTGTACAATCACTCATTGCTATTTAAAATTATGCATGAACTTCTCTGTAATTTCCCTCTGTCCAATTACTCTTTCATGCCATCAGATCGTACAATCCTTTGGATTGTAATTCCACATGCCATAAGACTTGAAATATGCAATAACATCACAATAGCCTAATAATGAATCATCAGAACAAACCCCTGGAGAGAAGAGAGGGAACTTTGTGCTGCTCATTTGTTAAGTAAATTGTTATTAAAATAACTTATGTAAATGGAGACCCTTTCCCCTAAATTTATCACAACATTTTAATTTTTAGTTCTGCAAATAGCATAAATCTTCAAGAAGTATACTGCAGAGAAGAGGCTATAAGCTATAACAAGTAGAACTGAGGAATTGTACTTTCAAGGCAGAGGTGGATATGACAGTCTTTATTATGGCATTGCAACATAAAGCTAGACAGTGTTTCTCTAAAAGGCCAGTTAGAGGACTATAGCAGTTCATAACCTCAATCCAAAGATCTCTGAGTGCAGTGCTTGTCATGGGACTTTGTCACAACCCAGAGATGGATGCTTTATAGAGCACTGACAGAGCCAAGTTACTGTGCTGGAATTGGTGTGATGAGATTTTTCAAAAATCTTGACTAAGGCACTGGTAGGCAGAGAAGCATCTGAGTTCTGCATTGGACAAGAAAACATTTGGGATTAGCACTGCAAAAATAGCAGGGCTGGCAGAAAAAAAAGCCACTTTACTTTATATGTTGGAAAGCTCCCAGAGCTCAAAGCAGAATTATTAATTGACCAGAAAAAAATAAACAGCATAACTCTTTTTGCTTTTGCTTCTGGACTATGTACCAGAAAACGATGTATTTATTTCACCCATTTATAAACTACTCTTCACCCTTCCCACATGACTCTCATAACAATGCTGTGGGTTAGTTTTGTCTAAAAAAAAAAAAAAAAAGTAAATTCCCAGTGAATGTCATGATCAAATAGTGTTGGGAGGTGCAAGGATTACATGTAACTTGTTTGGGGTCAGTTTTTTTAGCTTAGAAAGTAGTGCAATTAGGCCTGCTGAGCCTGGGCTGGAAAGATCTACACAAAAACAAAAGTTGGTTTGGGGGATGGCTTAATGACATGTACAAGGGATTCAGGTTTGCCTAGCCCAGATATGGTGGCTTAAACATAATCCATTTTGTTTTACCTTAGGGTCAGGTGGAAATAGTTGACTCTTTCCTGTTTGTTGACATACTGAAGCAATATTTAGAAAATATAGCAATATTGGAATGTGCAGAGATGGACAGACTAACTATGAGGCTGAAAGACAAAGAAGATACGGACTATTATAAAATTTGGAACAACTTGTTTGGAAAAATTAACATATGTTGATGGGAAAAAAATAATAAAAAGATTGTTGAAAAAAAAATAGAAAATATAGCAACCCACTCTCCCATGACTTTTTCTAAAATCAGAAAAACATTAATGTAATGTTCTTTTGGTGTTTCTGAAGTGCCAGAATTATTTTATTTTGTAACAGAGTAGAATCACATTTGCACCAAACAGGGATTGCAAATTTTGAACAGATATGTGAAAGGGTACAGTGGGCTATAGACTATTAAAAAAAATTATTTACTGTTAACAGAAAATTACTTCATTCAGTGCCCACATATCTCCCAGGATCTCTAACCAGCATACAATTTTCTCCACATAATCAAACCTGAGTTAAGGTGGGCTGAGAGAAAAACTATATAGTCCAAATTCACCTAGTGAGTTTCATTAGAGTAAATTTGAACCTGGATCTCCTGGATTATAACCCAATGCTTTAACTATTACGTCACAAAGTTTTCTGTTTTCTTTGCTGCCATCTAGGTTATATTTCTTCAATCTAAGGCTGTGATTGTGCAAAAATCATGAGATAGGTAGTCTTTGTTTAGCAACCCGATTGGTTGCATAAGCAGGCATACAATTGAGAATATATCTAAAGAAGAATCTGCTAGCACCAGCACTTGTAGCTCTGAAAAAGAATAGACTTCTTTAATATTCTAGACAAGTAGAATATTGTCAATTTCAGGCAGCAGCTCAAGCGGCTGGAGGGTTCTAAATAACTAATTAAAGATACAGAACTGAACTTGCTGATTTGCAGTTAACACTTTTTAGAGACTTGTTTGCTGTGGAGAAAAACAGCTCAGGAAAAGATAGGCATCCTTTCTGCTGTGTGAAGGCTGGGAGGAGAGAAAAAATGGGTAAGGAACAGGACAATGCATACTAACTGACCATAAAGATTAATGTGTGACTGAAAATTCTACAAAGATTGTAAATGTAGACTTTGGTCACATAGTTACTTTTTCATCACTATTGTAACTGTAAATGGTCAGTGTCCAAGGCAATCACTAAAAGAGTAGTACCTGTAAATTCTCTTCTATCTGAGTCCCTGTGGGCACTTTAATACTGCAGCAATAGAGATAGATAAGGGAGTGTTGAACTTTTCTGGTGTTATAATGTAATGTTCTATTCTGGAGAGCCTCTGCTAGTTCATTATTTGTTGCTATATGAACTGATATTGTTCAGAATAAATTTGAGAAGGATTCTAGCTTAGTGCTTTTCCTGATCTGTTAATTTCCTGCAAATGGGTTTTCTTTTCAGGACAACAGGGTATAATATTGACAGCTTTTTTTCCCCTCACTTAAAATGGGATCGTTAATATTGTGATACTGTCTTGCTTTGGATACTGTCTACTTCTGCAAACACAGCTAAATTATATTTGCCAAGCTGTACTTGATGGGGTAAACAGAGCCCTCTCAAACAGTAGGGCTGAAATAAAAGTGAACAGAGAAAAGAATGCAAATCAGGGTGGGTATATATTTAAACCAAAGCCCTTGCAGTGACAGAGAAGAGATTGAAGAGCTGAAAAAAAATGAATCTGAGGAACTCACAAAAACTCGGAGCAATTTGGTTTTGAAAATGTTTAAATTAGCAACCATGCCTGCAATTACAAAAAAAAAAAAAAAAAAATGCTGGGAAGCTAACTGCTAGCACGGCAACTGCTGTCCCTGTGACTCAGACATTGTCTGGAAAGCATGGCACTGCCTTCTGCTTTGCTACAGCCACCACATTCCATCCTGTGATAATTGATTGCTTAGCAACAAGTGTGAGAAGTTTTAAAACAGAGACTGAGCACCAAGCCATCCCAATTTAGAGCTATACAAAGCATCTACTGATCTGATGCACCGAATGTAAAACTTCAAAGAGGCCCACAGACTGAGGTGACAGATTTCTTATCATCTTCTCCAGAATGCAAAGCAGTTTATAGTGCTGTCACTTGTAAGAAGAAGTTACCTTTGCTTTGACGTTTTGTTCAGAGTTGTGATGTACCATACCTTTTCATACCTTAGGCCTTACAGTTATATTGGGACTATACCACCCCAATTTGCAGGCATGGATTATGGGAGGAGTGGTTTCAATAAATCCAAAGGGCATCAGTTTAGAAAGGAATATTCTCCTAGTCCTTAATTGTACAAAAGCCTGCCTGCCTGCCTGCCTGCCTGCAAAATAATGCAGAAATTCTATGCTCCTAAATGAAAATAAACTTTCCTCCAAGTAAAAATACACCAGATGCTCTACAAGAGGTATTTCCTATTAACATTAACATTAAATAAATGTTCCTCTCCTGTAAGAATCCATGTACTTCCTTCTTTATCACTGTTTATGCAATGAAAAGTCCATTTTTGTTAATCACTATTTTAATTTTTTTCTCTCTATAACCACTCGCTGCAGAGACTGTGAAAATAAGAGTAAAATGTTGAACAGCAGCATTACTCTTGTTTTAGCATCAAATTTACTTATTTGGTTGTATATCATTTTGATTAATTTGTTATGCTGCTTTCTGGTCTTAGTCTGTGAATTTTGAAATGGATTTTACTGAATTGTATTATGATAAATTATAGATGATATATGTCTACTGGAAGCCATCCTAATAGCTCTAGAAGAAGTATAGGTTGGGAAATCTCTCTCTCTCTCTCTCTCTCTCTCTCTCTCTCTCACACACACACACACACACACACACACACACACACACACACACACACATCTCATCCATGTCAAGAGATAAGAGATATGTGGAAAGTCAAGGTCAAAGTGGTCCCAGTGGAGGTAGGAGTATTTGGGGCTATAACTCCTAAACTGAGAGAATGGCTCCAACAGATCCCAAGAACAACATCACAGTTCTCTCTCCAGAAGAGCAAATGCTAGGAATAGCTAAGATACTGTGCAAAATCTTCAAACTCTTAGGCTTCTGGTAGAGGCTCTGAGATTGAGAAAGACAATATCACCCATGGGGAGGGAGGGAGGGAGGGGGAGAGAGAGAGAGAGAGAGAGAGAGAGAGAGAGAGAGAGAGATCATTATTTTTAAAAAACCTCAAGGCAGAAAACATACTAATACTCCTCCCTCTTGCTATTTTCCTCACAACAACAGAAATAACCCTGTGAGGTAGATTGGGCTGAGAGAAAGTAACTGGCCCAAAGTCACCCAGATGGCTTTCATGCCTAAGGCAGGACTAGAATTCACAGTCTCCTAGTATCTAGCCTAGTGCTTTAATCATTGCACCAAACTCACTCTCATCTCATCTCAAATAAACAACAGATCATTTTCTTAAAGTAATAAAACCAAATTCGATCAGAGTTTCTATTTCTCCTGAAGTGCAATTTTGATTCTTTTGCTTTCTTCTGAATGTTACGTATAATACTATTGTTAGCTTCTATTGCACACTATTGGTTTTCTAAATATTCTTGTATTTTGTCCTTTGTATTTTGTTTGATGATAGTTTTGTTTTTGTTTTTTTAGAAATATATCTTTGCGGACACATTTTTAAAGCTTTAAAAGGATTGGAACGTTATCTCTTGACAAATGCATGCTATTGTTTCTAGGTTATAGTTTATATACACCTTCTAGTTATCTGAAAGGAACATAGAAGTTATCTTGTATCCAGGCAGACCAGTTTGCTTAACCAGTCGCGGGAATGTTCTTTAAGCTCAATCAGGGGTGTTCTGTATGAAGACCATGTAAAGAACTGTCGAGCTATATATATTTGTCCCTTTTGAATACCCTCTTAAATTTGATCTCAATTCCAAATGAGGTTTTACTCCATATTGTGAATGGAAAAACATTGGGTGAAATAATATTAAGCAGCAAAATTTTGGAAGAAAGGCGAAGATGTGCACTATTTTTCTTATAATGTATGAGATGGTTAACCTGGGACCTTTACTCTATAGAACCCCAAAGTGCCTTTTTTTTGTAGCCTTTGCAGATCTCTCTGATTCTGATAATTGAAAAGAACCAGCAGAGCTTCTTGATATCACAAACTGAGAAATGCTTGAAAGTTATAGTCATACTAAGTTTAAAAAACAAAACAAAAAGAAACTTTCCAAAACTCACTACCATCTCCTCTTGTGAGGCATCCCATTTTTTTTTTTTTTTTTAGTCCTCATCTTGTCAAATGGTAAATATGGCCCTCTAATTTAATAAAGTCTTTTCAGCAAAGATCTGGTTTGCTGGTTTTCCCTTAAATTTATCTGTCCTTTATAGCTTTGTGCCTATATTTTTCCATTCTTTTTATAAGTGTCTTACTTTAATTGGAAGGAAAGAAAAAAAAAGGGAAAGGTGAGGAAAAGTGAAAAAAAAAAGTCTAACTTTGCAATGCATAATTACATTGGAAGCTCCAGCACTGTCTAAAGGTTGATATTAGACATTGTTAATAATCAGTTGCATAGATTACAAGGACCAGTTCAGGTATGTCAAAGTTGTATCAGTTCAGGTCCTTCATATCTGCCCTCCATTCACTTCCATTGTCTACTTTCCCTATTAATAATTCTGCTCAGGTTCTGACGGCTGCCACTATTCTTATTCCTGTGTGTACAATCAATATCAAGACAAGACAAAAATTAAATCTTTGAATGGATTTCTGGTTGAGCTGATTTTAGTCACCGGGTTGTTCAACAGCCAAGAAGATTTCAAATTTCTGCTTTTTCATAACAACAACAACAAAAAAAACACATTTTCCACTTGGCTGATAGACAGCAGCCTGTCAAAGGTGGCCTCGCTCGCTTATTGTGTTGTTAACATGAGGTGGAACAGGTGAACTAAGGAGGTTGCAATAATATGGACACAATTGCAGAGGATGTTCACTTTTTTATTTTTCAAGGCATCTGAAGTTCATAGACCTGACTATCCCCATGGTTGATGTGAACAGGTTGTCTTTTTTTCCTTTGTCTCTGCATTTAAAAAATTGGGCCACATAACTCTTTCCCATGAATTTCACTAACGTGTGAAGAGTTAGCTATTCTTGATTGGGTTAATTGAATCTTGAATATTTTTGAGTTTCCCTTCACTCTTTAGCAGGGTAGATATTTACAAATCCATAAAAAAGGGAAAGCACGAGGAAGAACATTTGGGAGTTCATCAGGATATGTGGATTCATCTAAATCCATTCTATTTAACTGACTGAAATTGATGTGTCTTGAAGACTGATTTCCAATTTGGTTTTTAAAACCAATTTTCAAATTAAAAACATTTTCAGACCTTAGAGTCAAACAAATAACAGTAATCCCTCACTTTTTAAACTGTCATTTTCCATGAATATTGTTTTATTCTAGGAGGTGCATGGAAAAACTATTTTACTCTTCAAAGAGCATGATGGCATATAAGGAATCTGGGCATCTTAAAAATCATAAGGACCCGGTTACTATGTATACTATAAAAAGAAAAGATAAACCTGCCTATGTCTACTATGGATTTTATTTTGGGAAGCGAAGGAAGCAAGAACCAAATATTAGCTTTGTTCTCATTGGTAGTCATCTGCTAAGGGACTGGTAGCAGAGAAATACTTTGCTTCCACTAGGACCTTTGTAGAATCTTTTTGGTTGTTGCTGTTAATTTTTTTTTTTTTTTTTTTGCATAAACCTATGTTTACACTAATTTATAGTCATTGATGGATTGCTGGCAGAATTTGCAGATAAGCTGATTGGTTCCTTAGCTAGCAACTATTTCATTACTTTCAGCTGAGGCAATAAAGCTATATACTTGTTATTACTTGTGCACAGATACATTTTCCAAATATAAGATTTTACATAGCAGATTTAATCACCATCTATTTCACCTACAGCTTAATGATATAAGAACTACAGCTTGGGGAAGCAAACTCTGCTTTCAAAGATGCAAAAAAATCCAGAGTCTGTTTGAGCTTGAATGAACAGGGTGGAAGGGAAAAGCATAATTATTTTACTATTCACATAGAAGGCATGTGTTGGCATTTCGAATTCTGCAAGATTCCTTATTAGAGGATCTGATCTTAAATTTAGGCAGGGTGCTGAAAGAATACAAAGTAGCTAAATTGCAGAATGTCTCCTTAATAGGAAAAAAAATAGTAAATCTGGGGTGTTTGCAGAGTATGGTTTAAAAAAACCCAAAATGGCAGCATTGATGAAGCCCCACCCATTTTTAAATGAATCCCATGCACATAAAAACAGGCAGAGCCTTGATGCACCATCATGACTGCTACCTCAACTTTTTTGACCATATCCTGTGGACACGCTTCTTATAAATTTCTTGAATCCAAAGTATGGACTTAACCTACTGGTACCTGTTGAGTCCTCGGCTTAATGGCGAATGAGCACAGAACATCTCGTAGTTTCAAGAAGGGTTTATTGTGGTCTCTTCTCCTCCGTTGCAGCTCTGAGGCTCGCAGGCCTCTCTGCTTCCCTTAAGAACGTTTCCCCGGGCCAAATGGCAACAATTGGTGCACTCCGCACCTTCCACATGCGCACGAAGCCGGTGCCAGCCAGTCTGGTCCCGGGCAGCCTCCAATTGCCTGGGATCATTGCAACGTCCCGAGCCTGCCTTTGCAGGCTCGGGACACAACACCCCTCCCCCCCTCGGCTAAGACTAATAAACTATATGAATAGTTACACGCAACCTCAACACGAGCGTGGTGTGCCAACCCATGCTCCAAATGGTACCGGGCTATTGTTCTGGGGATTAATACCCAATGCCCGTATTTCCATTGTTCCCAACAACAGACAGCCTCTCACTGTTTCTGCTTTGCCAGCAGAGTCACAAAGTCCTCAAAATACTTAGGAGATCTCTTGACTCTCTGTGATCTCCTTAGACCCTGAGAATCCCCAATTTCTTTTTGCACAGAGGATGACATGAAGTTGCCCCCTCTTTCAAACCCTGGTGGTCCCCATGGACCGTGCCCTGTTGCCTGGTCTGCTTGCTTGCCCACCAGGCTCATCAGACCAGGACTTTGTTCTCCCAATAACCTGGTTGACCTGCCTAGTTGCAGGCTCTCTGGCCCCTCTATAAAACTGCCACTGTTAGGCAACTCTGTAGAGCCTCCCAGGCCCACACTGGACCTATCAAGGGGCTGCATTCCTTCGCTCCCTAGTTCCGTAACAGGACTGTCTGGGGTTTCAGTATTTCCCCAAAAATCAGTTGCCCCCCCCCATCTGTGCCGGAGGTGTCAGAATTGGGATTTGCCTCTCCGGCCATCTCCCTATGTGAATACCTCCTTCTGGAAACAGTAGCAGTACTGGGCCAACTAGACTGTTGGTGTGCCAGCTCTCTTGCAATGTTTGAGTTATTAGGATGCTCCCGGTTATTCTCCCTGACTGGAGTGCTGAATGGTATTGGTGAATGATGAGTATGCCCCCTGGGTGACTCCCTGGCTGGAGTAGGCACTGGTGCCTGTGTGCTTTCTTGTTCCCATGGATTCCTGTTTGGAACACTTGCGGAATCTTGGAATA
This sequence comes from Crotalus tigris, assembly GCF_016545835.1. Lineage (NCBI taxonomy): Eukaryota > Metazoa > Chordata > Lepidosauria > Squamata > Viperidae > Crotalus > Crotalus tigris. Next base: position 191,224 of record NW_024097206.1, read on the forward strand.
GGCCGTCTGTGGCCTCTCTGTTGGGGCCCGGTTGCTGCCAACACCCATCCCTTTGCCCATAGTGGTCCCCCTCCCCCCCTGGAAAAGGCCCAGTCTTGTACGCAGCTGGTCGATATGCCACTGAAGGACACGACCATCATCCAATGAGACCTTGTATGACAAAGGGCCAGTAACCTTGCATACTACAGCAGGAACCCACAAGTGACCAGGCCCGTAGTTACGGGTCCATACCGGGGCACCCATTTGCAGATACCTCGGTGCCCTGGGTTGTGTAGCCTTAGGAGGCAGTCTGTCCGGGTGCAACCTATCAAGTTTGGTAGTCAGTTTGCGCCCCCATCGAAGTTCAGCTGGGCTTTTTCCAGTAGAAGTTGAAGGTTTGGTGTGGTACGCAAGAAGAAAGTCTGCCAACCTGTGGTGCCAGTCCCCATAGGTCAGTTTCTTTAAAGCATCCTTGGTGATGCAGACCATCCATTCAGCCATACTGTTGGAGGAAGGGTGGAATGGTGCAGAGGTGGCATGACAAATCATGTTGGCCTGTAAGAAAGCTTGAAATTCAGAATAGGTGAATTGAGGGCCATTGTCAGACACCAAAACATCCGGAAGCCCATGTGCAGCAAAAATCCCCCTCAGTACTTGAATGGTCTTGGCAGCAGTGGTTGAAGAGACAGGTACAACCTCAAGCTATCAACAAGGACCAAGAAGAATTGACCCTGAAAGGGCCCAGCGTAATCAATGTGCACCCTAGACCAAGGTGACTGTGTTTCCTCCCATCTATGTACAGGAGCTTGGGGCATTTCTGGGCATGAGCGTCGACACAGGTGGTAAGCATGCACCTTAGCCTCTATTACCTTGTCTAACCCAGGCCACCACAAATGGCTGCGCACAAGCGCCTTCATTCTTACAATGTCATGAAGGGAAGCCAAGACCCTAGACCTCACTGAGGTAGGAATAACAACTCTGCTGCCCCACAGCAGACAACCCTGAAAAGTGGATAACTCATGTTTCTTAAGCTAGAAACTCTGAAACTCAGTACCTGGACAACTCTCTGGCCATCCAGACAAGACCCAGGATAATACACGAGTGAGTGTGATGTCTGTGGCTGATTCAGCAGCCACATCCCTGGCATTTAAAGGTGACTCAGGCAATGCCTGAATGGAAAGGATGTTGATGGCAGGGGCAGGGGCAGCCTCTACTATTTGTAAGGGTAATCTACTGAGGCCATCAGCATGGTCCATTTCTTTGCCAGGTTTGTGAATTAAAGAAAAATCATAGGCTAACAGGAAGATGGACCATCTCAGCATTCTGGAGGAGATGATATGGGGGGTTTGTTTGTTTGTAGTAAACAACCCCAACAAAGGCTTATGGTCAGTGTAGACCGTGAAATGTCTGCCATATAAAAAATCATGGATTTTTTTAATCCCAGCAACAACAGCCAAGGCCTCCCTGTCTATCTGAGCGTAGTTTCGCTCAGTAGAAGACAAGGTTCTGGAGTAATATGCAACAGGAACCTGAGTTCCATCAGGTCTTAGATGGCTAAGTACTGCTCCCACCCCATAAGGGGAAGCATCACATGGCGAATGAGCACAGAACATCTCGTGGTTTCAAGAAGTGTTTATTGTGGTCTCTTCTGCTCCATTACAGCTCTGAGGCTTGCAGGCCTCTCTGCTTCCCTTAATTAAGTTTTGAACCTTTAATGATAATATTGTTTAAATTTGTGTTTTGAAGGGATTATAATTTGCTCATTTTAGTGAGGAGATTCTAATGTTTTAAATTTTAAGTAATGTTTAAATTTGTGTTTTGAAGGGAGTATAACTTGTTCAAGTTTTAAGTATGCTTAAATTTGGTTTTTAAATATTATTAATATTTTTAAGAGAAAATAATTTGTTTAATTAAATGTCTAGATTTGTTTAGGAAAGAAAGTAATGTTTAAATTTGTGTTTTTGGAGGGAGTTTATATAGAATGATGATTGTATTTAGATTTTTTTAGGATTTAAAAGTGTTTCTAGTTTTTAAATATTATTATTAATATTTTTAAGAGAAAATAATTTGTTTAATTAAATGTGCTTAGATTTGTTTAGGACTTATAGGTTTTTTAAGTTTTTTCTTTTTGGATAGGAGAGAAGATTATGAAGATTGAAGGAAATATGTATTTACTTTAAGTTTTTTAAGAGTATTTAGTTTTAATGGTATAACAAAGGTTTATATGTTTATTTTTTTGTTTTAGGATAAAGAAAGAGGGAGAAATTAGATTTTACACTATAGATATAGATATTCAAAGAAAGTAATGTTTAAATTTGTGTTTTTGGAGGGAGTTTATATAGAATGATGATTGTATTTAAATTTGTTTAGGTTTTAAAAGTGTTTTAAGTTTTTTTTTTTAATTAAGCCTGTACTCAGCTCTGGGAAGTCCAGGGGAGGGTTTGGGAGGTTGGGAAGGGGGGGTGAGGTAGGGTTGGGGGGGGTATGGGAAGGGGATTTGTTTTTGTAAAGTGTAAAAAATTTTCAATAAAAAAAAAAATACCGTTAATAAAGATAGAGAATACCGTCATTTTAAAATGCCATTAAAAAGGTTTATTTCTTTAAAAAAAAAAAAAAGAACGTTTCCCCGGGCCGAATGGCAACAATTGGCGCGCTCCGCGCCTCGCGCATGCACGCGAAGCCGGCACCAGCCAGTCTGGTCCCGGGCAGCTTGCAACTGCATGGGACCATTGCAACGTCCCGAGCCTGCCTTTGCAGGCTCAGGACACAACACTACCCATCCGTAAATCAAAGAGAGAAGCAACCTAGAACTAAGGAGAAATTTCCTGACAGTTAGAACACTTAAGCCGTGGAGCAACCTGCCTCCAGAAGTTATGAAAGGTCCAACACTGGAAGTTTTTAGGAAGAGATTGGACAACCATTTGTCTGAAATGGTATAGGGCAGGTGTGTCAAACTGCTGGCCCAGGGGCCGGATGCATCATAGTGAAACTGTGACCACCCCATTGCCGGCAATGGCAAACAAGTTGCGATATGTCACATGACATTGTGAGTTTGATACCCCTGGTATAGTCTTTCCTGCCTGAGCAGGGGGTTGGACAAGAAGACGTCCAAGGTCCCTTCCAAATCTATTATTATTATTATTATTGTTGTTGTTGTTGTTGTTGTTGTTGTTGTTGTTGTTGTTGTTAAATGTTAACAGACATTCATTATATTTAAAGTGAAAATTGGATTTATTAAGAAATACATGGGGATAGAAAATGTTCACTATCTAAGCTACTTTTTCCTGAAAATTTAGTACAAAAGGTCCTTTTGTCTTTTAAACAGAGACTCATTCAACTAACCACAGACTTAGAAAACAAACCCTCCTTAGTACTGTTCTATGTATTTTCCCATCATATATTACTTCAATTTTACAGCAATTGACCAATATCAGTGACTGATCAATATCAAAACAATTCTTGCATTTAGTAGACAATGCAAACAACGATATAACAGTCAAATAAAATTAGATCACGTACCCTTTGATAACTCTGCATATTTATTTTATTTTACTGCACCTCATTCTTCCCTAAACAGTGACCAAACAAGCCAACCAATCAAATTTTGCAACTTTTCCTATACTTCTAGAAGGCTACTCCATAAATAAATAGCTAGCATAAAAATTATTTTAGCAACATGGATTATAATCAGATATTATGAAATCTTTATTTATTCATTTATTAAATTTATGTGTCACCTATCTCACCATGGGGCTACTGTAGACAGCTTACAACAATAAAAAGGAAGAAATTAAAAAAGTGTGAACAAAAGTAAGATAATATAGCAATAACGGAAAGCAATACCAGAAGAAACTAGCCAACGTCTTGATTATATTTACTTCAAAAGGGCAATATATTTCAAAATAGTCGCCTTTTTTTTAATTGCTTCCATCTAGAACTGCTGAGAGAAGGATATTAAAGAATGCCATGGTAAATGCTGTACATTATTTTGCTATGAAATGCTGTTTCAAATACCTTGCTGCTTGGGATTTGAACATCCTATTTGCAATTATTACATTTGCAGAGATTCTGTTACGATCCACTTGTACATCAATATCAATTATCCTCTGTGTCTGCAATGTTTTTGGTTCTTCTTAACTCGTCCACAAGAGTCTCTGTGGAGTGAGCCTGATATGAATCAGGTTGTTGTTTTTTTTCTCTCTTCCTCCTACATCCATGAAGTTTCCAAGTCTTCTAATAGGATTACAACTTAAACTAGTAATTACTCTTAACCAAGCTGTAGACTCCATTTTTATTAGTCCTGCTTCTAACTGAAGCACTGCCTCTTTCCCTATTTTTATTAAAGACAATTAGAACACAATTAAAATACAACTCCCTTACTTATTTTTCCAAACTCTTAAATCATTATGTACAAAATCTTGGACTGCGCAGAAATGAATAAACTTACATTAGAATTAAAAGACAAGGAGGCGACAGAATTTTATGAAATTTGGAATAAATGTTATAATTGGCTAGAACAGAGAAAGGAAAAGACATAATTATTGATGTACATAAAATGTAAATAAGATGTAAAGAAGGCTTAAAATGTATAGTACTGTTCTGTTAAAAGAAAAGATTTATGTTTATGTATTTTAAGTTTGTTTGGGTGTATGGTGAAAAATAATAAAACATTTAAAAAAATAAGTTAGTAATCATAAGACTATATGGTGAGTGAGAAGAGTTTGGATATTTGGATATTTAAAGTCAGTCCTAACTATCCACTGTCACCTTTAATCACCTGTTTCTTTTCCCTTTGTGTCTTAATAGCTCCAAAAACAATTAGCTGACAATTAGCTGACAATTCTACTTATTTTGCTTTATTAACAGTAGGCATGAAAACTGCCTGGGTGACCTTGGGCCTGTCTCTCCCTCTAAACCAAATTTACCTCACAGGGTTGTTGTTGCGGGGAAAATAGGAACAGGAAGGTGTTTTGGTATGTTTGCTACCTTGAATTGTTTATAAAAATAATAAATGTGGGTTAAAAATAAACAAAATTAAATAAATAAATCCGATTTTTTAAAAAAACATGACTCAGTCTTAACAATCTGAAATAATTCTGATCTCTTGAGCACACTATTCCTTGAATAGACAACATATCTGCTGCTTGCTCTTTAATATGTGAGATATTTTTCCTCCTTTTGATTTTGACCTTTGCCCTTTAGCTTTCAAATTTAACCGCTTAATTTTCCTTATTATTTTCTCCCTTTTCTGGCCTAATTCACAATTCTTGTTCTCCCTAAAACTCTACTGCAATCTTGTCATTAGAAGACTTTCTTCTGTTGTCTCTTCATTTACTGCAGCTATGGCTGACTTTCTCTGACTGATGGCTTGACCTGATATTTCTTTTCGATTGGCATATTTATTTCTAGATTCTGCCACATTTTTTATCCTATATCAGCTAGGCTTGTATGTTAAAATTTAATGCTCACATTTCTTTAGCACAACATGAAAAATCATATTGAAATTTAGTTAAAAACTTCATCTTACATATGTAATGCAATAAATAAATGACATCTGATTCAAATGCCACGAGACAGCTGGGCTGGATTGTAAACTAGCATTATCACAATTTTAAAGTAAGATTCAATAATGTGGGTGAATAGAAATACCTTTTGCTGGGCAAAAAGACAATAATGTAAGCATCAAACAAGATTTTCAGGAAATGATATTCCAGTACTTGAGTCAGCAACTTAAAATTACAATCAGATAATTTAGTCAATGCATCTTGAAATTGTTTAAAATTGAATTATTTATTCTGAGTGTGTCAGTAAACTGCATTTAATTTCTCATTGAGTGAAATATATAAGTAATAGTATGTTGACTTGCAAAAAGAATCACTGGGTTAGAGACCAACGTACATAGAATATTGTGGGTTACTAGGCTGGTTTTGGTGACAAAACTCATCCTAGCATCCTTTGGTTACTATTTTGCTATGTCTGGACTCCGGCATTTATTTTTAACTCTGGAATGAAGTTGTAAGTCTTAATAATATCATCCTACACTGCACTTATTTCAGTGCACTATAACTTCCAAGAGGAATTTTCCTCCAAGACAAATAACAAAATCAATCTGCATCAGGAGATCAGGACTGTTCCACTGAGATACAAGATAATTATTTCTTTTTCACCCATCCATCTGATATTTGTATGTATACATTTAACATAAATTTGATTCCAAAAAATCAGATTTTGATGCCAATGTTAATATATAAGCATGGTTTGGAATCACAATGGATATCTGCTGTGTTGTAAAGAATGAATGTTTGTTTATAAATTAGATTTTCTTTCCTTTTATTTCATGCCTTTGAGTTTTTGTTTTGTTTTTGGCCACTTTTTTCACTCTTTTTCTTTAACATTATTCACTCCAAGAGGAAATAGCAATGAGTCTGCATATCTATGAGTGTATTGATATAATGCTTATTCTGTAGCTCATATGGTGTCATACTAAGGAATATACATTAATTTAAAATAATTTTTAAAAACACATATATTCAAATATTAAATTGCTTATAAATATTGTTCTCTTCCTTTAATATTAAATAAACAGAATCATTTTTAAATGTTAGTGCTAATACAATTATTTTCATCCCAAACTGCTTTAGTTCTATTTAACAATTAAAATATTGATCAGAGCCATAACAAATTTATGAAATTATACTATAATTGTCAGAATTATGCACAATTTAGTTTTGTTCAAAATGCTGTAGGCAATAAATATTGTATCCACAAAATGAACAGTAAAATGCCTTATCTCCTCTCACAATCAAGATTCTTTATTTAAATTTTAATCAGGTCAGCAATATTTATTTGGCAATATGGCAGTCCTTTAAAAATGAAATATGAGCCCCCTGCTATCAAATCTCTCCGCAAAAGAAGAATGAATAAGTACCAAGACTAAACTATCAGCTGCTAAAAATATCAGACTGGCAAGACAGTTACTCAACTGTTTGGTGCTATTAATAAATGTAGCATTGTTTTCAAATAATAAATCATTCATAATCTTAACAATTATGTAGCATTTTAAGGAGACAAATACAGCACTATTTTTCCCAGTTAGATAATTAGAAGCTCCTAGGCTTCAGAATACCAGCCTGAAAAGGGCAAGGCAGGTCTTCTCTAATAGTTCTCCAGTGGTCTAATGCCAGCAACATGTTTCCTAAATTGTAAGATCTGCAGTTAAAATGGCAGCTTTGTGATCATTCCCGTCTTAAACTACCCCAGTAGTTTTTGTTCCCAAGAGTTCTTTCTGGAGAGTGTTGGCATTCTGAGTGATGGCTGCAAGATGATATGGACTCTTCCCAAGTGAACTGAGTAGCTCTCCAGGCTGTAGCTTCTGAACAACTAGAACTTTTACAGCATCTATTTAGAGATTTTTCAAACTAGCCATATCAAATTCACACTTTCCAAAGCAAGGTGCAAAATGTGATAGTCACACATTTCCCAATTTCGTAAAATGCCCCCCCCCTCTCTCTCTCTCTCATTTTCATATATATACTGTATCTCCATCTCTATATTCTATTCCCAACCAAGTGCATGTATTAGAAAACTGTGCAATACCTATGTGTACACATATATGAACGTACAAAAGTATATTAGGAATTATTGCCTGTAGAAATATTTATGTAAGACAAAATAACACATAAAAATTTGGTTGCATGCAAAAAAACAATGAACCTGATATACAGTCAGTCCTCAACTTACAACCATTCATTTAGCAACTGTTCAAAGTTACAGCGGCACTGAAAAAAGGGGATTTACAACCAGTCCTCACATTCACAAACTTTACAGCCTCTCTGCGGTCCCATGATCAAAATGTGGGTGATTGACAACCAGCATACATTTATAAAGATGCAGTTTTGTGTGACATACAAGATAAAATTGAGTTTTCTGAGAATTTGATAGCATATTTTTTATATATTTCTCTGTTGTAATGACTAAATAATAATTCTCATTGTAACGAAGCTGCAGCCACTATAACAAACCTTAGCATATTGTGCTTGGAGGTTCGTTCAATGCCTGCTCAGTCTGCTGTTTCTATTTTGGTTGAGTAATTTCAGCCCTTTCTGTTGTCTTATGATGTTGTACTTTACAAGTGAATTTTGACCTGGACAGTCATGCAAATAGTGGGCAACAGGCAGAACATCAATACCTATATTTCCAATAACAGATTATCCTTTTGTCAGATATACTCTTACTTCTAATAGGTGGGAGACAGGGGAGGGATGAAGCTGGGGGAGTGATCTCTAGGGGAGAGTTGCACCTCAAACAACATATTGGAGCACCTACTCCAGAGGTGTCAAACTCAATTTCATTGAGTGCCGCATCAGCATTGCAGTTGCCCTCAGGGGGATGGGTGGGTGTGGCCAGGGTGGGTGCGGCCTACTGGATGAGCGTGGATGGAGTGGATGTGGCCTACTGGGTGGGTGTGGCCAGCTCTACATTGTTCGTGTCAAGGGGGCCTGGGCAGGAGTGGGACAGATCTGAGGGCCTCTGGCAGAAGGGGGTGGGACTGGGGCAAGGGCCAAGGCATGGTCCACTGGAGGAGCCTCACTGTTCCTCTCAGGCCATGTGCGGGGGGCTTATGGAGCTAAGACTGATTGTGTTTCAGCATAGATGGCCACCACAAAATTGTATATTGGCTCCTCGCTGGCCTGGGCCTGGGCCAAGGCAGAGGGGGCCGTTCCCTCACTGTTTCCAGGATGGCTTTGCAGGCCACATGAAACCACTTTGTGGGCCGCATCCAGCCCCCAGGCCTTGTGTTTGACATGTCTGATCTACTCCAAGACCATAGGCTCTTAATAAATAGTCCCAATCTTCTCTGAAAATAAAATGTTTATAAATCATTGATCTATAATATCATTAGCTGAATGTTTGGGCTGCTAAAATGGTACTATATCTGTGTATGTGCATAGTGCTTTGCAATAAATTGGAGAATATAGTCAAATGTCACACTGATTGGCCAATCTTAAAACAGGTGTATTTTTCCCTGCCCTGCCCTCTGCACCTTCATGATGATCCTCATTTAAGGTAAAGCTGTGGTCAACCGCATCCCTGTAGGCCGTCAGTAACTGTGAGGAGGAATAAATATTTGGTGGGGGTGTCTAGCAGATAAAGACAAAATGCCATCCAAATTCCCTTGTCTTTTTGCCTGGACAAGCTTGCTGCAGAGTTACTTGTTTCATATATGTGTGTTGGCAACATGAGAAATGGCTAAAGATCTCTCCATAATTTAAAAGATTTCTTGTACCGGCCATCTTATCAATTGGCAGGATGATTCTTGAGTGATGGCAGCAACACTCGTTCTGTATAGAACAGGGAGATGGGAGTAAAGGGAACAAGAAAGCAGATGAAGAAACTCTTCTTGAAGTTCATCACACTTCAAGAAGGATTCAGAGTAACAGAACACAAAGTCGGAGAGCTGCTGAAAAGCTTGTTAGGTAAAGTGAAAAGTGAAGCCAGCCCCAGTTAATTTTGAGAGATGACTAAACTTGCAGCAAAATGGATGAGAGTTTGTCATCATTCTCACTTTGCCTGTGCAAATTCCCAACAAATGTGCCTGGGTGAACCAAATCTTTTATCAAAAATGTTAGGTTATTGTCTTATTGTATTGTGGTGTTTTTATTATTATTATTATTTGATTAATATTATGATTTTTCGGTTACTTTTAAGTTCTGAAAAGTTTGGAATCTTCCTTGCAGACCGGGAGTCTAGAAATAAAACCAACTAACAGCCACAGCTGTGGAATTTGTTATGTATTTATTATTTAGTATTGTTCATTGAACAGTTATAGAAATTCATTTATCATTTTAGATGGCAGTAGTATTGAAAAATTTGAGAACTCCTGATTTAAGTAGTTGTCAACTGGGGCTATTTACATTATATGTCTGATATGATTTATATCACATTTTACTCTTTGAACCAAAGGTTTGCACAGCTCAAGGCACAGAAGTTTATGCTATATATATGTGAACAGAAGTATTCATGTCAATTCTGCTGAGCATGCATGGATGGAAGTGTGCATGAGCACTTAGTGTGCAGTCTAGAGACAATAACACAGAAACATCAAATTGGAAACATAGAATACACTATGCATCATTTTTTGTTTGCAGCATGCATAGTTTGTCATATATGAATAACCATCTAAATATATTTCTAATTGGCACTCTATTTTAAATTGAGAGAAATTAATAACCCATTATTAAAAGTATGGCAGATATTAGAATAATTATCATCTATTGTGTAAATAACAAAATAATGCTGATGGTGGCATATACTGTACATTTAACTTCTTTAAAAAAACTCCAGATTTGTGAACATCTAGAAAAAAATAAAGTTATAACTAATAGCCAGTACGGGTTTGTTAAAAACAGATCATACCAAACCAATCTTATTTCATTCTTTAACAAAGTGACCAAATTAGTAGACCAGCAAAATGTTGTGGACATACTAAGACTTCTTGGTAAACTAGAAAAATGTGGGATAGACAGCATCACCAACAGATGATTTGTAACTGGCTGACAAACCATACTCAATGAGTAGTCCTTAACAGTACTACATATACATGGAGGGAAGTAAGCAGTGGGATACCACAACGTTCCATCTTAGGCCCAGTACTCTTCAATATGTTCATAAATGACTTAGATGAAGGAATAGAAGGGGAACTCACCAAAGTGCAGATGACACTAAGCTGGTAGGAATAGCCAATACCCCAGAAGACACGCTCAGGATTCAAAAAGATCTTGACAGAGTTGAACAATGGGCCCTACCCAACAACATGAACTTTAATGTGGAGAAAAGCATGGTTTTACATCTAGGCAGGAAAAACCAAATGTACAAGTACCTGTGAGAGGGACTTTGGATTCCTAGTGGATGAACATTTAAACATGAGCCAGCAGTGTGCAGCAGCCGCCAAAAAAGCTAATACAATCCTTGGCTGTATAAACAGAGGCATAGAATCAAAATCACATGAAGTATTAGTACCACTTTATAAATCATTAGTAAGACAACACCTGGAATACTTCATCCAGTTTTGGTTACCACATTACAGAAAAGATGCTGAGACTTTGGAAAAAGTGCAAAGAAAAGCAACTAAGATTATTAAGGGCCGGGAGACAAAAACATATGAAGAATGATTGCAGGAATTGGGAAAGGCCAGTCTAGAGAAAAGAAGGACTAGGAGTCACATGATAGCAGTATTCCAGTATTTGAGGGGCTGCCACAAAGAAGAGGGGGTCAACTTATTTTCCAAAGCACCAAAAGGCAAGTCAAAAAATAATGGATGGAAACTAATCAAAGGAGAGAAGCAATGTGGAATTAAGGAGAAACTTCCTAACAGTAAGGAGAGTGGAACAGCTTGCTTTCAGAAGTTGTAGGTGCTTCATCACTGGAGATTTTTAAGAAAAGATAGGACAACCACCTATCTGAAAAGGTATAGCTTTAGCAGAAGGTTGGATTAGAATACCTCCAAGATCCCTTACAGCTCTATTCCTATTGAAATAAAAGTCATAATAAATTCATATTAAAACTATAAAACTAGACTTGTTAAAAAAAACTGGCATCAAGTCAAACTAGTATCCTAATCTTATCCCAATGGCTTTTTTTGGGGGGGGGGAGATCGGAAACCAGATCTTCAAACTTTATGGACGATTAGGAGGGTAAATGCAGACTGAATTTCCAGAGGAAGAGTGTTCCATAGGGTAGGATCTGCCATAGAAAAGGCATGCTTCCTAGCTCCCATCAGATGATAATATTTAGGGGGAAAGGATTAGAAGCCCATCCTATCTGACCTGGGTAGATGTCCTTAAGAAAAGGCAGTTCTGGGATAACCTGGCCCTGTGCCATATAGCTCTTTAAACGTGATAACCAACAGCTTGAACTGTATCCAGAAAAAAACTGGATGGTCTTATATTTAAAAAAAATGCAAATCAAGCACTCAGATGAATCAAAGCCATACTCTATTCACAGTTTTTTAGTTGTGCATATTTAATCCAGAATCTAGAGCTCTAGTTATGAAGAAACACATCTCTTTTAGCTAATTCAACATGACAGAAGAACTGACTTTAAGCACACAGATAATGACTTGCCAACACCCATCTCATGAGACTTATAAGAATTTTAACACATTCTATCCTTGAGTCTCTTCTATCCAGACAAAATGGTCTTTATCAATCTTATTGCTCTGTCTCTGAAATCTATCAGCAATTAACTCAAGCCTTTTCTATTCTACAGAGCTTCTAAATATGATCTTTTTTCAACCAAGGTTTTGCACCAGCTCCTTTTATCAAAACCCAAGACCCTAATGGCAATAGCCTTTGAAATATTAAAAAGGAGCAGAAGAGAAACAAATCAGGCAAAACTCTTCATCGGTTTTCACAAGAGCTTGCTTTCAGCAGAACTGATGACTTTTTCCCTTTCCTTCACTACACATGCACCATAACCTTGTTGGGCTTGTTTCTATTGTTACCGTTTTTTCAAATTAAAAGAAAGTAGAGAAAACCAGTGTGTCTGACAAACACCTGACTTGATGTGAGCTCTGGCAGTGATGGATGCATTTAAATATACTGCCTTCAGAAAGGGTGAGAGAAAGAGCACGTGCCTTATATTAAGAATTCAAAGTGCAGCTGTCTTTGGAAGCATAACCCTTTCCATCTGGAGTTTGAGAGCTGCTGAATCAACAGAGGCACATTACAGAGGAAATTTCCCAATCAGCTGGAGACCTGGAAAAGATATTGGAGTGAAGGAGAAAGGACGATCTCTGCTGAGCTAAGACCAAGTATTTAGGGAGCATGATTTGTGACCTCATTCATTTCCTGCTGCTATATTAGCCCAGGCATGTCAAACTAGCGATGTCATGTGATGTCGCGTGATGTATCGGAACTTTTTCCCCATTGCCGGCAATGGTGTAGGCGCGGTTTCAGTGTGACGCATCCGGCCCATGGGCTGGCAGTTTGACATGCCTGCATTAGCCCCTTCATAAACCACTGCTAAAAAGAGAGAAGGAGAGAGAAAGAGATTCTGTCTCATCTAATCTTTAAAAACATGCTTGTGTGTGTATGTGTGTGTGTGTGTGTGTGTGTAGTTTTCAGCAGCTTTTAGTACCATTTCCTACTGAACAATCAATTAATGGAACAAATTGCCTTCAGAAGTTGTGGGTGCCCCATCACTGGAGGCTTTTAAGAAGAGACTGGGCAGCCATTTTGTCAGAAATAGTATAGGTCTCCTGCGTGAGCAAGGGATTGGACTAGATCACGGGTGTCAAACTCGCTATGTCACATGACGTGTTGTGACATATCGCAACTTTTTTTCGCATTGCCGGAGCTGGGGTAAGCGCAGCCTCCACATGATGCAACCGACCTGCAGGCTGGCAGTTTGACACCCGTAGAGTAGATATAATAATAATAATAATAATAATAATAATAATAATAATAATAATAATAATAATAATAATAATAATAATAATAATAATAAAGTTGGAAGGGACCTTGGAGGTCATCTAGTCCAACCCCCTGCTCAGGCAGGAAACCCTACACCATTTCAGACAAATGGCTGTCCAGTCTCTTCTTAAAAACTTCCAGTGTTGGAGCATTCACTGCTTCTGGAGGTAGGTTGTTCCACTGGTTAATTGTTCTAACTGTCAAGAAGTTTCTCCTTAGTTCTAGGTTGCTTCTCTCCTTGATTAGTTTCCATGAACTCCCAGGTCCCTTCCAACTCTGTTACTGTTACTATTTTGGGGAGGTATAGGGTTAGGGACACTGTATTATGATTGTGTTTATGATTGCAATTAAACCTTGTTTAACAGAAACATTAAAGGCAGATCCCTATTCTCTGTTAAGCCTATTGTTAATAAGGGCCCTCCATTGCTTCCAAGTATACCCTGTCACCTTGCTTTCCAACTTCGATTCAAAAGTTCTGTTTTTGGACCTAAGCTGTCTTAAGCCATTCATTCTGATTTAGCGGGAGCCCCAGCTCTGATTGGATAGTGAGCCCGATATACTTCTTCCCCTGTGGCATCCCATCACTGTTCTCTGCAGCTATTTCATCTTGGGCTGCTGATGTGTTACATTCTCTGTGTTGTTTTATAATCTTGCAGTTCATTCAGTGATGGCCCTTTAAGTTCAATGAATAATCCCCATCCCTAGATATGATGATGATAATATTGATGATGATTATTAAATTTAGCTACTTCCTAACCCTAACCCTAATCCTAGGCCAGGAGTAGGTAACCTTGGCTATTTTATGACTCGTCGACTTCAACACCCAGAATTCCTGAGCCAGCTATTGAGTTATAGTGAACCAAAAGGAAAAAGAAATGTGTGCATATGTTTACTGTGACCACAGAAGGTCACAGAAGGAGTGTGCCAGAGGAAAACATACTAAATATCATTTTAGGATTTTTTTTTATGATTGCTATGTCATCTGAGACATTGCCATTATCTGCCTATCTATTTTTTATTTGATTATTTATACCCCACCTTTATTATTTTTACAAATAACTCAAGGTGGCTAACATATCCAACACACTTTCCTCCTCCTATTTTCCTCCTGTAAGGTGAGTTGGGCTGAGAGAAAGTGACTGGCCCAAGGTAACACAGCTGGCTTTCATGTCTAAAGCAAGATGTGAACTCTTAGTCTCTTGCTTTCTAGCCCAGGGTCTTAAACACTAGACCAGGGGTAGGCAACCTTAGCTCTTTTATGACTCGTGGACTTCAAATCCCAGAATTCCTGAGCAAGCCATGCTGAGGGGAAAGGGAGAGGTTTCCACGCTGAGCCATGCTGGCTCATGAATTCTGGGAGTTGAAGTCCATGAGTCATAAAAGAGCCAAGGTTGCCTACTTCTGCCTTAGGCAGCATACAAATTGTTTAAAATGTTAAAAACACAGAAGCAACAAAAGACAAAAATGAAAAGAATGAAAAAAACAGGATGGGAACTTCAGTCATTCTTGTTCAAAGGAGGCTTCAATCATTATTGTTCAAAGATCTGGATGAAGTGCGAGGTCTTCAGGACCCTTTGAAATGAGAGCAAAGTAGGGGCTGTTTGAATCTTGCAGGAAACCTCATTGCATAGGTTAGATGCTACTATAAAGAAGGCATCTACTGGTTGCCTTCACCAGTCATGATAGATGGCATTGTTTAATCAAAAGAATCCAGAGCATGCCAACCCCTGCCAGATTAGATCTGTTGGGCAGTTATTACGGTAGACAGTAATCCCTCAATTAACTGGGCCCTGAGCCATAAGTGCTTTATAGATAATGACATAACACCTTGAATCATACCCGGAAGCAACTAGTGTGGCTCACAAAGCAAACATGTTGTGAGGCATGCCTATCACTGCCCATGCCACTGCATTCTGGGCCATTTGAAGCTTCCGGGTGGACTACAAGGGCAATACTTGGTAGGATGCATTGCAGTAGTCAGTGAGGTGACCAGAGGGTGAATAATATTTGAAGGGCCTTGTGATCTAAGAAAGGGCACAAATGGCACATTAGACAAAGCTTTATATAGGCCTTCCTAGTCATAGCTGCCACTTGAACATTATGCAAAAGTTGTGAATCCAGGAAAACCCCTAAACAGCCATCACTTTTAAATGGAGAAGAGCCCCATCCATCCCAGAGATGGAATATCCCCAGATCCAGGCAGCCCAAACACCCACAGCCACTAAATCTTGGTAGAATTGAACTCGAGACAGTTCCTCCCCATCTAAAATCATTCAGCCTCCAACTCTAGAATCCCAGAGTTGAAAGATATAGTGAGATATCATAATCAGTGTACTGATGTCCATTGCAGTTGTATCCCATCCAAGCAAACAAACAAGCAAAAGGAGAAAAAAAAACAGTGGATACAGAAATATAGTATCAGTGTGGATAAAGATATCAAGATTGCACAGTTAGTGAGCAGTATACAGTATTGTTGATGAGAATGCAACCCTCCAAAACAAAATACATTACATTAACAATGTGAGAAAGAATTTGAATCTCTGAACTGAGAAGTATTGATTTCCAGCTTTCACTTTGTTGTACACTGAGTGGTGTACAATGCTTATAGTCATTTAAATGTTTATATTTCTGATTTTAGCTCTTTAGTCAGGTTATTTTCCCCTTAAAAAAACCATACTCTAACACTTTGCTTTGCTTTGCTGCATAACATACAATCCTAAATTTAATCCACAATCCAAGGGTAGGAAAAGATACCTTGGAGTTGCCTAACTTTTGTGATGTTATTTATTATTGCACCAGTACTGCAAGATCATAGATTGCAGAAAGAAACTGAAGTTCTGCTTGGCCTTGAGTAATTTCCAAAATGGCTTGAAGATCTTATTCATTCTAACACCTTCATGGATAGTTCCATGCTTTCTTGACCATGCTTTACAAAGAGAAGCAATATACAAGTGATTCCCCAGCAGACTGAGGCATCTGCCTGAGGCAACAGGTGCCAGAAGGCAGAAATAGCTGTGCCAGTCCTAGCTAATTCCTTTGGCTGGCAGATAGAACTTTGTGTGTTATATGGCCTGTCCTTCTAAACTAGCCTGACATCATTCCAAGGTTCCAAATAGAATGCTGTTGCTTACTAAAGTAAGCATCAATAAAGCCAAACCTTTGTACAAAGAATTGTGAGCAATGGTGAAGCCGTATTTTTTTTCCAGGCTGATCTATGGCCTCAGACACAATATACGCCTTGCAGACCACATATGAAATAGATTGCAAGATCCATTTCTGATTTCATGAACCGCATCAATCACCTTCAATTTCACCCGATGCTGAGAAATCATTAAAAGATTCCAAGCAGTATATCAGCTGCTTCATTACAACCATAACTTTTTTTTATGTGTTCATATTCCAAAGAGAATGCTCACATTATGGAGCTGCAGTAAATTCTACCAGTTTGGGGCTCATTATATCTTTAAAAGTATTGTGAATAAAACATTCATAAAAGAGCAGGTTGTTATTGGGTTAGTGCCTCTGGGAGAGGGCAGGGGTTTGCTAATAGTCATATTTTAAACACACACATACTGTACACACATAGAGAAAGAGAAAGAAAGAGGGAGGGAGGGAGGGATAACTTTGAAAGAAATAACACACCATGAATACAAATCAACCTTTTACCCAGTGCCAATTTACTGATCTGTAGTCTGGGACAACAAATTAATTGCTGGCCTCTGCTGAGGGGAACAGGAGATCTAAGCATATCTGATATATGAGGTTCACTTGTTCAGCCACAGTGCAAGAAATCCAGAAGAGTAGAGAGGATGAAAGACAGACAAAAGGTTAAAAAGAGCCAGCAATCCTAGGTCACCTGGCTTTTCAAATTACTGTGAATTCCTTTGAGAAAAATTCTGGGTAAAATGATATTACTGTAAGATTTTATTTCTTTCTTGCCCGATACTTCTCAGATCTAACTTTCTGCAGTATAGAAAAAGCTCAGATGAATGGACGATCAAGAGACATTTCAGTGGAACAGCATATATTATGCTTATAGTTCCTTCATTTTATAAATAATAGCTAAAGGATTTTAGGTCACAATGTTGCTAAGAATTTGAGCCTGCAGATTAGAATATTAGCCTTTATCAGAATATCAGTATTAAACTGGCTGGATTAGCAATCTGATTCAGTGTAAAGAAAACTTATTTTGGTGAACAAGCCAGACATCATATAAAATAAAAATATGTTTTATATAATCCTGCCAACCAGACTTAAAAATCATAGGTCAGTTTTTGCACTAGTGACTTACGGCATCTTCTGGTGTTATCCAACAATCACTGTGCCAAAATAGAAGCTATTGAGACAGGTTTTACATCACTTCATTAATGGATAGATGATGCTATGAAGATGTAGTAAGTCATGAGTGACAAATGACAATCATGAAACTAACTCTCTCTCTCTCTCTCTCTCTCTCTCTCTCTCTCTCTCTCTCTCTCTCTCTCTCTCTCTCTCTCTCCCTCCCTCCCTCCCTCCCTCCCCCCTCTTTCTCTTTGGTATCAGGCTAAAATATGATAATGTTATGTTTAGAGACAGGTGCAAAAGATAATTAAGTAGATAAAAATATTCCAACAAACACACATACATAAAGTACTCTCTCTTTGAAGAAAATTTTTGAGATTTTATATATATATATATATATATATATATATATATATATATATATATATATATAGGAATGGCACCATTTAAAACTTTTTACAATAAAGTCAAGAAGGACTTTTTTCTGTCTGATATCTAAAATGCCTGTTATTTGGAGCAAAAATGGATCTTAGCCATGAATGTGAAAAAAAAATGTACAAGAATAGAAAAGTGCATAATTGCTCCTATAACATATCTTGTAATTTCAGAAGCAGGTTTTAAAATAATTTTTTCCTGTTGTATAGAATAATTAAAGAGGGATAATAAAGCCAACAGAAAAATGATTGTTTTTCATTTTAATTTGGATATAAAATAAGAATGCCTACCAAACATTTATAAAAAGGTGATTTCACTGCTTAGTCTTATAAATCACCTAGGGGCAGAAAAATCAATTAATTTGTGATCACTAATTACACTGTTTAAGAATTATGAATTAACTACATTTGATAAAACAAAAAATGAGCTTGAATGGTATTTCTATCCATGACATAACCGAGTGTTGCTTTGACACCATCATCATTCATCACATTGAATCAAGCAGGAGCAAGAGCAAATTAAAAATTGTAAAGTACAAGAAAAGTGAACAAGCAACAGCCATCGCCACTCACCCACCCAAAATTTAAACACACAGGTCAGAACTGAAAAATTGTTGAAACGTAGAGGCAGTTTATGAAAATTAATACAACTATGAGACAGCTTTGACAAATTTCAATAGCAGACACAGAAAACTAAATGAGTTATGTTTAGATAATTGGTATATCCAAGTTCACTGCAAATGCAATTTTTTTTTTTGAAATGTGGTTGATTGGCTGAGGCAAAGTTGCCAGTATCAACTGAATAATTGAAAATAACAAGTGACATCCACATAAATATATTCTCCTGTAATGATGTGAGTAAAAGCCAAGGTGGACTAAGAACCATAGGTTTCTTGGTTGTCTGAATGATGATTGCCTAAAATGAGAACATAGAGGAAATATGTGGTAAATGAACCAATAGTATATTAATACAGAAGCTTGCAACAAAGTCCTATATAGTTAAGACAACCTGTACCATTCTTTTAATTCCATTACTTTCAGAATAAGTTCAACAGGGGATGTTCCTATTCAGCTCAGGTGCATAGTATTTATATGGTTCTGCCCCTTTTAACATTTTCTGAGCATCTGCATCTCTGTCACTGAATATTATCAGAGCTTTATGTGAGTCCTTCAGATAAACTCAGAACAAACACATATTTTATATATTTCATAAGCAAAGTCATCCGACAATCAATGCTGGATGCGGAAAAATTACTTGCCTCCCAGTGTAATCACCTCATAAGTGTCAGCTGTATCAGTCCTTCATCAAACAATCAGAGTTCATTTGGGTCAGACCAACCTTACATGGTCAGACCAACCTTACATGGTCCTTCATCACAGTGAGCTTGTTACCACACAGATTACAAGAGGTACACTATGGAAGAACAACCTTGCAGTGATTAGAGTGCACCATTCTTTCCTTTTTCTTCTTGCCAGTGCCTCTGGCTTTAAAGCAGCAGGAAAAGCTGGACTACATCTTGAGTGAGCATTAGAGCCCAGCAGCCATGCCAACACCTCTAGAAATGCCAACTTTCCCTCTCCCAGGCTGAAAAGACAAAGATACTAAAGTCCTGCAGCATCCTTTATGCAGATAGTCCTCAACTTACAACAGTTTGTTTGGTGAACCTTCAGTTACAATGGCAGTGAAAAAAAGTGACGTATGACCATTTTTCACACTTATGATCACTGCAGTATCCCCGTGGTCATGTGATCAAAGTTCAGATGCTTGGCAACTGACTCATATTATTGCAGTGTCCTGGGGTCATGTGATCCCTTCTCTTGACCTTCTGATAAGCAAAGTCAGACTCCTTTAAGAACCATGTTGCTTAAGAACTTAGCAACTACACTGATTCACTTAACACAGGAGTGTCAAACTGCTGGCCTGTGTGTCATAGAGAAACCCCGCCCACTCCATTGCTGGCAATGGAAAAAAAGTCATGATACGTTGCGACATGTCACATGACGTTGCAAGCTTGACCCCCCTGACTTAACAGATGTGGCAAGAAAGATTGTAAAAAGGGGTGAAGCGTACTTAACAGTTGTCTCACTTAGCAAAAGAAAATTGGGGCTCAATTGTGGTTGTAAGTTGAAGACTACATGCATGTCTGTTTTCCCCACCAAGAAAATAAGAGTTGCTGTATTTATATATCAGTAGAACCTATAGGCTCTGGCAACAGTCAGTGGCAAAGATGCAAAGATTCAGAATATTTGAAACAGGGCAAACACTTTTTCACAGAAGTGCACATACAGTGTACAGATCCCACTAGTGCAGTTGAGTACAGTTCTCAGTTGCATGAACGCAATGCATCTATACCATTCTCCAGACAGCATTTAACTTGACACTACAGCAACTCTAGGCATGTAAATGTTCTTGCATATAAATGAGTGTTTATTCTCCTCCTCCTGTTGAAAAACAGTCAGAATAGTTTAATTGTGTGAATCACATTGGGCCATAATCTGCAGAGCCCAGAATGCTAAATCTCTTTAAGTCAGTGGGCCTTTGTTTGCTAAACTCCATGTTCAAAAAACAAACAAAGCTTATTGATAGTCAAAAATGGAGGGTGGTCCTGTACTGGTATATGAACCATGGCATTGTAACCTTATGAATATTAAAATCTGAATATTTATTCAAGCGTGCAGTGGATTTTTCTTGTCATCTTTTGCATTTTCTGGAAGTTAGATATACTCAGAGAATTAGATAAATATAAACAAAAGCAGTAAATTATGTATATATAACACAGCGAAAGAGAAAATAGGTTTCAGATAGGTAAGTAAGGAAGTAGATAAGTAGACAGATAATATCGTAAAGAGACTGTTGTTGTGAAAGCAAGCTCATTTAATGAAATAGCAAGTTTAAAAAACACACACCTATACATCCCAGAATGAATATGGACCTCCAAAAGATTGGATTTTATTGAGGGAGACCAACAGGAAATTATGTCAATGGGAAATGGCAGTAAATGATAAAGTAACAGTCACTGGGTGAAAGAGTATTTAATGGAGGAACAGCATTTAGCAGTCCTGAGAGAATAGCAAAGAACAATCTCCGGGACTCATGTACAAATACAGTTTTTAGAAGACAGCTTGAGTGTAGTGTGTCTTCTGTATAAACTTCTTTTTGTTAACAACAGAGGGAGAGAAAGACAAAAAGAGATCATGAATTTTGGAGCAGTAGAAGAAACAAAAAGGGTATGTGTTTTAACACTGGTGTGTGTGTGTGTGTGTGTGTGTGTGTGTAATTTTCAGGGAAAAGAAAAAAGAGGGCTGAGAAGCCAGCCTGTATGTAACAGATGAGGGTGGATGGCAGGGGAGGGAGTTAGGAAAGAGGTGGTGAGTAATAGTCTGTAAATCAGTGGTTCTCAACCTTTTTAATGCCACGACCCCCAACTGGTCGTAAGTCGAGGACTACTCAACCGGTTGTAAGTTGAGGGCTACTCAACTGGTGCAGCACCGTTTGCAGAATGGGACTTTTGGCAGGCTCAGCAGGACAGAGACAGCCTGGACAATTCCTATTGGCTTTTGAAAGCCAATAGAATTAGACTCTATTCAAGAGAGTCTATTCTATTGGCTTTCAAAAGCCAATAGAATAAAAGAGAGTAGCACAGCTAAGGAAAAGGGGGAAAAAATGGCGGACTGCATTGTTTGGCAACCCCCGTGAAATGGTCGTTCGACCCCAAATGAGGTCCGGGCCCACAGGTTGAGAACCACTGCTGTAAATAAAGCCAATTAATACATAGGGGGAGAGAGAAAAGGACTGGTGTACATTTCTGAGGATTGGTGTCAGACAAAGTTTCCAGAATTTCACAGAACCAGGGAAGGAAAGGGAAGGCATTCCTGACATGTGCCAGGGTATTTTAATGGGGGAACTTTGCTCTTTCCCAAGTTTACCGATCCTCATTCTTCCTGGGGAATTCAAGTTAATTTAGAGTAGGCATTGCCATTTTACTCCCTTGTGTAAACTGAGCTGTTCGGGCAAAGCCATCTGGTTCTTCCAAGGCTTTGGAACTCAGCAAGTGCTCCTCCAGGAATCTGGGAAAATTTCTCAGGTACAAGGAGAAAATGTACTGGAGCAACTAAGTTCAGCTCCTGGCAGGCTTAGTAACTTCCTTGGAAATGTTATTGTAAATCAATTTCAGTAGCTCAGTTGATGACCCTCAACAGGCCTCTGCCCACTGTGCAATAATGCAAGCTGGACTCAAGTAGGAAAACTGGTCTCACATGATTCAGAAAGGTTCCCTGGATGGGGAAAGTTTGAAGCTGGCCACCAACTGCCAGGACAGAATAGTAATGAGGGAGAAAGTATACTTTTGTTGCTTGTGCCTAATATTCAACCCAGTTCCTGCATTCCAGCTGCCATCATTAATTGAATCCTATGATGTCATTAAGCACTATCATGTGGTCAACCTCCTACTTCTCAGATGCCTTTGCTTGTCAGAAGCTGGCAGTGAAAATTGCAAATAGTGATTATATGACCGTAGGATGCTGCAATGTTGTAATTGTGAGCCAGTTCCAGGTTCCCAAATTGCTATCACATGACCATGGGAATGCTCTGACATCCAGAACTTTAAGGATCTATTGTAAGTCATTCAGCACTATCTTAACTTTGAACAGTTGCTAAATGAGTAGTTGTTAAGCGAGGACCACCTGTTAGTGCCTTACTTCCTCAAAATAATATTCTCCTGACCAAATCTGCCCTTCCCCCACCACAAAAAAAGTTGCTGTGTGAAGATCTGCTCTCTGCAGCAGTTAAAGCAAGAATGGGCATGGAGGTACAGAAATCTGCCCAGTCAGAGGAGCTAGTCTTCTAGTGGATCAGTTGAAGCCCAAGAGTTTCAGGTCTTGTGATAAAAGGAATGCAAAAAGAAACTCTGAAATAATCTTAATGTACATCACCCCTTTGTGTAGTTTTGTGAGGAAAGGAATGCAGTTCGATAATTTCTACTCCAGTTAAGATGGCGATGCCCCACCTGAGGTGTCTACTGATTTCATTTTCATTATGTTTCATTTGAGTCCAGATCATTTCAAATCTTGTCCCATTATTTTCTGTAGGCTTAATGCACATCTGATGCATTCACTTGGATCAAGCACACTGTATATACAGTATTTGAAAAATTAGGAATCAGTTGACCCAAGCACACTATTTTCTTTTTAAAAAGGGGGGAAAATAAAGACAAGAAGGTAGAAGACAAGGATTCTCTTAGTGTATAATTAATTCTATCTTTAGAAACAATTGGCAGCCTTAAACTATAGGGTTTCATTTTATTTCTCCCTTCCATTCTTCAATTATGGCTCATCTGCAAAACTGTATTTCTAACATAATGACATTAAACTAAATTAATTGGCTTTGTTATATGCTGAACAGGACACAAGAACTGCTGCTACAAACTGGGAATTGGAAAACAACTGGAAATAGGGGGGGGGGAGGAAAACAATATAAAACTCATTTCAAAACTGAAATGAGTTGTGGCAAATAGGACATTTTTATGGAAGAACAAATAACCCATTCCTCACAATACCAAAGCTTGGGACAGGGGTGGGTGGGTGGATGTAGATTATCTGAGACTCTCACTCTCTCTTTAAAGAACAGATAAAGACCTCATGAGTCAACTTGTTTTTAACATATTGATATTGGTGAGATTGTATCTCAAGTTGGAAAGTACCTTGGAGGAGGAAAAAAGAACATTTCAAGTGGGATTTCTTGGGAGCTAAAGGGCCACAGAAAATGTTATCTGTATTTTTGTTATGCAAAAGACAGAATTGGTGATGAATACACTGAATCTTGTATTCACAGTACTTTTCCAGTAGTTACTGTAATGTCATAAAAGTGTCCGCTTTTCAGTAAAATAAGGTTTCTGGAGCAATTCAGACAAGAAGACATACACACTGGGCCTGTTAAATCACACATCTCTTTAAAACGTGGGTTTTTTTTTAAATGAAATCTTAAAAAGCAAGCTTCTCGTTGACATAGTGTACAAATGGATTTCTATTTCCAAAGAATAAACCAAACAGAAGAAAACAATCATATTCAGATTGACTTGACTCTCTCTAAAAAGAAAAGGAAGAATGTCTTCTGACATGTTTTTACCTTCGTAGTCTAGGTTACAGAATTTCTTAGAAGTTTCCTATTTGACCTGGCTAGTTTTCCTGAGAAGATCCTATCTAGCTAAATTTACAGATTCCACTGAGATTAATGTGATTTCAGCCAGAATGCTACTAAGGCACATTCATACTCTATAATATATATGTCAGATAAACAACAGAAAAATGATACAATTAAATGTATGCAAATATTGCCTTCAATATTGATCCTTTCTAACAAGAGAGAATGGAGGAATCATTAAGGTGCTCTCCCATCTCTTCATTCCTCACTGAAAGATAAAACAATTTCTGCTGCCAGACTGCTATGGAAGGCTTTTCCAACTCAGACCTTTACCTGTTGAACTTTACATGTAATAATCTTCTTCCAATATCACTTGGCAAATGCAATTGCCTTGACTGGAAATTCATATTTGGATGACAGGAGATTGGGGAAGCTTGTGTTATGGTGTTGAACATGGCTCAAACTTGGAATTTCATTGTATGAATGAAAATAGTTCAGTAAGATTCTCAAAGTTATGTATTATAATTCTTACTTTTCTTATTCAATTTATTTTTTGCCTTTCTGTTTAAGTCAATGCCTAAAATTAGTTACAGCAATAAAAATATAAAGGATAAAAGAAAACAAATGTAGAACAATTAAAATCAAAATGAAAACAAATCATTAAACAATTAGAAAATAAGTGTTACTTATTTAAGCTTTCCCCCAGGAAAAACAAGAAAAATAAATTATTAAACTTAACAATAGATACCACCTGATTCTCAGTGATTCTGAATGGCATCAGTCCTGGTTCTGCTAACTCTGCTTTTTTCCATACATGCACTGGAATCTTGCTCCCTCCCATCCAATTAGCTTTTTTGTTATCAAGTTTTGTTGAGTGGCTTAAACTCATAGGTCCATCCATCCACCCAGCAAATCTTGTCTCTGCCCCTCATTCCACCTCCATCATACATTAGGTTAAGTTTAAGTTTGATGGATGAGGGTAGCAAACGTTATGTCATTACATTTTTGTTTGCTGAATCGTGGATGGATGCATAGCATTTTAATCCAACACGAGGAAGAAACTATCAGTTCTACAACCCAAAAGAGAACATCAGTTTGTAATAGTGGTTCAATTTATTGGCCAAAGCTATGAAGCCTCTGGATTTACCAGGATAGGTGTAAAATAGAGAAGAACATATCTCTGATCTTTTGCAGTATAAAATCTCTGACCAGAAACAAACACTGAGGTTCAAATAGGAAGTAGTTGGGCTATGCAGAAATAAACTAAAATAGGAGGGCCAGACACAGATTACAAAATCTAACAAATAAAGAGAGTTAAGTTCAGTAGCCATAAAGTTGAAGGCGTATTCTTAAAACCTTCATTAATCATTGTTCATATTAGAAACCAAGCCTTTAGCAGTAACTGTATAGAGTCAGTCAGGCGTCCATTTATTCCTCAGATCACCTACTCTGGCTAAGCTATCAATGCTATAATACTGTCTCTTGGCATTGCAAAGGGAGAGTTCTGTTAAGGAGAAATGGAAGCACATTCTTCTTTAGTTTCTCCAGTGATACTGAAAGTTCTTGATTAGGTTTTGCAGACAAATTTCCTCACTGAGATCCATGGTTGGAGGTACTCTGAATTTTTACCATTCTAATCCAATTCAACATCTTTCCTTGTAAAAAGAATGCTATTTTTCTACTATTTCTGCTATTAAGTCTACTTAATTAATCTATGAACCAAATCATTATTTAACATATCTTGCCATAGAAGATATTCCAGTTCTTCCTTATAATTTACCAAAAAGTTATCAAAATATTGAATCTAAAGATTTCCCAATATTTAACTGAGTCTCTGTAGAATATTACAATCACCCAAACTAATTATAGGTAGCAGTTCACTCAGTGGCCTGAATAAGTCTATGATTTCATAAGGATTCTAGGAGTAGACATTCAAATACCTGAAGCACTGATCAAGGGTTACTGGACACATGTTAGATAGTATTAGAAGCAAGATATATAGATAACAGGAAAAGAAAAAGAAAAAAAGGGCAAAAGAAGACCTAATTCAATGGCACAATCTTCTTGCTTCCATTTCAAAAGTTATATTAGAAAGGAGTTTGAACATTTTCTTTGCCCTTGTTTCAATAACAGCAAGCATCTCTTCCTCCACAGGCAAGAAAATGAATTCCCATCTCAATGTATATATTTAGTAAAGCACCCCCCCCCATTTTAGCAAATCTTAGAAGATACAAAAATTTAGAAGATTGGAATGGCACCATGAAGATGAAATCTGGAGACTTATTTTCAGAATTTTCAGATTTAAACTGAAGAGGTCAATCAGACTGGAGACCTAAATAGTGGTTCTTTGACCATGTTGACTATCAACCACATATATCTAAGGATATTTGTGATGGTCTTCTGTCTCTTTACATAATGCTACTGTAAAGTCCACCCTAATTTGCTTTAAATACCCTCTTTGACTTTTTTCTATTTTGGAGTTCTATTTCACTGCAGAATTATTATTAATTTAATTTATTTCTATTATTTATGTTGTTTAACTTAGTTTAAATATGATGGCCAAACAGTTCTCTCATCAGATAAAAATGCAGGGGCACTCACACTAAATCATGATGATGGAAAAATACCATCAAATATGTGTCTGGTTTGTGATGAAATAATTACGGTTTTGGATCCTGATTTCTGTCTCAAATACGTAAGTAGGGCATTTTCTTAATGACATTATCCTGCATGTTTTATCATGTTCCTCTGAGGTCACCGATGGTCACAAATATATCATTTTTTTCCCAGTAAAACTGAAGCAGAATCAGCTGGATAAGTTATTACAGGCAACATTTATAATGATCTGACCACACGCTTTCTGCCATCACTTCACACTTGTCTAGAGACTGACTATAGCCTCTCATTTAAAAAGTGTCCTTATATATTATTTTACAATTCCATAACTCTTGATCACAAACTGTGGCTATATCATCAATACCTGTCACTATTACCATTTCAAGTGATCCCCCCAAACTGAAATAACATTTACCGGTATGTACATTTTTTTAGGAAAATAGGAATAAAGAAAGTGTCCCTAGGAAAGACATGGCTATCATTGACAAACTCCCATTGAAATGAAAGTAGTACCCGTATTCTGTAGATATCTGAGAAGGTGCCCTGCCTCTAAAATAAATCTTCTGTCCTAGAAATTAGGCCAACTGAAAAATCTCTAATAAATCTGCTTTCTGTGGTCAACCCTCTGAATATGGCACTATTTCAAGCAGCAAAACATAACAGTTCTTTTTCTGGTCTATGAAAGTTGTAAATAGATGCTTAAATCATGGTGAGACCCATGGAAAGCAGAAACACAGCCATTTTGAAGTCTTTAGTTACATCAAAGGTGAGAGGAAAAATCGTGATTTTTTCTTTCCCTCTAGTAAAAGGGATTTGAACTGCAAAAATTCCTCTTCTAGTGGCAGAAAAAAAGATAGTAATGTTCCTTCTTCACAGTTCGTCATAGTAGGGGGGAGAGGGGAGTTCAGCAGTTTTTGTCTTTTTCTCACTTTGAAGGAGCTCAAAATTGTAGCAGTTGCAATGAGAATGCAACAGTCCCCCTCCCCCCTTTTTTCATGGGCAAATGGGAAGTCACATGGCATTATTTTCCTCCCAACGAAGGGGACAAAAGAATATATTATAATTGCTTTTCTTTACAAGGGAAGAAAATAGATTTCTACAAAAATCACCCTTCTTCATGGTAAGAACTAAAAAAAAACACCCTCTTATTTGTATGAATTGTATCATTTCTAGCACTGAGTAAGGAGTCATTGCCCTTACAACAGGGGTGTCAAACTGCTGGCCCATTGGCCAGTTTCATCATACCAGAGCCATGCCCACCCCATTGCTGGCAATGGCAAAAAAGCTCCGATACGTTGCACGATGTCACGTAACGTCGCGAGTTTGACATGTCTGCCTTACAAGAAGAGAAAATATCTTATTATGTATGACAATATCCATGTGAAGGATGAGTTGTTTAAAAGTATATTTCAGTGTTTCTCAACCTGGACAACTTTCAGATGTGTAGATTTCAACTCCCAGAAGTTCATTTCTAAGTATTTTTGAAGTTCAAATGTGTACATCTAGAAGGAACCCTATTGTACATGATTAGGAAACTCTATGTGTGTGTATGATTGAGTGGTTTTTTCCAATGTAGTCCACTACCACATTTGAATATGACTATGGTCATCTGCCCATCCATTCAACATGGATTGTCAATCTTCGATATGGCTACAACCGGGTAATGAAATCTATCCAAATTTGCTATACTTGTGTTTTTGGTCTTTCATATTCACCTTGTGAATTTTGACCTGCAGTGCTATTCCAATTTATTCTTGTATATATGCATATTTCTCAGTTTCTCATCATGAACCAGCTACTTCATCAATGTCTCTTTGAAACATGCAGATTGTCTCTATTGAAAAGCATTGTTTGAAGTAACATCAGGGGATTCAAAATTTTGCCTGTAGTATTAGTAAAACTTTGAAATATGTGATAGCATTCCTATTACTATTGTATACTATCATCTTAGGCAAGTTAACTCAGAAGAAAGAAAGGAGTGAAGTATTCTTTTTAGTAAGTATTTTAAGGATATAAATAATCAGGTATAAGCAAAAATATTTCACTAAATGGGGAAAAAAAAACCTCCAGAATTGTTCCTTCTTTCCAACAATAGAAAAAAAACCTAATAAATTGGACAAATAAAGATTCTCTGCCCATTAATCGTGTCTAGTGTCTCCTATCTGAGATTACTTCATTGAATAATGGAAAAAGAATACCATTACTCAAACTGAGAAAAACTTTGAAGTAATTTTTCTGTGCATTCAAATCTCAAAGAATTCTATCTGAAAATCTGACCCATTAGAAAAAAAACCCCAAGATGTTAATTTCTTAAATGGGACCTTAATAATATAATCATACTAATGTAAATTATACATAAGTTTAAAAAAAAAGTGTGAGATTTCTAAAACTGGCTTTAGAGCACAAAAGTAGGAAATATTATAGATATAAGCATTTGCTTCATCTTCAGGAATGTCCCAATCTAAAGTGGCACAATGCCCATATCCATAAATTGCTGATTACTCATTCATTCATTCATTCATTCATTCATTCATTCATTGTGCCATTCTTGCTAAAATACATTAATGAACTCTCTATGTTTCTCTTTTAAGTATATCCCCTCCCAAAGCAATTTAGAAATCTGCATAGAATCACATAACCAACCAAAGCAGCCTTCCGCCAGTACAATCGCTTCTCAGCAGGAGAACTCTTCCGAGAGCAAATTCTGTAATGAGAAAGTAATAGCTTGATTTTTAAACAATATTGATCTTTTAAATCTTATAATTGCTGAGTATTTAGCAGTGTCTGAACAATGTGATTGTTCAGTCAAGCCTGATAACAGGAAAAAAATTTTTTTAGGGGAATGTGGAATTAGCTGTCCTCACAATTTTAATGCCTTCTCAAGGATGAGCAAACCAGCCAACTGCCGTAATATAGAATAAACATGTGTTCTTTGCATATGTATTCAATGTTATCAGTTTAAACTATTGATTGTGAAGGATGGAAGGAGTAGCACCAGTTAAATGTGTCTGTAGATCTATTTAGGCATGAAAACATTAGTATGCTGATATGCCATTAGTATGTTTTTGCATCAGATTCGGTCAAAGCCTGATTCTAATAAAAGAATGTCATTAGAATATAAGAGCAATTGACATGCATGTACCCAGAACTAAGTAGACAGTTCTAATCTGCCCTGTTCCAGGTCTATGAAACTCCATTTCTGATCTGTTTTGTTTTGTTTTGGAACTACAATGTGGCACAAATGGCTACATCATACATAAGAAGAACTTTGCAGAGAGGGAAGAAGGCAGGCCTGATCTGAGATAAGTCTCTTTACATAATGAGGGAGAAGAAAAGTGGGAGTTGCTTAAGGAATATAAACGGGCGGAATTCCCCCCCCCCAAAAAAAAATCCTACCTAAATTGTCTTCCTCATACCAAGCAACTTTTACAAAAATAGAAAATTTCTGGGCAATTTAATTGGCTTGGAAAGCTACCTGGCAAAGAAAGAAAGTGAGACTAAGTAATATTAGACCCTGAATGTAACAATGTTATGAAAATAAGGGAGGGGTTTTTTGTTAACTATTTGCACTGAATAGGATATAACCACAATTTTGTTATACAAATCTATCCTCTTCTAGAAATTTAAATAATAATAGCACTTTGCTATAAATACTAGTAAAATGAAGATCTCTAATTGTATATTTGGTTGGTTAGCAGTTTGCTGGGGATAGATTCCAATATGAGATTATTGTAGGGAAATCAAAGCTTTTGCACATTTACAAATTGCATAAAAAGATTATCAGCAATTCACCATAAAATGAAGTGCTTGCTCTTTTGTCCTGCTTTTGTTCTATTTGTACAACCTGGATTATTTTAAATCAACTTGTAATCTATTTGATCAACTTTTTCATACTTACTTGGTGGGGTGTGGGAAGGCAGAATATTTGAACTGATGTCAAGGTGGAAGAAAAAAAGTAGTTTAGAATATTGCTGAGATGGAATTTCATTGCATAATTTACCTGGAGAAAACTCTAGCAGAAAGAAGGGAATCAAAACATTTTGCACCTTTTTAAAGTGCACATAATTATTAGCACACTCTTTGCTGCAAACTTGACAAGTGCCTTGCTATGTGTGTGAGGTAAAGCAAGGCTTCTAAAAGAAAAAAATTAGGTCTTTGAGTCACCAAACAGCTTAAAAGTTCATAGGCTAGAAAGTCATTTTCCTTGTGAATACACTGTGAAATGTCTTTGAAAATTACTTTTTTAATTACAGTTGACATTTCTAAGCCTCCTGCTGATGGTATCTCTCTCGAAAAGAAAACAATGATGACAAAAATAAAACATGATTTGCAACAATAAGAATGAATGGCAAATGTGGGGGAGACTGCAAAACAATTTGAAACCAGCTATTTATTTATGAATATGATTTTTTCTATCTATGGTACTACTCAGTGTATTACTTTCCACACACTAGTAAGTTTAGCTTTCCCCAATACAGAGAGTAAAAGCAGATACATAAAATAAGTGTCGGTACCTAATGGGAAGGGGGTAGTTTTGGCCACAAGGAGGGAGTCAAAAAAGTAAAAACCAACAAACTTTTCAGTTGAAGACTTGCAGGACTTTGATTACATGATAGTGGTCTTGAGTTTTTTTACCTTTTTTGGGACACTCATGAGTGATGATAGTAAGATTTCACTGGCATAGAATGGGTGATCTTATAGTAGATGTGGAGCGGGAAGATTTAAAATGGACTAGCAAACCTTTAAATGGGCCACAAATCAGGAAGCAGCTAAGATTTTGCGAAATTCCAGAATGATGAATAGAAAAGCATATCAATATAATAGTGACATTAAACTTAGCATCTCTTAAGTGTTCTTATTCCATTTATCTATGGTATTGCTTTGCTGCGTTTATGTATGTGTGTTTTTAAAAAAACATGGATCAAGGTCATTTTAGGCTTTATTTATTTTATTTTATTTTATTATTTTATTTATTTTATTTATATTTTTATAACACTCATCTCATTGTCAGGAAATGCTGGATGACTTACATCATAAAAACAAAAATACAAAATATTAAAAATTAAATGCTAATATTAACAGACATTAGCTAAGAAACCAGGATGCTATGGGATGGGAGTGGGATTTTCTTTCTATTCCTAGTCCACTAACCACTTCCAGTGTGGAACACCCCTATCAGGATCTCAGTTCAATCAACATAGCCAAGTTTTGAGGCTTCTTTGGAAAGCCAAGTTGGTGCAGGGTAAATCTCACCTCAAGGGCCATGAAGTTCCAGAGAGCTAAAGCCATTGCAGGAAAGGTCCTGTTCTTGTAATTTTGCCTCAGCCTGAAAAATAGAGGCAGATTATCTGCAAACTGTGAAACACTATGTTATCAGGCATTTTTTCACAAACTTTTAGGTTTATTCCTGCTTTGTTTAAACCTTGGACAGCTACAAAAATTTCTATTTAACTTGGCTGTCCTAAATATCTTTTTTTAAATTTATATTTCATATTTCTAACCACCCGTCTCCCTTAGAGTCCCAGATTGCAGGCTTGAATCAAGGGATCCAAGCTCTTTCTTTTCCTTGTTAGAAAACATCAACAGGACAACACAAAGAATATGGTGTATTGCTGCTAAGAGCTATTTTTGTACTCCCTCACTTGTCAAAGTGACAAAACTCCAAGTGAGACGATAAAACAACAATGTGAGGCAAAGTTGTAGGGCCATTGGGAGACTGCTCCCAATTGTATGAGAAATACAGGTAGTCCTTGAGGTACGAACCTAATGGAGCCTGCCCATTAGACTTATAAGTCAAAAAAATTGTCAAATGAATCACTCAATTTTACAAATTTTTAAAATCAAATTCATTAATTGAATCAAATGGGTGGTTAAATGAAGGAAGATCTGACTTACTGTTTCCTCCTATTTGTTAATTGATCGCTCCCGCCGGTTTCCCATCAGCTGTTTCCGGTGCAGCCAGCTCAGGAACTAAATTGCCTCCAAGCAGAACTTGCTGTCATTGCAGATGCTTTGAAAAATAAAATAAATAAATAAAAACAACCCTGATGCTAGTTAGCTCAAGTTTCTTCAGCTGCCCAGAGCAAGTGCTTTAAAAAAAGAACCACTTGCCATTAATTAGGTTAAGAGTCTCCAGCCAGGCACTCAGGGGGAGATGGCAGAGGGATTTGCAGAACTCTCAGCTTGCAACAGTAACAGAGATGGAAAGGACTTTGAGATCATCTAAGTCTAACCCAATGTTCTCACAACAGAGTATTTCTGATAAATGCCTATCCAGTCTCTTCATAAAAGCTTCCAGTGATAGGGCAGCCACATCTTCTGGAGGCAATTTAAATTTAAAACCTACAAATGACAGTAATATACACTAACCTCCAAAATAAAAGCAAGGAAACACAACATTATGGAAATCTTTCCATAGATCCCAGCTAGCATTTCTACAAGCAGTTTCAAGGAAAATGCAAACAAACTTTGTCTTTGCAAAGTACTGTACTTACAAACACAATAGTTTGCAAAGTGCAGTACTTAAAAAGCAGAGCAGTTCCCAAAGTGTTTGCAAACAAAGAGTTTGCAAGCACTATAGAGTATATGCTTTAATATATATATTAAGGTAATTACAGAAGCAGTCTGCAAGCCCAGGCAACAGCAGATTCTCCACCCAGCATCCAAAAAGCAAAACCAAACCACTGGCTCAGCTCTTGTTTGGCCATGTGACCAGGACCAAAATAAAAACAAAACAAAAACCCTTCCTGCTTCAGGAAATTGCATTCATAATTGGAATGGCCCAGACAAATCAGAGTTAAACATTCCCGCCACTGCAGCAGTAACTGAATCCAAGTCACATGGCTATAGAGGCCTCTTTTTGCTCGCAATTTTGAATTTCTAATCTAAGTACCCTTTCTGAATAAATTCATTTTTGTGAAAACTCACTAAATGAACGTTCGTACCTGGGGAATTACCTGTACCCTGCACCCTCAGGGGGATGAAAACACTGTGGAATTGTGTAATGGAGCAATATTTAACTTTCTTTTCATGATAATTTTCACGTGGGATCGCCAGCTTTGTGTTTTGATATATAGTGGTTAAAGCACCAAGTTAGAAATCAGGAGATCATGCGTTCTTATCCTGCCTTAGGTATGAAAGCTAGCTCTGAGACAATCAGCCTCTCTCAGTCCTAGGAAAAAGGCAACGGTACACTATGCCACTCTTTCATTTAAATGAGATTCCTCTCTCCCCTCCCCCCAAAAAACATTTTAACAGTACTTAAAAACAGGGGGGGAAATGGAGATGTTAATTGGCTCCCTCTGGAAAAATTACACTTAAGATTTATTATTTTATGCTAAATTCACCTTAGATCAACAGTAGTGAAACTGGAAGTTCCCTTTTACCTTAGTATTATGCTTCTATTCATATGAACAATCTATCATAATAAAAATTATAATGTATCAAGAATTTTGGCTGCCCATTTGGCTTTTGCATCAGAGATTTTTCCAAGTGTTTTGCTAAATAAGCTAGGCAATCTGAGTGGAAGAATTTATTTTGTTAATTTTCTGATTTCTCAGGCCTCATTAGCTAACAGGCCTACATTTTCCTATCTGTCCAAACCCTGCTGATTCCAACAGGGATTACCAAAAACATGTATTTACTACCATTTTAGCAAGGGGTTACTGCTTCAAATATATTGTCTGGAATGACTTCCATTAGTATTATAGTGCTATAACAGTCATGATTACCATAGCAAAATAACAACGAATGAGGTGTTTTTTCCAGTACATTTTATATGCATATTATTTTTTGTCAAGAATAAACAATGTAGTTTCTGCCATGTTAAGACAGGATGCAACAAAAAAGGTATGAATACCAAAATAGACATAGCCCGGTTAAAAAAATAAAAATTAAAAACCATAAGCCCTCAAAGTTAAGGTGACCAACCGCCCTCCTTTAGGGAGGACAGTCCTCCTTTTGTAAGTTCTGTCCTCCCTCAAAAAGTGTCCTCCTTCATGTCCTCCTTTTCGATATTTGAAGACTAATCTGCAGGGCTTTTTTTTCCCCTCATAGAACCCTCAGAATGGGGTTCCGGCACCTTTTTTTGATAGGTTTTTTTTTTTCAACTTTTGCATGAGCTGTGCTACTCCCACTATTGGCTTTCGAAAGCCGATAGGAATTGCTGCTGAGCGCGCCAAAACACCCAGCTGGCAAACTTTGCACATGCAAGTTGTCTGTATTATTGTTGCAATGAATAAAATGTTTTTTTTTATTTACAATATTTTTTTCTTCAATTAATTTGTGTCCTCCTTTTCACTGTAAAAAAGTTGGTCACCTTATAAAGTTCCCAAGTTAAAATTCTGGCCTTATGCATGATATACCGCTCCCCTTCTGTTTCCTGTCCCATTTTAAATGAGGCCTCCAGTTTCCAAAAGGCCCATTCCTGACTGGTATTTAGTTCTTCATTTTAAGAAGTAATTTCATTATCATTTTTACATGTTACATTTAACAATTCATGCTGGAAACCTATTGAAATACTCATTAAATATACACTTTAAGTGAAGTATGATGTTAAAGATAGCATTAATTGCAGCTTTGAACAAACCAGCACCCACCTAAAAGCATACCTCTTAAAAATACTTAGTAATAGTATTAAGAGCACTGGTGTGGACAAAACATAATGGGATGTACATAAAGAAAAAGCACAATAAACCAATAACAGTGAGGAAAATCAATTGCAATTCCATTTGTAACTTACAACAGAAGAGCACTGATGGATGAACACAAGAAAGTTACAGTCTGAAGCACTCAAAGAAACACACAATGACTTATCCCCTGTCATTAGATCTGTCTACACCATCTAAAATTAATCTCTAGCTTTTCTAATATAAAAGCTGCCATGTGTCTCATTACTTCTGTTCTCTGCCTAATAGTAAACCTATGTGTTTCACTTAAACATGGGAATAGATTGGAACAACTCTTAGGTTGTTATATTTTAAAAAATGAGGGGTCAGCCAGTACCTTTTTCTTTGCCCCAGATTCTCAAAAAACTTGGATGCAATCTGAAATATGCAGTTTTTAAAATATAATCCATTTGCTGTCATCTCCTTCATTCTTCTTTATGAGTGTGACTTAATACTGATGTGGTTTCTACTTTATACAAGCCTTTTAAAACTCCTACCTGGTTTCTTTTAATAACTTTAAGTTGTCTAAGAGCGTTGGTGTAATAGATGGGTTCAAAATAACAAAAATCTTGCCTGCTTGGATTTGAAAGTATGAAAATATTAGAAAGCCTAGGAGAAACTGTATTGTATACTGACTTGTGCATGAACACCTGTAGTCAAATTGCTGAATAGGCTACTGTCTCTGTTTTGAATGAAGATTAAGGAAAATATAACCCATGAAGATTAAAATCAGTCCAATACCCAAAAGCCAGAAATAAATTATAATATTCCCTTTTTTCACAAAACTGTCAGCCTTCATATTTATCAACAAATCAATCTGAAATGTAATAAGTAATTATACTAAGATGATTTTGAAATAGGCTACTGCTGATAAATAATACATTACAAAGATATTACTTAAAAACAGATAATTAAAATGAAAGAGTAAAAATGTTTATCATGCTAAAAATTAGTTTTGCTGCACAAGAGTTGTATTAATCCTACAAGAGATTTGATCATTCCAGTATTATTGTAGTTGATTAAAACAATGCGCTCTTTAGAATAATTCAGTCTTCTCATCTACTTTCTTCATATTATACATTACTTTATATACCACAATCATATCCCCCTTCCATCATCTTTTTTTTTTCTAAATGAAAGAAGCAAAAATATTCTAAGCCAGGGGTGTCAAACTGCCAGCGCGTGGGCCCCTTGCATCATGGGGCCTCTTGCATGGAGGCTGTGCCCACCCCAGCTCTGGCAATGCAAAAAAAGTCATGATACATCACGACACATCACGTGACATGGCGAGTTTGATGCCCGTGTTCTAAGCTTTAAGGCAATCTTCAAATTTACAGTCATCCCAATTGCTCTCTTCTGCACTTTCCCCCAGTTATATTATATCCTTTCTCAAATGTGATGACTAGAACTGTTTTTACTACTGCATATGCAGACGTTTTAGATTTTATAAAGCCATCACAATGTTGGCAATTAAACTTTCAGTCCATCACTTGTAATTCCTAGCATGGAAATTGTTTTGTTTTGTTTTTCACAGCTGTTGTGTATGGAGTTGACATCTTCACTGAGCCACCCACTGTTATTCCAAGATCTTTTTCCAGCTTGAAGACAGGTTCATCCCTACCATTCTGAATGTGATGTTTACTTGAAAAACTTTGGTGAAAAAATTTGTCAAATTCTTTTTGAAAATCAAGGTATACATTGTTAAAAGGGCCACACCAACTTGTGGAAGATTATGGAGACAGATAAACAGATGATTCCATGTTGATCTTCCTTCAGTAATACTTGTTATTCTGTATCATATCTGGGTGTTGTTTTTTCTTTTGATTACCGTTTCCGCCAGTTGGCCTAGAATAGACTTTAAATTATTCCTTTGTGAAAATTGGTGTTTCACTGGTTAGTTTCCAGGTCTGCCACACTAAGGCCTATTTGAGAAACTAGTATACTCTTACTAGAATGTCAGCAATTTTAGTTATGACAATTTCAATGTCAATTCAGCATTTAACAACTCTCAGTTGGATGTCTCTAGGATCTAGGCCTAGGGTAAAATGTGGTCTGGGTCATCTATGAATGGCACACCATGGAAATGTAAGTTTTTTGATGATCAAAAGGAGTGCTCCTACTCTGCTCCAAATGTTGTGCATATGTTGATAATTGATGTGATTGTCAGCCCTAATCAAGATAAGATTATATAAAAAACCTGACTCCACGGAAGAACACTATACATCATTTAAATAAGTTATAGCAACAGAAGCTTGCAAGTTTGCTTATACTTTACCTTCTCTCCCTCTTATACATCACTGAGACAGGGAAGAGCCAGGCTGAGCCTCTTCCTAGCATTTTCTCCTTTCCCAGGGCTAAAGGAATGCTTCTGCCCTTGTTTTTGTAACAGTTTTTGAATATCCCCTTCAAGATCCTCTCCATGGTTCTCTACAGAGACAAAGCACAAGTTTCTATATAGTATACTGGCAGCAAAGAATCAGGCTGACTTAAGTCTGAATATTTAACTAATTTAGGGATCAAACTACAAGACTACATTTTCACTATGAACTTATGTAAGCTTTATGCCTGTTTAACTGTCATGGCTTACCCTGGAGAATCCTGATAATTACAGTGGAACTGACAAAGGTACCAGATTACAGCATAGGCTTTTTGAACTACACTGGCCTTTAGTACAAGTTTCTTTATCATTTTTACTGCAACAGATTAACACAATTACCCCACTGGAAACTTGTTCAGGATATTGAAAATTCTGCCATCCTTCTCTTATTGTTCAGAATTCCTTACAGTTACAGATACAGGTATTATAAACTTGTTGCACAATTCTTTGCAATCTATGTGTGTGAATGATATGCTTGATTGTGTATAGAATAACAATCCAAGCTGATACATAGAGATATTCAGAACACATGGCTAAAGTTATAGAATAGTAAATACACCAGTAATTTGGGGCTATGATATATTTTTTCCACAAAGAATTTGGGAGCAGGTATAGTACTCATATCTAGAAGGACACAAAGGCACACCAATTTCTTCTTTGTTAAAGACAGGTCTTCATAACATCTTGAAGGCATTCTATTGTTGGGAAAATCTGAAATCAGTCCAAGTTGTTCAAGCATGAAACAGAATTTTCCCAGCTATCATGGGACCTCCCACATATATATACTAGGTTGTGCACCAATTGCTCCTATTTCTGTACCAGGAAGCTCTCTTTACAGTCACTCATGTCCTAGTCACTTTTGGAATAGATTCCTATAACCTGCTGGGCATGGGGCTGGGTTTGAAGGGTATTCAGAAGCTGCAGCTGGTACAAAATGCAGTGACACAGGCAGTTATATGTGTTCCTCAATCACCATATATTATAGCTCTGCTCTGCAAGCTGCATTGGTTGCCAATGTGTTTTCAGATGTAATTCAAGGTGTTTATAATGACCAATAAAGTCTTATATAGCATGGGAACCAGATTTGAGTGACCATGTGTCCTGGATTATGTCTATCTTTCCCAGCAGGATCAGTAAGAGAGGACATGGTTCCTGTCTATGACAGAGTGTCATATAATGGGACACAAAAAGAAAGCATTTTTTGAATGCCATCTTAGATTGGCTTTGACCTATTGGCCTTAGGACAGCCCTCAGGACATGGCTTACTATAGTGCTTGGAAGTGAGGCAACGGTGGGGGACATTTGCACTGACTGAGCTAGATGAAAAGATGGACTTGGGCCATTGACCATATCTTTTTTTTACATGATTTTTGATGTTTTGATATTGGCTTTTAACTTTTTTATTGTATTGTTGTTTTAATTGTTGTAAACTGCCCAAAGCCATTTGGGTAAGATGGATGGCTGTACTGTACAGGTGCTGGATTTGATTATTCCTGTCTATAATGGGAACTATTCCTAAATGTACACATGTCCTGGATCTCAGGGGAACATAAGTCTAGTTGCATTCTTACATGTGCAAAGACACTGAAATCTTGTCACACCTCATGCAGGAATGCCATACTCTTGCAAGAGATTTCAGCAATTTCACTTAAGATGATTTTTCAACTTTTTACATGAATGGGCAGGTTCTATTATCGTGTATAATATTCTCATTGTAGTCCCAAAACCCCTGGGTAGAAGATATACGGTGAAAGTATATATAAATAAACATTTTACAAACAAATAAAGATTTTAATCCATATTACCATAATGAACTGCCTAGCACAGTGTAGATCAAGGCTTTTTAATATCCATAGGTAGTGTTCAATTTTAAAATACTTCTATTAACATTAACCTGATTCCAATATTACTTAAAGGGACATTCAAGCCAAAATTTGTCATTTAAAGAAAAATCATAACTTCAAAATGCAGCAGTAAGTAAGATGGAAAGAGAAGCCCTCCGTATCACCAATTGATTTCTATTGGAAAAGTGGAGTAATGGGCTTTAATTACCTTCTTTTGCTGGAGGAAGATATAATAGCAGCTGAGCAGAAAAATTGGGTGTTATCTGCCCTGCTTTTTCTTAAAGTCGTTAAGAACGTTTATTTGCAAGTACAGGTAATAATGCGGCAATGTAATATCTTCATGACAAAATCTAGGAGTCCGAAATTGGGATATGTTTAAATTTTGTGACAGAACTTCCAAATATTGTCTTTGATGGGTACCTTATTGAGAAACACATTTGGTGCAGATAGTTATGCCTAGTTATGACAGGCTTTGTCAGCTTCCAAAGCCACTCAGAAAAGGTGAAGGCTGAGTAAAGCTAGCTTCCAACTGAGCTGCTGTTTCAATTGATTCACTTGACTTGTTAGACTCTTATCTTGCACAGCAGGGAAGGGAGGGACTAAATAAAATCAATTCTTTTGAGACCAGCATTTCAAGACACTGGGCATCCCTTCAGGGAATGTTTCCAGTGCATTGAATAACCACAGTTGGGAAAGTTATAATGCATTCTTCTTAAGCTCAGTTTGTCTCTGTATGAGCATGGGCCTATTTGCGTATATGGAAGAAAAGAGAAGGTTGGCCTGACATTGTATTCCTCTGCGCAGAGTCATCTTCAGATTAGGAGAATGAGCATAATGAGAAATGGGGTGTAAGGGGGGGGAGGTGCCACCACATCAAAGAGTATCAAGCCTTATCTCTTCTAACTCTGACAAATAAACCAGAAACTCATGCAACCAGCCTATGGTGCACTGCTATCTCTGT
This sequence comes from Crotalus tigris, assembly GCF_016545835.1. Lineage (NCBI taxonomy): Eukaryota > Metazoa > Chordata > Lepidosauria > Squamata > Viperidae > Crotalus > Crotalus tigris. The sequence continues at coordinate 231,993 of NW_024097206.1, forward strand.
GGGATAAATCAGTAAACCAAGCAGGTGAACAGTGCTCGGCTATAGTAAAAAACACCACCATAGTAGACTTACTTAGAATTAGTCTAGTGATTAGGACTAATGAATGTCAGCTGTGCTGACATGAGGATCAAGTACTTCCTGTATTTAATTCCCACATGAATGAGATCTATTAGAATAGGGCTTGCCTGTGTTCTGACCCTGGGTAGTTTTCTCAAGTAGTTTAACTCTTAATTTATTCCGATGAAGGATGCTTCCTTTCCTATCATTTCTACTAATGATGGGAAATCTAATCTATATTTTATACCAAAATTATTTGGCACTTTATACCAAAAAAGGTATTATACTTTTTGGCATTATACTTTGACTTTTAATACCTTTAATTAGGAGCAGGATTTTTTGACATGAGTCAGCCACACACAGGAGTTTTCTCCCTTACAAATAGTCCATGCCAAGAATAAAAAATGTAAGTGATGTCCAAGTGAAAGTCTGAAAGCCATGCAGATGCTTAAGAGTTCATCCTCATATCTAATCATAGCATGAAAATACTCCATTAACAATCTCTAAATAAAAGGACGTTGGAATGTTGCTTTTGTGTCATCCTCAACCCAAATTAAAGACAGTTTTAAGTCATATTAGTTGTTCCAATTTCAAAATAGCATTTCCCTTCTCCTGACACTTTGTTAATCTTCTTGAGGTATAATCTATGACAGGAGTATCAAACTGCTGGCCCGTGGGCCAGATGCGTCACACAGAATCCATGCCCACCCCAGCTCCAGCAAGGAGAAAAAAGTCACGATATGCCGCGTCACGTGACGTGGCAAGTTTAACACCCCTGATCTATGACGTTTCCTCAACAATGGTCAGGGTCTAGAATCTTCCAAGCAAAATTTTGGCTACTTTGGGTTGCTGTGGATATGCTCCTTTCACTCTGGTTATTGGGCATTGTCCTCCATGGCCATTTTGTCTTAGGCTGCGAAAGAACATGTATGAGACATTATAATATCTGACTAATATTCCTGAAAGCATCAGTGAAGATTTACTTGAGCTCCTTATATAGCCTAGTTTAATATTTTTTTGAACGTTACAAGACCTGTGATTACCACTCACTCAAGAGTTTTTCTCCTCTTCTTCTGGCATGAGCTTCTGTGTGACCATGTTTTTTTTTTACTTTTGTTACTTGGGTGGAGTATAAGAATAAGTAATAAGAAACCCTGTTTCATATACTCTAGGCACCAGGATAGAAACTGGGAGAGCATGAATTCTGATTCTTCCTTAGGCCCAAAGTCAGCTGGATGACCTTGGACCAGCCCCTTTCTCTTAGCCCTAGGAAGAAGGCAATGGCAAGCTACTTTTGAAGTCTTGCCAAGAAAATGTCAAGCACTTGTCCAGGTAGTCACTAGAATTCAACACTGACTCAAAGTTACAACTCCCCCCCCCACCTTTAGGAGGAAAGGTTTCATTTTGCCTACCCTCAAACCATTTTGCATGGTCTATTCTTGGATGTTGTTGGTTATGGTTATCCAATACTATTCTTGCCTTTTTCATGCAGACTTTATTGATATAGGATATGTGTATCCTATATTTATTTGTTTCCAGAATTACTTTTCTTTTTTAACTAAAATCTCTGAAGTGGTAAGTCTAAGAATAATGGTTTATTGAAATAATGTTGTGTCCAAAAAGAGGTTCCTCTACAAGTCACAAGCATAGAGGAGAGATACAAAGTGGGGTCTCCTAGTATATTGAGAGATCTTCTTTCTGTTCAATTCCACAATCTTCCTCTATACTGGCAATTTGGCCTATTTTGGACATAGGTTTAGTGTTCTTTCCAAAAAGCACAAGATTGAGACTCAAAATTAGCCTAAATGACAGGTCACAAGTCTATCACATCTGCAAATAGTCACTTTGCCATATTTTTAAAATAAAATTTTATTATTATTATTATTTTAAATATGAAAAAAGCAAAGGAAAAAAAGCAGAAAAGGAGGAAGTAAACAGGAAAAAATCAAAATTAGGGAGTGCAGACAGGAAGGGGAAAAAACTATAGAAAAGAATAGATTCCAATTTTCTTTCATAAGTATAAGTATAAAATACAGTGATCCTTTGAGTTAAAATAAACCACAACATATAGTACTTCTATAACCATAATCAAATCTAATAATCAAATCCCAGGGTTAAAATTTCATTTCCTTCAGTTTCAAGCAAAAAATAGAAAAGTGTTTTTCAAATAGAAACAAAGTTAGACAAAATCTTTTCTTTAATCAAAGCAGTCAATTTTGCCATCTCTACCAACTCTATTAAATGCTAGCATCCTTTCTTCCATTGTATTTACGAGTCCTTCCATCTACCATTGTCATATAAAAAGCAATGTTCCTAATCTAGCCTCAATCGTATGTTCAATTTGAGAATTCTGTGAATTAAAATGTATACCTGATTCCAATATTTCTTAGGTTTCTCATATGTCCAGCAGAGATGATAAAAAGTGCCTTCACTTGCTTACATTTCCAACATACATTAGAGGCATTCTTATGCATCTTTGAGAATTTATTAAGTGTTAAATACCAAGGATACATCATCTTATACATGTTCTCTTTCAAATTGTAATTCAGTATAAATTTCAGTCCTTTACTGCAAGTTGGAAAAAATGGCAGTCCAGAGGAAGGAGATTCTCTGCATGTGTCAGGTGCTGGCCAAGTCTTCACCAGAAGTCCTGCCTTGTCATCTTGAACAACATGAAATGTGGATTAAACTTTGTATGCCCTCATTAAACCCCAACCAACCACACATTAAAGAAAATGATTGAGGTAGTCTTTCCAAGTTACAAGTGGAAGGGAAATGGAGTTGGGACAATCCACCAATTGTATTAAAGCTTTAAGGGAAGTATCATTCATTAATCTTGTTATTGAAAAAGAATGCGGTTTGGCCACCAATTCAGCATAATTTTATGCTAGCATTCTGCTATGTTGCTCAGGGTCTAGATGATAGCATGAACACAGCCACAGGATTTTTGAAATATCCTTCAGAGTTAAGTTCCGACCCAACCTACTTTGGAGTATTGTCCTTGACATGCCTCACAATCACTGGTAGTGTGTGCGTGAGTGGGTGACAGAATATGTGTGTGTGTGTGTGTGTGTGTGTGTGTGTGTGTGTGTGTGTGAAATGTAGCTTAGCTATCAAAAAAAATATGGATAATTTCCATATGCTATTTTACAAAGATGCTGAAAAGAGTGTGATAGTCACAGAGCAAAGTAACAGCAAGATCAGGCAGAGAAACAACTAACTGCCTTCCCAAAGAAGCATTCAAAGTCCAGTGCCAAGCCCCAGGCAGTATGAGACAGACAAGCACTGTGATTGCATCTGCTGTGTGTAAGCTAGCCACCATAAATATAGTTTATGGGTTTCTTGCTGGTTTGTGGCTAGATGTCCTGCTGATGTCATCTGTGCATGCAGTCTGCACTGCTATGTGGCTGCACCATTATCCTTCTGTTTTATTATTCTTCCCCTGTGGATCATATTATTCACTGTTGCATTCTGCTTCTGGCCTTCTCCTTGAACAGTTATTCATAACTGTTGGCACTCTCATTGGGCACATTGAGAAGGATGAGCTTAGATGCCATGAGCCAGATGGTGAATTTTATCTGTGGGCCTAAGTCAGTTAGAGGGAAGGGCTTGGGTAGTTTTTAAGGCATACTGTTTTCTTGAAGTAGAAGCCTGTAACACTATTTGCCAAGCTTTCTGAAGGCTACTGTAATAGGAAAGTATCTTGATAAAGACAGATTGAGCTGTCATTTGAACCATTTTCTGGAGCACCCTCAAAATGGTACGTTCTAAGCAAGAGAGATATAACCATGGTTTTTAAACAAGCTCTTAAAATGCCCTCATATTCCTTACGAGCCAGTTAGAGTCATTTTAAATAGAAAATCACAAGCATCTGTCCCAATTCAGCTACTATCATATTTAGAGATGTCTATCCTATTATGACTCCAGATCCTTCCTTCCTTCCTTCCTAATGATCACCAAGAGAAATTTAAATTTTAAATTTAAATTTAAAATGGAAATTCCCAAGAGTCAAATTTTTACTTTATTGCATTTGAAATATTTTTGCATTGTTTAAATATATATATATATATATATATATATATATATATATATATATATACATGTATATTTGTTTTCTGAGGTTTTCGCGGGTGTTTGTATGTAGGTCTTTGGTTGTTTGGGTTTTCTCCCACATAAAATTGGAAGTGTCTTGGCGACGTTTCGACGAAGTCCCATTCGTCATCTTCAGGCTGGTGTTTTCAGCTTCGTGCTGCTCGAAGCACGAAGCTGAAAACAGCCTGAAGATGACGAATGGGACTTCGTCGAAACGTCGCCAAGACACTTCCAATTTTACGCGGGAGAAAACCCGAACAACCAAAGACCTACATGTATGTATGTATGTATGTATGTGTGTATGTGTGTGTGTGTATATATATATATATATATATATATATATATATATATATATATATATATATATAGCATTTGAAATATTTTTGCATTGTTTAAATATATTTAGATATGTTCCCTTAAATATTAAATGCAAAATAGATGTTTCTACTTTTAGCTATGCTCTACTGTTTCTCTTGTCCACAAAGATGTACTTATACCAGAAGTAAGGCATTTAAGGCAGGAGCACTTTGAATCAAAGAAGAATTTTCCTTAACTTACCACCACCAGCACCATTAACGTATTGATAAAGATTTAAAAAGTCTTTATTTTCCCTGCTCATGAATTGTAAAAATAAATGCATGATTGCTTGTACCATTATAGACTTATACTGTATATGTACAGCGACAATAAGTAGGAAAAATGTCTTCAATGGAAAGCATCTTCTGTGCTTTGTTTTTATTCATATTCTAAGGCATTTGAAGTAAAAAATTCTCCATTATGATTGGGGGCATTCCATTCTACTTAGCTTTCAATCAGGTTTTGGTACTGTATGAAATCCAGCCTGGCTGACAAAGTTATGTCTGTGTTTCCAGAATTCTATTTCTTTTTGAGTCAAGTCTTTGTAATCAAAACGTTGGAATGGTGAAGTACTTAAGGTAATGTTGCTCAGAGCAAGAATGAGTGGAAGCATATGGAGATCAATTGAGTTAGTCATAAGGAGCCACTGCACTGAGTGAAAAGGCTGCCTGCAGTTTCACTGTCTCCGGATGTTCTTCTCTCCAACATTTTAAAATAAGTTGCTAGTCAGAGCCAGACAAGAAATATATTCAGAAGAAAAAGCAATACTAAATAACTGTTATTCCTATGTGTGTGCAAGAACACTTAGACATTTTTCCATGCATTTTACCTATTTAAAGTGTGCATATGTACTAAGTATATATTAGCTGTATATATATATATATATATATATATATATATATGTAGGTCTTTGGTTATTCGGGTTTTCTCCCACGTAAAATTGGAAGTGTCTTGGCGATGTTTCGACGAAGTCTCATTCTTCATCTTCAGGCTGGTGCTTTCGGCTTCGTGCTTCTAGGAGCAATGTGTGATTGTAGCTGTTTCCTCCTTTTATCTGCCAGTGGGGTTATGAACTGATTGGATGAGAGCTTGGCTATGTTCTGATTGGATGGAGGTGTGTTCTGATTGGTTAGGAGCTTGGCTGTGCTCTGATTGGCTGGGGGGTTGGCTGTGCCCTGATTGGCTGGGGGGGTTGGCTGTGCTCTGATTGGCTGGGGGAGTGTTCTGTTTCAGTGGGGGCTTTGTTGTGCTCAGGTTAGTCTGAGTTGCAGGGGGATTTAAAATGGTGAGCTGCATTGCTATTTTTTGGCTTCGTGTTTATGGTCGTGCCTCATCTTCATGGTGGGTTTCAGTTTGCTTCATGTATGGATTGGAGGGGTTTAAAGTGGCTAATGATGCAGCTGTGGTCTGGCTTCTGGTTTGTGGTCGTGCTTCATCATTGGTGTGGCTTTGGGTTTGCTTTTTGCGTCGAAACATCGCCAAGACACTTCCAATGGGAGAAAACCTGAATAACCAAAGACCTACATACAAACACCCACGAAAACCTCAGAATATATATATATATATATATATATATATATATATATATATATATATATATGAAAAACTTTGGTTCTCCAAAAATGTATTTGTTCCTTCAGGTGAGTTTTGACTCCAGGCAACTACCTGGACTAGTCCCTGCAGTTTTCTTATTAATATCCTAAAACCATTAGGGAATACCTGGAAGCTTGGCATTCAGACAAATCAGCTATCTGTAGACACATAGAGATAATACATACATACATACATACATACATACATACATACATACATACATATGCACCTACGTACGTATGTACGTATGTACAATATTTATATAAATAATCAGAACACATCTTCAATAGCCAACATACAGATAAGCAGGAAATAACACCAGACAAACAAACAGAAAGCAATACCTTAATTCATTTAACTACCAAGGAGAAAAACAAACGACCACCAAAATTGGCAGGGCATGTTATTATACATAAACAGTGAGCCAAACTCACACTTACTCACACTTTTAACTAAATTAGCTATTATTGGAAGAAGAAATAAATAAAATTGGTGATAAAAAAGGGATGAGAGAGATTAAGAATTTGAATATATTTGCAAGAAATATGTTGATGTAAAACATTATTTGATTATGGTAATTGAAATTGATAAACTTTTAATAAACAGGTTTAGTAGTAATAGAAATTTAGCATAGAAATGAAATATATTAAATTTATTATGTTATTTGAGGGAAATAGAGAGATGATAGCGAATGTATTAAGTTGAGCTGTTATTCTGTGATTTTATGTTGGAATCTTTGTTTACCCAAACACCACGATGTGTCTCAAACACTTTTTGTTAAAATTATAAAACCAATAAAATATATTAAAAAAAAACAACAACAGTGAGCCAAACTCACACTTATTCACACTGATGATGTTACCTAATTGGGTAATGAAACATCTCTAAGCAAACAACCAAACTCAGAGAGCATCAAAGATTCCATTGTTCATTCATGAGGTACATATATTCTCTTCTATTGGATAATAATGTTATTTTATAATATTACTTATGAAAAATTGTTTTTCACTGATTTGGCTTTAATGATATTGTTTCAATAATATTGCTTTGTGCTGCTTAGAATCATATGACTGAAGTGTCTTAAAAATTACAAACTACAAACATAGTCACTCCCCATAGAAATGTGGTCTGTCTAATTTCATTTGGACTTTGTTTCTTTTCTAGCTTGTTTTGTGATACCTTTGCTATTACAGCAACCCAAACTGTACACAATAAAGCTCAGCCTGAAACATTTTAATTCATAGTTAAAGTCATTTTTATCATGAATTTACCATTTACTCAGCTGCCAAACACTGAATCAGATTTTGCTAACTGGTTGTCTAGCATTAATAATAATGACACAGCTATGGCAGGGTCTATCTGTCAAAAAGTTAAAGCTGCAACTAAATAAGAGTGAAAAAATAGACAAAGAAATTATGAATAAAGAAGAACCTTGAATTATTCAGGGAAAGGTTGAAAGATTCATAAGAGATTGTGAAAACTTCATTGCAGTTGCAGCAAAGGCCCAAATTTGTCCAGGCTTTTCCATGGAGGTAAAACTGGTTGAATTAATAAGACTCACTTTCAAGTGAAGCGCACACAAAATTGGACTGTGGGGGATTAAGCCAAGGGATGCAATGTTGGTATAGAGGTAGACATTTTTAAAAAAGAGAGAATTAGGAGGGATCAAATTAAGAATTCTGAAGAGGGAGAGGTCCCCACTATAAATGCAGTATATGCACCATTAACTCTGTAGGCTATGGTTCATATCACAAAACTTCAGGAGTTACAATCTTAATTATCAAGTTTTATCAAGATTAAAAGACAAGAGAAGAGAGGAGGGGGGAGAGAAAGCAAAAGAGAGAGAGAGACAGTGAGCACCACACTTCTTTGGGTAATAAATTATTCATGACTTTTAACTATCAGATATAATTAAAATTACCTGCTTTCAGTAGATATGTCATTAGCTACAATTTCCTCCTTTTAAAAATAGGTCTGTTTCACGCTATCATTTTCTAACAGCTGGCTCCCCTACGAATGTGAATCACACATCCAAACTTTTATCCAGACACATTGTGTTCTCCTGGCACTGTGTGTCACCCTCTCCCCCTTTTTACTTATTTATGTTTTATTTTGCTGGTCAGTAGAGCAAGAGGACACTTTCTTCATATGTAACAATATTCAGTGAAATAAAGAGTTATTGTTCATTTCAAAATCATTTTCATATTAAAGGAATAAATGCATTTTAGACTGGTAATTTTCTACCTGTCTAGCCTGGAATATTAATCATTCCATAAAACCGTAGAATAATTTTTAAGCAGTAGCACTGTTTTTTTTTTTTTTAATGCTTCTTGGCTTTGATTTACTTTTGTTTGTTTTTGTTTTTCTTATGGTTTTTTTCTTTTAAAGTGAATTTCAGGACATGTTCTGGAAACTGATATTTTGAAGAGTGACAGATTATATTTAAGGAAATTAAATAAATGAAAATAAACTAGACAGATCTAAATCTTAGAGAAACATGTCATGAATCCTTCAATATACTGTATGTCCAAGCTCACTACTCAGCTCACTGATTAAAGAAAAGGCAAATATCCAAAACAGTGTCACAGAAACAAACGTAGAAGGGCATTCCATGTCAGTTTGTTAACTAAATGCTACAGAACCATATCTTAAAGAATCAAGCAAAATATGTGGTCACAGTACAAGCACTTGAACAAAAGTTGGGGGTTTGGGATACAAGGCAGTAAGGCAGGCAGGCAGTAGTCCAGGTTGTTTCAAATGATTGGCTAGCTTCATGTGCCTGTATGCATCAGGATAGTTGATAATTTCTTCTCATTCAGGTGTTAGGCTATAAATATATGACAATTTTCATTTAAAATGTTCATAAATATCCAACTCATTATAATAGTGGTTCTAATACGCATCAGGGTCTAGTAAGGATTAGCTCCTCTAATAAAGTTCAAAATAGGCTTGTATTTAGGATACATTCACCCATGTAAATTTCTTCCTATGCATATTTAATAATTTTGTGGATTACTATAAAGAACTCCTAGCTTCAATAGTCCATGATAAATTTCTATTATATATATTAATCAGTTAATATTTTGATGCCATTATGAACTTGAGACCATGCCTATAACGGTACAGTAATCTTCATAAATCTGAACCAAAACTCCAAAGCAGTGCTAGGCAGCATATTAAAAGGTCAGTAGTGATAGGGTTTAGCTGCTCAAATTATCTGGAACACATAAGACTGAGGTAGGAAATAAAAACTATAAACTGGAAACAAACCATATACTCTCACAATCACGAGGAGGATTAGGATTTTCATCCTGGAAGATTGTAGAACTTCTAAAAGTTAAAAAATAAATCAAGTGAGTTTGAATTAAATTGCTCAAAATAACCTCCTCTTCCCTGAACTCATACATCTGAATAAGGCAATTATAAGAGGAGAAAGTGAAACAATACAATGTGCACAGTGAGGACCCAGCTAATGGTTTCAGAAATATAGAAGTAATGAAATATTTCTAGGCTGAAATTACCTATTCACATTATGTATGTCATTCTCTAAATCGCTGTGTAAAGCTGCCCATAAAAAAGTCAGCCTTCCCTCTGCCCACCCTTCCTTATTAAGGATTCTTCAATTGTCAACCATTATTTTATGTCGGCTCTTTGATGAGATTTAGTGCTACGATATGCCATTTCTAGGAAAGAACAAAACATGTCTTTATCTCAAAGGATATTTCTTAGAACAGAGAAAATGATAAACAAGCAAATATTGGAAAATGATAGCTGTTTTTAATACAGCTCCTGGTGTATTTCACCAAATTTCTTGCTTTTCACATGGTGGTTTCATTGAAATGATGCTTAGCACTGTAAGAACAGAATGTAACTATATCAAAGGAGACTCAAATTATACTAAAAAAAGTAACTTGTCATGCAAGAACATGGGCATATTTATATCATTCCTTTGGAAACATTAAAAAATACTTTGCCACTACCTTCCTCTACATTGTTTTGCAACCTCCTGTTTAGTCTATAGTGATTTCCTAATGGCTTTCCAGCTAGTATTAATCCTGGTTAGCTTTGTAAGAATAGCCAAAAATGATCTGATTCTGATTCCTACTGTGTCCCATATCTTAATTTTAAGATTCTTTGACAGATTAACAATGAAGTGGCAAACAGGAAATAGCAAACTTTGTGACTGCTTCATCTTCAATTTATGCAAATAAAAAAAGAAAAATATCCAGCATCTCTTTGCACCGTAGATTGGCAACTGGGAGATAAACATAGAATACAGAATTGGAAAGAGGTCATCAAGCCCAATTTCTTTCACTCTGCAGGATTCATTACACCACATTATCCCCAATAGATGACTACCTTCTGTTTGAAAACCTTCAATGAAGGGAAAGAAGCCTCTTCATGCAATAACAATGCAGAGTAGCTTAAACAGAGGGATGGGCACTCCCTAAATTGGATAAATAAATAAACCTGTTTACTGACTTAACTGTCAAAAAAGTTCTTCCTTATATCTAATTTGTATCTGTATCTTTGAAGTTTCATCCCATTAGTTCAGGGGTGTCAAACCTGCGACGTCACGTGATGTGTTGTGACATATCACAACTTTTTTTCCATTGCTGGCAACAGGGTGAGTACAGTTTCAGCATGACGCATCCAGACTGTGGGCCAGCAGTTTGACACCCCTACATTAGTTCTAATCCCACCCAGATCAAGTGAGAGTAAGTCCAAGCTCCCAAAGATGCTTTTTCAAAAGGCAACTAGACTTGGGTTTGACTCATCTAAAGAAAAAGAAAAACAGGGGTCAGATGATAGCAGTATTCCAGTATTTGAGAGGCTGCCACAAAGAAGAGGGCATCAAACTATTCTCCAAAGCACCAGAGGGCAAGACAAGAAACAATGGTTGGAAACTGATCAAGGAGAGAAGCAACCTGGAATTAAGGAGAAACTTCCTGACAATGATGACAATTAACCAGTGGAATTGCCTTCAGAAATTGTGGGCACTTCATCAATGGAGGTTTTTAAGAAGAGACTGGACAGTCACTTGTCTAAAATGGTATAGGTTCTCCTACTTGAACAGGGGGCTGGATTAGAAGACCTCCAAGGTTCTTTTCTTTTCTCTTCTCTTCTCTTCTCTTCTCTTCTCTTCTCTTCTCTTCTCTTCTATTCTATTCTATTCTATTCTATTCATTTTTTCTTGAAGACATTTCACTTTTCATCCAAGAAGCTTTTTCCATTCTTCAGAAGAACTAAAGAAGGTTCTTGGATGAGAAACAAAACATCTTCAAGAAAAAAGAAAGCCCAGTTGCTTTTTGAAAAAGCACCTTTGGGACAACCATGACATAGATGGTTGAGAATCTCCATAGACATAAGTCCAAACTCTTTATAATATGATTGTCCTTCAGATATTTGAAGATGGCTATCATGTCCTCTCATGATATTGAAACTAATCAAAACTGCTTACAACTTGTGTTTCCCTAAATTCATTACATTTCTCATGACAGCTTCTTCCCACCATTTCTCATGACAGATTTCATTTAGGGCTTAACTATAATTTCCAGCAATCCACATCAGTGCAACCAATTTTGAAGAATGCTGGAAGTAGTAATGAAGCATTAAATGACATAAGATTTTTTTTTAATTTACTTATTTATATCCTGCCTTTATTATTTGCATAAATAACTCAAGGCAGCAAACATATCCAACACACTTTCCTCCTATTTTCCCCAAACAATAACCCTGTGAGATGAGTTCAGCTGAGAGAGAGTGATTGGTCCAAGGTCACCCAGCTGGCTTTCATGACTATGGAGGAACTAAAACTCAGGATCCACCTCTGGGCTAAAAAAAGCAAGGTTAGAAAAATAGCTAAGGAGAAAATGGACCATAGGAAAAAGAATAAGGAGAAAAAGAGAGTTTAAGCAAAAACAGTTGTAATCAGGAGACAAGCTGGAGGAAAAAAGTGACTCAGGTATAAATAAATGAAGAGGAAAGAGGTAACAGTTCTCTTCTTGCAATAAGTTTGCTCAGCTGAGATTTTTCTTTCTACAGATACAGTGCAGGCAGGAACAAGAATTTGGGCCAATGGAGAATGCTTGTTGCAGAGATAAAATTGTTTAGCTAAAAGCAGCCAGAGGAGTTTGGGACTAAAGAGAAGGAGAAAGGGAATCCAAAACACAGGATCAATGACTGAAGAGATCATGGAAATCACAAAGATGACAATCTAGAGTGACTGTGATTTATTCATCCAGAGAAAGTGTACACTCAGTTTGAAAAGGGAGGGGGCAGAGATCCTCTTCACTATGACAAGCTTACACATTACAAGCAAGCAAATCACAAATTTTGCCAATGCAGCTCTCTAAGCTTTTGTGTAGAACAGTAAAGCTAGAATTAAGAATATATTCCAAGAGATATTATTTCAAGAAGTCATAAGTCAAGATTGATCTCTGCTCTCTTGGGTGCTTCCAAGCAATTTTCAGTGGATTCAAATTATAGGCCACATCATTAAGGTCCCTGACTGATTCAATCCTACTACTAATAAAGAACTCATCTTGAAGATTTTCTGCAAGCTGTATGTATTATCCTAATTCATGAGGTCCTCAACATTTCAGTGCTGGAATGTATGGCTTAAAAAAAGTAAGGAGCTGAAGTTTATTAGAACAGGATGAGATTTTTTTTCATTAGGTTGATTTCCCGCATTGTCCATTTTAAAATCAAATCTTTTATTTCCCTCCAACTGAGGGGAGAAAATGTCTTAGAATGACAGCATGATTTCACTATATTAAAGAAATTCTGTGCCAGTATTCTGTATTATTTGAAGGAGCGACAGAAATTGCACATATTTTTCATCCTCAAACTTTAAAACCTTAGGATATAAGTTTGTGGAGTATGATCTGAAACTTTCATTATGAAAAGGTCCAAATTTTCTGATGGACAAATTACCAGTTTTTTTTTCCTCAGAATTATTTAACTTCTTGATGGTAAGGACTGTTTGCTTCTACTATTTACAAATTTCCTGAAAATTGTCTGCAAGATATTTATGGTTGTGTTGTCCTCTTCTAATGTAACCCTAATTTTGGTTGTAACTTGTCTGGTTGCAGTTGGTTCAACAGGAAAATCTATTTTCATGTATGACTTTCTCTAATGTCTTCAACTTTTATGTACTCTTGTGTTTATTTTGTAAACAGTACCTCAAATTCTGAATAGTGACATTTAAATTAATAAATTAATTCTCTTAACAGAGAGGTGAATATAGGAAAGGGATACTAGATCTGGGTTGTAAAAATCCAGGTTAGCAATAGCACTTAGACTTATATACCACTTCATAGTGCTTTACAGCACTTTAAAATCTGTTTACAGAGTCAGCATATTGCCCCCAAAACTCTGGGTCCCCATTTTACCGACCTTGGAAGGGTGGAAGGCTGAGTCAACCTTGAGCCAGTAAGGATGACACTGCTGGCAGTCAGCAGAATTAGCCTGCAATAGTGCATTTTAACCACTTGCCACCAATGCCCATTTACTAGGCTCATTTACCAGGTTACTAGTTCCTTCCATTTAAAAGTGGTCCATATCTTTTCAGCATAGTTCAAGTTCAGGCATATGTCATGAACTTGTATTTTTCTTGCCTTTCACCCCTATGTTGTACAGCAGAGGTCCCCAACCTTTTGAGCACCAGAGAGGTGGTGGAGAGAGATTTTTCCACGGACCTGAGGGGGCGTGGTTTTGTGCGCTGCTTGCATCCTGTGGATAGGGCTTTTCTTGTTTGTATGGATCAATTGCTAGTATGCCGTGGCCGGGTACTGATCCAGGGAACGGGGATTGCAGACCCCTGTTGTAGAGCATTTCAAATAAGTCATTTGAAATTATGCTGTAAGTTGTGCAGTCACTTCATAGCAAGATGGCTAGCATAAATAAATGCATAAAAGTAAAGTTATTAAATCCACTTTATGATATCCAGTTCTACAGATCTGATACGTGTTAAAAGATATTGACTTTTGCTTTTTGAGAAACAGCTGCAATACCAAACATTAGGTTTAAAATACAGAAATTTCAAAATTCCCATCAATTATAAAAAAGTAAAAAAAAATCTGAAGCATTATCTGAAGCAGGGCTGCAGCTGCAATAAAGAGGGGATTCAATCTACCCTGCATTGTTTTTTGCTTCTTTTTTTAAAAAGGCACTCTCTTTAGTTGCTATGTAATTTAATGAAAAGCATATTTACTTGCTTATTTTATTTAGAAAACCAAAAATTTTAAAATAAAAGCTTAAATTAGAATAAACATAATCCACAAACCCACACAACAAGATCACATATCCCATCACAGTACCACAAGATCCCACCAACTCAGCATTTACATTTGTGGAGCTCAGTACTTGGATGAAAAGCCAGGTCATCCCAGCCCTCTGAAAGGCTGATAGGATTGAATCCTGCCATTTGTAATCATGAGATTTTTAAATTTCTCACCCAAGGAATGCAGGGGGCATTTGCTTATTACTTTTTGACCTCTTTACATGAAAAATCAACTTCATCTCCCCAAATCCCCAATGTTGGCACTCATAGTTGCAGAGTTTTTCTTCCTGTTGAAATAGTCACCTAAACCAACAGTGACACTTAGCTAAATCAGGGGTCCCCAACCTATGGTCCACAGCCGGTACCGAGCTGTGGCCTATTGGCCACTGGGCCCCAGGAATAGCTGATGAACCCCGCCCCACTTGCAGTAGCACCACAGTGCAGGCACTAGCGGCCCCATTTGCGCATGCATGGGATGCTAGCACTGCTGCCAACATCATGCGGGTGCACACGGCCCATTTGTGTATGCACACATGCACCAGAGTACATGGTGTGGGTGCCTGTGGCCTGTTTGTGCAGGTGCACAGGTGCCAGTGGGCACGCCATGGGTGCGTGTGGCCCACTTGTGCATACAGACACATGCTAGCACCACTATCATGTACTTTCCTATTTGCACATGCGCATGTGGGGCCACGCGGTCGCACATTTCCCTGCTGCTCCCTTTCCAGGCCACCTAGTTGGAAAGGTTGAGGAACTGTGAACTAAATGATTGTCATTTGATTCCTGGCCCTGCAATAATCAGACAGCCAAGCCACATTAATCAAACATTTTTTAAAAATAAAATGTTTCATTTTACTCAGCCTTTACAAACATCAAACTTAAAGAGGAACAAATAGTTTGCCTTAGCATTAAACAAAATCATGCTTGTTCTCCAGCATGATTGGATGGAGAACCCACGGATGGGTTGTCTTAATCTATCTGCTCCAATTAGACTAAGTCTGAAATTTAGTACCGCCCCCTCTGTGCCAACTGCACCCCAGTTTTAGACTTAGTCTCTTTGCTCTAAGATGCGTTTTTTTCTTCGCTCCTGGAGCAGAAGACTGTGTATTCCTATTTTATTTCATCCCAACCTGTAGCCTAGCAGGCTGACAGGCTGACAAAACCTCCCTTTGGGGGGGGGGAAACTTTCCCTTTCTCCCTTTGAGAGCCTTTCAGCTTCACAATCAGCTTGAAAATTGGATTCCCAGAAGCAAGAGAAATCTCCTACCAGGGGCCGTTCCTCTGCATCAGAGGCTCCATTCTTCTAACCAGAGCCTGGAGGCCTTAGAGGCAGGGGTAAGCTTGCAAATTGACTGGGGGGCTCCGCAAGGGACGACGAGGCTCATCAGGCCTGGAGGGAGCCTTTTCTAGGTCCCTCGGCCTCAGCAGACCGCCCCAGCAGCAGGAGAAAGTTTTTGGCACTGATCCAATTTTCAGAGCCTGGAGGCCTTACTAGGCCTCGGCCTGCCTCAGCCTCTCTCAGCTCACCTAATTGTAATCCATTCGCTGCGTTAGGAGCCCAAGCGATTACTCGGAATGAGGGCTCATTGCAGCTTAGGCCACAGGCCTCAAGGCCTTCTTCTTCTAATGACCTTTTTTTTTGGGAATCCATTCGCTGCGTTAGGAGCCCAAGTGATTCCTTGGAACGAGGGCTCATCGCAGCTTAGGCCAAAGGCCTCAAGGCCTTCTTCTTCTAATGGCCTTTTTTTTTTGGGAATCCATTCGCTGCGTTAGGAGCCCAAGCGATTCCTCGGAATGAGGGCTCATCGCAGCTTAGGCCTCAGGCCTCAAGGCCTTCTTCTAACTGCCGTTTTTTGGGCGCGAACTCTGCAGCCGCCATTTTGAATTGACTCACGGCGGCCATTTTGTGTGTGACTGAGGCCCAGACTGCCTGGAGTTTCTCCTGAAGGCAGTGTTCATCACCGGTGACAGAGGCTTCGAGACTACAGCGTTGAACCGGGGAGGGCCTGTTCGCTCCCAAGGGACACGGTGCCCATTAATTCCCCGCCCACCCCCCTCAAGGGCTGAATCATCTCTGTAGGCTCCCTTGATGAGTTACAGTGCCGAGGGGGGGGCGTTTTGCCAAGGTTGAGCCCAGAGCAACTCATCATGGCAGAGAAAATCAGCGAGCCGGCCAAGAGGAAACGCCAAACAGAGGCAAGTGGAAAGAACACCACCAAGCGAGCCCGGCCAAGCAGGGAGCCACAGAGGGAGGAGGAGTCCCAAAGACTGAGAGCAGCCTCCCCAGATCTGACAGGCACGATGGGAAGGTCCATTTTTGAACCCCTTTCCATATATTGTGCCTCAGCCCAGGGGCCTGGTCTTCCCCCAGGGGAATTCCCCAATTAGATTTAACCACAAGAGTGGACCCAGGGAGGGGCACAACCAACCAGGACACCCCAGGACCCTAGGCCACGTTCACCCCCACTGCAGCAGGGCTTCGCCCTCCTGAGAACCAGGCCTTGAACCCGGACCTCCTTCAGTCCACGATAGCCCAGGCTGTGGCTCAGTTTATGGCCTCCAACACCCCACAGCCACCCCCCCAGGCCACGTATCATCCACAATCTCCAGATTTGATGGAGGATCCCTCATCGGATTTGGAATCTACAGGGGCTGAACAATCTGGCCTGATTTTGTTTAAGGACGAGGGCATCACTCCCTCTGACCCCACCTCTCCTGTCGGTCTCTTTGACCATTCTTTAATTCCCTGCTACTCAGGGCCTGCACTACTGCAAACCTCCCCCAAGAACAGGAGACCCCACCTACAATGTCCAAGGGTCCCCACGCCATATACACCGAGCCCTCAGTCTCGCAGAACAATATTCCCTGCCCTCCACTTTTTCTGAATATAGTTCAAGAACAATGGGAGAACTTAGGATCCTTCTTAAGCCCCAGTGCAGTAGAGGAAACATTATTCAACGTTGCCCGTTCTCTGGCCTCCCTATTGGAGATTCCTGAGATTGATGAGCCTTGAATTCATTGTTTCCCAATGCTAACATCCCTGGGGACATAAATGAGGCACTTAGGGCAGAGGATAAAAAGATTGACTCCGCATTGCGTAGTTCCCATCTGGCATCAGCCTGGGCAACAAAGGTGGCAACGTCCATGGCCTTCTTCGCCAGGGCTTCAGCCCTTGGGTTATGTGAGCTCCAGGACAGGATCCCTCCGGACCAGCTCAGAGCTCACCAAAATCTGGGTAAGTTAGTGGCTACATCCCAGTACCTAGCCGACGCTTCTCTGCACATGGCTAGATACACTGCCAGACCATCGCTGCAGACATCTCAGCACGAAGGCTCCTTTGGCCCAGGAATTGGCGAGCAGACACCAAGACCAAGTGGCGTCTGGCCTCTAAACCTTACACAGGTGGATATCTCTTTGGTAAGGCACTAGAACCATACTTAACTGAAGGTAAGGACAAACGTAAAACTCTGGTTAACTCATGTCACAGAGCAGTTACAGGAGGCTGCCTTTCGACCAGCTCCATCCTGGGACTGGGCCCAGGCATCCCTCTATTCCTTTCATAGACAAGAACGACAGCAGGATCGTTCAGCATGCAGAAGCAGACCACAGATCCAGGCCAAGCGGCCCCTTCAAGGCCGAGGGGCCGTTCCTCTAAACGAGGCAAGTGATCTCACAGTCTCACTTCCCATAGGAAGCCAGCTGGCCCCTCATTCCAGCACTTGGGCAGTCACCACTACAGATGACGGCTGGCCCCTTATTCCAGCACTTGGACAACCATCACTACAGATGCATGGGTGTTAGACACTGTCACGCAAGGTTTGAGACTAGAATTTTGTTCTCAACCACCTGACAAATTCTGCTCTTGCCCTATCCCAACGAGCAGGTCCAGGGCTGACTTTATGTCAGAGGCCATAGCTCATTTATTACAAATACGAGCAATTGAACCAGTACACAAGACCAAGAAGGACGAAGGTTTTACTCAAACCTCTTCGTCATCCCTAAGACTTGGGGGGCTGGAGGGCAATCTTAGACTTGAAAGATCTAAACCTTACTTGAGGTATAAGAAGTTTAAGATGCAACCACTTCAATCAATCCTGGCCAGCATCAGGCAAGGTGACTTTCTTACCTCAATAGACCTAACTGAGACATGTTTCCTAACCACCGCAAATTCCTCAGATTCAGCTATGCCCACTACCAGTACAGAACCCTACCATTTGGCCTCTCATCGACACCGAGGGTATTTACAAGGTACTGGCAGTGCTCGCAGCCCACCTTAGACAAATTCCAATCAGAATTCAATGCTATTTAGATGACATACTAATTCAGTCATCATCATTCCGAAACGCTCAGTCAGACCTCGCCCTAGCCATCAAGGTCTTTCAGGAGCACGGGTTTTCTGTTAATTTCCAGAAAAGTCATACAACAACCCGGCTCCTCCATTTGGGCGCTGTTATAGACATGGACAATTGTACGGTCTACCTATTTCAGGACCGAAGGAACTCTATTCAGACTCTTGTACGTCGGATCCAAAGGGCCAGAGTAGTCACATTGGCCTCCCTATCACAGCTACTGGGGAAGACGGTGTCCTGCGTGCAAATTGTGCCATGGGCACGCCTCCATGCCAGAGAATTACATGGCTTCTCCTTCCATTTCAGAGACTTGAACTCCCTTCAATGGTGGGACTCCCCGGCGCTGTCACGGGGAGCAGTATTAGAACCAGACAGGATTACCATTACCACAGATGCAAGCCTATTTGGGTGGGGGGCACACCTCCACACGCACTGGGCTCAAGGTCGGTGGTCCAAACAGGACCTAAAGAACAATATAAACTGGCTGGAACTCAGAGCCATACATATGGCCCTAAAGGGATTCACCGATATAGTACAGGGCCAACATGTCCTGATTTTAACCGACAACATTACAGCCAAGGCCCACGTCAACAGACAAGGGGAGACAAGGTCCAGGCCTCTCATGCAGGAGGCCAAATTCCTGGGGTCCTGGGCGGAACTGAATCTTGCCTCCATCAGGGCGGAGCACATATCTGGAGTGACCAACCAGCAGGCGGACTCACTGAACTGAGCAACCATGGACCATTCCGAATGGCAGCTGGATCCGAAGGTGTTCAGAGAGATCGTGGACAGGTTTGGTTCCCCAACCTTAGACCTTTTGCCTCCCCCACCAACTCACAACTTCCCAGATTCCTTTCCGGGTTCCCACCTCCATCAGCGGAGGGAACAGATGCGCTCCGCAGTCCCTGGCCCAGGGAACTGCTCTATGCCTTCCCTCCTCTGCCGTTTCTTCCTGCCACGATCAGGAAGATCCTTCGCGAACGAGCAGAGGTCCTCCTGGTTGCGCCGCATTGGCCAAGACGCTCTTGGTCGCCGACCTGATGGAGCTCTCCGCATCATCTCCATGGAGGATCCCAGCAAATCGCATCTCCCACATTTAGGGGAAACTACGCCATCCAGACCCTCAATGACTCCAGTTAACTGTCTGGCACTTGAGAGGCAGGCCTTAGGCTGAGACTCATATTCGTCAAGGGTCATAGCTATGATTCAGCAATCTAGGCGACCCTCGACGAATAGAATATACGATGCCACATGGAGAGACTCCTGTAATTGGTGTTCAGTTCGAAAAATTGACCTTTTGGCGGTTTCAATACCAGTTATCTTGGAGTTCCTGAGGGATGGTCTAGACAAAGGCTTTCCACAAGCACCATCCGCAGGCAGGTAGCAGCACTTGCCACAGTTATTTCCTGTGGCAATGAATCCTTAACACATTACCCTATGATACGCTCCTTCCTAAAAGGAGCTAACAACGTCAGACCATCAACTGTACATAGATACCCCTCGTGGGATCTTCATCAGGTTTATAGGCTCTTGTTTCGCACCCTTTGAACTATTGACACTGGTTTGTTTAAACAGTTATCGATGAAGGTGGAATTTCTTGTTGCTGTAACTTCAGCGAGAAGGATATCTGAACTGGCTACTCTTCAGTGAGGAAGGACCTGTGTACGTTCCATAAGGACAGGGTAACCCTTAGGCTAGGCCCCTCCTTCGTGCCTAAGGTCAAGTCCTTGTATCCTAGATCTCAGGAAATAGTTTTGCCGGACTTCTGTCCTAACCCATCTAATGACATAGAGGTTCAGTGGAACAAATTGGATGTGCGCAGGGCTTATATTGTTATATACAGAGAACCTCATCTTTCCACAGAACAGAGGCTCTGTTTGTGTCCTATCACCCTTCATCACTAGGTCAGAAGATTTCTTCAACCACAATACGCAGGTGGATTAGAGTTTGTATTTCTCTGGCATACCAGTCTCAGTCACTGCGAGATCCCAGGCATATCACGGCCCATTCAACCGGGGTGCAGCTACTACAGCTGCCTGGTCTACTCAGGCCTCCATAGAGGGAATTTGTAGAGCAGCAACATGGGCATCGCCCTCTTCCTTTGTCTGTCACTACAAGAGGGATGTATATGCATCTTCTACGGCTTCATTTGGCCGCAAGGTTCTAGAACACGCATTAACGTTGGATGGGACCCAGGCCCAATCTAATTCCCCACCCTAGGGACACAGGGCTTTGGTATGTCCCATCCGTGGGTTCTCCATCCAATCATGCTGGAGAAAGGGGCGTTGTCTTACCTGAACGCCTTTTCTCAGCATGATGATGGAGAATCCACTCCCTCCCATTAGGTCAGTTGGCCTGGTTCCCATATTGTTCAGACGCGTCGGACTAAAGTCTGAGTATCGCCTTAGCCTAAAACTGGGGTGCAGTTGGCACAGAGGGGGCGGTACTAAATTTCAGACTTAGTCTAATTGGAGCAGATAGATTAAGACAATCCGTGGATTCTCCATCATCATGCTGAGAAAAGGCGTTCAGGTAAGACAACGCCCCTTTTGCTCTCAGCCGAGTCAAATACTAGTTTCACAATATGTAATTTTAGCAGGAAAATGATTTCAGATATGGGAAGGAGCTTGACTCTTATGACCTCATCATCTCTTTTTAGCAGTCCTCCACAATTATTGAAAATTGGCAACAAGCAAATACTAATGAAGTTCACACAAATAAATTAACAAACTCTTTCCCCAAGCCTAAAAAAAATGTTCTTGTGCATAATCCTTTCTGTTTCTACTATACCACCCCAGCCTTGGCTGTCCCCAAAATGTCAAGGTATGTTTGGCCTTGAAAAGTTGTTCATCTCTAATATAAAGGAAAAGGCTAATTCTTCCACATAATGTTTCCAGTTTATTTCCAGACATCCTTGAACTGCTTTTTATTATGGTTCATTGCATAGTCATCCAGATGTTTAAACTGGTTTTGGCATTTTTATCCACCTATTGAACATTCCCAAGGATCTGGGATAGTGAGATGTTGTTTGATGGCATTAAAGGTATCATCATAGGCAGTGCTTTTTTTCTAAAAAAAAAAAAAAAAAAAAGGTGCCGGAACTCACACACGTCATACAACCCACCTTGCCTACCCTACAAGGTTCCATCCAAAAAAGGTGCCGGAACTCCGTTCTGGGCATTCTATGAGAAAAAAAAGCCCTGATCATAGGAATTAAGCTGTTCCAAGTAATGCTTTCGATGCAAAAGTAGGATATAAAAACACAATAGTGTTTTGAGGCAACAATATACAGTACTTACTTGTGTGTCCCTACAAGGTGTCTGAATCTAATTTAAGAAAAAAAAGCCAAAGGGGGGGGGGTAAGGAGTCTCCCTGATGACTTAAAAGCAGAGGCAGGAGTCACATAATGTTTACTCTCAGCTGCTCTCTAATAATGTATTATTCAGGCCAATGGAATTGTACGCCAACCACAGTGAACCCCATTTCACTCATGCTAACTTGTTCTCATCAGTAAAAGCCACAAATGACCAGTATATATAAAAAAAGAAACAAGAACCGCAAAAAATTACATTCCACTCAAATCTGACTTAACCTAAATATTTGACAATTTGGGAGGAATTAAGTTGTAGGAGCAGAGGAGCCTATGCCTTCAACTTATCTTTCACTGATGGCCTTGGTCTGCATCCAGCTAAGTTTTGGTGTGACATGTTTTCTCCTTTGTAGAAAGAAAACTGACCTTTTCAAAATTCCAGCCTTGCTCTCTGGTATCTGTGAAGTCCGAGGATCTGTGGGAAGCATGAACAAACTTTTTTTTGAAGATTTATTCCTTCACTTGATGCATGCATGGTGGGAGTGAGACTGCATACTAAATGCACTGAATGAGGAAGGGAGATTCATATTAAAGACTTGTAAAACCATTTCAGAAAATTAATTTTATGCTTGTAAGAAATGTATTTGCTAGCTATTCATCAAATATCACAATTAGATATATCCTTTTGATTTGAGCAAGATTGAATAAAAACAAACGTCTTTACCAGTGGAGATAAAGATTGCAGCTGATTGTGTATATCTTATGCAAATGTTGTCTTGACTATTCCATAGTAATACTCCCCATAGTAATGGGAAGATATGAAATTAAAAATGGTTCAATATCCAATAACGACAATGATGATATAGTACTAGAGCTGTCAGAGCTTCAAAAATGTTTTGGAACAAATGCTTCAATTTTCACAAAAACACCCTCCGTGCTATTCATTAAAAGATCCAATAGTTATTCAGGCTTCCAGGCAAAACTAAAAGAAAAATAATGATGATGCTTCAGAGAATCTATTCATTAATTAAAGCTAAGGTGACTCTTAAAACAGCAGCAAATTTCCTTTCCAATTCCCATGGAAGCCTGAAAAACATCAAGTTCCTTTAACGAAGAGCAGACGGAGGGTGTTGTGCTCAAAGTCCAAAGCAATTCTTCCTAGAATGTTCATTTGCATTTCTTAGTACCACTTTATATCTAAATATATTTTAGTGTTTTATGCAATCCACTGAGGACCTTTTTTATTCTGCAACAAAATTGGAGCTAAAACAGTTAAGTGTGATGTTTTTGCTTTAACATAACAGTTAAAGACTGAATACTTTAACTTTGACTGATCCTAAAAGCTTAGCATTTCAGACCTGGTTAACATTTAGCTAGAAGAACTTAAGCTAAACTCACAAACAGATAGCATTGAATTATTCTATCTTTAGCAAATGCACTATCCATGCTGTACCCCAGGGTTACACAATCTGGTTTTCTCTATCTGGCATGTTTCCATTTATAGTTCTTTCACCTACTTGCCGTTCAGCAGGTTAAATGTAGTCAGATATTTTCCTGCTTAAACTCCACAAAATGTAACCAAAGATTCAGATTCAGTTGTTTAGGTAGCAAAATATGATATTGTTAATGGTTTTTGCTTATGTTTTAAATAAAATAATTAATAGTTAAAATAGTTCATCTAGTCTTTAGTCATTTAGTATCCTATGACCATCACTGAAGGTTGATTCATGTTTCTATTTTCTGTAACGTTTTTTAGAGTATTGATTATTGTTTTGACTGTTGCTGAGATCTGCTCAGAATTACATTCGTAAGATGGACAGTCATATATGTCTTATAAATAAATGCATAGATAAATAAATGTGGGAATGTGTAAATTTAGTATTAAATGAAAATGTAAGTATATCAATTTTAAAATCCAGTGATTTTAAAATCCAACAAACAGTATTTCCTTCTTCTTTTCATGAGAAACTGAAAATCCAAATTTCATTGTTGTGATTAAAATCAGAGTTCTACTAACAATTTATAAGATAGATTTACTATAGGTAGATGCATTGCAATTATTGTTTCTGTGAATTAAAAATGCTTTTGTTAGGCTATTTTGTTTCAGTTCTTTTACTGTATGAGAAATGAATGGAAAACTATCTGTTTTTCCTCAAGAAATGGTAGTTTTTGTTTATTAAAATGTATGCCATCTCATACATTTTTCATATTTCAAAATTATCACACATCTAAATCTCATAATACACAACCCATTAAATATACTTCCCAAGTCAGTTTTGCACATACACACACAAAGGCCACAGACATAGATAATAAAAGCACAGTCTAGCACAATACCAACAAAGAGGAAAAACAACAGCTCTCAAAAGAAACCAGCATGGCTGCATAAAGAACTCTCTGACAAATTGAAAGATAAAAAGGACAAGTATAGAAAGTTGAAAGAGGGGCATATAACAAAGACAGAATATCAGCAAATAGCCTGAGCTTGCAAAGATGAAGTGAGGAAAGCCAAGGCTCAAAATGAACTAAGGCTTGCGACCAAAGTCAGAAATAACAACAAAAGCTTCTTTCAACATGTAAAAAACAAGAAAAAAGTGAAGGAAATGATTAGTGGGTGGAAGTGGAAAGAAGGTGACAAGCAACAGGGAGAAAGCAGAACTATTTAACTCATTTTTTGCATGTGTCTTTACACAAAGGGAAAAAAACAGACCAACCTATCAAAAATAGTGCCATAAAAAACAAAATAGAAACACAAGTTAAGATAGGCAAGAAAATGGTAAGTGAGCACCTGTCCAGCCTAGATGAGTTCAAATCACCAGGACCAGATGGATTTCACCCCAGAGTTCTCAAGGAACTGGCAGATGTGATATCGGAACCACTGAACTATAATTTTCAAAGATTCTGGAACACAGGGGAACTACCAGAGGACTGGAAAAGAGCTGATGTAGTTCCCATCCTCAAAAAAGGGAAAAAAAATGGATCCAGGAAATTACAGACCTATCAGCCTGACCTCAATACCTGGGAAGATCCTGGAAAAGATAATCAAACAACTAATCAATGAACACCTAGAGGCAAACAAAGTCATTACTAAAAGCCAACATGGGTTTGTCAAAAATAGATCATGCCAGACAAATCTTATTGCATTCTTTGACCAAGTGACAAAATTAGTGGATCAGAGGAATGCTGTGGACATAATTTACTTGGACTTTAGTAAGGCATTTGATAAAGTAGATCACAACCCACTACTTGATAAGATAGAAAAATGTGGGGTAGACAGAATCACCACCAGATGGATCCATAGCTAGCTGACAGGCTGTACTCAGCAAGTGGTCCTCAATGGAACTGCATCTATATGGAGGGAAGTGTGTAGTGGGGTGCCCCAGGGCTCTGTTCTGGGCCCAGTACTCTTCAACATCTTCATCAACGATTTGGATGAAGGGATAGATGGGGAACTCATCAAATTTGCAGATGACACCAAGCTGGCAGGAATAGCCAACACTCCAGAAGACAGGCTTAAGGTACAGAAGGATCTGGACAGACTTGAACATTGGGCACTAACTAACAAAATGAAATTCAATGGTGAAAAAAGCAAGGTTCTACATTTAGGCAAGAAAAACCAAATGCACAAGTACAGCATAGGTGGCACCATGCTCAATAGTAGTAACTGTGAGAGAGACCTTGGAGTCCTAGTAGACAATCACTTAAATATGAGCCATCAGTGTGCTGCAGCTGCCAAAAAGGCCAACACAGTGTTAGGCTGCATTAACAGAGGGATAGAATCAAGATCACGTGAAGTATTAATACCACTCTTCAATGCCTTGGTAAGGCCACACTTGGAATACTGCATCCAGTTTTGGTCACCACGATGTAAAAAAGATGTTGAGACTCTAGAAAGAGTACAGAGAAGAGCAACAAAGATGATTAGGGGACTGGAGGCTAAAACATATAAGGAATGGTTGCTAGAATTGGGTATGTCTAGTTTAACGAAGAGAAGGACAAGGGGGGACATGATAGCAGTATTCCAATATCTCAGGGGCTGCCATAAAGAAGAGGGAATTAAGCTATTTTCCAAAGCACCTGAAGGCAGGACAAGAAGCAACGGGTGGAAACTAATCAAGGAGAGAAGCAACCTAGAACTAAGGAGAAACTTCCTGACAGTGAGAACAATTAATCAGTGGAACAGCTTGCCTCCAGAAGCAGTAAATGCTCCAACACTGGAAGTTTTTAAGAAGAGACTGGACAGCCATTTGTCCAAAATGGTGTAGGGTTTCCTGCCTGAGCAGGGGGTTGGACTAGATGACCTCCAAGGTCCCTTCCAACTTTACTACTATTACTATTACATACACTGGCTGCATTTGCCTTCTGCATTAAGCTGAAGTTTATTTAAGCATAATTTATTGAATAAGCCAGAACTGGTTGGTTCACAAAAAACACCAAGTCGTAAACTATTGTTTATATACCACAGAAGAGAGTTTTATAGAATATATTTAGACAAAACTGAAATAACATTAAGGCTTAGTAAGGAAAGTTTCAGTCTTTTCTTACAAATGTTACAAAGGGAACTCCACTTCATTAAACTTCACCCTAATACTAAAAAATGTCCAATATGTAAATAGATAGTAACAAACACACACATAAACACACATTATAAAATCAGTAAAAATGGTAAGATCTCATGTGATAATTGTTTCTGAAGTGAAAGCACTTCTAATAACACTAATTAAAACACAACAATTATCTTCTGCAATTTGCTTTCATAAGATTGTGTGCTATGAAAGAAATTTGGGCCTCTTACAGCAATCACATATCCTACTGGTTTGACTGTGCTAGTCTGACAAATTATACCACAGAGTTAACAAAAGAAACTATGAAATCTATGTGATCTATTTTCCTGATAAAACAAAATAACAAGGTGTGGGAATGGGGAGATGTATAAAATGTATAGATAGATTCAAAATCAAATCCAAGTTGGGAAAAGGAATCTGCCAATCTCAAATGGTTGCAACAGAAAACTCAGTTTTACTATTTAAATATTAAATATAATAGGCAATTCTATTTCTTTGAGGAAAAACCAACTTTCCAAAGGCTATTAAAGAACCAAATGCAGTCCACAAAACTGGTTATCAGGATAAAGGCATAGCTGGATATACCCATTTGTGAGTAATTTTAACCACTCCACAGAATAAATATATAAATAAGAGACAGGAGGGGAGTAGGGGAAGGTGGAATTTATTTTGTCTATTACTTGAGAATTCTGGGTTTATCCAATTCAACTTGTCCAGTCCCACAAAATAATACAAAATGGGGGATCCCTGGACAAGCAATCCAGGGGGTTTCTAAGGGGGTGAATTTTGACAACATTTCGTATAAAGAGTTACTTATTTGGTCGGGCACTGATTGGCAATTAAAGTCTTCTGATGTGTTAAGGCAAGAAAACATTTTACAATCGTGGTTTCAATATTTGCAAATCATGCCGAGATGGACTTTGGATAAGAAAATGGGAATTACTTTAGTAGATGAAAATTTGGTAATTCATATCAAGGATCAGAAATGTGCCCATATTAAAAGAATTTATAATGAGTTAGTAAAATTGGATTCAGAAACAGAGTTAGTTAAAGATTGTATGATTAAATGGGCCCAGAATATTCAAGAACCAATCTCGTTGGACTTATGGGAGGTAATTTGGACTAGAAATGTTAAATTTATGCTGGCCCAGAACTTGAGGGAAATTTTTTATAAAATGTTTTATAGATGGCATCTGGATGCTAAAAAGCTGTCCTGTATGTACCCGAACCTGAAACCTAAATGTTGGAGATGTGGTTGCTTGGATGCAACCCATTTTCATGTTTGGTGGACTTGTAAAGTTATTAAAGCCTTCTGGATTATGATTTAGTAGAACATTCAAAAGGTTTTTAAAAGGAAGATTAATTTTACTCCCCAACTGTTTCTTTTGGGAATTTTTGTGGATTTTAATGTTAAAGAAACTATTTTAATGTTGAATTTAATAACAGCAGCAAGATTACTAGTGGGTCAATATTGGAAGAAGGATATTCTGCCTTCTTTAGAAGAATGGGTATTTAAGGTTTCTAATTTAGCAGAAATGGCTAAAATTTCTGCTTATTTAAAGGACCATTCACAAGAAAGATATTTTAACGTATGGAGAAGATGGATAGAATATGTTCGGAAGAAATATGGAACTACAAAGTTTCACTTATTCTATGAGTAATGATTTTGTTTATAAATTTATGATGTTAAAGTTTGAAGAGAGTTAAGGATTTTTATGATTTTGTTTATTGTATAATTAGTAAACTTAAATAGATTATGTTTAATATGTTTGTATAATCCTGTATTTTGCTCTGGGAAGTCGGGGGGGAAGGGAGTGGGGGTGGATGGGTTGAAGTTTAAGTAGTTCAGATAAAGTAGAAATAGTCTTATTGTATATAATATTAATGTTTTAATTTTGAGAGAGGAACTGCTCGGGCATTTCCCCTGGACCGCATCAAGAGGGAGAAGAAGAAGGTGAGAAGTAAGTAGGAAGGTGGAGGTGAAGGAGAGAGGGGGTGAGTGAAGAAAAAGAGGGAAGGAAATAAGTTGGTTTGAGGTGGGATGCGGTTTGGGGGGAAATGGGCAGGCAAGACCAAATGTGGTGTGTATCAATTTGTTTTGTTTTTTATCTGAAGTATTTGTAAGATCGTTATGTATTGTAAAATTGAAAATAAAAATTTTTACAAGAAAAAATAATACAAAATGGAAACAATGTTGTTAATCACACATACCAAGAGATCTTTCTAAGGATTGTTCTTCAGACAACTCATCTATTAAATGAAGCATGTGCTCAGAGCTGATTCTGATTGTATACATGTGGTATGTATGAGTGTGGTTTCATTTGTTCTAAATGTGCAGCTATCCCCACATCTGGTCTCCTGAGAACTGGTATGACATCATGTGTTTAAATCTGAGCTATTTGATTGAAGGTGTGCAGCTTCACTATCTTTGTATCTTCTTCCTCCTCTTTTTCCCTCATGACATCTTGTAAACGATGTGATATGATACGTAGCATCATGCACTAGGTTTTAATATCCTTGCACCTTTTAGTTGTTGAATTAAAATGTACAAATAGGAATGTGGTATAAAATAAAGCTTTAATGGGCTGGATTATTGCTATTATTTTATTGAGATGTAATATCTTCACTATCTTCCCATCAGTTTCTCACCAAGTTCCTGACATAGTGAGAATTGGAAATTTAGTAAATGTCTCAGGGAAATGTATCATGAAATTCAGAAGATGCACAATTTGATTAATGTAATTTGTTGGAGAGAATGAATATCACAGCTCTTTCCCTTTTCAGCTATTTTTTATAGCAAGGTTCATCCTTGTTTGTTCATTTACTCAGTCATGAACACAAACCCAAAGCTCAGTCTCCAAATAGGTTATTTGTATGGGACTGCAAAGCCTGATCAGTCATACAAAGGACACATTAGCAACACTCCCAAGGTGAAAGACTCCCATCCACTGCCATATATAGGCTATATCTACTTTGCAGAAACAAAGAGATTCATATTAGTAAAGTTGGAAGGGACCTTGGAGGTCATCTAGTCCAACCCCCTGCTCGGGCAGGAAACCCTATACCATTTCGGACAAGTGGCTGTCCAGTCTCTTCTTAAAAACTTCCAGTGTTGGAGCATTTACTGCTTCTGGAGGCAAGCTGTTCCACTGATTAATTGTTCTCACTGTCAGGAAGTTTCTCCTTAGTTCTAGGTTGCTTCTCTCCTTGATTAGTTTCCACCCGTTGCTTCTTGTCCTGCCTTCAGGTGCTTTGGAAAATAGCTTAATTCCCTCTTCTTTATGGCAGCCCCTGAGATATTGGAATACTGCTATCATGTCCCCCCTTGTCCTTCTCTTCGTTAAACTAGACATACCCAATTCTAGCAACCGTTCCTTATATGTTTTAGCCTCCAGTCCCCTAATTATCTTTGTTGCTCTTCTCTGTACTCTTTCTAGAGTCTCAACATCTTTTTGCATCGTGGTGACCAAAACTGGATGCAGTATTCCATTCAAATTGCAAACAGGTCATTAGTTGCAAAGCAAGTGTCAGGCAATTTCATATTTAGATACAGATGAAGTAATAGTAAAACAAGTATGAATATTATTTTTAGAAAAATATGCACCAAGCAATTTCTTTACTGTGCTGCATGCCAGGCTATACTAAGTCTGGTTGCACAATATCCATAAAGGTACTTTACTCTAACTAGCACAGACACTGCCTATCACTGCCTGGTTTTCTATGGACTGTACAGGTCTATGCTCTGATGAAAGGAATGCAACAAGTCCAAATTATTTCCAGCAGCAGATATTTAGACGTAACAGAAATCATGAAATGTTTGACGGTATGTCCATATCTTCCCTGAAAGATTGCTCAGAAATTTGATCCAAAAAAATCCTTCGGAAAAGTTGAGTTGTTACCACACAAATGCTGCACAGGGTTTTTATCTGTGCATCCACGCACGTGTGTCTCTGTGTGTCTATGTGCACATGCATGCCTGTGAGTTTCATGCTGCATCTTCCACAGTAAGGGAGGGAGGATGAAAAGGACCATCTCCACTGAAGACAAGATGGGAAACATGCAGTGATATTGTACCTTCAAAAGTTGCAAATTCCATGTATAATTGGGAAGGAGGTTTTTTTCTATTTAAAAAACCGTGAAAAAGTTTCACACACAAAGAATAAAAATGAACTTTCATTTGGTGTGATGAAGAGATTTTAACACAAGCTGCAGTGAAAAAAAAGTTGTAATGTGTGGGAGAGAATGTATCCCTTTTATTTTTGTACAAAACTTCTGATATAGATAAATGAGAGAAAGAAATTCATTTGGCCATCTATCTGGAATCAAATATTATGTACATCCACTTACTGTATTCTTTATCGCTTACTACCATATAAAGATATATAGGTTGAAGTGATTTCTCCAGGGTGAAGTCCTCTTTTCTTTTCTTAACATATTTTGATAATGAGGAGAACAAGTTTGATATATTGGACTCTTTTCCCCTCCTGGTATTTCAAATAGTGAATCTTGAGACTACAAATGCTGAAGAATAATTTATTATAGTAATATCTAGTCCTACATCTGAAACAAAATAGCAAAATGAGATAATCCAACATTATGCTGAGAAGCTCTATAATGAAAAATGTTTCACCCTGAAGAATTCATGTGGTGTGATCTTACAAAGATGTAATAATTAGACCATAATTAAAGAGTCAAGGTGAGAAGAAAGTGTCTTTGAATAAGTAGATAACTAAAATGGAAACCATTTGGCTATCAGTTCTGCACTGTCACAGAAAAAAAATGTCAAACTGAGCAAAATAGTAATAAATTCAGCATATAAGAAGTTATACTAATCCAGAATGACGTTTTGCTTGAGATAACTGAAACATTCATTACAGCAAATATTTTGTATATTATAATTATGTAAGTTTCCTTATACTATCAGTTCAGGCCGTGAATCTGACTTATAATGGATATACTTTCAAGCATGATTTTATTCTGCAGGCATCCTTCCTTATTTGTGTAAATTTACAAGATATCATCTGCTTTGTATAGCCCTCTCCTGTTTATCTGCATTTTGACGTATTTTTTTTTCCTTAAAAGACAGATAAATCTATTAAGGAGAAAAGGATTGACTAGGAGAAAAAATTCTTTTGAAAATAACAGGAATATCCTTTTGCAAACATTTATTGGAAATGGGGAGGAAAATCATTTGGCTTTCATTTTCATAAGAATTTGCCCAGTCTGTATCTCTGAAAATATGTACAAATCAACATGCACTTGATAAATTTGATTAATTATTATCTGCTGATTTCTCAAGATTGTCTTGCAATTATTTTATTCTTTTACTGTATTATTGTATCATTGGTTGTTTTTTCTTATGTTTGGTGTCAGATCGAACAAGATTGATGATATAGTTTTATTTGTATGCCGAGACCATACTTTTCAGAGTTTTTCAATGAAGTTCATTACTTAGAAGTTTATTTAGAAGCACAGAAAGTTATGTTTTAAAGGAAAGATATACCCATAGTCACATATACAGTATGTACAGATATGAGAAAAATATAGACAAATATGTATTCTGTAGAGGACATTATTTTAGCAATTCTTAACTAACTTTGGATAATCTGGTTTGGAGAGGATAAGAAAAATAGTTTCAGTTTTATCAGCCTTATATTAGCCCATCAAAGTAGTCCAGTCCAGAACAGTCAACTCTGAGTATTAACTCTGTATTTATTAGTACTAATTCTGTTTTTCTAATCTGTTAAGGTTACATTGACAGAAGCATCCAAGACTAATTGCCTGATTTCCCTCCTTTGCTTTTATTCCCTGCAAAACTAGGGAGGCCCCTTCTGAAATTCTTCTCATCCTTCTTTTGTGGACTGAGATATCTTTTACATGATGGTTGTCCAGTCTGCAACTTTTCCTCCTGTCTCCTAAGGTCAATCCAACGTACCATTATAGTATACTACATCAGAATAAAGTAGGGGTAAACCTCTTCCATCCTGCCACCAAGAAGACTCATGAACAAGTCACCAGAAGTCAAGTTCAACCTGAAGGACACTTTATTGTGTCCATACTTGGAGAAGAGCTTAATCATATATGTTAGGAGAAGCGCACACAAACACCCATGGAAATATAGTAAATAGACTTAGAGTTTGCCAAATTTTCAAACTGATATAGAGGCCAAATAAAAAAAGGATTTCTGATCAAAATGAACATTCTGATTTTCCTATGTTTATTTTTACTTAGAGAACAAAGTTGGTCCTTTCTTCTTTTTAATTTATCAGTGGCTACGGAGACTATGTTACTAGGCATATGCCAAAAGATCTTTCACCCAGCACTAGCAGCCTCCTCTTTACCTAGAAGTTTACACAAACACACACAGATGCACCGCATACATACATACATATATATATAATTATATATAATCACCATTTTAGCCATTGTCTATCCACTGCAGGATGAAGGCCTCTTTCGCATGCTTCCAACCAATACAGTGCTGAGCTTTCTTTTGCCAGTTGGGCTGGCAATACTTGCTGATGTCGTTGAGCCATTTTGTTTTAGGTCTCTTTCATAAACACTTTTTATCAAATGAGATCCATTCTATGACTCCACTGCCATTAGCTATTCTTGCTATGTGACCAGCCCCATTTCCATTTCAATTCTTTTACTCTCTTGATGATATTGTATACTTTCATTTGTTCTCTAATCCATATGCAGGTCTTTCTATCTTGTCTTGTGATGTCAAGCATGTATCTTTCCATGGCTCTTTGCACCGGCTTTTGTATTGATTGTGAGGCTTGTGTCCAAGTTTCACTGGTATGTTAGACTAGGTAGCACACACTGATCAAAAACTTTTCTCTTCAGCATGGAGGAGCTTGTTCTTGAAAATTATGCAGAGCTTGCCAAATGCCTGCCAACCATGTTTAACACATTATTCAATTTCCTTTATTGTAAAAAATTATAGACAGACAGACAGACAGATAGATAGATCAGGTGAGACTTGGATTTGTTCCACTTTTGATAACTTGTCAAATTTACAAATGAGCCCATGTTATAGTCATCAAACTCTGATGTACCAATCTCTATTAAAGATGTAGGAGTAGTGAGAGTGTCTTTGTTTTGTACAATGTTTGCTAAGTGTCAGGAACAGGACATATTTTTTATGGTCATTGATCAGAAAAAAATATACTCTTATGTAATAGACTATACACAATTTGAATTGAGATGCATAATATTTGTAATTAAGTTTTCAAAATGCCTTCATTAGCATAGTTTGAAGGCCAATGAAAAGTATTTTTACAGGGACCTTTGAAATGCTATAATTTGTGAGACACAATGAATTCCATCCCTACCAAATGGAAAATATTCAAACATATAACATGCCATCTCTAGTCTGTGGTGAGCACAGTCTAGAAATAGCTTTTTACTTCATTCTATTTACATAAACTGGTCAGATCTTAAGTTTCAGAGTCGAAAGTGTAATGTGGTGACAGATACTCAAGATGTGATATAAATGGGGAATTTCTCCTTTGTGAAATGTTTGTATAAAATAACAAATAAACCTCCACGAAGTGTAACATATATACAGTATTTTTCAATCTATTAAACTTCCCAAAATTTTCTGCTTCTGAAACTTTAAGTCTAGGGCAACATGTTCTTGGTGACGCTGGACAACATTTACTGTATCTGCTACTTTCTGTAAATCTCTTCATTCATTTTTGCTGACTTCAGAACTTTTGTTGTGATCAATCCGTGTTCTGATTCTACCTCAGGTTACACTGGAAGTAGCATAATACTAGTGAATACAAGAATAAAAATAAACTTAAAGGAGAGAGAGACAGAGACAGAGACAGACAGACAGACAGACAGACAATTTTTCAGAAGAGGCTTGTTAAAGCTTTGAGGATTTCTGTGAGAAAGCACAAAGAAAAAAATTAAAGCAAGTCATGTTCTAGGACAGGGGTGTCAAACTGCAGCCCATGGGCCAGTTGCATCATTCAGATGCCGTGCCCACCCCAGCTTCGGCAATGCAAAAAAAGTCACAATACGTCACAACACGTCATGTGATGCGGCGAGTTTGACACCTGTGTTCTAGGACATTATTTGGAGGGATTAAAGATCAACGTTATTAAAAGTAAAAAAAGAAAGAATATAAAGTTTGGGTTTTTTTATCAATGTTAAAATAGATATGTTGTTATCTCTGGTGACCTTTAATGGACTTTTGCTGATCAGGATGAAAATGAAATTTGATTGGAGAGAGAGGGAAGGGAAGGGAAGGGAAGGGAAGGGAGGGGAGGGGAGGGGAAGGAAGGAAGGAAAGAAGGAAGGAAGGAAGGAAGGAAGGAAGGAAGGAAGGAAGGAAGGAAGGAAGGAAGGAAGGAAGGAAGGAAGGAAGGAAAATTTGTGACATTCACTGTCAGCTTCCCACAACAAAATTCAATAGGGGATTCAAAAGGAAGCTTTAAGTCACTCCTGCTCCAACTGATTTTTTACCTGTTTCTCTGCTTAGATAACGAAATATCTCTGAAACAATGGCCCGATGGGATACAGGTTGTCTAGTATGTTACAAAATTCTAAATGAATTTTTCACAACATTTGGAGAATCAATTTTACTTTCAGACTCCATAGCTAAGACCGACTGCATACTTCCTTGATTACCATTTCTTTTTCTTTGTTAAGCATAACTTTCAATTATGACTTGGGTGAAAGCAAAATGAGACTTAAGAAAGTGAAAACCAGACAGATGGACTGAAGCTACACATTGCATAATGCCATGCTTTATTTTAAAGATAATTTGCCAACAAAAGAGTTGGAGCTTATTTTGTACTTAGTATTAAGCCATGTATCACGGTTTCCAAACTTACAGTGATTAGTTTCATGATTACATTAAAACAAAACAAAACAACCTGTTGTATTGTTTAATATAATGTGCAAAACCCAGCCAATGTGTGTAGTGTTTATCTCATCTATTTTACTATAGCTACATAAACTGATGGCATATTAACCCTCATGTGTTTGTTCAGAGGCAATTTAGCCCTTGAAGTAACACAAGTTTTTCATTCTATCTAGAAACTAAGCTAATTGAAGCGTTTTTTGTTTTTTTTCTCACGAGCTAATTTTGGTCTAGGGAAGATTTTTGTCAAGAACACAGTGGC
This sequence comes from Crotalus tigris, assembly GCF_016545835.1. Taxonomy (NCBI): domain Eukaryota; kingdom Metazoa; phylum Chordata; class Lepidosauria; order Squamata; family Viperidae; genus Crotalus; species Crotalus tigris. The sequence continues at coordinate 267,740 of NW_024097206.1, forward strand.
AGAGAAAAGTTAAATCTCCCTATTCTGCATACTGTAGACCCAATTCAAAACAAATGTTCTCTAAATGTATCTTTTTCAAAACAAAATTCTCATAGAAAGCCTGTTGTAATTAAGCCTCTAGAGTTCACATATGAGCACAAATGCATGAGCACAATACAAAACAAAAATAAATAAAACTCATCGGTTCCATTTAAATCCTAGAGACGAATAGAGGGCTAAATCCAACAGCAACTTAGTGCATGGTTATACATAGGAAAACATTTTAATCAGACAAAATTGAGACAGCTGTTTGTCTGAAAAGCAGGAGTCTTGAAGGTATATAGAAGCGATGACGTATCATCATGTATCATTGGTAAATATCAGTGAAAAATCTAGTTAGCTAAAGTTCAAGAGAATTTAGTTTATAAAATACGAGGGAAAGAAAACGGAGGAAAGAAAAATGTTCTTGTTCCAAAAAGGACCTGCCACAACGCCTCTGATCATTGCTGTGATATGTGCAGTTTATCACTTACAATTGTGAAATATCTGGAGAAAATGTGACTAGGGATGTTTCATAGCACTGTGATAACATTTAATCATTCTCCCAGGCTGCAAAGATACTGACATGGTGGAAGCAAAGTTACAGATTAAATCACACTAAATTGTTTTAGCATTATATTTTCATGAGTAGAACATTTTTTTCCTGAATTATATAAATAAAGTTAAGCAGTCTGGTGCTTTCCCAATGCATTGGGACTTCAAATACCTGTGTTCCTTTTCAGGAAACCCAACAACCATATGGATTAGAAATTTTGGAATTTGTAAAGGGAAATAGAATGCATGACCCTACAATCTGATTCAAATTATTGATAATTCAAAAATTGATCTTATTCAATTAGATAATTGAACTGATAATTTGATTTGGATTTATGTGAATTAATTTGTATTATGTCTCTTGTGGGTAAATTATATATTTATTTTATTTATTAAAGTATACATGCCATTCCAGTCAGAAACCAATGTTTAGTTCAACAACCTATCTCAGGGTCAGTAGGTAGAGGTGCAGCTGTGAGTTGGATAAAGTTTTCAATTCCATTTTCTTTTTTTAAATATCTGAGTCATGTTCTCCAGGATAACTTTGTTGAAATTCAACACAAAATTACTAATTTTCAGTAGGTTTCTAAGTTTTAGGGCTTAGACAAAAAAGACTATAAATTCATTTCCCATGTAAAGTATTACTCACAATTCCTTACACTAAAAACACAGGAAGCATAAAGCAAAATCTGTTATGCCAAAATAGTTTTTTGCTAACTAGTCGTCTACATTATGCTTTGGGCTTTCAGAATCCATGGTTCAGATGTCTCAGTACAAGGGTTTCAGATTTGGGTGCAACAAGCTTGTTAGATAATAGGAAAAAATCTAATAAAAAATATAATATTTTGCTGCCAATTTAATGCTTATTTTTGCACCTCTTACCCCCCCCCAAAAAAAAAATCTGTTATTTTAGTGATTGCATGAAGATGTGCTTTAGTTTTCCATCTGCTTAACATTCAGCTTTATGACTTTACTCCATCTTCATGGTTCAACAGTCCCTTAAGACCAAACAATAGCTATTCACTGTAATTTGCAATTGTCTGTGAATTCAGATGTAATGGCAAAGCACTGTGACTTGCAAATTAACATCCGGACATAGCTTGACTGTACTGCTGGGTAGTCTCTCTAACAGTAGCTGCTTTGTTTTCTCTTTCCATGATTTGAAAATTACTGGGAAGCATCCAATGTATAATTACTCCAACTCTATCCAGAACTGAGCTAGACAAGCTCTTATCCAATAAATGACTTTGTGTATAACTTCTACATTCCCTTGGTGACATTGCAAATGCCTAAGAGATAATGGGTTTTGTTGTCCAAATATCTGAAGTGCACCAGTTTACTAACCCATGAGCAAGACTTTTTATTATCACATCCTTTCCCTAGGACCTTTCTCAAAGAACCACCATCACCAAAAAACCTCAGAAATAACTCTAATTAAAGGCATTAGAAATAATTCTTGTTTTACATTGGATCAAAAATTCACCAAAGGGCTAAATATCTATAAAGTTATATATTATTTTTGTTAAAAGAAGATCTTCACCTGGAACCAAAGTAAATTCTTAGCTATCACAGTCTTTTTCATACACATGTGAAAATTCACATACATGTATGTATATACAACAGAGAGGTAATTCGTAGGACAAAACATAACCATGGCTGCTGTTCTCTTTATTCATTCTAAAAAGATAAATAGTTAATGTCCTCGGGGGGCCGGGATATGATCGGACTCGCGGTATGACTGGATTATTTTATTCTTTTATGACTGTTTTTAACCTTGTACGCCGCCCTGAGTCCTTTGGGATTGGGCGGCATATAAATATTTGTAAATAAATAAAATAAATAAATAAATAAAATGTTATTTTTTATTTTGAAATATATTCTTACGTGGATGGAATGGGATGCTGCTTTGTCTAGCCCAGAGTTCCTCAACATTTCCGGTTTTCCGGTCTGGCAGGGGGCAGGGAGAGGGGAATGGTTCAGTGTGAGCAGCCAGCCAGCATGCACACAAACACACAGCTCCATTTGTACAAATGGTGTGCATGCATGCCTGCCACTCACATGAATGGAGCATGCGTGAATGTGCTCTCCTGCTACTCATGCAAGGGAAGATACACCTGCATACATGCATGCTCACCAGCCATTTGTACAGCCTGGTTGCAATCCCCTCATGACCCACTAGTGGGCCGCGGCCCACAGATTGGGGATCCCTGGTTTAGCCAATGTAATTCAGCCATTTTGTATTTAGATGGATGGATGGATGGATGGGAGCCAGTTTGGGCTAGTGTTTAAGACCCTGCACTAGAAAGCAAGAGACTAAGAGTTCACATCTTGCTTTAGGCATAAAAGCCAGCTGTGTTACCTTGGGCCAGTCACTTTCTCTCAGCCCAACTCACCTTACAGGGTGGTTGTTGGGAGGCAAATAGGAGGAGGAAAGTGTGTTGGATATGTTAGCCACCTTGAGTTATTTGTAAAAATAATAAAGGTGGGATATAAATAATCAAATAAAAATAGATAGGCAGATAATGGCAATGTCTCAGATGACATGGCAATCATAAAAATAAAAAAATCCTAAAATGATATTTAGTATGTTTTCCTCTGGCACACTCTTTCTGTGACCTTCTGTGGTCACAGTAAACATATGCACACATTTTTTTTTCCTTTTGGTTCACTATAACTCAATTTTCCCTTCATGCTTACTATACTTATACAAACTTCTATTACAGGTGTTAACTTCTGTCCCAGATTCAGGCTTTTCCCATCACAATGCAAGAAGGTGGCAATTGTTTTGACTAAGTCATGTTTGACTAAATAAGGATTACATTTGCAAATTTGGTGCCCAAATTCATCTATGATTCATAGTTAGCAGCAATATATAATTCTTCTTTCTTTTCAGTTTCGACCTCTTGAGATTGTATGTGTGTGTGTGTGTTATTATCTATCTTATGTCATAGTTATATATATATATTTGTGTTTTTGTATGTGTGTAAATATGTATGTGTGTGTATATATTTGTGTACGTGTGTGTATATGTGTATATATGTGTGTTTATATCTTTGGTGTGTTCTGTAGCAGATCTCTCTCCCTCCTTTTCTCCCTCCCCTCTCTCTCTGTCTCTCTCTCTCTCTCTCTCTCTCTCACACACACACATTTATATGTATGTGTACATGCATGCATATTCATATGCATGCAATATTTTTTGCTCTCTTTCTATGTCCCTCTTTCTTACACACACAAAGTTAAACATGGGTTGTATGGCTCTTGCTCCAAATTAAATCCAGGCTGGGTTGCATATTTCCCTTGAGGCTTTCTGTTGCTTTCTGATGAATTACCTTGGGGACCTCATTGACAGGTGGTAGCAGAAGCTAAAACTCGAAAGCTAGAAAACGGCCAAGAGTTTGCCATCAGTTGTTGGCTTGAGCTTCTTCCTGTCACATCAGCTATGGTTATGAGAGAAGGATTCTGAATTTTCCATGAGATATTCCCAGTATTGTTGTTTTTAAGGATGTCTGTAGCACCATCTCATTAAAAGCCTACTGAATCCAAAATGAAATGTTTGCTGCTGAGTCACTATGCCAGACAGAGACAGTCCTTTGTCCAATTTGTGACATGTTTTCTCTGTAAATATAAGTCAGTTCTTTGTCTAGTGCACCTTCCAAAATAACTTAAATGTATGTAGGATTAGCAAAGAGATCAGTTTTCTTTCCATATCTATTTTGGGCTCATAGTACAAGCACCACCTCCTCCAAAATCCTTGGGTGTATCTCCATAGAATCTCCAAGCTGACTGCCAAATTGCAGTTTTAATAGCAAATTGGTAAAAGCAGGCAAAGTAATAGTATTAACTGTATTTAATTGCTTTGTATTAAATGTTAAAGTACAGTGCACTTTCACCTTATGTATGTGTGACTAACCCAGTCACTTTTTGCAAAATGGCTTTCAGCATGTACATTTTAATGTAGTTTGGATCCAGATTAATCCTTAAAGCTGACCATTTGAAGCAAATAAAGAGATTCAGAAAATTAACTTTGATTTATTCCTATACATTTCCTCTGGGGGTAATTAAATTTAGAGTCACAGATACAATTATTGAGTGTAAAGTTTTGAAGATACCTTGGAGATCATATAGCTCAATATAATGCTGGTAACATTAGTACAACTTGAAATCAGAGTACAATTCAATATATGTTAAAGTGTTGAGAAAGCTAAGGGGAGACAGGATAATGGACCTCAAATATTTGAGGTGGGCAATAGTGTGTCAATGTTTTCTCTATAGCTCCTGCGGATAAGGAAGTGCTGGGCAGAAGCTTTACAGGGGGAAAACCAAATTCAAAATAAGGAGAAATGTCCTGATTGTGATAATTATTAAGCAGGGGAATAGCCTAACTCTTGGAACCATGAGTACAAATGGTTGGAATGTGTGATCAGGCACATGTACCACATATACAGTATTCCCCAGTATTGCTGCAGAGAGGAAAAAGTGGATAGAAAGCAAATTAATTGGGAATACTCCTGAATTTTGCTCTTCCTCAGAGAGCCTGGATAGTTCCCTAATTCTCTAACATTGGAGCAGGTCCATTGGAATGACAAAATATCATATCTCATGTCATATAATGCCAGCATTCAGAAACTAGACTTGAGGAGAACAAGAGGACATTTGGGGGAAGCCATAAGGTAACAAGAGTGGTTTTGGGCTTTTATAACATTCAATAAATAAAAGCTCATTTGCTCTTTTCAGAAACCTATATACAGAGGTTCTCATGGCATCAAAATTCTCTTCTGTGTGGAATTTTGGAATCTTGTGGTAACCTTCTATTCTCATGGAAGTTGCATATGCAAAGGTTGAATTATTGCCAAAATACACTCATTGATGATACAAAATATACTCATTCACTAGATAACATGGGGAACATCTGAAGGAAAACAACACAGTTCAGCCATGCATCCATACCATGTGCTATGACAGCCACATATGATTATCTTAAAAAGGGCTGAATGATAACTAAGATGTATAATGTAGGTTTAAGAAGTAAAAGTGCAGGGGTTTGTGCTGGCCACATCTTTCATTTTTGAACCAAGTTCAGAAAGCAACCTATTTTAATAGTGCTGATCATTCAGTGACATTCACAAAAACAAAACAAAGGCCAAAAATAAGAATAAAAGATGGCACACAACATGAACTGGACCACACTGTAAAAGAGCTCAGTTTTTAACATCCTTTTACAAGTCATTGGAGATGGGTTTACTCTGATCTTCCTGGAAAGATTGTTCCAAAGCATGGGAACTACCCCTGAAAAAATATACTATGCCATCTCCTTCTGATACCTGGACCTGATCTTCAGCTGAAAATGGTACAGATAATCTGCTTCTTCTGGGGTGCAGTGTTGTTGATATGACACAACTGTATCAACTGTATTCCCAAGAAAAGGGAGGTTGAAGACCAGCCAATAGAACAAACCAGGAATGGCTTCAGAAATGGACATACCACAGCCTCCTTCAAGACTGTGGCAATCCCCCTCCCCATAATGAAGTGTTAAATGTCTCTCATATCCAAGTGTGACATGAAATGTATGGGGAGATTGCACTTCATTGACAAATTTGCCCAGTCAGGTTGTGGTTATGAACATAGGTCTGCCATTTCATACATTATCAAATCATGAATGAAAGTGGTCCTATTGCAGAATAACCTAGCATTAACCTTAGCACCTTGTGGCCAAGTAATCCAGAAATTAGGCCACCAGGCTCCAAGAATGCAGCAAACAGGTCAGATGTTCGCTGCTGTTCTTCCAACAACAACATGTGAAAATTCTCAGCAAGTAAAAATATTACAGTTCTATAAAAGTGATAATTATCTGCCATTCTCAGATAATGAAGAGATAGTATTTATTGACATGTGCATTTTGAAAGGGTCAGCAAATTTTGTTTTCTAAGAGTTTTATATTTAAAATTGTCATGTTGCTCCATTTATTGATTCTCTCTATGGGGGAGGAAAGCAAATATTAGCCTAGCCTTAAAATAATCTAGCAGTGTCTAGGCTGAAATTTAAGAGTACATGTAATTGACTGATATCAGGAGTCTGTATAAATAAAGAAGCAAAATTTAGTGTTTGTGGGTGGGTGTATGTATCTGTATGAAGTGTACATATACATGTTTCATACATACACACATGTATACACATCTCACCATTTGGAAAAAGACTCTTATTGCCCTGAGTTCTGCATGCTAAGAAATATATTTTAAAAACATAAAAGGAGAGTACAGATAAGTTCAGGTTTGCAGTGACCATGGTCTGTGAAAATTAACCAGGGATACTAAACTTCAGAAGCATGTGCTTGTTTTTAAAGATTTCAGAAGAGACTGTGGCCTACATGATAGAACCTTTAATGCTGAAGCTGCATTTCAGCTGAATTTATTCAAAGGTTGCCCACTGATCCTTGTTTATCTGCCTTTGGTGTTTTTAGCTGTTAAATGAACAAACTTAAATTCTTTTGTACAGATGAGAATGAGTGATTTAACTATTTTAAATGGAAGAATATGTGAGTTCTGAAAGAACTTATACCGATTATTGAATTATTTATTTTGGTCTTTCCCTAAGATGCCTCATCAAATCCTACGGAAGAGCACATTTCTTTGTTTGTGTGCTAGTTTTCTATTCCACTTTTCCTTCAGGTGGTCAAGATGATTTCAGTGGAGATCAGGGTTCATTTCCCCCCCCCCCATAAAATCAATTCTACAAGGGTAGGTTGGATTAAGAGTGAGATAATTTGTGATGTAATAAAAACTATCTGTTGGTTTCAAAAGAAAAAAAATACCACATATGTACATTATCTATCAATATTTGTACCAAACTAATTGTAGTGTTTGTCTGTTTTCATATGCAATAAAAGTTCCTTCAAGTTGTGCTCAATTCCTTCTGTTCTAGATCTATCAGTATAATTTTCTTCAAGGTCAGAGACAGTGACAGATGGCTACTTTCCACTCATACCAACATATTTATTCTTTAATGGTTTACCAAGCTCAATCCAATTTAGCTTCCAAATCCAGAGACAATCATGCACTCAATGAAAGTTACCATCCTCCCTATCTGTTATCCAGTTTTTCTGTCATTCTCCATTTATTAGAAGGGAGGCCTTTGGGCTACAGGAATCTCCAAGCAGAAGTCTACAAGTAGAGGCAGGCTCAGATGACCTTGCTAATAGATAAACAAGAATAGGGTCAAGACAAATCATGTAACTTGGGGAAAGTAAAGATACAGAAGTATAGCCTTTCACAGGGTTGTCTGCAGGGAGACTGTACAAAAGGTCAATATGGCCTACAGGTCCGTGTATCACAGCTTTGCCCCTGTTTTATGTGTGTTATTAATGTGATAATATTTTAAATAGATAGGACTTCTATCACACAATGACACCTATTAACTTGACTTTTTTGACCCCTGTGTATTTGTCCAAGATCTTTTTAAGCAACAGTTTATACTTATGGAGGGCATAAAAGTCAATATAATGTATGCAAGAAGGAATAAATAAAAAGATAAAAGGCTGTTTAGGGATTTAAAATGAGGAGACTTTATTCACCCTAACAATGGACTCTTGCTCATTGCCAATTTAGAGCTTCTGAAGTTAAAATTAACTATGCTTAAATTTGTGGTCATTGTGACTTGGAATCAAATATACTGACAGGATTAAAATGTTTTCAAATGCTTCTTCAAAAGCCTTGCCTTCAAAGGTCTAGGCATTTTTCCTCAAGGGAAAAAATAAATAAAAACAACTATAAAAAGCAGAGAAATTTCCTACCATTTAAGTAATAGACAACTTCTTGTTTTTTATAATTCTCTCTTCTTTGTCCAGATAAAACATTCTACCTATAAATTTATATTTGCTATGTATCTCCTAGTATTTTAAGGACCATATAGGGAATCTAGAGTTATAATATGAGCACATAAACAAAAAGGTAAAGGATAGTGGAATCCTTTAGATGTTACATTTATAAATATCCATAACATTAATGAAATCCCTTGTTTTTTTCCACTAAAGTTCTCTGAGGACATTATTTAGAAAAAGGATGCTGTACTGTCCTTGCAGAAGGAGAAACATAAAATTATTTTAATTTGATCTCTTTAACTAAAAACAACATTTGTTGGTAGAATTAAACACACTTTGGGGTTTGTATGAATATAAAATTAGGTCAAACAACTTCCTTCTCATTCCACACACAAAAAAATATGTTCTACAATGGTCATAAAAGGACACAAGTCTGTATGCTACAGATATATAGGACTTCATATTTTGAATAGCAACTCTGATTCATATAATTTGGAAATATTAAAGCTGAACAAAAATGGTTTGGGTAAGAAACCTCAAGTTTTAAATCTGAAAAAAAGACAGGAGGCAAACAGTGATGCTAACTTGTGCCAGATAATCTTAGCTCCAATATTGGTACTGTTTTGGTCATCCAAATGTAGTGGGTATCTGTAGTCTTCAGCAACCCAGTAGTGAGCATGAAGTCAGTGCAATGCAGGAAAGTGCAAAATAGCTACAGTGCAGAATGTAGATGAAATAAGAGGTGAGCTGAGATGCTAGCAAATTAGAAGAAAACACTTACTTGACATTCTATGGATGTTTGCAAGGGAATAAATTCCATGTCTATAGCTCTTGATCTTCCTCCTCCTGCAAAACCACAAAACTTTGATTAGTACTGGACATTTTTCCCTTGGCTGGTGTATGTCAGAGATTAAATTCTGTTAATAACTTCTTCTGTTTTTTTTTCCTTTTCAATATAAGAGAGAGAAAGAAAGAGAGAGGAAAATTGTAAAACATCGAAGTACCCAAATCAAGAGGGAAAGAATCATATAAACAAAATTGATTTTGATTGCTCAAAAGTCCAATTCTTTGTCCCTTTAACAAACAAATGAAGATAATCTAATTCAAATATACAGACCAAATGTATCAGTGACCTAAACTGCAAGTCAGGAATAGCTTTATCCCTTCAATGATGTTTAATTATTCTTTTGACCAACTCTTATGCTTAGATATCCACAATTCCTCACGTCTTAAGAATGTCAAATACTATGTATAAAGCCATGGGCAAACGTAATTGGTTTGCATCCAACAGTTTGGATGTTGTACTAGATTATAAGTAACAGCCAGTATTTGAGGTTCTGCTTTTCTAAACATAATTGTTTTCACTGTTTTAATAAGTTCTGTAGAATAATAAAAATGACAGATGAAGTTTGGTAAAATTAATGTTTTATTTTTTAAAAAAGTTACACAATATAATTTGTCACTGATTAACTTGTCATCAGTAAAGAGGTGAAAAAAACATACCCAATATATATTCATTTGAAAATTTAGAAATATAATCACATGTCATTCAACCTGTTTTTATCAAATACAAGTCTCAAAAATCAAGTCTGATTTTCTTTCTGTTGAAAGACTAATCAGAAGTATAAAGACAATTAGGTTAAATAGTTCAACCTCTGCACATTAAAAAAGACATTGATTGGCATTTTAAGTTTAACATTAACATTGTCCAAGATTTTCTTGGACTAAAAGCATTTAAAATATAATTAAATGTAATTCTATATACACACTGGGAAATCATCTAAGCTAGAATTGCAGGAGTCAGTCAGTCTCTCGATTTATCTATATTAGTTCTATCCTTCTCAAAATAGTACTAATTAATATACATTACACTAGCACTAACCAGAAGAATGAAGATCATGAAAGAAAACCTAATATTCTCTAAATTTATCTCTTTTCAGAAATTCAGTTTTTATACATGAGGGCAAGTTCTATAGGAGGGGCATCAACACTCAGCTCTAGCCCAGGGATCCTACAGAACTTACTAAATCAATTCTGATGAATTAATATGTACCAAGTCAGATATAGATTGATAGCCATAGGTGGTGGCCTATTAGAAGTTTCATTAAGAGTATTATTTTGTTTGTTTTGACAGTATTTGCTTAACAGTATTTGTGTGGAAATTTATTTTCTCATTGATAGAAACTCTGTACCCATGCAGATTGTTATCTTTATTTGTAGATCTATATTATGTGCATGAATGGTATGGGATTCATTTCCACCTGTTTTAGGAAAGCAAGTTAAAAACATTGCACAAGAAAGGAAAACTAAGCCACAGAAGTTGAGACCCATCAGCTTTCATATTCCTCAAAAGTTTTTATGGAAAACTCAATGAGTCTTTTGCTCATTCCAAATCAAAATACATCAAGAACTATAGGTAGTATGGTAAAGTGATTGCACAGACTAAGGAAAGACATTTTAAGCTTCTACCCTACCTCTAAACCATGAAAGCTCATTAGATTATTTTGGACCAGTCATTGTCTTTCATCTCAGTTTACTTTGTAGGATTATTGTTTGGGGAGTAATTAGTGGAACACGTATTAAGTACATCAGCCTTAACTCCAAGAAAAAATGTAGTATGTAAACCTAACAGCTAACAATAATAATAACAACATGTGATTTCTGGAAAACACCATTTCTACTCAAGTTATTGTGCAGATTAAAATTGCTCTCAGAGAAAAGAGGTGAAATAATATCATTGTGCCTATTTCAAAAGAATTATCAGGGGTTCAACCAGAAAATATCAGGGGCATCTGATAATAAGATGCAGTATAATCCATGTGTCAATCTTTAATTACAATCTTTAATTCTGAACTGGTTTCAAAGAACCTGATTTAGCATAACAATAATATCTAACCAATGAGGAATTGCACTCATAATCTATATATTATAGTTCCTTCAGATTTAACAATGATGAAAGCCAACAATTTAAAAATATTCCCTGAGGGCTCTAATAATCCCTAAAGGAAGTGTTTTGTTAAATTAATTAAATTTTACATCATAAGGAACAAATTTTCAATTCCCTTAAAACTTGAGGCTATTGACTATGTACTATAGAATACTCCAATTCTCCATTCCACATTTCTTGTATATTGTGCACATTTATTATTATTCTTTTTAAATTTGGGTAGTAATAAATTGTCAATTTAGTTTTAATAAAACCTTCTCTAGCAAACTTAATGCCTCTGGCACTTGAGAAGTCACAAGGCCATCAGGGCCAAACAGATGTTGATAACAAGTGTTTTAACTGGATATATTGCCGTTGAGCCTTTCTAGATAAATTATGTTCCTTTTGTACAATCTCAAAGGTTTCAAGTAGCATTACTTATGAAGAGTAATGATTCCATTATAAGCCCTTGTTTCTTTCTAAGAAAAAAAAACTTGTTATGAATGCTTGCATCCAGGTTCTCAAATCTTGAAACATAATTAATTGAGACAACAAAGCACATGTTTAAAAAGGGAGAGCTTCTACAGATCCTTTCTCAAAATGCCTTTGAAGTTACCCATTATTAACGTCTCTGTTCTTCCTGTGGCTCTGCCCTATCTTAACAGATACATATTAACACCAATAGCTGTATATCTTACACATCTTAATATTCCCAACCAGAGAAGATCCCTCACCTTGGCCCAATGTAATGCACTACCTTCAGCACTCCTAGCTGGAATATACAAAAAAGTTACCATACTCTTTACGACTATGCCCTTGTGACTCAGGACATGTAGAAACAACTGTACATGTTCTTTTGTACTGCCAGTTTTACACAGCATCCTGAAATGCCCCAATTGCCCCATTCCTGGCTAGTAAAACAGGTCGAAGTGACCAGTAATACAAATAATTCTTACTTTCTGATATTAATCTTTAAAAAAACAAAAAAGACTCTCAGGCTCTGTGCAGTAGCATACAAAGAATAATTAAAAGCAATTGAACTTGTTTGAGCAGGCAATGGCTCTGCCGCAGCATATAACAAATAACCCAACTGGTCATTTTTTTTCAGTGTCACATCCTATGCAGCTGATCGTTCTAGCCCAGAATGACATTAAAGTTCAAAACTATAAGAGAATTTTGAGTTATTATCCCATAAAAGTGAGTCACTTTACATATTTACTGACTTATTTCATGCATGTTGCAGAAATTTATAGAAATGAGAGAGAATGATTTAAAAATTAATGCAAACAGAAATAGCAAAACTTTAGAACTATCAATTCTGGCCTGCAAAATCCAGGTGTCTACCAGATGGCAAGAATGCATTCAGTTTGCTGCTAACTAGTGATTCTAAAGTACTGAATTGCAACTCAGATAAGGCAGCCCTACTATAGAATAAAGTTTAACCACTTCATTATGTTTACCTTTCCTTGAAATGGTGGTGAGATTTCTTTTAGCTGTGACATACAGTATGTGTATATCAAGAGATTCTTAACCTGCCTTTTCCCTGTCTACTTGTCTGATCTCAGGTATCTTCATTTCCTTTGTGTATTTGTTCAGCCTTCATGATCCTCTGATAACTAGAGTGAAAATGTCTTAGTAAATTTGACATATATGGCAAAGTGAATCCCATCTTATTGGTAAGAAATATAGAGTTTTTAATAATGTCTGGTAATAGCCCTGCTTTAAGATTTCTTGTTCCAACTGCTAGACATCTCTATTAAAGAAATCTAGCACTTTATATTGACTTTCAATCTAATCCTACACTTAAATTCTCTGTAATTTCCACTAAGATCAATTTCAATTGTTCCAAGGTAAGTATTCAGAGAATTAGTATACTTACATTAATGACATAGACTGAGTGTATTCTGTGATCCTGCATGCAACCAGAATGAAATGAAGCATCTCAAACTACACACTGTGATTTTTTTTTTTTTTAAAAAAAAAAGCTTGTAGTTTTTAGGATACAAAAAGTCTTAAGAGAGACAATTTCTCCTGCAACTTATTCCCAGCATTTTTATGTTGTTTCTTTGCTCACTTTCTGTGTGCCAAAACTAGTGCTGGGATTTTAAGGGATGAAGTGGGTGCCTTATCTATTTGGAAGGTTTAAGTCATCCCTAAAATGAAAAAAGGACCCAAATTGAGGGCACCAATTACTCCGAGAGCCAGAGAAATGAACATGGCCACAAAAGATCTGCGTCAAATTTTTTGCACTTCTTTAGTAACCTATCTATTATCCAGGCCATTATCCTAGATGGAAGTTCGGAACTAACTTATATCACAGGGACTAGACTAAGAGAAAGGGTAGAGTGCAACTCCCAGCTCTATTTCTCAACCTCTTCTATAATGAGAACAAGCTAAGACTGAAGGATAGGAAGGTCAATTATTGTGATCCATAGAAATTCCATCTCATTGACCAGATGCTCCATCACAGACTCTGCCAATTTTGAGTGAATGCTGCTGTGTTCAGATTGCCAGGACAGTATATGAATACTATTATGTTTTTAAAAATAATAATTTGTATTGGAATTTTATATAAAATACAGGAGTGATCGCTCAAAATTGGTAGTCTGTGATGAAGCATCTGGTCAATTATACACAGACACACATGCACATATGCACACACAAACACACACATTCAGCAAAAATATATTAAGAGCTACTAGAAATAAATATATATGTGTGTGTGTATGGACACAAATATATGGATATATCCACACGCATATTATAAATTTCATATTTTTTCTTTACTTTACACAGTTCTTCATCATTTTTTTCTCTAAAATCACAAAGGAAAAGAATTATCTGTTAAAGAGGGAGACATAACTAAGGCAGAGCAGTGGTGGGATTCAGCCGGTTCACACCACTTTGGCAGAACCAATAGCTAATTTTTTGTTGCCCAGGCCCAGAATGGACTTCCGGAAGCAGCATCCACACAGAGAACCGGTTATTCACATATTTGAATCACACCACTGAGGCAGATTATCAGGAGGTAGCCCAAATCTGCAAAGATGAAATCAGCAAAGCAAAGGCTTGCAACAAAAAACAAAGATAATTTTAAAAAGTTTCTTTCAACATATAAACAAGAAAAAAAATCAAGGAAACAGTAGGTCCACTTAAGAGAGAAGATGGCAAGGAAGGAACAGGCAGTAGAGAGAAGGCAGAGCTGCTTAACTCATTCTTTGCATCAGAACTGTAGCCCAACCTACCAAATACTAACCGTAAAAGACAGACTAGAAATAAAAAAATAAAATAAGAAGAAAATGGTTAGAGAACATCTATCTGATTTTGATGAACATAAATCACAGGGACCCAACAGATTACACCCCAGAGTTCGAAAGGAGCTGGCAGATGTTATCTCAGAACCATTGTACCATATCTTTCAAAAATCCTGGAACACTGGGAAATTACCTGAGGATTTGAAAAGAACTGATGTGGTTTCCATCTTCAAAAGAAAAAAGAAAAAAAGAAAAAAAAACCAGACCCAGGAAACTACAGACCAATCAGCTTAACATCAACATCTTGGAAGATATTGGAAAAGATAATCAAAACACAGATCTGTGAATATCTAGAAACAAATAAACTTATAACTAAAAGCCAGCATGAGCTTGTTAAAAACAGATCGTGCCAAACCAATCTTATTTCATTCTTTAACAAAGTGACTAAATTAGTAGACCAACAAAATGCTGTGGACATAGTATACTTAGACTTCAGCAAGGTATTTGATAAAGTAGACCACAACTTACTTCATGGTAAGAAAAATGTGGATAGACAGAATCACCGCCAGATGGATTTGTAACTGGCTGACAACCGTACTTAACGAGTCATTCTGGTATAGGGTATCCTGCTTGAGCAGGGAGCTGGACTAGAAGACCTCCAAGGTCCCTTCCAGCTATATTCTGATTCTGATCTTCCCCCCATATCTTATCTCAAGTCTATAAACAAGTCTTTAAAACCTCATCAAACTTCATAAAAAAATCCATTAACAGCCACCAAAAACAACATATTAAAACTTTTAATCTTTAATCTCTTCAAATGATGTCCCACAAATTAATTTCCTATCATCTTCTCTTTAATTTTAATACTGTAATACTTTAATACTATAGCTTATCACTTTCTTTAGAAATGCAACAAAAACTCTCTTCTTCCCATAGTTTATCTATAAACAAATCTTTAAAGTCTCGTCATTCAGGTCAAGAAAAATCCATTGAAAGCTACTAGAAAAATCATTCAGATACATTTTAACCTTGGTTGTATAAGCCAACTTTGTGAACCTTTCTAGTTGTAAAGGTCTATCTATCTCTTTTAAATAATGTCCCCAAAGTTTATTTGCTTCTTTCTCTATTTTTCCCTCAAAAATTCCTTCATAATCACATCTTTTTGTTGATCCAAAATAAGAAAACTATCCAAATCAAAATCCATTTATTCAAGTCACTCTTCTGGGTTCTTATTTGTATGATGCTTATAACTATTAAAACCTCAGGTAGTTTCATTCCTGTGTAACAGCTTTGTCAGTATCATTCTTGTGGCCTGTCAAACTGCCTAATTTTTTATTATATCATCTTCTATTTCTTCTTTTAAGCTATGTATATAGTAGCAGATAGTCTAAGGAGAAAATTCTGCATATATTGTTGACAAATATCCTTAAATTCCTCCAAAGACAAAATACTTTTTTCTACTCTGGATCTTCTCTTTTAGTTGTAATTTTTGATTCTTATGGGTTGTCTGTAGTAGCAAACCTTCAAGGCCTCCTCTTGTCATAGTGTTCTCTCATCCAGAACATTTTCCAAAGAAGAGACTTCTTATATCTTAACTCAAAATCTTCATATATTTTAAGTAAAATGTTAAACAAGCTAGAGGAAATAGTCTTATTTCAAAATCTTATTTCCAGTCAACCAGGTGTCTTAGTCGGTTAAAAAGCTTTCCCGAAATCAACATTCCAAATACCCTTTTGTTACTTCTTATCTCAAGTCTATAAACAAGTCTTTAAAACCTCATCAAACTTCATAAAAAAATCCATTAACAGCCACCAAAAACAACATATTAAAACTTTTTTTCTTTAAATTTTAAACTTACAAAAAATTTCTGTCACTGCTGGTTGAAGGAAAATCCCCCAGTATAGTAAAAACCTGCCCTTCTAAAGATTCTTCATATCTTAAATGCAAACTACAATGATTAAGAAAGAAAATGGACAAATCCAGTACCTCTTTGAAGGCTCTGAATTGTGGCTTTGGCAAAGCTGACTCTCCAGGCTCCCAGATCTGTGAAGCCCGGTGGAGATTGCTATGTTTATTGTCTTGCCATGGGGAGTATCTATATGGTAATCCTGTAGGTAATCCAAAGTCCTCTCCATCTTCTGGTGAAGAGTACAAGGAGTCTGTTCAATCACTAGCTCCTTTTTCTACAATGATCATCAACTTCACTCTTTATGCAGCTTTTTTTAGTTTGCCATTGCTTCCCTGAAGGCAGGACAGAGTAGAAACACTATTATAGATTTTACCAAAATTGTAATTTAAATGAATAAAATGTTCTGATGCCAATCTCTTGATCTACTCTCAGCTACTGTAGCTAATTACTATGAAATGCTTTTATTCTGCCTGACCAATAAACAAGACCTATATTCTTACAGGTATCCCACAACACATCTAAGAAGGCTTTGTGTTAACCATGGCTTCTCAATATTAAGCAATGACACTAAGCAATACATTGTGACTTACCAGCTACAGCTAGTTTTACACATTGCATTGTGTTAAACCCATACAAACCACATTGCTGCAAAGTATGAGCCCATGTGTTTTTGTTGTATTTAAAACAAGTTTATTAAAGTAAAACTAAGCCTTTTAAATCATGTATTAAACACCATGCGTTGCTTAAATATTCAGCATTGGATTTAATTGGAGCTAATTTATGCAAAGAATGCTTTATTAGTTCTCTCCATCGGTGGATTTTGCTCAGTCTCACAATTTTTGGCAATGCCTCATTCTTTAGTTTTTATTCCAAAGACAGTGGAATACAAAAATTCTCTTGCTGCAGACAACTTTCCTTGCTAACGCCCTAGTCTCTTAATGGAGCATTTTGCTCTAAGGTAAACAATACACTTGTGGGTTATCTTGATGGTTTATGTGAGCCAGACTAAAGACGATACATTTCAGACAACACAGTCTCTGCTTGATAATATGAACAGACAGCCAATATTACCAAATGATATTAGAGCATGACAGAAACAGGGGAGGAGAGAAAAATGTCTCCTTGGTACATTTATCCCATTTGCCAGCAAGTAACATTTCTTCAGTAATATTAAAGTTATTTCTTGTTTGATGGAGGTCAGGGAGCTGTCAGGCCTGTAAAATGCCACATTTTGTTTCCATTCCTGGCAAAGATTGTAGGGGAAGAGAAATGCCACTGAGACCCAACTCTGTGACACTTAAGCCAGTCTTTCTGCAACTTAATTAGATTCTCATTTTGTCTGTTAAAATTGGCCAATGTTTCCTGTTTGTTTTCATTAAACGGATTCATTTCTGCAGCAGTGTCTACCAGATTATTGTAAATTGCATTTAGAATATCTACATTCAGAACTGGCCTCTGCTTGCCCCCTCCATGAATTGATGATAACATGAGCAGAATGGCAAATATTAAGCAGTCCAAGATTTAATCAGATGAAGTAGTATTTCCATCTATGAAAAAACTTTATTTTAGCTTTCTTCAATCTAGCATCTGATGAATAAAACTGTGAAACTAATCCCATCTTCTATACAGTAACAGTATTGTCCCAGGGGTTAGGAATGAGGGGAACAATTGCTTGACACCCCTGGATGATGTAGCATGTGAAACAAAGTTCTGCAAATGAGAATTTATTTTTAATACATCTTATTTCCCTGAAGATATGACAGAGACTAGGCTCAGCTTCTCTTCTTACATAATTCCATCATACCTCAGGAATGTGTTCCTTTTCAGAACACACACACACACACACACACATGGACGGGGGTGGGGGGCACAAACTTTCCATTGTTAAAATATTGTTTATCTTCATAAATGCAGAATCAAATTGACTAGAGACAGCCAAGGTCAGATTCTGCAATTGCTAAGGCAAATTTGATAAGGAAGATGTAGTAATATAACTGATAAACTTTAAATATCCCATAGTCAATTAAAGGTGTGCACCTAATCCCATCTACATTCCTCTGCCGGTTAATAAGAGTTAATACTATTTCGGATTCAGAAATGGATTTAGTTAAAGATTGTATGGTAAAATGGGCCCAAAATATTCAAGAACCGATTCCATTGGATATATGGGAGGTAATTTGGGTTAGAAATGTAAAATTTACCCAGGCCCAAAATTTAAGAGAAAATTTTTATAAAATGTTTTATAGATGGCATCTGGATCCTAAAAAGTTGTCTTGTATGTATCCTAATTTACAGACCAAATGTTGGAGATGTGGCAGTTTGGATGCTACTTATTTTCATATCTGGTGGACTTGCAGAAATATAAAAGCTTTTTGGATTAAGATTTTGTGGAACATTCAAAGATTTTTAGGAGAAAGATAAAGTTTACTCCACAATTATTTTTATTGAGTGTTATTGTAGATTGTGATGCTAAAGAAACTAATTTGATGTTGAATTTGATAACAGCTGCAAGGTTATTGGTAGGACAATATTGGAAGAAGGATTGTTTGCCTACTATAGAAGAATGGACGCTTAAAATCTCAAATTTAGCAGAAATGGCTAAGATTTCTGCTTATTTGAAGGATCATTCACAAGAAAGATACATTTTGGTTGGAGAAGATGGATAGATTATATTCAGAATAAATATAGGACTAAAAAGTTCCATTTACTTTATGATTAAATTTTAGAGTATTATTATTATTAATAGTTTACTATAGTGGAATTTTATTAGTTTTATTATTATTTTTAGTATTAATATTGTTTAACAATTTGGATATTGTATTGTTCAAGAATTAGGATATTAACTTGTTTATATTATTATGTTTATTTTTAATTTGTTTATTTTTATGTTAAAGGGGAGTTAAAGTGCATTATGGACTTGGTTATTTACATAGTTGGTTAATGTTAGTTAGAGTATGATTACTATATTTGTTACCCTGTACTCAGCTCTGGGAAGTGGGGGAGAGAGAGGGGGGGTTTAGGGTGGGTGGGTTTTGGGGTGTATATTGTAACTTTTATACAACTTTTCAATAAAAAAAAGAGTTAATACTATTTCCAGCACTGCTGATGCCTTTAAAAACCATGGTTTACTTTAGCAATAAAATGGTCTTGCTTACAGTACATGATCAAACTTACCTGGTTCTCCTTAAATGATCCCCAAATCCTGGCAGCAAATGAGAGAAATGGTGTTTTCTCTGCTTCAATCGAAATAAAGGTTTTATTTTTCAATTGTTCTCTGTTCCTCTTCTTGCATTATATCCCCTTTGTGGGGATATAATGCAAGTATAGTATGGCCAGGAAGGATAGAGGATTCAGTGCCAAATTTCTCCTTAGAGTTTTGGCCTGGTCTTCGATCACAGAGTGGGAAATTGGAATCAATCTGTGGCCACTGTGGATGATTATTTAATAGGAGTCATTTGAATTCCATAATGGCCAATTGGAATTAAGAACTAATTAAACATAGGAATCTTCTGGAGAGATTCTGTTTATTTTATTTCTTGATCTGTAGGGAAAATGTTAAACATAACAACTGGATAACTCTCTTTCGACTCAAGAGAATTGTTCTGGGAAAAATAGAATAAAAGATTGTTATGTATACCACTTTGAATAGTACAAAATAAGTGGGATATAAATAATGAATAAATATCATTTTTAATATGAATGAAATATAATTCTTTAGTTCATCTTTTGACAAGCTTGATATTTAGGTAGTACAAAATGGATTTAAAATGAATATATGAATTGACTTAACCATGAAAAGCTAATTATTAATTTCCAGGCTTTACTGTGGTTAAGATCCAATTAATTCATTCCAGGGCATAGAAAGGCAAAGCTATCAATCCAACTACATCAGATCTGGAGGACTATGACCAAATCTGTTGAGGGCAAATTGACTCTTTTATAATCATTCATCATAATCTCCCATAAATCTAGACAGATATTTCCTGCTACTATGTATTATTTAACTATTTCTATATTTCTGTACATCATTTGCTGAACTGCCTCATGCCTATGTACATTTCCAAAATGTCATTATTCGTATCATATAGGTGGCAGGGTGGGGGAGCTCCTGCTCTATATTGCAGAATGAAATTAATTGAAATTTAACGTACCAAAGGTGTCTTTTCAAAACACAACTGGCCTTTCTTTGTTTTTCCTTGAAGACATTTTGTTTCTCACCCAAGAAGCTTCTTGGATGAGAAGCGAACCATCTGATGAAACTTCTTGGATGAGAAGCGAAACATCTTCAAGGAAAAACCAAAAAAAGTCCAGTTGCCTTTTGAAAAAGCACCTTCGGGACAAGCATGACCTGAATGACTGTGAATCTTCATAGACATTGAGATTTAATCTTAACTAACTGGCTTCACTTGAACCTAAGCTAGAGATGTGGTTGTCACTTTTTCTCATTTTGTAAGGTTCATTACAAGGTTCATTTATAAAAATTATATTCATTTTGGTTCACATTTCTCCAAATACCTCTATCTTAGTTTCATTTTTCCTAGCATAGATGAAGTAACAAACATAATTAAGTTTCTGGCTATGTGGGTTGGAAAATGTAAAATTAGATAAGTTTGTATTTAAAATGAATTAAATACATCTATATCTTATTCCTAATCTAACTATGCAGTTTTGATAGGTATTTGAAGGGCATAATAGTCAGAAGTCAAGTAAAAGTTCTATTCAGTCTTTTAATGACTACCCTTGCTGCAAAGACTGTGCTACAATAAATGAAAATGTTTTGAAAAAAGCAAAAAAGAGAATATAGAAATTATGTTTGTTGTTTAAACAACAGTCCCATATAAAGCATTCACTGGCAAAGGAGATTAAAATATTGAGTTGTTCAAATCGAGTCAGAATCTCCTGCAGGGAAGATAAGTTCCTAAGCAGATCAGTGTCACTGATATAAAGAGTTGCCAAGTTGCATAATGCTTGATTTACTCAATATATATCGAGAGCACAAATTAGATTTAAACAAAGTTGAAATAAAAGTAATTTCATGCAATTATTTCTTGCTAAACTAATTCCCTAAACTGGTTTTCTAAAGTTATGAGACATTCAAAACTTGGTGCCTCAAGCTTGTTTTTGTGAACTTTTTCCTAAGTTCTTGTAGATCTTTTCCTTTTTATGACAAGGGCAAGAGATTACTCACTTCTTCCCAAAGTCAACACACATATTGGTGGAAACGGCAGGAAATAGATTTTAGGACCAGGTGAGGCAGGCAGAGTTTTTCTTAATGAAGAATGGCAGTTGCGTGATTGATTGTGATAGAATGGTTTGGATCACTTTGGAAATCTCCTCTGATACATCCAGCAGCCAGAAATGGTTTCAATGCACCCAAGATCTTGGTTTGGAAAAAATACTTGGATGAAATAATTTTCATAGTCCCTTTTAACTCTATGATTCCATTTTTTTTCCTTTTCAAACAACAAGCATTGCAATACGTGAATGAATTTAATTCTGCCATTAACAGTTTTTCAGAAATGATGGCAAAATAATAAAATAAAATATTACACCACCTGATACCTACTTCTGCTATTGTTTCCCCTCTTCTGCTTTACAGCTTTTGCTCCTGCTCAAAACAGCAGCAAAATTGACCTTCTTCATCTCATTTGTAACATTTTTCAATTGGTTAGAGATGCTGATTGGCTATCATAGTTCAGAGATTTGCAGTGTTTAATAGTCTTCTCCATGTGTCACTCTGGAAACCAGGTACCATCTAGATAGCTACTACATTAGTATATTTCAGAACACCTATCTTATGATAGGCAATTTGACAAATTATCGAAAACTTTCAAAAGACTGCTTAAAAACTAAAAGAACATATCTTGCTTTCAGATATAGTATATGCAGGGCTTTTTTTCTCATGGAACGCCCAGAATGGAGTTCCGGCACCTTTTTTGGATGGAAACTTGTAGGGTAGGCAAGGCGGGTTGTATGAAGTGTGTGAGATCCGGCACCTTTTTTTTTTTTTAAGAAAAAAAGCACTGAGTATATGACAACGTATAATAAGAGCTTATGATTTAACTTAATTAATATAAGAATGTTTGCAGAGTTTGAAAATGCTACCCCGGACAGACTTCAGAACAATCCAATGTGCTTAATACTTGGTATCATTATAGCTGTAATGAGTGTCCATGCAAATATTGAACTAATTTCATTTTTTTTCACAGGCCTCTAAAAGTCTATGCTTTTAAAGTAACTAGCATTTGCCTTTATTACTTTTCATTCTTGCACTGGTCACAACTAACAATGTTTTTATTGTTACTAACCTGATTTAGATCAATATTAGAAACACCTTTATTAGAAGAGTATGAAGTGTTCTCAGTGTCATAAGATTCAATGGTAGAAAACTATTTTGAACATTTATTGGATAGATTTACTTTATTCTGTTGGCATAGTTATGCTTGGGGGAAATTCTAATTCAAGACTGTGGCTGAACCAAACTTTGTATTTTCCATTTGTTGTTATTGTTGAATGTTTAAATCTTTGCAGGATTTATTTGGAAAATTTAACACTAAGTACAAGATTTGCTTAAAATTACTTTTCCTTCCTCTTCACTATTCTTAGTTTTCTAATATCCCACAACTCAGAAATAATGAATGGAATGGAATGGAATGGAACGGAACGGAACGGAACAGAATAGAATAGAACAGAATTTTTTATTGGCCAAGTGCAGTTGGACACACAAGGAATTTGTCTCCAGTGCATAAGCTCTCAATGTACATGCAAGTAATAGTGATAATCATGATCGTAAACAACTTGAAAATACATTCATCATAAATTGTAAAATACAACACTTCATCATAAATCATAAGATGCAATATTTAGTGATAGTCATAGAATACTAGCTAAGCAAACAACATAAATCATACTAGGATACTGAAAAACAATATAAATTGTAACATACAAGCAACAAAGTTATAGACATAAGTTGATAGGTAATAGGAAAGATGATGTTAAATTAGAAAAAGCCATAGTGACACTACTTGAATAAATGTTGGAATTTTTTTAATCAACTAAACAAAATGTCAAAATGTTTGTCATAACATCTTCTGATGCAGTATATTTTACATTCAGAACCAGAAGAAGAAGGGCAAAGATGCATGGGAAAGGTCAATTTCATTGTGTGGTTAAGCAAACATAGTCAGGAAGTAGGAGTATGTGTATTTCTTGGGAAAATAATAGAATGAAGAAAGGGAACTATTCTTTACAGCCTGTACTTGTGGTGATTTTGTCTGAGCTCTTTCCTCCCTGAGTTGGGTTCCTACCTTGAAAGAAAATACAAGGAAGGATTCATATAGCTATCTGAGGAATTTCCTCCCATGAGTTTGTTTTAGGGAACAAACAGAAGATTGATATTCCTTTCATATGGTTTCTCTTTCTGGCCAGACTCAAATGGGTTTCTATATTTGCTGTGTTTTCAGATTGGGGATAGATTCATTTATTGCCAATTAGAACAGTTTTGTAAATATTGACCCACAAATCTCTTTCATACCATTTTGTTTTGTCTAAAAAAAGACGAAACTGAATATTTGTGTATTAATGTATTTACCCATAAAATAAATGTTTTGTATCATATTGATTTACCTGACCTATTTTTCTACGCTCTTTCATGAACTGCAGTTATGGATAGAGTTTTATATGGCACATTAATTTTTAATGAATTCTGATAGTTCTTTAAGATGAGAAACAAACTGTAAAATTCAGAGGTGTAAAATCCAAACAATGACTTTATACTGATCCGGGTATTAATGCAGGATATCAGAATGAGGTTAAACAAGAGGACCAAATAAAAGTCTTCATCATCCCTAAAGTTTACAATAGTCTACTCAAAAACCTACATGAATGAATAAAGAGTCCCTAATTATCTAGCAACTCTTTACTGTGCATTCATTTCATCACTGATTAAACACTGAGCTGTGACAGATTTGAAGCAAATGGAAAGAGTATTTAAGGACAACTCGACAGAATAAACAAATCTGCTTGAAAAGAATTTTGGATAGGATGTTGGCTACTATGCAAGATATGAAATTGAAAATATATGTTGCTTTTTTCATAGTTATTCAGTCTTCATAGTGTAAAATAATGCAGCTTGGAAAAATATTTCTTTTCTAAATGTCATTAATTTAATTTTATTAGGAGATAAGCAACTACTGATTGAAAACTGCTTAGATGAAACAAATAGGCCATGTTGGAATTTTGAAAACCCAACCGTTAATATTGTGGAGAGATAACGTGTATGATGTTCAATGTTAAATGCTGCTGTGTTGCTTTGCACGCAAATTTATTTCATTTGTCTTTTGATGTTTATATTTACCAGGGTGGACATTTCAGCAATGAAAGGAATGTTTTAAAAGATCAAGAAAGCAAGAGTTTATATGTAGGTTAATGTTCCTGTTATTAAAGATTTAGCTTATTTTAGTACTTATGTAAGAAATGAATATTTATTTCTAGCAAAGTCAACAATTAACATCAATAAAATGCATTTTAGATCAAAAGACAATAAGAGTTTACATCTAGTAAACAAAAATTATTAGTACTTATGGGGGAAAGCCTATTTGTAACTCAAAGGTTTGTAATAAAATGCTTCCTTGTTAAAGATTCCAGGTTCATCTTTACAAATATTTGCTTTTGGCTCTAAAATAATATTGCAGAAAGTATCTTACAAAAAACAATAAAACAAAACAAAACAAAAGCATGCTAACAAATGAATAGCAGGAACAAAACAACAAAAGCAAAGAATAATAAACAGCAATAATAAAATAGTGTGGTATTTCTAAATACAGGAATAAAGTGTAAGCTCATTACACCCCATATATAACTGTGGTTGAAAAGTAGAAAGTGTGAATGCTTGATGTGACAATACCAGCAGACAGTAGAACAGAAAACAAAAAAAGTGAAGATCACAAAGTATTAGTTTTGAAAATCAAAACTGAGAGTTTGTGGGATCAACTGGAGTGCCTTAGAAAAAAATCTTGAGTGGCATTTAGAAAATCTGCACCTTGATCAAAATGTCCACTTATCTATTGTAAAAGGCCACAATGCTTGAATCAACATATATACTACGCTGATACATTATGACATGCTATGTTCTTGAGAAGAATTTGATGCAAATGAAGATCAACCTCAACTAAAGACCTGGCAGCTATGACTTCACAGTGTTGTGAACAGAGAACAATAATTCCATATAGTTTAGCAACAACCAAACCAAATAGTTGCTTTAAAAGGCACATCTTTGCTTGTTTGAAAAATCCAGAGAAAAAGAAGAAAACATCCTCATACTTTGGACCAAGAGTTTCATACACATAAGAGAACAACATACAACATTTAATTCTAAAAACACCGCAAGTTTTCCAAAACATCAAATCATTTAGGACTTGTACTAAGGAAGGAAAACAGTGCAGCTGATACAATAAAGGTTTCAATACTTTGCTCCTACTCAAGTTCTAGCAACGTTATTTGCTGAAAATTCTATGTATCCCAAGACAGAGTTGGGTATTGACTAAAATATACCTCAGACAGTCTTACTTTGCACCATCCCAACTATATGGTGCAAATACATATTATCCATACATTTATTCTACTGTAAGTTGCTCTATTGTAATGACTGAAGGGGACTTGAGTTGACTCAGCCACTGGAAACATGTTCCTTGAATGGAGAATCATGGAAATCCATTGGCAAGCCAAGGGAGGGTGGTAGAAGCAATCTACCCCAAGTGCAGGCAAAAACGTGGTCCTGCCAAAGTTGTCAAGGAAGCCATCTGGAAGACCAGCAGTAGATTTGGAGTTAGCCTACCAGTCAGCTGTTTGGCAGTCAATGAAGATGGAGCTGGCAGCATTTCCAGGGCCTCATGATATAATTCAACGTGTGGGGAAATTATATGTGGGAATGATTAGGCTGAATCCTAGAATGAGAACAGAACATAAATCAAAGGAAGAACATGCAAGAGTCAGCCAGATTCATTGCATTAGGAGACATAATATAAAATCAATCTGAGCTCTACTTTTGCAACCCCTGGTATGTCCTACTTGATCACTACTTTTTTAAAAGAGTAAAATAGCTGCCAATAGGCTTAGCAAAGCTATTTTTCCCACCAAAACTGTAAAAAAATAAAATAAAAATGGCAATAGACAGAAGTCCTTCCAATGACAATACATCAGTGAATATCACATCTTCTTCTTACGGCCATCAGCAGTTAAAAAGTTAGTTTTTAAAAGTGCAGATCTTTGCTGCAAAGGGATATCTGCCTCATACTATACCATAGCCTTCGTATTTTTCATGAGGATGTGAAACATCTGATCATAGTTTAAGCGAATTCTACAATTGAAACTGCAGTAGCTTGCTGTAACTCTCCATGATCCAAAGGATAGGCCAGCCTAAGAATTATGGGCACTGAAGTCCAACAAATCTGAGAGAATTAGTAATGGATGCTTAATTGAATTTAAATCTGTGTGTTTGTCAGTTCAAATTCAAATAATGTTAGAATAGAGCTAGAACTTCATCTAAATTTTGCAAAGTGTAAGATTCCTTCTCGTAACCCAGCAAACCTAAAGGGACACAAGGGATAATTAGCTAGAATCCCTAACTAAACAAGAGAGTATTCAATGTTGCATTTGTGTCACTAGCCAGAAAATTAAATGCTGATCTCTCTCTAATGAGAGCCTGCAGTATAAGAATGTGCATATTTATGCTGTGTTGGGAACAAAAAAAATTGTGAACTTATTAATTTCTGAAAGTCCCAATGGAACAGAGAAGATGTTCAGAATATATAGACGTAGGCTAGTGTTTTTCTTTAAAAATTAAAAATCAATTCATGTGCTGTTTCCCATATCAAAAGAAGATTTCTCAATCATGGAGAAGAAGATTGACACATTTCAAAGTATAACACAGAAAATGACTTGATATCATGAGTTGTACAAGAAAGAGAAGAAGTATAATTTTAATAGAGGGAAAAACATTATGATGGAATCATAACAGAATAACAGAATTGGAAAGGATTTTGGAGGTCTTCTAGTCCAATCCCCTGCACAGGCAGGAAACCCTATACCATTTCAGACAAATGGTTGTCCAATCCATTCTTAAAAACTTCCAATGCTGGAGCACCCACAACTTCTGGAGGCAAGTTATTCCATGATTAATTGTTTTAACTGTCAGGACATTTCTCCTTAATTCTAGGTTGGTTCTTTCCTTGAGCAAAGAGAAGTAGGTACTCTCTGATATTTCTTTTAGAACTCTTGAGAGAACTAGGTTGGTTCTCTCAGGAACAAAGCAGTCTTCTCCAGAAAGTTACAATCAACTGTAAGACATTGCAATTAACATGTTTAGTTCTTTGTTGAATTTGTGAAATGAGCACAGAAATCTCTGGATGTTGTATACTTAGAACTGCAGGCATCTGATACACATATGAAGAGAAGGGCTTCCATTGCAATGACATGACCCTGCCCTCATTCTTCTCCCCTTTACTCCGGTAAATACAATTGAACAGAAATCTTCTCTATTTGTATGTTATTTACAAGACTTATTCTTCATAATTAAGTAGCTAGATTACAAAGCACATTAATGTATTATATGCCATGGTATTACCTTCTGGGTCATTTCAGAAATTACACACAGGTAGTCCTCGACTTACAACAATTCATTTAGCAACAATTTGAAGTTGCAACGACACTGGAAAAAGTGACTTATGACCATTTTTCAGACTTATTGTGGTTGCAGCATCCCCAGGGTCACGTGATTTACATTCAGATATGTGACAACTGACTCACATTTATGATGGCTGCAGTGTCCCTGGGTCATGTGATCACCTTTTGCAACCTTCTTACAAGCAAAGTCAATGGGGAAACCAGATTCACTTAACAACTGGTTACTAAATTACCAACTGCAGCGATTCGCTTAACAAATATGGCAAGAAAAGTCATAAAATGGGGCAAAAACTCACTTAACAAATTTCTCACTTAGCAACATAAATTTTGGGCTCATTTGTGGTTGTAAGATGAAGACTACCTTAGTAGTTAGGCTTATTCAATTATGCTCCCATATTCCATATGCATCATTATCACAAACGGATAATATTAAAATGTTGACACATGGGACACATTTTATTTGCAGTCCCCTACCAGAATAATCCCATTTTCAAATTTGATCTTTCTTTTGTCACCATCTTCCACCATGTCAGGTTTTGTCCCATTCTGTTCTATTTCTGAGCTAGTAGACAGACAGGCAGATGGACAAGCAGGCAGAGCTGAATCCCTTCATTCATTTCTCAGATTCAATTGGAATAGGAAGAATGAAAATGTATGTCAAGCAGATTAAGAATGCAATAAAAACAAACATTTTCTCCTTATAGAAACAAACTGTAGGAGCAAACTCTGAGTTAACAAAATTTGAAAGTGAATTGAATATTATTTTCTATTGAAAAAGAAGCAATCTTTCTACAATTAAAAATCTGCAGGCCTTGAATGCTTTGTATTTTTATCTATTGAGCAACAGCTTTTAAATTAATGAAGATTTTGAAGCTTAAAAACAGCACAAGAGTTAAAAAACAGAATGGCTAGAATATTAAAATTTCAAGTATTATACTTTTTAATGAGTTTGTTTCAAATGTTGATTACTAATGAGCAGGTTTTTCTATTTCTTATTTTTTTAAAAAAAAAAAATCTTACAGTCCAACAGTCTCTTGGTCTTTAATGTGAATGGATAGATATCTTCAGATAAAGGAGTTTCAGACATTACTGATTTATCATTGAAGAAAAATCTGTAGTCTTAATCAGCGGTCTTCAACCTGTTGGGCACCAGGGACCAGTTGCGTGGAGAAAGATTTTTCTACAGACCAGAGGCGGCATGGTTTTGCATGCTGCCTGCATCCCGATAGGTGGACAATGCCAAATCCAATCTGATCATCTGGCTGACTGTGTGATGAACCATAACAACAACAACAAAAACATCCAGTGAGGCACTACCTTGACATGGTTGTGGGACTTGTGTGCTCTGAGGAAGATGAGAACTATGCCAGAGGTTCAACCATGGAGCTTCGCTTCTTTGCACGGCCCAGTTTCCGGCATGCCACAGACCAATGCCAGACCGGAGGTTGGGGACCCCTGATCTTAATCTGGCTAAAATTTGTGTTCAAATGAGTGATTTTGAATATTTAATCTACAATCCCCATCCCCCAAAATACTCTGAAGACTTAAACAAATCCACAACACCATGGAAAAAAAATTCAAATAGATTTTGTCATTCTGGTACCTGTTTTCCTGTACTCACTATGTTTGTATGTATTTGTGTATTAGTGTGTGTGAGAGAAGCTTACCAAATAGAATGTTCAGGAAACATGACCAAATAAATAAATTAATTCTACTTTATTGTAAAACTATATTAACAGAATCTCCCTATAAAGCTATAAAGGAGATGGTGGGCCAATCTTACATTACCTGGCCACCATGTCTTTGTCCCACCTCTTAAGTTTTTCTCACATACTCTTATGGGGAGAGGGGAGGCAGAATGTCATCCCAGCAAGATTTGTGTTTATAATTAATTAACTGTTCTGTTTTTTTATATTTTGTAAGCTTCCCAAAATCTGCTGGAGTTGAGCAGGTATAACAAATTTAAATAAATGCCTTTTTTTTTTTACCTTGGGGATGTACTAAATAAATTTTCCAAAAGGAAAAAAAAATAAAAAGGTGATCAATTTTCTCTAGAGCCAAACATTTATTTATTTATCATATTTATATAGCTGCCCACCTCACATAGCAAGTCTAAGATGTTATATTCATATAATGTATAGGGGACAGAATGTAAAAGAAAAAGGAACTCTTTCAACAGATATGTGCATTATTGATATATTTGCAGTAATACTTCCTAACTCAAGAAGATAGTCTCAATGTTTTTTTTAATGTACCTGCTTATTCTTCCATTAATTAAAATCTGTATATGCTGCATCATTTTTTGCTTAGCAGATATATGATGGATTAGAAGTGGCACCAGTTCAAACAAATAGTGCAGCAGCTAAGCAGAGTGTATCTATTATTCTCTTTTTCTGTTTTTGTTCTGCTTTTATAATTTCTAATTCTTTTAAATAATTATTATATAATAGTTTTAACTAATAATTTTCTTATTTATTTGTTTGAAGGGGATATTGTATGCCACTCAATGTCTCTTTCTGTAAAATGGGCAACCATCTACATTTGACAAATAAATAAATAAAAATTAGTTGAAAAGGTCACATGAGTATACTTACAGCTCTTCAATGGAAAAAGTTGTATTTGTAGGTACAAATGAACCAAGAAAGACCAATGAGACAGCCCTTATGCTATTTCTATTCTACATCTCAGAATACAGTTAGTCCTTGACTTACAACTGTTCACTTAGCAACCATTCAAAATTATGCTGACCTCCCCAAAAATACTTGACCCAGATTCAAAGCTCTGACAGCCTCCCCCCCCCCCCCGGTCACATAGTTGCATTTTGGGCACTGGTCAATCAGCCCACATGTACACCTGTTTGTAATGTGCCTCAGTGACATGACCATAATTTATGACATTTTTGCCAGGAAACTAGAGTTTAGGTTGTGAACAGTTTGTTCTAGACCAGGGGTGTCAAACTCGCCACATCACGTGACATGTCGTGACGTATCACGACTTTTCCCCTATTGCCAGAGCTGGGGTTGGTGCAGTTTTGGCATGATGCATCCGCGGGCTGGCAGTTTGACACCCCAGTTCTAGACCCTATAGGAAATTTGTTTCCTCTTTCTTCTCTGATCAAAATTTATCATTTTTCTTTTAAATAATTTTCTGTACAATTTTTTTCATAGAAAAACAATATCAAAGCTGATGAGCTGCCTGCTTGAGGCCACTTGAGATCTGGAATGCTACCGTGAGAAGATATTAAGATCATAGGAGGTAATTTCTAGCTGCTGCAACTCATGGCTGGATAACTCTCTAACTTTCCTAACTGCATGATCTCTTCACTAAGTGAAAGTAAAGGTCCATGTGCACCAACAAATTGAGTTCACTATACCATATAACTCTCACTGTTCTGCCAAGGACAATTTCCCTCTCTCAGGATTTCTTGCTGTCTGACACTTTGATCTGTTTCTATAGATTCTTCCTTGTCCAGGGGATTGCTTCTCTATCAGTGGCAACCAGCAACCAGTTACCTGTATGTTCAGTCTCTTGGCCCCATTTGTTGCCTTATGCAGTTCTTCTATCTTCTCCTATCTTCTCCGAAATCTAATTCTGTAACTTATCTTTGGCTCTCTTACATATTCAAATATCCCATTATATTCCCTTTCCCATCCCTCACCATCTGTATTTTGTTGGAACTATCTCAACCAAGTGACCATTTGGCTCCTTGTTGCTAATTCAAATGTGTTCTGCTGTATGATTTCCTCCTTGACCCACAGGCATACTTAACACTATTGGTATTCACTCTTTTTTAAAACTCCAGACTGTACCCTCTTACTTCATTCTTCAGCTGGATCTTTTCTCATTGAACCATGCATTCAAATATTTTAGTACAGAAAAATTCACTCTGGTCAGATTCCTCAAGTATCTCTGTCACTGTTTTCTTTTACTTATTATTCCTGAGTCATTTCATTTTTACAGATGGGTTAAATTTCTAGCCTGGGCTACTATTCCACATGCTTTTTGCTAAATCCATTCTTTCTCTTGATATCCAGAATAATAATTATAAAATAATTTATTTCAATATATAGCAAATTGTAAAGATATGTTGTTGTCACAAGAGGCTCATGAATAAATAAATTCAAACACATGTTTAGGCCAAGAACCATAGATTAGATCAGTTTATCATGGAATCTGCAATATCAAATTCTTGAAGTGCATCTATACCACATCTCTGCACAACATGATCTTAGTAAATTGATTTCTTTTTAGTGAGAGATTTTTGAAATTTTACTCACCTCAAAAAATATTTTTCTCTCATGGAAAATACTCTAAGATAAAAGTTATCATAATGCAATGTAAAATTGATAAAGTAAGGTAATTGTAAACAGTTAAATATAAGAAGTGAAATTTTATACTTCCTGCTGTGTATTGGGAGATAACCTTGCCATTTTAGCAAGAAGAAACCAAAATCTGAGATCAATCAACAGATCAGCAGGGATACCATTTTTTCTCCATGGATTTGAAACCATATTTGATAATGTGCTGAGGTTGAAAAACCTAAAATGTTACAAACCGTAAAAAAAAGGAAAAAAAACAGTTTTAATTTATTCAGTGGCAGTTCCTTTGCTGAATCACTTTTCCTTTGCACTGACAAATGTATAATGAATTTATCCATATTTATTAATATGCACCACTACCTTGGTGATCAGGTAGCTGGTTGGCCCTTTTTCCCCTCTCCCTCTCCTCTCTCTTTTTCCTCCCTGCCTTCTGAGCTCTCCTTCCACAGCTTCTTCTCTATCTCCTTCTCTTTCTCTGTTGTCTTTTTTTCCGTCTCCCACTAAAACCACCTCCTTTTATATCCTCTCTCCTCCCCACTTTTCTCTTTGGTGCACCTCCAGCTCATTCCTCTCCTGAAGGCTGTGTTTCTCTGTCTCTCTTTCTCCATCGCCTTCTCTTTCCCCCTGTTATCTTTTTTTCCTCTCCCTTTCCCACCAAAACTTCCTTTAATATCCCCTCCTCTCTCTCTTCTCCTCCTTTTCTTTTTGGTGCACCTCCAGCTACACGCTGCTTCCGGAAACGCCAATCAGCTGGAGCCCGTCACTGTTCCTGGGGCTTCAGCCGAGCCCCGACCACCATGCAGCTCCAGCTGTCTCTCCCTCAGGCTTCTGTGATGCTGCCACTGCTTCAACTCTTTCGCATCCCCCACTACACTTCTCTAGAATGGTTGCATACCACTGCCAGGTGCCAAAGTAAAACCCTGCCCCAAAGCACAAGTTTTAAAACTGTAAGCAACTTAGAGGAAAGTCATATTTTTTTCATTACAATCTGATCAGGAATAACTAAACAACTTTTAAAGTTTACTCTGGGTTTTGCTCAGTGGTGGGATTCAGCCAGTTCGCACCTGTTCAGCAGAACTGTTGCCCAGGCCCAGAATGGATTTCTGGAAGCAGCATTCACACAGAGAACTGGTTGTTCACATATTTGAACCCCATCACTGGTTTTGCTCTATATTTTATCTGTGCAAGATTAAAAAGTAATTATTAGAAATGTTATGTTTATTTTTTTGTTCCATGCCCAATGACACCAATGAAAATGCTACATTTTATTCTTGGGAAGGAATACACAAATTCACTTTTTGTTTTAGGAAGCTGCAGGACTATGAAGTTTGGAATAACTGCTCTAGGTAGAAAAGAACCAAAAATGCATAACAAAATTGAGAACGTAATAGAAAATGAAGAAGCTAAAGTGCTCTGGGACTTTAGAATTCCTACAGGCAAGCACCTGTCACATAATATCTCAGACAAAACAACTGTCGATATGAAAAAAAATGCCTGGATTGTAGATGTTGCAGTACCTATAAACAGCAGAATAGAAAAGAAAGAACTGGATAAAAGTTACAACCTATAAAGACCTTCAAATGGGAGTAGAATGACTGTGGCAAAAGAAAATAAAGATAGTCTAATAATAATAAGCACCTTACGTGCAATCCCAAAATGTCTGAAGCATCACTTGAACATCACTGGCATTGACAAAATCACCATTAGTCAATTGCAGAAGGCAACTTTACTTGGAAAAGCTCGTAATAATACCTTTAACACCATAAAACAATATCTGCTCGATAGGTGGATAAAATGCCATATCCAACATATCTAAATATTTGACTGACTAACCATAGTGATAGTGTGCCCTAGAAGCAGTGTGGAAGATGTCCCATTTTCTAATGAGAAAAAAAGGCAGGTAAATTGTTCTAATCGGTTAAATATTGCCTATGCTGAATCTCCACTAATGCTAGTGGCTTTTATAAGAAAAAAAATATGAATAAAAATGGCTTATCACTGATCAGTACTTGAAACTGTTGGACTTAGTAGTTCTGAATTTGAAGATGTCTGCTAGAGTGGAATCGACTATCCTCTTCTGTGTTTGAAATTAGCTTGGATTTTCCTCTTGTTATTTCTGATGATTATTTTAAAGTATTGTGTTGTTAAGTTTATTAATTTACTAAATTGTGTTTAAAGCAAAATAACAGGAAAAAATTATCATTCTAGGACAGAGGATAATTGGAAAGTGGGTTCAGTATTAGTATAAGCCAAAACATAAAAAAACACAAAAACACAAAACCCTAAGACATAGGTACCTGTTTTCCCATTCTCTACTTTTAACGAAATAACATAAAATTTTGGTAAATATAAAATCAATGCTGCACATACAAACACACAATTTGGAAAATAATGAAATTTTGGTGAATTTTCCATTAAAAGTAATACTGGTTTATCAATCACAATGGAAACATCCTTCTTCTATGCTTATCCCATCTTGTTCACGGGCAGACCATCAAAAGAATATTTTTTTTTCACCATTTGCACCAAATGTATCCAAATACAGTTTAAGAATGAAATTCTCTTTATTAAATTTACTTTAGTAAATTTATTTTTTATCAAAGTAAGAGAAATGGAATTAACTTTCCTTCTTTACTAAAACACATCTTTAATGAAGAGTTTATTAATTCACTTTCCCTGCCTTTTGTTACTCTTCTAATGCATTATTTTTAATGATGGTTGTGGTTGAGGGAGAACTGTTCAGAAATGCTACTTAAAATTAAGGTTTGTAAATCTTCTGGTCCCTTCTGGATATGTTTTTCATCCCTAGACATTCACAGACGTTGATGGTCTCTTTCAAAAAAGGGACAGGGCTGATTAATTCCTAAATGGGCTCTACCTGAAGGGAGAACACCATGGTGGGGGATGGGAGCACAAGCGCCAAAACGCATAATGCTCGGACAAGGATTACCCATATGGTCAAGAGAGAGGGGAATATAAAACAGGGAGAAAACATTGACCTAGAATTAAAAGGGGTAAAAAGCATCTGGAACCCCAGTGGAACGGAGGTTGATACTAAGAGAGAATCTAATGCCCCTGAGACCCGCAGCAGAAGGAAGAATAGAATGGGAATAAATACCATTGGAAGAGAGGAGGATAAAAGGGTGTTAGCAAATTCAAAAATTGACAATGAAGGGACAGGCAGCAAGGTCCGAAAGAACGATAGAAGAGAACGCAGCACTAAGGAAACATCTGGAACACAAATTGACTGGCAAGGGCCAGTGAGGTGGTCTAAGAGCCAGGTGCAAATGTCAGCCAAACCTATTTAAGTCATCCTTGTTAAACTGGCTTTTTAGCCCTGACGATGTTGGGAGTTCCCAACGAAAGCTTGGCGGTTTTTAGTAAAGTATTTTCTTACTTAAATTCTCCTGGTGGTTGCATATTATTTATTTTACTTATAGTTATGCCCGGGAGTTGTATTTTTATTATATATATATATATATATATATATAGGTTTTTGCTAACAAAGAATAAAGAGAGAATGGTATAGCTATTTCGAGTTCCTTTAACTCTCATCAGCCAAACTTACTCTTCTGAGATTCGAACCTGGGCTATCTGCATGTTAGGCAGATGTTATAACCTCTAAGCCACGGGTTCTCTCCCACTCTGTTAGCTATCAGGAGAGAGACAGGGGGAGGAGATTTATATATATATATATATATATATATATGTTTTCTGAGGTTTTCGCGGGTATTTGTATGTAGGTCTTTGGTTGTTCGGGTTTTCTCCCACGTAAAATTGGAAGTGTCTTGGTGACGTTTCGACGAAGTCCCATTCGTCATCTTCAGGCTGGTGCTTTCAGCTTCGTGCTGCTCGAGGCACGAAGCTGAAAGCACCAGCCTGAAGATGACGAATGGGACTTCGTCGAAACGTCGCCAAGACACTTCCAATTTTACGTGGGAGAAAACCCGAACAACCAAAGACCTACATATATATATATATATTTATACACTGATAATAAATTGCATGCTCAGTTATCTTGGATAGAAATTTCAAATAGGCCATATTTAACAAGAAAGCTTTATCTCTTCATCTGATCCCTCAATTTCTTTGATTGAACTCCCACCGGGTTAAGCATGGAACTGAGCAGGACAAGCACTACGGAATTGGGGGTTGATGTCCATGGCATTCTATTAGTGGGAAAGTCTGATTTCTGCAGCATAACTAGCAGTTCTTGAAATCAGAGAGAAATTAACTAAGATGTCTACCATGCCTCTTCGTTTTAAGCAGAAGTGATTCTGCAACTCTACTATATTGCAAGCAGAATACAGAAATGCAGTAAGCAGTGATACTTTTCTTAAAGAAGAGCAAAAGAAATCCAAAGCTATAATTAGACAATATCATTTAACAGCAAAAAAAAAAAAAAAAAAAAGATGTCTTCTTCAGGCTGCTCTCTCCCACAATAGGATCTACAGAAAAGGTTGTAGGGATTAGATTTAATTGCTATTAACAAATGATATGCTCATAAATTGTCATTTGATCACAGTGATCACTTTTATTTTATGCTGGTCACTCTTATCCTAATATTCTTCTAACACTAGAAACAAATAATATTGTTGGAGTCTGCTAAGATATTATTTGGACCTCAGCTTTGTCTGCTAATTGTGTTGTGTCTCACATTCAAGCAGGATGACTTTCCAACAACAGTATCCCCCCCCCCAGTCCCATTTTTACAATCCAATTTGGGAAAAGGAGAATTTCATTAAAAACAAGTATTCATTAAAGCAAAATGGTTTCAACTGACATCATTTCTGTAATTTTACATTATTTGCATAATTAAGCAATTGATACAATTCACATCATTTGTGTCTATTTATGACATTTGTACAAATGACATAAATTGGTGCAATGGATATAACTCCCATTTTGCCAATTTGTTTTAATGGACATTTGGTTTTAATGGATACAATTAGCCCATATTACACACATGAGGTAAACTGACACAAATGCTATAAATTACAATCACTGGTTCCATCACCCCCATTTTCAGTAGCCAATAAGAAATCAAAGTGGCAGAATTTGGCGTAATAAATAAGGAATTAAAACACTACTGTTTGTTCTTGTACAATTTTCAATAAGCATTGAAGGGATATGCATATGCTATTTATCTGTTCATTAATACTAATGGATGGGAGGGTCTAAAAAGGCAAGATGGCAAACAGTTTGAAACTCTACTTAAGTCCAGGTAGTCACAACATTTCACTGAGAGACTATTTGAAGTTACAATAGCACTGAAAAAATAAGTTATGACCATTCTTCATACTTACGACCATTGTGGCATCCCCATGGCCATGTGATCAAAATTCATACACATGCAACTGATTCATATTTATGATGGTTGCAGTGTCCTGAGGTCATGTGATTACCTTTTGCAAACTGCTGACAAGCAAAGACAATGGGGAAGTAACTGTGCTATTAACATAACAACCGTAGTGATTCACATAACAGCTGTGGCAAAAGTCATCAAATAGGGCAAAATTCACTTAACATATGTCTCACTTAGCAACAGAAATTTTGGGCTCAATTGTGGTCGTAAGTTGAGGATTATCTGTATATGCATATGTATGATGTTAATGTCTAAAAGAGGTAGAGTTTTGATTACAATAGTTTGAGCAACTTCTTGACATCTTCGACTGTCTCCTTATGGAATAATGGTGGTGTGTGTGTGTTTGTGTGTCTGTGTGTATAGTTATTTTCCTGTACTTTTTTCCTAAAATTATAAAAGAAAGAAATAGTGATAATTGGTTGGCTTATACAACTGCTTCAACAGCTAATGAGAAATAGAAACCGCAAGGTTTTTGTTTTTCTTTGTTTTGTTTTGTTTTTTTGCATCATCCCCTTATTGTTTTGTTCATTTAAATCTATTTTTGGCAACTTTAAGTATTAATGAACAGATTCCTCAGTCATCACTGATTTACAGTATATTAATTAAAAACAATGATTTAAAGCACATAAACTCTATATTTCACCTAGATCAGGCCAGATGCGTCATCCAGAAGCCGCGCTCACCTGTCCCGATACATTGCGCGACGTCACGTGACGTCGCAAGTTTGACATATCTGACCTAGATAGTTATCTGCTATCAGTAGTGATGACAATGATGTCATCAGTCTGAAAGAATCCACAAGAAGAATAGGGAAGGAACAATAGAGGAAAGCAAACTCAGCAATAAATATACTACATATTAAACAGAGAAGATGATAGTAATCACTAAAGGATAGCTAAAATAAAGGACAGAGGATATAAATTTGCTCAGTGCTTGTTCATGTTAATTTATATGCACAGACATATATGTTTAAAATAAGATGAGCACCAGGGTAGTTAAAACTATAAAAAGTTTAATTAAAAAATGCCAAGCTTTCGCCGTCACCTGCCGACATCATCAGGGCTTAAAATGCTAGGAAGTGAGGAAGTCCCTTTATAAGCAAGCCAAGGTCTGCGCCCGGCTCCTCGATCTTGTCATCGGACCTATTTGGGTGGATTGCACTCCGGAGATCCATTTCTTCCTGCACCACTTATCTACGTGTATGTCATCACTTGTCTTCTTTTCCTTGGATTCCAGGATAGGTGGAACGCCCTCCCTATCTCCCTGGTTGTTTTCACCCCCTCTTCCACTTTCCTGCTCAGGCTTGTTTGATGACTTGCATTTCCCCTTTTTCTTTTTCCCCCAATCCACATCCATGCAGCTGTTCTCTCTACGAGTGTTTTTTTCTTTCTCCAATACCTCCCCCTCGTACACAGTTGTTATTAGGGTGGTCTTGTGTGACATTCTGAACTATCTGGGTCACAGCGGTGAATTGGGGTGATTCGGTAAGCCATTTGTCCGCATGGTAAACCTCGTAAGTATGCCCATGCCCAGTCATCACGTCTCACCCCCCTTCATCTGCCGTCTTCTGCACTTCTCCTTCACACGCTACCATCGATATCATCAATACAGGGGGTACCCATTGCGCTTGCATATTCAGAAAAGATGGTTTCTTTCCTCCTTCTTTGCTCTAGCAGTACTGCAGTGTGACTCCACTCGTTTAAATAGGGTTTTGACACAGCTGACTTTATGGGTTATTGGATGGTTACTCTCGTAATGGAGAATCCTATCCGTACAAGTTGCCTTTCGGTATACCCTGGTGTTCAAAGACCCATCCAGTTGGCGTTGAATTAGTACATCCAAGAATGCTAATGAGCCCTGATTTTCCTATTCCATTGTGAACTGGATGTCTGGGTGTACCGAATTCAAAATGCCCAACATGAATATACCCAGGGTTCATATTTTTAATATTATTACTCACAGACACATATGTATTTATATTTAGAAATAATTACTATTCTTTAAATATAAATGCATATTTCAGTTCAGTATTATTAGGAACTCTTTAACCAAATGACCTGTATAGCCATGGTCACTAAATCCCTATACTTGTAGGGTTTTTTGTTTTGAAAATGGACTTGGAGCTTTTAGTTTTTCAGCTAAAGGACACTTTTAATTAGAGGACTGGTTTTTTTTTAATTATGACCCATAGTTATTTAGGAAACCAAGTGTAACATTGAAGCGGTTATGGCATTCAAGCAATTGATGTATAATGACTCTTAAGTGTGCAAATGAAAATGCAAATATAAATATGTGTATGAAATATAAATGCAAAGTTAGAATCCAATTTAAAAAACATTCAAATATTTTCTGGTTTCAGATGTATATAGTAGGAAGAAAATGCTCTGAATGTAAGCATGATTTGCAAGTCTTGACCATATACACTAGACCAGTCATGTCAAATTCACGATGTCACATGATGTCATGCGACATATCAGAGCTTTTTCCCCATTGCCGGCGATGGGGTGGGCACGGTTTTCTGGTGACATATCTGGTCCCTGGGCCGGCAGTTTGACACCCCTGAAATAGACAACCACCAAACAAACCTCACTTATTGAGCTGAGGTGGTGCAGCTGAGGCCCACAGCCAAGAGCTTGATCCTGACCGGCTAAAGATTGACTCTTTCTTCCATCCTTCCAAAGTCAGTAAAATGAGGAACCAGATTATTGGGGGCAATATGCTGACCTAGGGCTGTAAAGCATTGTGGAGTGGTATCTAAGTCTGAATGCTATTGCTACTGCTATTTCCAGACAATAGTTGAGAACTGTAAGCTAATCTTTGCTTATATATTGACCTTAGTTCCTTCATCTTCTCTCTCATATCAGTGCTCAAACACAATCTTTATCTTCTACTCAAAAATAAAAAGGAATAAATTGTTAATGCTTCACACTCCACACTTCCATATGCAACAAGGTATCTTCACTTTCTTCCAAATTCATGATGCTAACATGCCATCAGTTCTGCATTTAGGTCCCTTTACTTAATCATGGCAGCACTACAGGAGTCAAAGAAATTGGAAGTAACATGAGCCAAGAATTTACTTCAGACAGAGAACTGTTCCTTCAAGCATTAGTCATTGGATTTCTTAAAAAAAAAAAAAATACTGCCTTGATGTAGCATTTCCCCATTCATATCTAAAGTACCATTGGTAGGGGAACTCACCAAAATAGCTTGCATTCCCAGGTACAATATCATATAATTAAAAGGGGGCATATTTTGTCTCAGGACCAGGTTTTTTAATTTTATGTAATTTTATGCAATTTTATTTGTTTATTTGAATTCATCTCATGCATGTTACTCTGGATGGCACACATAATTAAAACACAAAGCTAAACAAACAACACAATTCAAATACAATATTTAAAATACAGTTTTAATTTTTTTTAAACTACACTTTGCTTAAAGCATTGTAATCTTTTTTCCTTAAAAAATATGCTTTATTAAAAAAAACTATAATCTTCTAATACTTTGTGTCAGGTGCAGAGAATCAGGACAATTCTTGTATAGGTTGCAGCATAAATGATTCATTGAAGCCTACTATATATACAAGAATCTGGTCAACTAATGGTCAAG
Source organism: Crotalus tigris (assembly GCF_016545835.1). Lineage (NCBI taxonomy): Eukaryota > Metazoa > Chordata > Lepidosauria > Squamata > Viperidae > Crotalus > Crotalus tigris. The sequence goes on from NW_024097206.1 coordinate 309,193, forward strand.
TCTAAACTGGTGCTAGATAAAGATCAACGGAATTCCAGGGGGCCTGAATTTGGATTTCTTATGGCAATGCAAGGACTCTAAACTGATAATGTCTTTTACCCTGCCCTCCAGATCTGCCTGCCCTTCTGGAAGATTATGGAGGCTTAAGCACCACATAGTGTCTAGTTATCATCAAGTAGTTGGATTACTTATATTACTTTAGTTCACCACCATTGCTTCTTTATATCTATGGAAAGACACCTATGCTCACTAATGCAGTAACAAATCTGTATTGAATTACAACTAATAAACTAACAGCTTGAGTTTTACAGAGAAGATTAAAATATTTAATTGTTGGTTTTCTGTAGAATACCCCCAATGTATTATACTTACTGAGATTTCTTTCTCAAAATATATAAAATGGAAAATAATCACTGGCAATAAGCAAGAGGAAACATGCATGGATTAGCCTGTATACATAACAAAAGCAGAGGCAAAAATTACACAGATTGTCTTCACTTAGATTCCTTTTCCTTCCTAAATTCCTTTTTGTAAAAAAAAAAAAAAAAATAAAAACTGTTTTTTACTTAGAATAACAGGGATAACCATAATGTGTCCACACTGGAAACATCCAGTACCCCAGCTTAATAGTTTGCAAACAACTATCCCAAAAGGTAATTTTGCATATTGAAAGCTAAGTGCTATTTTTCTACAGGTAATTCAAAAGGTCTCTTTACTTACAAATTTTCTCCTGCAGAACTAATTCATCCATTTTGCCATCTTGATATGAAGTTGCTTCAAACGACTTAGAATTGGCCATATCTGCTTGTTGTGAAAACTTTTTTTAAAAAAAGTTTTTATATTGGGTGTGCATAGTGGGGACACAGTGAATTTCAGGATGAGCAAGTTTTCATTCTAAACAAATATTTGTTGAAAGAAGTCCTAGTCCTTTAAATGAATTTCATTGGCATCATATACACAGGCAAACTACTTAAAAACAAAATGTTGTGTAAATATTTTATGTAAAAATTACAACAAAACCTAGTAGCAATGGATTTCTTTGAAAAATATAGTTGTTTAATTGTCAACTAGTACTAGTGCAGATACAGCCAGGAATATATGAAATGTCAATGAAAGGAAGCAGAGCAAAGAAAAAAGAAAATAAATTTCTGGCCAAGTAAGAAAAGGTAGACAGGGTTTTGTTTTTCCGAAGTCTGACTGATCGAAGTGTCTGATTAGTTTGATCAAGTAATAAAGAGGAAAATGAAGGCAAATGCAGAATTAAATATCTTCAGAATCTTAATTCACCAATTCTATAAAGTATTTAGCCCCTCCTTCAGAGTTTTGCCTTTTCCTACTGCCAATGAGCAATGCTGGAGATTCATCCATCACCTTAGTGTTCTGCTATAAAAGATCTTAATTTGATGCAGACATGAAAATATCCATTTATAGCCTGGTTTGATAGATATGGTGATACAATAGCACACAAATGTGAAGATCACTGAAAAACATTTGCAATATTTGGGGTTGATGAAGTGCTTGATTCATTCTTCTAATTTTTTTTTACTTCCTTCACACATTCATACCTCTATAACTTTTGCTAATAGTCCTAAGTTTGTTTTAAATTCATCCATACTATTATTACAATGTCTCAAAAATGGTTTGAGTTTCTGCAAATCAAGAATGTAATGGCATTTTGGACTCATTGGGCTGGCATATTTAAAACATTTGCTTGAACATGAGTTCATTAACAATATCATCACAAGGAAGAACAAACTTCAAAATTATGCTTTTGGGAAGTATTTTGGAAGTACTTTTTCCTTTGTTAGGTTTCAAAATACTGTACTGTAACTGGGACCATACAGTGGATTCTCTTTTCCATACTTTCCATGTACATGGAATTTTCTTCTCCAGTAATGTTTACTTTAGTCATAATTTTGAGGAAATTTTCCTCATAATGTCTTATCAACTGAGGAGTTAATAAGGAAGCAAACTTGAGACACACCAAAATCTAACTAAATCTAAAAGTAACTGAAGCTCTTCAATAAAAAGATTCAGACAAAACAAAATTTTAAAAGCTTGCTGATTTAAAATACCACGTTCCTCTCCACTTATTTCAGAATTATTCATTACTGATTATATTTACAACCAATAAAATTACTTTGAGCGCTAATTTAACAGTGAAGCATTATGCAATCAGGCATACGCAGTGTCTGCACTGATAATTTCTTTACTAATTCTGCTCCCAGTTTCTTTTACAATTCTGTGAAATGTAAATACTCAGAGGGACATGAGGGAAACAAACATGGTTTTTGAAAAAGAGGAATGAAATTACAACATCTCTTATTTTTGCAGGCACCCACAGTTGTGAAGTGCATCCTTTGATTGTAAACATGGACATTACTAGTTTATGGTACTTCTTTCAAAAATGTCTTTGCACACTACAGAATAGAATAGAGTAGAGTAGAGTAGAGTAGAGTAGAGTAGAGTAGAGTAGAATAGAATAGAATAGAATAGAATAGAATAGAATAGAATAGAATAGAATAGAATAGAATAGAATAGAATAGAATAGAATAGAACAATATTCTTGATCTTGAGCCTCTCTTCTAATGCAGGGGTGTCAAACTGCTGGCCACAGGCCGGATACATCATAGCAAAACTGCACTCATCTCATTGCTGGCAATGGCAAAAAAGTCATGATACGTCACAACATGTCACATGATATTGTGAATTTGACACCTCTTTCTAATACATTAGTTATTCCCCACTAGCTTGGTATTGTCTGCAAACTTGATGAGTTCCCCTTCTATCCCCTCACTGAGATCATTTATGAAGATGTTGAAGAGTACTGAATCCAAGACCCAGTATGCTTCCCTCCCTATAGGCATACCTGCTGAGTGTGATTGATCATCCAAATGCAAATACATTTTGTGATGGTACTGTCTATCCCATATTTTTCTATCTTACCAAGAAGAAGCTGGTGGTCTACTTTGTCCGATGCCTTGCTAAGGCTAAGTATATTATATCCACAGCATTTTGCTGGTCCACTACTTTAGTTACTTTATCAAAAAAAGCAATAAAATTTGTCTGGCATGATCTATTTTAAACAAATGCGTTCTGGCTTCTAGTAATCACCTTGTTTGTTTCTAGGTGCTCATAAATCCTTTGCTTGATTATCTTTTCCAGGATTTTCCCAGGTATTGATATCAAGCTGATAGGCCTATGGATCTATTTCCCTCCCTTTTTATAGATTGGAACCACACTGGCTGTTTTCCAGTCTTCTAGTATTTGCCCTGTGCTCTGAAAGATTGCATTCAGTGGTTCTAATATTACATCTGCCAGCTCCTTCAAATATCTGGAATATAAACCAACTGGCCCAGGTGATTTGTACTTATATAGGGTGGATAGGAAAGATCTACCAGTAATTTTGGGTGAAAAATAGAAAATGTTGGTAGAGGTAAAAAAAAAAAAAAATTCTGCCAGTGAAACTATGTAATCTTTATTTGCCTGCTTAAATTATTTTAGACTATATAGGCTAAAACTGAATCTTCTTGCCTATTTTTCTGTAATCTTCCAAGCCACAGTGCTGTGTTTCTGCTATGCAACTTTAGACCAGAATAATTATTAATATCCTTCTTTCAATTTATTTACCCCTTATAAGTTAACACACATTCACAACTACTTATATCTTCTCCAGTTAGATACAGAAGCTGAATTGATTAAAACAGAGATCAGGATATGGAAAAACGTTTTTAGACACTCTGTCAAGTGCAAAAATGGGCTTTGCTCATACTTAAGGATAGCTTTTACCTCTCCTAGAGGCAAGAAAGTGAAGACAAAATTCACCATTGTTCCTTTTCTCTTGGAGCCCTAATGGTTCTGTGCCCAAATCAGGTCATACTAATATTCAAAATACAAATTCTTTGAGGTAGAAGCCCATATTGAGAATAACAAATTACTCTGAGATCAGTGTTATAAAACCACAGTATCCTGACCACATCAGTGGGATATTTAGATCAGGCAACAATTGCTAAATATCAAATGGATTTGTTTTTGCTCTGATTAAACATGTTTTCATCAGCAGTTCTCAAAAGCAAATATAAGAAGGTCCCCTATGTAGAAAAAATCTTCCCATGTGGCTCAGGGCTACTGAACCTTTGATCTATATCCTGTTATACTATAGTTGCTCTAGTCCAGGCATGTCAAACTGCCAGCCCATGGGCCGGATGCATCATACTGAAACCGTGCCCATCCCATTGCTGGCAATGGGGAAAAAGTTGCAATGCATCGTACGATGTCACGTGACATTGCAAGTTTGACATGCCTGATCTAGACATTTTTAAAGGTTTTATATTTTCATAATAGGTAGGCACACAATAGACTATCATTAACACTAGGTCATTTTTCTCATCCCATTCACCTTTAGACTCAATAGACTATGTAATTCTTTGTCTCAACAAATGCTTCATAACTTCATAACCTTTTTTGAGAAGGATTCCAGGTACTGTTTTTGCTTAATCAGCTTGGTAAGACAAAAATAAAGTAGAATTATTGTGTTTCTATATAACCTACTGTACTCCTTATGTAGGAATGTCCAATGGTGCCGCAACAGAAAAATGAGAGCTGGGCAATTATAGCCTTGGTAAAAATCTTCAATTAATCCATTGTTGCAGAGGAAGTGTATTTTAGAAATAATATATACTGACCAAATGAGTTATTTACCTAAGAGAAAAAAATATTTATTTATTAGATTTGTGTGTTGCCCATCTCTCCTAGAGATGACAATGAAGGGCAACAGAAGATTAATACTGATAGAAGAGAATATGTGTAACTCAGGGTTAAACTGTAGGGTCCTTGGTCTCTTTAAGCTTGGTTGTTTTCTTCTAGATGTTTCTGCAACAACATCCATTATACCACTCAAAAGAGACAATCAAAAAGCCAAAAAGAAAAGAAAAAGACCTAAACACCATCTCACCAACAATCAACCCCCAGATAAGCAGAGATTAACACCAAGATTAACACTAGAGCAACAATCAAGATGCAAACAATACCACAATTAAGAAACTACCAATCAGACACACAAGCCACTAGTATATAAAATGAGAACAACCCCTACTCTCTTACTAGCACAGATGTTTCCTAATTTGCTAATGAAACACCTGCAAGAAAAAAAATCAAGTTCAGAGAGTACCAAAGACCCCACAGAAGATTTCTAACAAATGCATCAGAATACATAAAAAGTAAAAAAAAAAGAAGGTAACAATTATATTTCTTAGATATAGAAAAAGCTTTTGACAACTTGGAGTGGCCTTTTTGTTTTTTGTTTTTTACCAGCAGTTTTAAATAAAATGAACCCAGGAGAAGAATGTAAGACTAGTTTGGAAAGTATATATCAGCAGCAAATAGCAAAAGATTTCAGGAAATAGAATACACTCCACAAATTTCACATGAGCAAAGGCTGTAGCAAGGGTATCCACTTTCTTCATTGTTATTTGTAAGAGCTTTATATTTGGCAGAGAAGATTCTGGAACACAAACAAATATCATGCATTAAAATTCAGAGAGAGAAATACAAGTTTAAATGTTATCCAGGTGATAAAGATTAGTATGCAATCACAGATAGTTGAGAAAAATAATAAAAGACTTCAGTGAATTCTTCAGATACAAAGCAAAGCAAAAAACAAAATAAAACAGAGATAATAATGAGAAATTTAACTTCTGAAGAAGACAACTTTGTGGAGAAAAAAAATCTGCCTTTGAGGTAAGAAAAACAAAAAACAATGGAATATTTAGTACCCTACCTGACAGGATGAAACAAATGCATATTTCAAAACAATTTTAATAAGTAATGGAAAGAAAGAAATGATTCAGAAAGGTTGAAGAATTTTTTTTTTTTTTTTTTTTGGCCAGGACTCATCGCAATAGTAAAATTGAATATGCTATCTAGTGAAAACTTCAGATGTTATGCACTCCAGTTTGAGAGAAAATTGGCAAAGAATAGTGAACACATACATATGGAAGAGGAAAAATGAAAGATTTAAAGTTGGGGAAAATTCAAAAGATGTTATTTTAATTGTAAATTATATTATTGTGCAAGCTGTTTATTGTGGTAATCAAATGGATAAAATCCCCAAATCATAGAATGTCAATCATAGAAAGAGCAGGCTAAAGTATTTCATAGATATTTATGCTAGATAAGAAAATTTTAAAAAAGAACTTAAAAGATATAATAAAAGATAAATTTTGATACAGAATTTCCTTAAAAAAATAGTTTAAATGTGGTGATTTCATCATTAGCTTCACTGTTAAATGCCCTTTACTCTACTTCTCTACACTTAGTATAGAGAAAACTATATTCAGAAAGATGTAATCTACTGCAGGGCTTTTCAACCAGTGGTATGGGTACCACCTGTGGTACATTGGCACCTGGTAGGTGGTACATGACCATCCTAGAAAAGTGGTAGCGAGGGAGGGGAATGAGTCTGAGCGAGAGATGACTGGAGCTGCAGGGCTGTCAGGGCTGAGTGGAAATGCCAGGATCAATGCTTCTTCGGGACTGTCAGGGCTCAGTGGAATCACCAGGATTAGCACCAGACTCCAGCTGGAGTTCGGTGCTGATCATGGTGCTTCTGCTGAGCACAGAAGAAGCACCAATCAGCTGGAATGTTGCAGCATCTCCAGGGTCTTGTGATTTACATTAAGATGCTTGGCATCTGATTCATGTTTATGATGGTCACAGTGTCCCAGGGTCATGTGAAGTGACCAAAACCTGCTGCAACCACCCAGCAGACAGAGAATAAAAACCAAACACTCCCCCACCCCATCCCCGCTGCCAATTCTCAACAGAAATGCTCACAATAATGAAAACCTCGGACAGGAGGAAGAGTGCCACTGTGTGGGCAGGCAGGTGTCTTGCTTGGCTGTGCCTTGGGGGGCACTTTTTTCAGTGCCATTGTAACTTCAAAGAGTCACTAAGCGAACTGATGTAAGTTGAGGACTACCTGTACTTTATCACTCTTTTCCTTTTTTTTTTCTTTTTTGGTCAGGTTTTTGATACCTTGCTAGGGGACTGGTGGTACACAGATGTTGCCATATCCTAAAACTGGTACAATGGGTGAAAAGGTTGAAAAGCCCTGATCTACTGTACATCTGCCAATATGGTGCATCAAGATTCAGAAAAACACAACAAAAATTGTTCAGTGAAGGTAGGAATTTACCACAGATGACATATTTACAAATAGGTGGAATAATAAAAAGTGATCTTAAGAAAGGAGGAGGGACCTTGAGAAAGATGACAGAATTTCTCAAAGATATATAAAACTAAAATCACCTTCTAGAATGTATATATAAATTGTTATTGAAATATGGTATGGAAATGGGAAAAAATAAAAACTGTATGATAAAGTGGATGGAAAACTTCAAATAAATAATTACAGTAGAACAATGCAAAATGTTGTGGGAAAAGTAAAATTCACTCCAAGCTATAATTTGAGGGAAAATTGATATAAAATGTTATACAGATTATATATAACTCTCATAATAATTATCAAGATAGATAAAATACATGAAAACATTGTTGGAACTGCTATAACAAGAAGGAACATTTTGCCACATGTGGTAATTATATATATAATAATAGTAAAATTGGAAGGGACCTTGGAGGTCATCGTCCAACCCCCTGCTCAGGCAGGAAACCCTACACCATTTCGGACAAATGGCTGTCCAGTCTCTTCTTAAAAACTTCCAGTGTTGGAGCATTTACTGCTTCTGGAGGCAAGCTGTTCCACTGATTAATTGTTCTCGCTGTCAGGAAGTTTCTCCTTAGTTCTAGGTTGCTTCTCTCCTTGATTAGTTTCCACCCATTGCTTCTTGTCCTGCCTTCAGGTGCTTTGGAAAATAGCTTAATTCCCTCTTCTTTATGGCAGCCCCTGAGATATTGGAATACTGCTATCATGTCCCCCCTTGTCCTTCTCTTCGTTAAACTAGACATACCCAATTCTAGCAACCGTTCCTTATATGTTTTAGCCTCCAGTCCCCTAATCATCTTTGTTGCTCTTCTCTGTACTCTTTCTAGAGTCTCAACATCTTTTTTACATCGTGGTGACCAAAACTGGATGCAGTATTCCAAGTGTGGCCTTACCAAGGCATTGAAGAGTGGTATTAATACTTCACGTGATCTTGATTCTATCCCTCTGTTAATGCAGCCTAGCACTGTGTTGGCCTTTTTGGCAGCTGAAGCACACTGCTGGCTCATATTTAAGTGATTGTCTACTAGGACTCCGAGGTCCCTCTCACAGTTACTACTATTGAGCATGGTGCCACCTATGCTGTACTTGTGCATTTGGTTTTTCTTGCCTAAATGTAGAACCTTGTTTTTTTCACCATTGGATTTCTTTTTGTTAGTTAGTGCCCAGTGTTCAAGTCTGTCCAGATCCTTCTGTATCTTAAGCCTGTCTTCTGGAAATAATATAAATATAAAAAAATATCCTCAGAAATACTGGAAACAAATATATCAAAATGTTCATAAAATCCTAAAAATAAAATTTGAACTGAAATCATAGAAATTCTTATCAAGAATTATTCTAGAAAATGTAAATGGGAAAACAAACTTGGCACAGCTTTGAAAAAAAAGAGCCCTGACGATGATACCATATTGGAAGATCATTATGATACACACACACGTACACACACACACACACTAGGAGTTTAATCAAATTAAATAGGAATAGCTCCTTTGCATGTGACACATATAGCAAGGCATATTCAGGTATTTGGCATATGGTTTCTAGAAAAAAGTTATGAGAACGATTAAAAACAAAGAATGAAAGCACTTAAACAGAACTAGCAACAATCCTTAATAGTCAATGTAAAGTATAAATATTTAGATTGCAGTTAGTGGTTGAGGATACAAATGGAAGGAAGGGACAATGCATCACTAGAAAATGCTTTTTAGTTACACTTAATAGTTCTTACTATTTGTTTTATTTTTTTCATTTTTTTATTTTGTATTTTTCTATCCCTATATCTTCGTATATTACCAAGTCCTCAGAGGAGTGCAATGACTCATGTGGTTAGGACATTAGATTGGAGACTAGCGGGCCTACGTTTGAGTGCTGCTGCATGGTGGAGTGAGCTCCCATCACTGGCTCCAGTTCTTTGACGGAGGATATGAAAGGAGCCCCCACGGGCTTCTCCCAGGCAACAGTGATGTTACCAGCTAATCCTTTCAACCCAAAAATGCTTTAAACAGTGCTTCAGACATGAATGAGATGGGGATTAGGTCCTCAGCCCAAAGCTAAGCTCCTGTCATTTGTTCCACCTATAATGATGTGCAATCTTTGTATGGCAATCACCCATATGGCTCAGGGCCTTCAAGTAGCTATGTTGTCCCTGTTCAAGGAATGAGATAGCATGATCTCAATTCCATTCACACAGAAGAACTAGTGAAAGAGAACCAAGCCCAAGTGCCTTTTCTTTCAACCAAATAGTCCAGCTAGTTTGGGAGGTGGAAAGGTTGTGTGAGTTCCTTATCCTACTGGTTGTTTCTGAATCCATATGTGTACAAACTGGTTCCTAACTGCATGGTAAATAGTTGATCACAATCCTGTGAAGTAAAATTTTGCTTCCAGTTCAAATATAAAATGAAGATGGAGTTTGATTACACAAGCACCACAAAGAGATACCTTTTTCATTCTTGATGTTGTTTAGGTAAAGCTGAAGGGTGGGGGGTTGTTGTTGTTTTTCTGTAAGCAATGAAGTATTGGTGGAGACAGATGCCAAAACTGAGGAAAAGAACAACTTCTACTGCCATTGGTTATCTGCTACTTGAAGCACCTTCACCTTTAGATAGTTGGGGTTTTTAACCAATTAAAAAACTTAGTGAATGATACAGATATTACTGATTTTTAGATAAGCGATGAATAGTACTGAACTGGAATCAATGGTATCAGCGTAGTTATTAAGCTTTGCAAACAAATTTAGATATCTTGGTGAGAAGTTAAAAGCTGGCACTTTCAATGTACGTCTTTGTGAAAGAAGAATCTGAGAAAGAACAGCAGATAATATATAGGGTAAAAAGGAACAATTTAACTTCTCAGGCACTAGAGAAAGTTTGGGATAATTTTCCATATACAAAAAGGAAGGGCTAATTCAAAAAGATAGCAGAGCAGCTTCAAAACTCAGAATAGAAAATATTTCCTCCAAAGTGCATTTCAGCAGAAAAGATGTGTGACTCAATCATGTAGCTACTAAGGACCTCATGAAAAGGTGCAGGAACAGAGACATGCTGTAGATAACAATGGTATTTCAGAAAGAATGAAAAACATACCTAGGGAGAAGTCACAATTTTAGAACACTGGTATTTCATCTTCAAGGATTTAATATGAGCAGAAAATTCTGTTAGGAGCCATGGAGGGAAAAATCACTCACTTTAGGGAAGGAGCCAGCATCCTTGGGAAGCTAGCTTTGTTCCTCCTTAAGTTATATCTTGAGGGAAAGAATCAGAAAAAACCTTTAAAAAAGTGACTAAGTTATATTTTTGAGGAAAAGAGACAGAAGCCTATATATGCATTTATATTTATATATTCAAATACTCTGCTTGTGTTCAAAATCAGTATGTTTCCCCATCTTGATTGGGAAAATGTGTGATTTCTTTGTGCCTCTTAAATGAGTGAATGAGTGAAATGGGAAGCTTGAACAAAATTTGTTCTGACATCACTGGAGGCCTTGTGAACAGTTATAGGAATTGTAAGAAAGACAACAACTAGCAACAGCATCCAAATAATTAGAATTAGACTGTACCATTGTCACCTTCACTGCTTCACTGAGACATAATTTAACTACTACTTAACTCATTCTGCCAGCTACCCATGTAAGGGACATTGTAGTCTCACGGAAACATTTAAAACCTGTATACGTTCAGGCTGCCCTACATTATATAACATGCTGTACCACATTTCTGAAAATTCATTCAGGTATTCGTAGAGAACTGCATAAGAAAATGAACAGAATACAGATAGGCTTGCAATGCATGTGGAGCAAGAAATTATTGTTGAGGAAAGGAGGGGATTTATAAAATAGATTGAAACACAAATCTTGTTCTAGAACCACAGTATGGATTTTCCTTCAGAAGGCAATATTCTGACACCATTTGCAATGATTTACCATCTGTTTCCTGGAAACTGTTTTGAAAATGTCCTTGGCAATACCACTGCAAAACTTCAAGGGGTTCTACAAATAACTGTGTGCAATTGAATATAATATATCCTTCCATAGCAATCAAACAGTGAAATATTAGATTTCAAAATCCTTATGGAAAAATGGTAGAATATACAAAGTCATCAATCACACATATTTTCATAGTTGGAGATGCTTGCATATATATATATATATATATATATATATATATATATATATATATATATATATATATAGTAAAAAAGGGTATCTGAATTTTATTGAATGACCTAAAATTAATTCAATTTTGTGAAAAGGATGACAGTTCAAATTATTATTAAAGCACAGTTCATTTGCAATGAAAAAGTGAGAAATATCTGGCTGTAACTGAATGCTGCAAAGTGAGCTTCTTTAAAATTAAAGATGAGTGAATGGTCCCACATAAAAGTGTGAAAGTTGGCTGATTAAAACCTGAGATGATTGACTTGTTCTTCTGCTGTAGCAGGCTGAAATGCAAAATAAGATGAGCAAAGTCCCCAGAACTGAGGGGGAGGGGATAACTTATTGGTCATCAATGAAAAGTATCCAGGTATCCAGGTATCACATCAACAATGTGATGCAAGTACAGAAAAAGCAAATGCCAACCTGATAGTCTGGAGACCTTAACTGCTCCTCTGCCTTAAGAGGGAAGGAAGGAGAAAGCAGGAGGAGAAAGACCAAGTAGTGACTACAGGCAGACTGGTGAAGAAATTAAATGACAGGGAATTTAAGAAATCCCAGAAGTCCAGGGTCCACCCTTGTATTGATGCAGCCATTATGATTAGTCAAGAATAAAACAGCTAACTTCTCTAACCAAAGCACAGATCATGTTCTGAGAGATTTCCAGCTTTGTATGCTTAATGACTTGCACAAGAAGTGCCTGGTATAGAAAGCACCACACAATTATAGAAAAGTCTAATTCTTCCAGCAACTATCATCATCAAAAACATTAACCATGGGGTGTCATAGTAATTCATTAACTAATTCGTTTTAAGGAGGCAGGGCACTATAGTAGAGAATCCCAAACTTTAAAAAATAATGCCAATATTTTATGTTAGGTCCAGTAGCTCAGCTAAATACAATGCATTTAGAAATATATTTAGCCACTCACAAAACTGGGGAGCAGCAGCCTGCACAAGCTGAATTTCTGATATATCTTTATGGGTAGTCTTAGTTACGGTGCATTTCAACAATCCAATAGAGATGTTATTAAAGCATAATTGACTGAAAGTAAGCTTTCTCAGTAATTAGGTAGGATTTTAAGTAAGTTGAGATTCTAGACAATGCTCTAAATCCTTTTCCTTTTCAGATGATAAGTATATTTCTTAATTTGCTTGAATGTGTGATAATATAATTGTGATATATTTGAGCACTATCCTGTTTATTTTTCAGAGCAAAATACTGAACTTTAGTCCCCATTTGATAGAAAAACTAAGCATTTCCCCTTTATTTGAATTTTTGAATAATAATAGACACTCATGAAAATTAATCAACTTTCTTTTTTTAACCAAAATCAGGCTGGCATACAAAATTCACAGGGCTCAGGTTCCTAAAATGTAAAATAAACATATTTAAATGTGTGCTTTACCAAGTTAAATCTTCAAGCCTAAAGTAATGCAAGAAATGCCATTGTTTGTTATTTTAAGAAATCAAGGAAGAATGACATTTTGGTAGATAAAGTTTAACAGATAGTGAGGTAGAAAGGTTGGAAAACAGAAATAGCTTAATAAAAATGCTGTTTCAATAAGGAGAGAAAATAGCAATTAGATCACAAGTCAGTATCAGCTTCTCCTTGGATGTCAAGGCATTTGTAACACCTATAAACACATCTAAACACATCTATAAACACCTATAAACACATCTAAAACTCATTTTAAAAAAAAATAAAAAATGAAACCTTCTTAAAACTACCACAGCTTGTGCTGTATAATTTTTGCAAGATCATTTTGAATGCAGAAAATGTGTGACATTTATGTGACTGTATCTGATGACTGGGAGGTGAGGTTACTACATTTTGCAATACTATATGACATCTGGAAAGGTTGGTGGCCCCTATATTAGAGGAATCAACATAAAAAAATGTTGAGTGCCATAATAACTGCACAGACATTCCCCCTTGCATGTACCTCAGATATTAGGGAAAGGTGGTTTCTATTTTGCAGAAATGATAAATCTGGAATGAGTGTTGCAGCATCTCATAGATTGATACATATAGTATGTATTAGCTTTCATGGACTATTATCTATCTCATCCTTGGCATTTCTATTGCCAACTTTTTAAAATTAAATTTATGAATAGACAGAGGCTCAGATGTCTGGTGCAGTAGTGAAAGTGCTGGTATAGAAACCAGGAGACTGTGACTTCCAACTTAGGCATGAAAGCCAGCTGGGTGGCTTTGGGACAATCTCTCTCCCTTGGCCCAATTCACCTCACAAGGTTGTTTTTGTATTAAAAATAGAAGGAGGAAGGCTTACTAACTATGTTCTCCACCTTGAGCTACTTATAAAAAATAATAATAAAGGTGGGATAAAAACAATCTAATAAACAATAAATAAAAACAACCTACCTTAGCCTACATAACATACTATAATTTTTTTTCAATTAGATATCATTACATGGGTGAAGGGAGGATGTTGAAATAATAGATTGAATGTCAGTTATAAAGCATACTGAGTTAAGATCATTATAGTAAAGACAATATTTGGACAATAGTGTGGCACAATATGCAACTGGTATATCCTCTTAGCCAAGAAAGATTAGGAAGTAACATCCTACCAAAATCGCATAACTTAAAGTGTATTATGTAGTTGCCTCTATTTTGTTTGTCAAGTATTGTCTATTCCCAATACCTCTGGTCCACCCCATAACAATCCAGTTATATGTTACAATATTAGATCTGTCTTGGGGTAGCATAGAAATTAAAGTATATAAGTAACTGCTTTCAGACTGTGTACATTTTAATGCCATTATGCCATTTTGACTATATGTGAATCCTAGTTCAACTGATTGCAAGTGATAATATTCAGCCACACTATTTGAAATTACTAGTTCAGAATGTAATCTTGTAGCGAATCATTCTGTATAAAACAAATCCTTAAAATGCTATACTGTTGTGCCTAATTGGACTTGAAGAAGGTTAGTGAATATTTAGAGTGCAACAACTTTCTCAGGCAGTTACCAATGTTGGGCAGGTAGTAAGAGCTACATAATTTTTCATTAAAACTGGAACAGATTAACATGAATACTGCCTTGGATATCACTAAAATAGTGGATAAATGTAGATGTGGGCACAGTTATGTGTAAAATACAAACTTAGACATTAAACATAAGATAGACTTTTAACTTCAAAGTAAATGTTAGGGATTTAATCAGAGCTTATTTCTGCTTACACATGCTTAAGTTGGCAGCCTGAATTTATACAGTTTACACAATAAAGCACTCAACAGCATATTTTTGGCAGTACCTATATGCAAAAATAATATCGTTAAGCAAAGCTTATCACTATTACCTTCAATAAATGCTTTGTGGTTTCATTGTGGCACAGGGATATTCCAGGGAATGATGACTGAAGAACATCCAAAGGTTATGGCAAGAATATATCTTCCCAGTAGGATCTAGACTATTCCAGTTGCCCAGCTAAAGCAAGTAGGCACTTACATTGGAAGGTCACTTTAGTGACAGTGTCAGTGGCACCAGTTCATATTGTTCAGTAGAAAACATCCTGTACTTTTGTTAAGAAAACTACATGGTAAAATGATTGACAATATAGGATCCCTCAGGTAAAAATGCAATCAACATACTACTGAGGAAATGCTGAGGACCTTTTGGAGTACTAATTATGTTTATGACATAGCTAAATTAAAGCCTTTGGGACATCTAGATGCTGATGTTGCCATAGAGGGGGGAAAAAATCCAAAACTGCAAAATTGCAGTGGGAAATGGAACATAAGCAGCATGAACATAGGAAAGTTCAATTCAGCTAAAGATGAAATTAAACAACCACAAACTGACAATTTATCTTACGCATCAGTGAATTGAGATGAATTGGATATTTTCAGTCAGATAACACTGTTTATTGCACAATACATGAAAAACAGAGAAGTTGCTTTTATAGTTGCTTTTATAGTTAGGAAAGATACAGCAAAAGCAGTAAAATGCGCTCAATGACCAAATTATTATTATCAATTAAACTTCCAATCATCCAAGTTTATGCTCCAATCACTAATACAGAAGAAGAGGAGGTTGATGAGCTTTATAATCAAGTTAAATTTGACATTGATGGAACATGCAATTCTAATTGCAGATTGGAATGCCAAAGTTGGAAATATTAAAGAAGAAAATGTATTTGGATTATATAGCTTAGGTAATTGAAATGAAGCAGGAGAATGGCTTATCAATTTCTGTTAGTGCTGTAATTTCTTCATAGTTGTCTCCAAACAACCAAAGTCATGCCTCTGTACACGGATATCAACAGATGCATAAAAATTAAATGTACTACATTATTGCCAAAAGGAATTAGAGGATGTCAGTTATGCCATGTAATCAACATAGTTGACTACAGATCCCAGGAGGAGGTCAGTTTCCACAAATACAGTATTGAGCATCTACCCATCATTTTCAAGGAGGACATTAAAAATTGCATTGAAGTTCTGAATGTCATTTATAGAAAACCAGAGGAATTATGGAATGAACTTAAGTCATTACAGATAAATGTGAAAGGACACTGCCAAAGATGAAAAAGCAGAAAAAAGAAATCTAAAAGTCAGAATAAACCATGGAAATTTTTGAGAAGAGAACAAAAGCCAAAGCCCACAAAGAGAAAAATCTCTGAAAAGAACTTAATATAAGAGTTTCAGATAGCAGAGATGCAAAGTAGTATCGCAACATATATAAAGACATTGGGGATGAAAACAGGCATGAAAAACAAGGAAAATCTTCCAAAAGATATCAACAGAAGAATCAGAAAAGATTTAATAAACCAGTGGGCAGCATCCTGGGAAGGTCAATCTACATCCCAATACCAAAAAAAAAAAAAAAACCCACCATCCTTAATTTCTCCTGGTAGCAAAAATAGCAATACCCTGCCCTATGCTGATGACACTATTTTGACAACCAAATAAAAGGATCTGCAAACTCTAATAATAAAAATCAAGGAGCATAGTGAAAAATGGAACTAAAATTAAATATAAGGAAACAAATAATACAAATAATAACGAGCTTCAGAACTGACAATCTAAATAGCTTTTGTCTTTAAGATCAATCATCAATTGTAAAGGAACGAGCGGTCAAGACACTGAAGGTTAGCACTTGGTAGAGCAGCTATGAATGCCTCAGAAAAGATATTCAATTTCCATGATGTGTCTGTATAGGTCATCCTTGTTCAGTAACCACAACTGGGATTGGTAATTTGGTTAAGTGGAACAGTTGATACATGAAACTGTGACTGTTCCTATGGTCTTACTTCAGCTTCCATTTGCTTTACAGGGCTGCAAAGGTCATAAATAGAAGTTCCAAAGTTACTTTTTCATCCCCACTGTAAATATGAATTATGATTAAATGAGTCTCCAAATAAGGACTACAAAGATTAGAAGAATGCAAGCAAAGATATTTGTCATGATGCTCTATGGAAGCAAAAGTTGGAATTTGAAGAAGCAGGATTGGAGAAGACTGTTGAGCGCACCATGGACAGAGGAGAAAGCAAACAAAACAGATCATCAATTCAGTCAACCCAGAGTTCTCACTCAAGGCACAAATGATCCTGGTGAAATTATCCTACAATGCATTGGACACATTATGTAGAAGACATAGTTTTCTATAGAAGGCTAGAATGCTGGGGAAGGTTGAAGAAAAGAGAAGAAGAGAATGACCAGCAGGAAAAAAAAAAGTAGACTTAGATATACTGGCCATGAGTGAACCAATGGAAGTTCAGGAGCAGTTAGAGATAGATTGTCATGGAGAAAATCTATTATGTGGTTGTTAAGAGCTGACACCTACTTGATGGCACATTATCAGTCAAAATGTAAAGATACCCAAAATGTTTATCCTGTTTTGAAAGAAAGTAAAAATGTTTTTTTTATTTTTAATTACAGAAACACAAAAGGAGGAATTATTACTCAGTTATATGGCCTAACTCAGCAGTTCTCAACCTGTGGGTCACGACCCCTTTGGGGGTCGAGTGACCCTTTCACAGGGGTCGCCTAAGACTATCAGAAAACACATATTTCCGATGGTCTTACGAACCGAGACAATGCTCCTCTCATGGCAATTGCACAAGGAAGATTGCACAGAGGAGATTTTGTTACACACAGTTTTCACAACTACAAAACCCACGAGGAGCAAACTCTGGAAAGTTGCTACTTTGCTGCTTCCTCGCGTGTTGTTGCACAACCGGCAGGATTTAAGAGCGTCCACCATCTGCTCTCTCCCTCCCCACATCCTTTCCTACTCAGAAAGTGTCTGCGAAAAATCCGCTAGACGTTTCTGCTCTGCACTCCAACTGGCAAAAAAGTAAAGTTGAAAAAGCTGGCAATTGTCGGTGTGGTGTTTAAGACACCGCTTACCACCTTAAGAAGGTCCTGGGACTCTACAGAAAGTTGGACGTGCCGCTTTTTTTCTCCGATGGGTGGAGAGAGTTTTTGGGAGGGAGAGAAAAAAAAGCTCATCTCCAGGAAATGAGTAAACTAGGGGAAAAAATCGTAGTAACTCTACCTTCGTAGCTAAAAGCAACAGGCGTGTAGGATGCTCGGAGAAAAAGAAAGTGCTTCAGACAGAGGTTTTGATCGTAATCAGCACGAAAAGAAGCCTGAAACCTGGCTTGAAAAAGCAGATAAAGCGGCTTCTGTTGGTCCTTGTTTAGTTAAGTAAAACGTTTGTTGTGGGATGCAGTAAGTACAGTATTTACTCCTCTGCCGCAGAAAATAACTTTTCATTTAAGATATTAGTTTTTCTTTTCTTTTGGACATCTACTTTGTCTCTGAAAATGCAAGCTGCAAAGTGGAGTTGCTGGTTACATTTATTTTGTAAAGAGTATGCAACCCCATCCCCCCCACCGCCGTCTTTTTCGCTGCTAAAGATAGGAGTCACTTTTGTGCTTTTTTCTGCCCTCCCCCTTTCCTTCTGCTCACAGCCCTCAAACGTAGCTAAATGAAGAGTAGGAAAGAATGGACATACACCTTCTCAGAGCAGATTGGGGGTCACTCTGTATTCGGGGGGGAAAGTTTCAAATTTGCCCCAGTTTTTTCCATAGTCCGAAAAATTTTTTATGAAAAATTGAGGTACCGTATATTCCAGCATATAGGGCGACCTGGCGTATAAGACGACCCCGGGTTTGACTCCAGGTCGCAAGACGATCGACGCCGAGTCGCAAGACGATCGACGCCAAGTCGCATGTTTAGAAAGTTGTCTTATACGCCGGAAACTACCGGTATTTCCAGCGTATAAGATGATTGACACTGAGTTGCATGCCTAGAAAATTGTCTTATATGCCAGAAACTACCTTATTTCTGGCGTATAAGATGACTCAGCATATAAGACGACCCCCGAGTTCGGAGGTTGTTTCAACGCTCTCAAAAGTCATCTTATACGCTGGAATATACGATACTTTTAAAAAACAAAAAAATGATTTCCCACACTGCACTTTCCTCCTTCTAGGTGAGAAAGAAGTGATCTCAACCTTCGCACTGATGTTGGCTTTTTACGCATACTGTCACAAAATGTAGCAATGTAGTTTACTGTTGTTATATTAAGACTGTTACCCATGCTACACCATGCTTCAAGACAAAATTTCATTTATTTGTAATTAGAAATAAATATTTCACAATATATAATTACATATTGTTTTTATGATTAATCACTATGCTTTAATTATGTTCAGTTTGTAACAATGAAAATACATCCTGCATATCAGATATTTACATTACGATTCATAACAGTAGCAAAATTACAGTTATGAAGTAACAATGAAAATAATTTTATGGTTAGGGGTCACCACAACATGAAGAACTGTATTAAAGGGTCGCAGCATTAGGAAGGTTGAGAACCACTGGTCTAAATGATTCCATACTATATGACATCTCTAAAAATTGCCTTGTATATGGATATTAATGATATCATGAGAAGCTTAAAAAGACAAGCCTGGAATAATAAATGCAGTTTAAATTAGCTCTCATTCTTAAAGTTCATATTGAAAAGTTAATGCTATCAAATTGCTAAATAAGATTTTCTGGCAATAATCATCATTACTTCTGTAAGAGTATTTATTATTACTTCGAAATATATCAGCCAGGATATATTTATTGGCAGTCTCTGTTGATCTACTAAACCATTTATTTTTAGTAATAGACTGCATCTGAAACTATTTCATTTTATATGCCTCCCCCCATATTTGGAATACAGATGTGCAATTTTCAGAATGCAGTACCAAATTATTGTTTCATGTTGCATTCATTATCTCCCATGTATTCACTTAGTTCATCTATAAACCATATTCTCTCTGTCTTGGAGCCCCATGCAGCTAATACAGCATTCTCAAAAAACCCTCCATCAAATTAGCTTCGGCACACTGACTATATGATATGCATTTCAAACAAAGCACACACAGTAGACGCTGCTGGTCTAAATGCCTATTTTATTTGGATAATTACAAAATCACAATGAGAAATGATGACTGTGAAGTTCTCACCGAATGAAAATTGAAAAAAACAATGTCCTTATTTTGCTTATTCATTTATTAAATGTAATCCTATATACAAACTGCTTAGCTATCAAGATACACTAGCAAGGTGTGTGAGATTTTGTGGTAATTGGTATTATACCACTAAATACACAAAGACATTTATTTGTATATTAATGGCATATTTTTTAAAGAATTTATGCAAAGCGTTTTTGCTCAATCGGATGAAGCATTATTGACCCTACTAACAAATTATGAAACCTATATTGTTTTATTGAAAACAGAAAAGAAGAAAAAGAAAACTTTGTAAATGGGGTTCTGGTTATTGACCTCCACCAGATATCTCACTGCTGTGACTCTAAGGAGGGGGGAATATTTGATATCAATATCAGGTAAGGACAATTCAATTTAAGTCTTAATTAAAAGAGAATTCAATTGTCTCAGTCTGGCACAAAGACTAGAGAAATTCACCAGCATGAATTTAATTCTTATTACTCTGTCTGCTCCTGAGGCTTAAATAGCAAGCAATTCCTCTGCCTTTGATGACAAAAACATTAAGAAGGGGAAAAAAACAGAAAGCAGCATTATTACTATTTCAGACATTTATCTCAAGGTTATGCGATCAAATGACCCGCACATTGGAAAAATAGATGAAAAAAACATTACCTTAATATTATGCAATGATAGTTGGTAATTATGGTGGATACTGCCTTTACTAAAATTCCTCATGCTTTGTGTAGATTTTCCTTCGTTACTTGTGTTCAATATATGCTGATGAAAACAGCTTCATAGATAGCACTGTTTGCTTTCCATAGAATTTCTCCCCATCATTTCCCTTTACTGTTAATCTGACTGTATGGTTTTCCCCTTATGATCTTGTGGATAAAAGAATCATAGCTGCTAAGCTGCAGGCAACTTCTTCTACAGCTACTTCACCCCTTGGGGTTTTCCAGGTCTGCTTTTATCTCTCAGATGTTGGATATTGTTTGTCTCTGAACTCGTGCACTTTCATTCTTTTCTGTCCAGATCAATTATAGGATTGGCCATTACACAGCAGAAACTAGAGGCCTACCCCTTTTTGCCTTTCCCCTGGCAAGCTGCCATAAGGGACATGTGCTTATGAGAAAGCAAAAGAAAAAGAAAAAGTGGGATGGAAGTCAACTTAATTAACAGGCTTTTTTTTAAAAAAAAACAACAACAACAATACCTTATGCATGGATTGCAAAGGAGGCAAAGACAGTGAGGAAGGTTTATGCAATGTCATTTTTATAGCCAAGAAACAAAGATCACTCAGCATAAAAGATGGACCAATCAGTTTGTTACCAGTCCATATACCCAGTGGTGGGATTCAGCCGGTTCGCACCACTTCGGCAGAACCAGTAGCTAATTTTTGGTTGCCCAGGCCCAGAATTGACTTCCGGAAGTGGCATCCACACAGAGAATTGGTTGTTCACATATTTGAATGCCACCACTGCATATACCTGATCTGGACTGTACTGGCCTGCTTACCAGATTTGGACTGCAAAAATCCTGAAGACAGCAGGTTAGAAATAAAGAGAAAAAGCTCATGTTCTTTGCTGCTTTCTGTGATTATCTGGATTTTGCAGTCCCGATCTGGTAGCCCTATTGCTTATGACTCTGTTGCACATGTTTTCCCATTATTTTCATTATTTCATAATAACAGGAAAGAAGCAGAGAAATTATAAAATTTCCACAATGCTCTGCCATATTACAAAATTAATAAATATGCTTCCTCTAAAGATTGCCTTTTTAAAAAAATGTTGGTATATCTGAGCCATAGGAATGTATCTGTATGTATTTTTCTGAGTAGGTACATAAAAATTTGGGATGGGGGGAGGTAAGGAGGGAAAGAAGGAAGAAGGAAGGGTGAATATGGGTTGTGTAAAAGCCAATCAAATCAGTTTAGGTCAGCATTCTTAAACATACTCTACAATTCCATCCAGTTAGTTTCATAATACTTTCCAACATTAGATTTTCCTTGGATTTGCCTTGTCATTCTCCAAATGACCAGCCCCAATACTGAGCAGAAAATGGTCTCCTTAGTTATTTCATTTAGGCTTATGAAACAGCAGTAAAAGGTTCATTAATTCAGCTGTAATGACTATATCTGCTTTTGCCAAAGATGGAGAAATACTTTAAATAACTTGGGTAGCTCTTGGCAACTATGCATTTTGATTTGGATAAAGGGAGGCTGCTCTGTCTAATGAAGAACAATGTCTTGAGTTCAACATGATTTTTCAATTCTATCATCTTACTTTTACAACCATGCTAAATATTTCCCATATGAGACACATGTTCATGGATATATGTTCAGATATTGCTCCTTTTTTCTAGCCCCAAAACATTTAGACTATATATTGGAGAAGAAAAGATAATCCTAGACCATAAAATTATGTTAAAGGATATGGATTTTTCTTTTTTATTTAAGTATTGTGAAAGGAAAGTCTGGAAACGATCATTTGAGCCAATTAACCTTTTTTTTAAAAAAAGCATTTTGTTTAGCTCATTCAAAATCCACCTGCCATCATGGAGATTAATTATGTTCTTGTTCTGATGAATTAAAATATACATCTATTCAGCAACTGTCATTATTTGAAGTTATTAGCTTATCTTCCCTTTATTCTTAAAATAATTGTATGATATGGCATGATTAAGTTGCTTTATAATGGCTTCGCTCCCCATTTATCTTACTTCAGATTATTCTTACTAGAACTATAGAATAAGATGGCTCAAGGCAGGCCATTATTATGTAAATTAAAATCCAGAGAGTTATTTCAACTTTGCAGAAGTAGGATTCACATTTACCTAAACCCTGCAGCGAGAGATCTATTTTGTGTACTTTCACTATAAAATTTGTATCCTGCATTTTCACAATTTTAATAATATTTATTATTTATCTTTGCAAATTTGTCCTTGGAATAATGCATGATGATGGATATGCAGCTGTTACTTCAAACAAAAACCCCTTGTTTGACTTTGGCTTTTCTTTGCTATATTTAAAAATGGAATGGTTTTAGATGACATCATCATAACATATATCTTCTTTTTTGGTACAGTACAATATTGTCCCAGGCCCCTCTTTCCCAATTGTACTGCTGAATTCTGTAGCCTTTTTCAGAACAAAAGAAACAAAACTCTGCATAATATATCACTTTTTCTCACATTGGATGTCATGTGTTCAGGTTACTTTCAGGAACAGTTCTTCAGATGCTATGTGTCCTCAGTTAATCACGTAGACACATGAGCAATGGGGTAGGAGTGATAAAGTCCTATGGTTGAAATTATCTTCTCAAATAAACAAAGGATACTTATGCTGAGGATGTTTAATATTGTCAAGATGGAAGAAAAATTAATTTGGTTCACACATTAATGTGAATATGCTCAATTCATATTTCTCCAAACTATTGATGACCTTAATGTTTTTAGCTGATTTTTTTTAACTGTGTACAATTTGCAACCCCAAAAATCTACATAGAAATATATTTTTGACCATTTTCCCCCAGAATCCACTCGTTGGATGAACAAAAATTGCTTGCAAAGTCTTTACTACAAAATGCAAATAAACCTACAGTTTTATATATTATAGTTTATGGGAAATATATACAAAATGTGTATATTTAGAAAAAAATAGAAAAAATACATTCAAAGTTTAATAAAGGTTATCTTTCAAATTACAAGATACTTTTTTATCATGCTTGGAGAAATAAGAAACTTAGCACAATTCAAAGTGACAACTTCCTCTGTTTTGGTTAAAATATTTTTAACTTATGGTTTATTTATATATTTCACTTTGGGTTGATACTTTTGCTGGGGGTTTTTGTTGTTATTTATTTTTTTCTGTATTATTTGTACAATTTCAATCTTAAAAACATAGCTTTGGTATTTTATTGGGGAGAAATAGATGAACTACACATAAAAGTTGTTTGATTATAAACTTAACATAAAGATTTTTTAAAAAAATAAATGCATTTTATCATATTGATATTGAGGTTATTGTTATGTTGGCCTATTTTTGTTTGGTAGTTTTTTTATTGTGTAGATTGCAAGTTACCTTAACATAATTTCCTAAAAGACAGTTTCCAATAAAGAAAGAAGCTGAATTATAAAGTTCAAGATATTCAATTCAGACTCTTTTGACTTGAAAAAAAGCAAAAAAAAAAAAAAATCACATGTGTAATCAGCTCATCAAGGAAAAATGCCTGTGTTTTGCAACTGGCCTCTTTCAATAAATCTCAATATTTATTCCTTTATTCCCTCCTACTTCATCAATTTCAATTTACAAGCTCAGGTACAAATGAGCTTTGTATAGTCTCAGTATACCCTGCCGTGCATCTGTTGAATACCACAATAATTTGTTAGCCTTTAAATGACATTTCATTTAATTATTTCAAGAATATAATCTACAATTAAGATCTGAGTCTGAATAAATAAACAGATAAAAACCTCTTTTCAATATTTACCAAATACAGATGAAGAGAATCTGCCTATCCAAAAGAGCATAAAAATCTTGAATAAATAACATAATAACAATAATAGTAAAGTTGGAAGGGACCTTAGAGGTCATCTAGTCCAACCCCCTGCTCAGGCAGGAAACCCTATACTATTTCAGACAAATGGCTGTTCAGTCTCTTCTTAAAAACTTCCAGTGTTGGTGTATTCACCAATTATGGAGGCAGGTTGTTCCACTGGTTAATTGTTCTAACTGTCAGGAAATTTCTCCTTAGTTCTAGGTTACTTCTCTCCTTGATTAGTTTCCATCCACTGCTTCTTGTCCTGCCTTCAGGGGCTTTAGAGAATAGCTTGACTCCCTCTTCTATGTGGCAGCCCCTGAGATATTGGAACACTGCTATCATGTCACTCCTCGTCTTTCTCTTCATTAAATTAGACATACCCAATTCCAGCAACCATTCCTTATATGTTTTAGCCTCTAGTCCCATGATGAGAACTGATTAGATTAGATTAGCTGATGAGATTAGGAAGACAAAGACCTCTAAAATCTACATATCCCACCCAAACTCTAAAAGACATGATCTTTGGGGATATAATAGGATTAACTCACCAATAACAAAAGGGCACACTCTGACTCAGGTCAAAGTACATGACACAGGAAATACAAAGCCTCAAACAGGAACAGGAAACAACCCCAAAAGCCCCCTAACCATCTTTGTTGCTCTTTCTAGAGTCTCAACATCTTTTTTACATCGTGGTGACTTGGATGCAGTATTCCAAGTGGCCTTGGCCTTACCAAGGCATTGTAAAGTGGTATTAATACTTCATGTGATCTTGATTCTATCCCTCTGTTAATTCAGCCTAGCACTGTGTTGGCTTTTTTGGCAGCTGCAGCACATTGCTTGCTCATATTTAAGTGATTGTCCACTAGGACTCCAAGATCTCTATCATAGTTACTACTATTGAGCAAGGTACCCCCTATACTATACCTGTACATTTGGTTTTTCTTGCCTAAATGTAGAACCATACTTTTTTCACCGTTGAATTTCATTTTGTTAGATAGCACCCAGTGTTCAAGTCTGTCCAGATCCTCCTGTATCTTAAGCCTGTCTTCTGGAGTATTGGCTATTCCTGTCAGCTTGGTGTCATCTGCAAATTTGATGAGTTCCCCATCTATCCCCGGGCATTTCGAGAAAATGCCCAAGAATATATGTAAGATTCCCAACTAATGTATATTACTGGACAGCATGGATGTCAAACCAATCGTTTGCAAACTGGATTTAATAAAGAAGCTTTAATGTGCAAAACCAAGGTCTCCTCCAATAAAAGTAGTAGCCTTTTCCCTTCTTTTCTATAATGATTTGCTCTAGTAATTCTATAGACAAAGACTCTAAAAGCTATCTCCTACATATGCCCAGTAAAATAAGAGTTCTAAGGAGAACTAAAGATGATATTTGTTCATGCAAACTCATGTTCAGAGGCTGACTTTATTTTTTCACACAAGCAGTAGTTACTTACAATGGCTGTTGAGGCTGCCATTTGCAGATGGAAATCATGAATATATTCACACATCATCAGATTGAAATAGTGGTTGGTGTCTCCCTGAAATAGGACTCAATTTTTTTTTAAAAAAAAAAAAGTTATTGAATGAATTCTCTGTATAAAAAGGGTTCAGATTTCATACACTTTGTTAAAAAGTGATGTACTAACATTTTAGAAAAGTTCCAGATATACACATTTTTACTATATTCGTTTCATTTTTTTTTAATGAAAAAGAAGAACCAGTGGATTTTTTTCAGAAATCTTCCCCTCTCTGATTTGATAAAATACAAAGCAAATGATAGCTAAAAGTGACTGATTAGCATTATCTGAAGAAAATTATTTTCACATCACATCACAATATCTTTTCACAAACCATCAATCTTGTTTAATATCTTACGGGTATATATGTTATATTAGGGAAAAAAAATAGGGAAAAGACTAGTATGAAGAAACAACTGTATGTATATGTGTATATGTATAATATCTGAAGCAGAAAACATAAACACCAAATTTACAAGTGCACAGATGGGCGGGGGGCACTGTGTTCAGAACACAGTGAGTTTCATGAATGCACTAAAGGTAGATATATAGCTTTAAAAAAAAAATTCCCAAAGAAATGCCTTTCTACTCATAGACCTGTAGAAATATTTTTCTCCACTGATCAATTCATATTTAGATAGGATTTGTAAATGTGTTTGTTCTTACACTCATATTAGATAAACATATACTAATTTCAAAATTATTTCCCTGTCACAGATATGGTCAAGAATTCAGTATACAGTATCTCCTAGTCCCAAAATTAAATCCAGATCCCCAAACTATTTAAATGTAGAGTATGTTTTACAATTCATTCCAAAGTACAACCCTATCAAAATTATGCACTGATTTCAGTGGAAAAATATCTGACAAACCAAAATCCATAAATTTAGATTTTGGTTAACCATACCAGCATGGCTTATTTTATAACTGACTTTCTTACTGAATGTTGCAAATTGGACTGAGAACCTAGTTAAATTATGTGAACATGACAGCAGTCATTTCTGTAGTTATTCAGATTCATACCCTGTTTTTTTCCTCCAGGAATTCAGTGAGGTTACATGGGAATCTCCTTCATTTTATTCACACTTGTGAGGTGTCAGCCTATTATTTTTTCCCTTGAGAGCAATATGTGAACCAGATCAATATATTTCCCATACTTTCCTTTCTTGTATTTTTCTTTGAATTGTTTCAGTGATGTAATCCAGATTTCAAGCAATAACTTCCTAAATAGTATACTGTTTTTCTAGTAGGACAAGAGAAAAAAAAATATTTTGAAATAGTGAGAAATTTTTACCATGGACCCAAAATATAAAGACAAAATTTGTGAGGATTTCTGAAACTTTTGTCAGTATGCTGATAAGATGGCTTGTGGAGACAAATGGTTAAGCAAAAGGTTGAGGAGCATCTGTTGAAAATGTTTTGGTATATTGTGTCTTGACTTGATAAAGGAGGCTGAAATGGTTCATTTCCACTCTAACGATTCTATGAAACAGCTAAATCAGTTATAGGAGTAGCTTTCTGTGGGAAGTGTAATATCCACACTATTATCAACAGTTCATTGGTCTGTAAAGAGATTTTCCATTAACTGTTATTACTGAAGATTAATTGTGGACATGTACACAGCTACTTTCCAGCTACTTAAAGAAATGACTTGTGAATCAGACGAAAAAGGGTCCTGTTATATGTTTTATTTTTAAGAAAGGTAAACATCAGTTTGGGGGAAGAAAAAGACCCTTTTTTGTTTAGTTTAAAAAAAGTCCATAAATCCCTCCCCACCTTAAACAAGCCCCACATTTACCATGATAATGTGATGAGACACCAATAAGCTTATTTGCATATACATAACTATCACTTGCCAAATCAATGGTCATGTCTATGTATCCCTAAGACCAGGGGTCTTCAAACCTGGCCCTTTTATGACTTGTGGACTTCAACTTCCAGAATTCCTCATCCAGGCATGCTGGATGAGTAATTCTGGGAGTTGAAGTCCACAAGTCATAAAAGGGCCAAGTTTGAAGACTCCTGCCTGAGACCCATTGTGGAACTACTTTTTTATATCAGTTTATATTACTTCAACATTCTCACACTCAACTGCAAGTCATGAAGCTGATTGTGACTTGTGTTAGCCATTTTCACAGTTGTGCTTTGTTATCTGCCATGATACAAAAACAGATGAAACTGTGAAGCTCATCTCCCACTAACTTTCCCACTAACTTCAAGGACCCAAGAAACTGTTGCTCTAGAATTTTTTTAAATTGAGCATCTTTTATATATATTTGGACTCTATTTGTGGCCAAAGAGTCACAACCACCATATATCAGAAAAGCTTAACTTTACTTCTTAAGGCTTAACAAAAACTGACATATAGAGGAATGGATAATGTGTGGATCAGATCTCAAAGCAAGGCTATATAGATCTTTTTTTTTTTTCAGATCCAAATGTTGATTCCCATGTTTGTGAGTTTTTATCTTGTGTTTGCTTCCATGAAACTTTGTATTTGCCTAATTCATTTTGCCTATCTAAATGAAAGAAGACATTCACTTCTCACTTGATTCATTTGGGAAGAAATCATGTTTCCTCTCATCTACAAAGTGCAAATAGAGGCCATCATCAGAGACTTAATGTTTGACCCATTATGCCTTATTATTTTTAGCTAGAGTGCACATTTCTGACAAACCTCATATCACACATAAAATCAGCACCTGCATGGTGGAAGAAGCTCTGTTAAAAATCATTACAGGACACAGCTTAGCTGGGAGATTATTTTTATAGCATTTCATTCCATGGTCTTCTGCTGGAGGAAAAAAAAAAATCTTTGAGGGAAAAAGACACCTCTATGGATTTGTTATATCCTTTAAAACAACCCTGCTTATTTGCAAGTGGATTGTGATGAAAAGGAATTACAGGGTTATTGTAACCAGTTGAGGCAATTCAAGTGCCATAACAACTTCAACTGAAGCAATTTGTAAGAACCAGATGGTGTAGCTTTGGTGGATATGAAAAACTGAGGGGAAAAGTCAGTGAAGCAAAATTCATCTCAAGCCAGAAACGCTCTGTGGCCTTAGGCAAACCACAGTTCTTTCACTGATTCATATGCATCAATACTGCTAGCTAACTATTGGGTTGAACAATCAGTGAATGCATGTGAAATGTTCTACAAATACAACATTATTTACCAGTATATAATATAACTGATCACATAAAAAGCAAATTTGGTGAAAACAAAAAGGCACCATTTCTGCATTTTGGTGGGACTTAATTGGTGGAACAAAGATGCAAAACAGCCAAGAGCATATTTTTATGGGGCTGGACACAAATAATTAATTTTCTGGCTTCAGGTGGGCTATGTTTTGTTGCTTGTTTAATAGCATTGGACCTATTTTAGGCATATATTATACTTTCCACACTTTCTGTCTTGACCTGATTGAGTTCTTTCTTACCATATGTTTTTCAAACTAAAGAAGATGGGGAACAAACATAGCTCTAGAGCAGGGTTGTCAAACTGTCGGCCCACGGGCCGGACATGTCTTGTGGAAGCCACGCCCACTCCATTGCCAGCAATGGCAAAACTGTCCTGTGACATCACGAGTTTACATGTCTGCTCTAGAGCAGTGTTTCTCAACCTTGGCCTTTTTAACTTGGACTTCAACTCCCAAAAATTTCCCCAACCACTATAGGTTACATTGCATTCTCACAGAGTAGTGCATGCATATATATTATAAATAAAGCCTATTAATTCTTGGCCTGTGCTGATCTTCAATTCCATAATCATGAGCTAATATTACCAAATAGTCTCCTGGCTGAGAATCATAGGAATGCAAAACCAAATTGAGAATACTGTTGGCTATAGATGAACTACACATTACAGGTATTTCTTCTGCTACAACCACTCATTTGGCAACCAATCATTCAAAATTATGATAGTGTCAAACAAGGGGGACTTATGACTGCAAAGTTGTTGGCTATTGCTATGTCCCTGCAGTCATGTGAGCATGCTCTGGGTGCTTAGTTTCCAGCTTGCAATTATATTTCAGTGAGCAATGGTCATGTGATCATGATTTCCAACATTTCCTGCCAGCGTTCCACAAGCAAAGTCAATGGGGAAGCCAGCAGGAAGTTAGAAATTGTCCCTGCTTCTTTTATGTGTGTCTGCCTACAGCACGTCCCTGCCCATTGTGGCATGCCCATCCAACCTCCTGTGCTTTATATCATGTGGCACCCTACCCTCTCATAACTTTCACCCACCAGACTGCTTATCTGGCATTTCCACTTGTCCCTCTTAAGAGTCTGTGTAACTTGGGGATATGATGGCAACAGGGACTGCTAGGAATGTTCTCACTAAGTGATGTGATCATATAACATTGCACTTTATAACTACATCACTTAGAAATGAAAATTCCAGGCTCATTTGCTGTCATAAGCCGAGGACTATCTACAGAAGTCACTATTTCTCAGAACAACTTTCTCATCAGAGTTGTTTTGCGGGTTAAAAATGGGAAATTCTTCATGTAAATCAGCTCAAAGAATGATGGAATATAAATGGAACAAATAAATAATATACCTTTTTAGGTCTCCATTGAAATTGTTTGTTTGTATTTAGATGTTAAAACAGCCATTTGGCTCCAATTTGAAATACACTCATAAACCAAACTGAGGCCTCACATCAGTTCACTGGCCACAAAATTGCCACACTGGTTCTCTCTTTTCCCTGAAGAATGCAGATATTATTAACCTCAGAGTCCCTTTGTGGCAGACAGAAGCATGGGGAGAGATTTCCTGCAGAAATGCAACATATTTGGACATTAGCCAAGACTGAGAGTCCATTCCAAGTTGGCTGTTTTTTCTTCTGAAGAAAGGGGGCTAATTTAAGGGCATTTTTAAAGGAACATTCAACCTATACTTTTAATGCCAAGTATACATGTTAACAAATTTCTTGGGTAAGCAATAACTTCTGATCACCACCTCATACATAGATGGTACAGATGTACAGGCAATTCAGGAAAACCGTTTTATCACGCATCTGTACTAGACCTACCATAACTACCTGCTGAGCTCATGCCAGGAGGTTTAGAGTTTAATTTGAATTACATTTGGACAAAAAAGATCATCTTCCCAACTGGGTTTCATTCAATTTCTTCCCTATTCAAGTTTTGTTTGCAGTCTTGCTGAGACATCACAAAGCTTCAATAAGGTGTTGCTCCTGGCAAACCTTGAAACCTGTTGGAAGCTTTAAAAACAAGAAAAGGAGAAATCTCTGCTTGCTTTGCCCAGGAGTAAAATTATTTAGACACCCACAAGTTACCCAGAGCAGCACTATTTGACTGTGATGTTAATGAGATAAATGAAAGCCCCACTGGTAGCTTTCATAATTATAGGGTGAAGAGCTTATCTTTTCTAGGACCTTCATGTCAGGCTTTAAAACTACTGTTTTAAAGCTGGGTGGGGGTGGCAGTGATATTGTAAGTCTACTTACAAATGTTAATTAAACATTTCTTTGGAATATTGCCCTCTATTATTAGGTCAGGTAAATAGGGAATTGCAATGACAGGCACAAATCATTGTTAGCCCTATTCCTGGGAGGAATATAATATATTCCTTTCCAAATCCTTAGCCATCCAAAAACATACTTACTGTTCTGGCATTAAATTGATGCTGCAGCTAGCAAAGCACAGAGGCATTTGGGGTTATCAACATTTAAATATTTATAAATCAATAGCTACCTTTGTGGTTTGTTCTCAGAAGTTTCACATATCACATCACAAATTGATGTCTTTCCTCCATGGACTTTTTTTTTTTCCCTAGAAAAAGATTTCACAATTTTTTTTTCCTACATGAATATTAGGTTTAGACAAAAAAGCTAATATTTTATAGAATTTTTAATTCTAAATTATTGTTTCAGAACTCCAAAGGTGGTACAATGATTCTTCTTTTCCCTTTTCTCAATCTTTTCCCTTCTAAGAAGGGATCCAGAATCTTTACAAGAGGTGTTTAAACTAGTTCTTTCTCATCTCTCTCCCTATAACAGTGATGGTGAACCTTTTAGAGATTGAGTGCCCAAACTGCAACCCCAAACCCACTTATGCATCGTAGAGTGGGGTGGGTGTGGCCCATTGGGTGGGCATGGCCCATTGGGTGGCCGTGGCTGTGGTGGTAACGGCAGACTGGGTGGGACTAAAAAGTTCAATCCATCAATTCCAACTTTACAAGATTTTTTTTTCCCACGAGAAGTTGAAATTGACTGATTGAACCTTTTTATTTTTTTACACACGGTGGCAGCGGCCTAAAGTGAAATGGTTTCATAAAACCCAGCTGAAGGCCTAGGACTGGGGTGATGCTGTGTGTGCCCACAGAGTGCCGCCTCTGGCACCTGTGCCATAGGTTCACCACCACTGCCCTATAAGCACAGAGCAGAACACAGTCTTTTATTCTCAAAGTAAACCTCTGAGGAAAATTAAATTAAGATATATTGGGCTGATTCAAAATTCTTCTAGGGTAACACCCAACCGTGCATGATAGATATGTTTATAGGTTTATAAAACATGGAATAAGAACTGACAGAAAACCTAATTTAAATTTATACAGCAATCCAGCCAAATATTCTTAGTGCCTTCGTAGAACCTACCAATAATATTTGCCCAGATTCTGATTTTTTTAAAAAACAACAACAACCATGTAACCTGACATATCAAGCATCTTCTTGCAACTAAATCTAACCACCCATTTAATTCCTCAGTTTGGCACATTCTGGGGGCATTTGGTGGCACTGAAATTATAGGCCTCCACTCACCAGTACTGAGGAGCACACTGAGAGCAGATGCCACCAAAACAGAGAAGACATAGTTGAATGTATTTTATCAGCACTTCTCAAGCCTCAGGCCAGTTTCCATGAGAATCAGCTGCTTCTGTGGCAAATATGACCTTAGAGCCTTTCTTTTTAAGGGTTGATTAGATTCTAAATTCTGTTCAGCCCCTCCAGAAGGGAATTCTGAATGTGCGTGTGTTCCCACAATCTAACATTCAATAGGAGTGCTTAGAAAAGCAATTCTCCTCATGCAAAGAATGGGGGGGAGGAGAGAGAGAGAGAGAGAGAGAGAGAGAGAGAGAGAGAGAGAGAAATCATTAGTATACAACGAAGTTATTTCAGATCAGTGTGAGCCAGTGATGTAAGACACCTCCAATCAGACTTTGTGCCAGCTTGAAATCAGATTGCATGACTTCAATTCATTTAGAATGCTGAGCATTTTTTTGGGGGGGATGTTAGTTGGCAAAGCTGATTGCTAACAATATTGCAGCTTACAATATTATATATACTATATACAATATTACAGGTAGCCCTTGACTTAGGATCACAACTGAGCCCCCAATTTCTCTTGCTAAGCAAGGTAGCTGTTAAATGAATTTTGCCCCATTTGATAACCCTTTTTGTCACAATTGTTGAATGAATCACTGCGGTTGTTAAATGAATCATGCAATCTGGCTTTGACTTTGCTTGTCAGAAATGGCGGGGAAGGTTACAAATAACATTACCCGGAACAGTGTCATAAATACATGCCAGTTACTAAATATCTGAATTTTGATCACATGACCATGGGGATGCTGAAACAGTCATAAGTGCAAAAACCAGCCATAAAGTCACTTTTTTCAGTTACTAAACAAAATGGTTGTAAGTCAGGGACCACCTGAATGGCTTTATGATGAGGATGATTTTTGTCTGTGCCTCCCACTCTGACTCAAGCTTTCTTTTGCCTCACTTCTCAAGCTTGTTCTCATTGCCTGATATTTAAAGCATATTTTCCTCTCTGTCTTACTTCAACCACTACATACAACCATGGTTACAGGTATTAAGAAAAGTGCCTGGTTGCAAATATTCTGGCATGCTGTCCTTTCACCACAGTTCGTCTTATATGCAACAGAGCGTGAATGGGTTTACTTTTGTACAACTGGCTATCATATCAAGCAGTTAGATTTTTCTGAAGATATTGAAAGAAACGCACACAAGATGCTTGAAAACGTGAACAGGAGGTTTGTTCTAGGGAAAGGTTTTTGGTTACTCTAGGACAGGGGTAGGCAACCTTGGCTCTTTTATGACTTGTGGACTTCAACTCCCAGAATTCCTGAGGTTGCCCACCCTTGCTCTAGGATCAGCAGTGGTTTGAAGAAATTCTGATAGGCTCATGAACTTTTCAATCCTCAAGTCCACCAAGGAGGCAGAAGGGAAGGTAATCACTGGTTTGCTCCATATTGTTTTGTGATGGATTAGGAGTAAAAAGTATTATAGAAATTATGATAAAGGCAAGAAAGTCAGATCTCCGGGGTGAAATTCAGTAATACTGCCCTGATGCTCAACTCTTGTAGGACTCAGAGAAATTAAGTTCTCATAAGCTTTCTCAAAGAATCAGGACAATAAATGGTTCCTCCACTTCAGATCAATCTCTACAAAGAATGGACAATTCTTTGTCTATAGGGAGTCATTTATACTTTCAGAAGAAGCTCTCTGGATCCAGTCCATTTATGGGTACACATTAAAATGCATCTTACTTACAAAGATAGTCTTCTTCTTCTTTTTTTACTTAATTACAGCCATTTGAATGGTGTGTTTTTTTAAAATGCAACATGATTGGAAAGCTGCCAAAACTAACTTCAGAAACAAAGATTGTGTATTGACAGATTACGGTTCTTTGAGTTCTTTTGTTCTCCAATTACTACATGTATTAAGTGGAGATGAAGCATTTGCTGGGCTATATGTAGGTCAGTAAATATCCTAAAAATATAAACACACTGCAAAAAAATGTGGAGAGGAAGGAAGGAAGGAAGGAAGGAAGGAAGGAAGGAAGGAAGGAAGGAAGGAAGGAAGGAAGGAAGGAAGGAAGGAAGGAAGGCTTAGCAACCCTATTTTCTCAGCCAATAATATTTAGATCAATATTTTTAATTTCTGAAGGAATATGTATTTGTTCTATATTTTCCCTATTTTTTCTTTTCTGTCAGTAGCATCAGCCTTCTTGCAGCCAAAGCTTTTTTATTGTTGAAAGAAAAATCTTCATCAGGGTCCAGTCCATTCTGGGAATAAACAAAGTGGAGACTGCTTTAGAAAGAAAGAATTGAAGGACAGAGCCAGAAAGAAGCTTGGCTCTGGGAAAACTGACCACATGTAGCTGGGAGTGGTGGGTTTTTATACCTTCTTGGGCTTTTGGGGTTGTTTCCTGTTTCTGTATGAGGCTTTGTATTTCCTGTGTCATGTACTTTGACCTGAGTCAGAGTGTGCCCTTTTGTTATTGGTGGGTTAATCCTATTATATCCCCAAAGATCATGTCTTTTAGAGTTTGGGTGGGATATGTAGATTTTAGGGGTTTTTGTCTTCCTAACCTCATCAGCTAATCTAATCTAATCAGTTCTCATCATGGGACTAGAGGCTAAAACATATAAGGAATGGTTGCTGGAATTGGGTATGTCTAATTTAATGAAGAGAAAGACGAGGGGTGACATGATAGCAGTGTTCTAATATCTCAGGGGCTGCCACATAGAAGAGGAAGTCAAGCTATTCTCTAAAGCACCTGAAGACAGGACAAGAAGCAATGGATGGAAATTAATCAAGGAGAGAAGTAACCTAGAACTAAGGAGAAATTTCCTGACAGTTAGAACAATTAATCAGTGGAACAACCTGCCTCCAGAAGCTGTGAATGCTTCAACACTGGAAGTTTTTAAGAAGAGACTGGACAGCCATTTTTCTGAAATGATATAGGGTTTCCTGGCTGAGCAAGGGGGTGGACTAGATGACCCCCAAGGTCCCTTCCAACTTTATTATTGTTGTTGTTGTTGTTGTCATCATCGTCATCTTCTAGCTTCCTGGCTCCAACCTTTCTGAAAGGATTATCACATCTGCATTTCTAAAAGCTGGCCTCTGCCTAGTTTCTGCTTGGGGAAGAGGAGCTGGGGCCGGTTTCTGTCCTTTTTTAAGATCTTCTCCATTATTCCTTTGGGGAAATATATTCTGCCTTTTTAATGTTCCCCAAAATATTTTTTGTCTCTGGATTCTTCCCACATTATTTATTTGGACTGGAAAATTCCTTTTTTTTTTTTTAATTTACTTAGCATCTCAGCATTCCCATTCCCTTTCTCAAGGGATATTCTACAAAGTTCTTTTAGGCTTCTTTACTTAGAGCATAAAAACTCATATTACTTAAGTAACCTTAAGACAATAATGCCTTGTTTGAATAGCTATGAATGAGATCAAGTATTCTAGAAAAGAAGCATAAGCTCTTTGCACTTCCTCACATCCATCTCTCTCTTTCCCACATTCAAAATGCTGTTGTATGCAACACTTTGCTCTTTATTCACTGGAGTAAGCTCAAATGGTGATTGCTTGCTTACTCTCACAGGAGAAAAGGGATGCAGATTTCTATTCAGATGCATTTACTTTTAACCATCTGATTTGATTTTGCTCATTCATTGTTAGAATTTCAAAGCATCCAAGGAGATGCTGGCTGTGGGTGACCCCTTGCTAAGCCTATGGGAGCCTTGGAACTGAATTTCCATGTCTGCATTTTTGGGACATCTCCCCTCTTATGTCAGGGAAATTTCTGTCTCATAGTCTCAGATCTAATTAATGAAATCTGCATGTTTCCTATTTTAGAATAGATACTAACAGAAATAAAGAGACGGTTGTCACTGGAATCATCCCACAGAAATCAGTAGAAACATTGGTGCCATTGAGTTATGCACTAATTATAAAAACATATAATTAATAATAGCTCTGGGATTTATACCATTAATGAATAAAGTTCTGAAAAATCACTTGTGCATTATTGCAGATGAAGATGGAACTTAAGAGAGGAAGATTGTGCTGTAGGCATCACTTGCTAAAATAACCATACTTTGATCTGAGCCTTTGAGATTGTATCCAGCCTCACTCTCAGATTCCTATGAAAAAAACCAAGATGTAAAGATAACCAAGTTATTAAAAGGCAAAACACCATCTGTTCTGGGATGTGTGGCCTTCCCTCCCAATTTCTAGAGATAGGTCATTCAGTGCCAACAAAAAAGAGTTGATTGTTCCTAAAGGCTGCCCTTTATTTTGGTATATCAGTCAGGGATTCAGCATGGAGAAAGCCTTGGTTACGCCTTTAGACTAACTGGGATGAAGCCAGGACAGAGGTGATATGCCCATTCTTGTGCTTCTTGATCTATCAGCAGCTTTTAATACCATCAACCATGGCATGCTCCTGGGCTGATGCCAGGGGTTGTGAATAGGGGGGCACTATTTTGCAGTGACTCTCTTCCTTCCTCCAGGACCAATTTAAGCCCATGTTGGATGAAGGAGAGAAGTTGTCCCAAAGGCCATTTCTTATAGGGCTCAATTGCCTCCCCTTTTATCTACATGGATCTATGGGTTTAAATGGGGAGCAACTGTCTCTGATGGGGTTCTACCAAGACCAAATGGCTGCTGGGGATATCTAAGCCTGGGAAATTTCTACTTTTAACCTTGGATGTTACTAACAAAATGAAATTCAATGGTGAAAAAAGTAAGGTTCTACATTTAGGCAAGAAAAACCAAATGTACAGGTATAGTACAGGGGGTATCTTGCTCAATAGTAGTAACTGTGAGAGGGAGCTCGGAGTCCTAGTGGACAATCACTTAAATATTGTGGGGGAATTTGCACACGCAGCAAACTGCCATGCTTTCCGCCCCCCCACAAACCTCATAACCTTTTGATACCCTTTGTCCCAAGGAAGCAGTCAAAAGATCACCCCCTTTGGACTTAATATCTTACCTACCTAAATAATAAGTTCCCCCTTATCTCTTCCTGTCTTTCATCTACCTGTATTTGTCTTTACCTGATCTCTGACCATGTAATATGTTACTAGAAAATAATTGCTTATATGAAGGAATTTTTCAGTTACTTTATGTCAACAGCTAAAGGTTAAACTTCTAAATGTAAAATGTCAGCAGTTAATGGCAAAGCCTATGTATGTAAAAAGTATATAAGAAAGAATAAACTCAGAGTTTGTCAAGCTGTATCCTGCAGCTTCAAACCTCTGCTCAAGACATGCCTGTGTCTTTTTCTTAGCTTCCTACATCTGGCGCCCAACGTGGGGCAGCCCTCCCATGGAGCAACTGGAACAGCCCCCCCCTTCCGAGGGAGCAACAGCCAACTTACTTACCAGCGTCTGGAATAGACCCCTAAGTGCACTTTCATCCTACGGGACCCCTCAGTGGTAAGTAAGGGTTGCAATCTATCTCAGCACCAGCAAAGGAACTCAGATTCCTGTTACACACATCAGGCATGAAAACGCCTGATGCAGACAAAAGGAAGCTGATGGGTGAGGTAGGGAAACATTCCCCTTGATATCCTAAGTGCTGGACGCTTAGGTTACAAGATTGGGAAAAAAATAGGGCATACTTTACATCTTGAATCTTGGGCTCCAGTACAGGTATTACATCAATGGCATCAATGCCATCAAGCAGTGGAAAAATTTGGCTCAGATGCTTCAGCAGGGTAACAATTAACTACAAGCCCCACACCTGATTAGGATCAAAGTAAAAACTGTGCCTCTGAAAGCATCTTTAATTGGATTTTCAGCTCCTTCTGAAGAGGCTAATTCTTTTACCTCCTTAGAGCCACCATACACCCCCATAAGGAAAATATTAGAGGAACAATCTTGAAGTAGAAAAAATATATATGGGGAATGGTCAGAGGAATTTAAAGAAACAAATTAAATTAAAATGTACTCCTCTGCAATGTGTTTTGAACAATTGGGATGTTTTGAAACTTCAAGTAGCTGTTAAGTTTAACCCTGTCAGACAATGTCTGATGGTGCTTTGTGTTGATGTGTAGAAGTATAAATAATCTTTAACAAGACAACACTGAAAAATTTTGTAAACCTCCGGCTGGCTAGTTTATCTGATAACAACTAAAGCCACGGAAGAAAAAGAAAAGAAAATTCAAAGAACTGAAAGCAAGTTTTTTTTCTTTTTTTTCCCCTTTTAATCTGGCTCTATTCAATTCCCTTTAGTCAAGAGGTAAGGAGAGGAGGCTGCTACATTTCTCTCACCCTTCACACCACCAATATTCCTTTTAGTCTTTCCCCAATGTCTTTTGAAATTGCTGGGATAAGTTGGAAGTAACCATAAATGTTCTCCTCCTTTTTAATTAAAAGGGGAGGCCTGTTTTAGCCTCAAACCCCAAATTGATGTGTCTTTTGTTTATGTATATGTGTGTATATGTGTGTGTGGCCACCCAGAACATTATGCTTGGGCTTGGAATGGTGAGAAAAATAGGAGATGATTAAAAGGGCCCTATTTTAAAAAAAAACAAAAAACACATGTTTGGTTGGAATCATCTCATGATTCTTCTCGCTTTTTGCAGGACAAGCCATATGTCTAAATCAATGTTGTTTTATTGGTATTTGTATATATATGTTTGTCTGTGTTGTTCTGTGTTATTTCCAAGACTTGGAAGAGGGTCAAACCCTCTCTGATAACAACAATACAAAAAGGCCTTATTTAAAAATAAATAGTTTGCCTGGAGAAAGTATAAAATGAAATATTTGTATGTGGAATTGTTTATACAAGCAGTTAGAATGAAAATGAATGAATTAATTTGTTGATACCTGAGTGTGTGTGTTAACCCTCAAACCCCACCCCCACCCACTCTCTCCCAGGCTGTAAAAGAAATAAAAAACTGCAGATTTTATTGTTGTAATTGAAAAGTAATAGTAAGTGTTTGCATGGAGAATGTGTGAGAGAATTTATGGAAAATGCATGTCAAGGAGAGAAAACTAATTTTTAGTGGTGAAAAGTTTGTAACAAAAAACTTTTCCTGTCTCTTTTGTTTTTCAACTGGCTGTGTTGCTTTAAGAGCAAGAGAGACAGAAAGAAGAGGGGGGGAAACTGTTCGTTTTAAACTTTTTTTCCTTCTCTGCTTAGAATTCCAGTATGTGAATGGAGATGAAATTTAATCCCCGCTCTTGCAGTTTCAGCTAGCAAAACTTAAGTTTTGTAAATATTTAACCTACTTAATAGAAATTTGTTTCCATCTTTGATTAACTTGGAATTTAACTTATTGACCAAAGGAAAACAACCTGGAGATCTCATTTGTAGTTCCACTTGCAGCATTTACCACAGTTGAGCAAATTAAGTACTTGAGTACTCAATTTGTGGACAGAATTCCACATAGGAATTGTCACTTAACACTTTTGATATTTCTTACTAGTAAGATACTTACAGGAATATTAGCTGTGTTAGAAGCGCAAAAAGTATATTGTATTGAATGGCTTTACTTATCCCATCCCAAAATGTTTTATCTTTTATCCAGGCTGTTGCTGAAATAACCTCAGGACACAATCAAGCTTGTCCTTGAAATGGGACTGATTTAATTAATATTGTTATTCCTATCCCAAAATTTGATTTTCAATTTTATTTTCAGAATAACCTATCTCTTCTGCTGCTATTTTAGCTTTCCACACCTTTTAACTTAATCTCTTATTCTCATTATGTGTGCCAACTTATTTTTAACCTTACAGGTGCTTACATCATGCCCAGGATCGACCCCAATCTTATGGCTTTGTTTTTAACTTTACAGCAGCTATCCTTTGTTTCTCACATATGTATCGGTTCTTTAAGGACTGCCTTCATAAACAAATAAAAAAGGAGGGATCAAGGGTACCTAATTTGGCATGGATAAATAATCAAGTCAATAAAGTCCTAATAACTTTAAATCAGCTAAATATTTCTTTTCAAAACACTACTGCCTACCAGCGTCACTTTCAGCAGAAAGCTGTGCTTCCTAATCCATTGGTATATTATCAGCAATTGCCTGATAAAACCTGGTTAGATCCAATTCCAGTACTAACTTGGGGGCGAGGCTATGCTCTGTGCTTGCTCCTACAGGCCCTCTCTGGATTCCAGCCTGGTGTGTGTGACCAGCCAAAGATGTCATGGCATCAAGTCGAGAACCCAATACTGAAAATGAAGCAGATGACTCTTCAGACATCACAACATCCCTTTTGCTCTTGCCATCGCAGTTGACCAACAACCTGGGGCGATGTGAAAAAACCTAATCTCCAAAGCACAGATGGTTCTGTGGCAACAGGGAAAAGAACTTACACCAGAGAATTTATGCACTGCCATATTTGTGGTTTTGACTGCAAATTCCTTAATCATTCTTTGCCTCTCTTTCCTTTTTAATTGCTGTGTGGGGGCTCAAGCTCTCCCACTCATCCTTTAGAATCACGGATGAAATATAATATTTGGGTGCAATTAGCTAATATCACAAAAGTGACAGACCTTTGTATTTCTGAATCATATGATATGGAAAATCTACTCTCTACCTGTCTTATACCTTTGTGTGTTCCAGCTTCAATTTTTAAAAAAAATTATACTGGTTTAAACAATTTTTTATCAGACAATGAATTTCATTATGCAACTATGTCAAGCTAGGGTCATGCCTCTTACATGTTAACCCTTGATGCTATTGTTTTACATACACCAATTGTAGCTGTTCCTACAAATCTTACTTATGCAAAAATTGTCAATTGTACTACTTCATCTAAAAAACCTCATTGTATACACGTCAGTCAAAGAATTTTAAATTGTACCTCCTTTCAAGAGATATCTTTTAACTATGCACATATATGGTTATTCAATGTCTTTTTTTCCCCTCTACTTTCAATTTTCCACACTAAACTACCATTAACTTACCTCAGGAACAAGTTATGCTTTGTATAAACAATTGCAAAGTTATATGTTCACTGACTAAGACCCACTAACTACTCCAGCTTAGAATAATGTCCTCATTAATAAAATAGAGAAAAGTGAGATGTGGGGGAATTTGCACGCGCAGCAAACTGCCATGCTTTCCCCCCCCCCACAAACCTCATAACCTTTTGATACCCTTTGTCCCAAGGAAGCAGTCAAAAGATCACCCCCTCTTGATTTAATATCTTACCTACCTAAACAGATAATATGTTTAGTTCCTTCCCTTATCTCTTCCCATCTTTATCTCTTCCTGTCTTTATCTCTTCTTGTCTTTATCAGTTCTTTCTCCTTTCCTAATTTACCTGTATTTGTTTTACCTGCTCTCAACAGGTAATGTGTTACTAGAAAATAATTGCTTATATGAAGGAATTTTTCAGTTACTTTATGTCAACAGCTAAAGGTTAAACTTCTAAATGTAAAATGTCAGCAGTTAATGGCAAAGCCTATGTATGTAAAAAGTATATAAGAAAGAATAAACTCAGAGTTTGTCAAGCTGTATCCTGCAGCTTCAAACCTCTGCTCAAGACATGCCTGTGTCTTTTTCTTAGCATCCTACAAAATATGAGCAAGCAGTGTGCTGCAGCTGCCAAAAAGGCCAATACAGTGCTACGCTGCATTAACAGAGGGATAGAATCAAGATCACGTAAAGTATTAATACCACTTTACAATGCCTTGGTAAAGCCACACTTGGAATACTGCATCCAGTTTTGGTCACCACGATGTAAAAAAGATGTTGAGACTCTAGAAAGCGTACAGAGAAGAACAACAAAGATGATTAGGGGATTGGAGGCTAAAGCATATAAGGAACGGCTGCTGGAATTGGGTATGTCTAGTTTAACGAAGAGAAGGACAAGGGGGGACATGATAGCAGTGTTCCAATATCTCAGGGGCTGCCACAAAGAAGAGGGAGTCAAGCTATTCTCCAAAGGGCCTGAAGGCAGGACAAGAAGCAACGGATGGAAACTAATCAAGGAGAGAAGCAACCTAGAACTAAAGAGAAACTTCCGACAGTTAGAACAATTAACAATTAACCAGTGGAACAACCTGCCTCCAGAAGCAGTAAATGCTCCAACACTGGAAGTTTTTAAGAAGAGACTGGAC
This sequence comes from Crotalus tigris, assembly GCF_016545835.1. Classification (NCBI taxonomy): domain Eukaryota; kingdom Metazoa; phylum Chordata; class Lepidosauria; order Squamata; family Viperidae; genus Crotalus; species Crotalus tigris. Next base: position 351,962 of record NW_024097206.1, read on the forward strand.
AGCCATTTGTCTGAAATGGTATAGGGTTTCCTGCCTGAGCAGGGGGTTGGACTAGATAACCTCCAAGGTCCCTTCCAACTTTATTATTATTGTTGTTGTTGTTGTTACTATCCCATCAAGGGTGATGCCCAATGTGCGGGCCTGCTGAACTTGCAGCTCTTGCCTGACAAGTCGATGGCAGCTGTGGCAAGGAACAATTTCCTGGATAAGAAGGCCCTTCAGACAATCGTTCTGATCACCTCATGGCCCAATTAATGAAATGTGCTCTTCAGATTATTGCCCTTGAAGGGCATCCCAGAGGTTTCAACTGGCTTGTAATGAAACATGGGCAGTGATGGGTGTGCCTCAATGTGCTCATGTGTACCTCTGCATCATGAGCTGCATTGGTTGCCAGCTTGTGTCTGGATGTGATTCAAGCTGTTGATTATGACATATAAAGCCCTACATATTATAGGGACTACCTCCCATCAGCCCAGCTGGTCCCATCCAATGGAGATGGTATCCTCTTATTCCCCTCAATGAAACAAAGTCATCTATCGGAACCCTGGAAGCATACCTTCCCCATTATAATGCCTGCCTTCTGAAATGAGATTTCTCCTGGTATCCATATTGTCAATCCAAGTCCTTAGTCGTCCGGAATGAAAACCAGGAACGCAGGAACTCAGTGCACGTCAGGACGTTTATTCACTGCCCAACTAACAAAGTCAGCACTGGGAATGGTTTGTTCCCAGTGCTCTTTATAACATGACCATGCCCACATCCCCACCCTCCGCCCACAAACCACCATCCGCCTAATCGCCCTTATAAGTCCTCCCTTGTGCCCTAATCCCTCTTCCCGTGAAACCCCGCCCCCCCTTGGTCCAGCGCCTGTCCGCCTGCCACCGCCGCACGTCCAGTTCCCTCGGATTTGGTGAGTATGGCCATTCAGTGTATTCCAGCCGGGAGAGCTCTCCACGTCCTCTTCTAGTGCCGCGATGCTGGGTCCCGCAGAACTTGGGGACCCAGGTGATCGGCAGAGCATACCGTTGCAGGTATGAAAGTAGGTGAATCCGTCTGCTCAGCTGCCGGCCGGCCCCCGACGCTCAGCTGGCCGGCGGAGTGTTCAGCACCGGTCCCTGTGGCTTCTATAGTGGCCGGCGAGTAGCAATAGGCATGTGGTGCTGCCGGCTGGTCCCCGACGCTCAGCTGGCCAGTGGAGCATTCAGCACCGGCCCCTGTGGCTTCCATGGTGGCCGGCGAGGGGCAATAGTCACGTGGCGCTGCCGGCCGGTCCCCGACGCTCAGCTGGCCGGCGGAGCGTTCAGCACTGGCCCCTGCGGCTTCTGCGATCACCGGCGAGACACCAGGACGTGTGGGTTTGTTGACTGCGTGGACTGGCGGTGGTGGGGTTGTTCCTCAGCTCCCCCCCCTGCCACCAAATGGCAAGCCCTGTGGGGCTTGACACATATGACTCGCACCCTGCTGGCATTCCAAAAAGCCTTAAAGACCTCACTATTCTCCAGGCTTGGGGTTAGGATGGTAGGTGCATATGAATATGGTTGAGTAGATCCACCCTCAGTTCTTATTTATTTATTTATTCTTTTGTTAGGATTGTCACTTTAATTGCATACCACCCACAGTCTGTTAGAGGTGATTGGTGCCTAAATAAACCCAAATTAAATTAAATTAAATATTTAAATTATAATACTGTATATACAATAAACTACTTGCTTTATAATTGGTACCTGTCCTAAAGAATGTAATTTGATTACCTGGTTTTATATATATATATATATATATATATATATATATATATATATATATATATATATATATATATATATAAAACCTTCTAACTTAATTATTCTTTTGTGAATTGGCTTAATGGACAAAGCTGTTGAAACTGCCCCTGCTTTAAGAGAGAAAGTAAATAGGTTGCAGGGGCCTGGTTTCTTGTCTATGATACTTTGCTCTGCAGTTAATGAAGTTCTCCAAGTTGATGGAGGTGGATACCTCTTAAGTCCTGGGAAATCAGATATCCCCAAATGAAAGCCTTTACCATCTGCATGAATCATAGATTATTATTCCCTTGAAGGATGCACCATAAATACATATTTTGTTGCAAAGAGGCTTCCCTGATTGTACTTCGGGAGCCATTCACATGTGGCAGCAGAATCAGACAGGAACCCTTTAGTGCTTGATAAAGGAGCACTGTGAAGAAAACCAGAAGCCTGCTGGGTACTAAAGAGCTTTGGAATTGTAGCTGTTCTGTGGTGGCATAAACATGAGAAATGTCCTGACATCTTTAAAGCCTCCGTAAATATGTTTGGAGCTTAGAACTAATACTGCATATATCAAGGCCTCTAAACACTTATGCTTCTCTTATTCTGCTGATATCTCACAGGTCATTTTTTGAAAGTTTCATTAATTTCCTGCAGTTTTCCTTTATTTGGTTATTTTTAGTAATAAATTGGGTCTTGTGATAGTATAAAAATCATCAGTCCACTGAAAAATGTCTCTGCAATGAGTGTGGTTCATAGCTGTTAAGATCTAGAGGAAGGGGCTATTTTTACATACTGTATATTCAGATCTGATATCATGCAATTATTGATTAGTCATGAGTCTGATGTTTTAGGCTATAACTATATAGAAACCGCTCTTTATCTTATCACAGAGAATTGGCTACCCCAGTCTCCATAACGGAATAACAGAGTTGGAAAGGACCTTCAAGGTCTTTTCATCCAACGTCCTGCACAATCAGCAAACCCTATACCATTTCAGACAAATGTTTGTCCAATCTCTTCTTAAAAACCTCCAGTGTTAGAGCATTCGTAAGTTCTGGAGGCAAGCCATTCCACTGATTAATTGTTCTAACTGCCAGGGAATTTTTCCTTAGTTCTAGGTTACTTCTCTCCTTAATTATTTTCCATCCATTGCTTCTTGTCCTGCCATCAAGTGCTTTGGAGAATAGGTTGACCTCTTTTTTTGTGTGGCAGTCCCTGAGATATTGGAACACTGCTATCATGTCACCCCTCATCTTTCTTTTCATTAAACTAGACATACCCAATTCCTGCAACTGTTCTTCATATGTTTTAGTCTCCAGTCCCCTAATCATCTTTGTTGTTCTTCTCTGCACTCTTTCTAGAGTCTCGACAACTTTTTTTATATTGTGGCGACCAAAACTGGATGCAATTGTAGTCTTACCAAGACATTATAAAATGGTATTAACATTTCACATGACAGAATGGAACAACTTGCCCCCACCAACTAGTCACGAGCAACTCTCCATGGCCAACCCTCCATGGGACAACTTGCCATGGGACGATTCAACAATTCAATTTAATTATTTGAAATAATTTTTAAAAATATTTTAATTTTTGTTATTCATATTTCATTTTATCCCTCCTTTTGCATCCTTTCCTTATTGATTCTATTGCACCATTTCTATTGCACCATTTCTATCACTATTGTCCCATGGTGATTTGCCCCACGATGAGTTGGCTGTGGCAAGTAGGCCATGGTGAGCTGGCCATGGCAAGTTGCCCTAGACCCTCACGTGATCCCTCTGTTAATGCAGCCTAGGAATGCATTGGCTTTTTTGTCTGATGCAACACATTGCTGGCTCGTATTTAATTGATTGTCCACTAGGACTCCAAGATCCCTCTTCAAAGTTACTGTACCTGATGGACAAATCAGTTGGGTTATACCAGAGTTGAGGCTTTCTCTCATCCTGAAGCTTTAGCACTTGTTTCCCTCTAATTACTTTCCCTTGATCAGACAAAAGCCTGAGACTTCATTTTCTTAGGAAAAAATAGGAGTCACTGTTTGCCAGCTTTGGTGTTCAGTGCTATCCCCATTCAATAAATTTGATTGCTTGGGTTCCATTCTTGACAGAAAAAGATAAACTTGGATTTTTCTTTCTATCTCTATCAGTTTCCAAGGCTGACTTTTTTTTTTTTTTTCAAAATGAGAAAAAACAGATATTGAAACAACTCAGATGGGATGGGCCAGTGACTGGGCAAAAAGAAAAGGCCAGAGACTTTGTAGTGGACCTTTCTGCCATATTTCAAGGGGAACTTTTATATCAAAGAAGAAGATTTTCTAAACAATCCTCACTGGTTAATTGGAGATTGATTTTTAATGTGAATAGTCTTCACTTTCACTTCTTCCACTATCAAGATTACATAGAATGTTAATTTTCAATCAAATTATGTCTTTGTTTTTTTATGTATATGTAACTTGATCCCTTTAACAGAGACATGTCAAACTCGTGATGTCACGTGATATCACACAACGTGTCGGGACGGTTTTGCCATTGCTGGCAATGGGGTGGGTGCGGCTTCCAGATGATGCATCCAACCCACAGGCCGGCAGTTTGACACCCCTGCTTTAACACTTAATCTTCCCTTTATTTATTGCTTAAGTGTTATGTCCTATGAGGATTCAAAAATAGAATCAGAAAAGGACAATGAGGATGATCAGAGGTTGGTGTATAGATAGTTTACCTTTATGAAAAACCAATTACAAAAATACATTACAGCAATCTTTAAATACTTGAGAAAATGATACCTATTAGAAGGTCAAGATTTGTATTCAGAGTGCAGGATGTAAAAAACAAATTTAATTTATGGGAAATTAGGTTTTAATAAGTATTTTATAAGAATTTTATAAGTAAAAGCAATTTGACAGTGGAATCAATTACCCAGGAGTGTGGTTGGATCCAAAGAACTATAAGAGGAGGGCAAAGGGGAAGGGAATAATAAAAACAGCATTTTCGGAACATTGCTTTTGTCGGATTCATAAAAGCTTTGGAACCTGCTTTGGAGCCTCTGAAGGGCTTTCCTGATTGAATATGTTCAGGTGGGGACTAGATAACCGCTGGTCTAAGTTGCTTTAATTTAATTTAGATTTTTTTTTCATTGAGCAGGGAATTGGACTCAGTGGCTTAAATGGCATCTTCCATTTATGAATCTAAGAATATATGCTGTAATTTACATGCTATCTGATCTTTGCAATGCTGATCATTTATTACTAATAGAAACTTTTTTTTATTTTTTTTCATAGATCTAGTGCAGCTGAAATAAACATTTAAATGAATAATGTGGTTTAGGGTGCAATATTGACTTACCCTCATGTTCACTGGTTATATTGCTAATTACTTCTCTACTTCAACCAGCTGCTGCTTTTCAGACCCTTGTTATACATTCTAAATAATTACTCTGTTCAAATTCACAAGTTTTCTACAAAGTTTTACTCAACTGTTTTTGAGTACATTGATTAGAATATATAACTAAGCTGCCTTAGTAGTTTTGTTTTGGACCCACTATGAGAAGCCAAATCAATTAAATAAATCTATCCATTTCCATCACAACATATCTGACAAAAGGTTCAGAGAGTAGCTAATTGGAGAAAGTATTACTGCAAGTCCTAAACAATATTGGCAAAGAGGAACAATAGGCTGAGTTTTCTATACTTCTTTCTTGTATTAGACATCTGATTAGGGGTTTATGAATCATTCAGGACTTGAGCCAAATTGTCAGTTTAATTGGATAAGTCAAATCCATTTGATTTGATTTGAATCATCTATCCATAACAAAAATGCATTCATGCATGATCAAGTGCACATCAAATCACTGAATCAATTCAGTGGCACCCAATTTGATTTGATGTATTGAAACAATGCAGTGATTCAGTGATATGATGTAATGATGATTTAATTGATGCATCTTCAAACTTATTCAGGTTAACTCTTTTCATAGCACTCCATCTGATAGGGACCCAATACTTGTGTAACTTTGCCTTCCCCATCCTCCCAACTAACCTGTTTGTAGCTTATGAAGGATTTCAAAAGATGATTTTTTTGGCTTCTGGGATTCCGATCATTGCAAAATATAAGAAAGGATTGATCTCAATGTTTGCTCTGAAGATTTCTATTTTTCATAGTCAAGAATGTCCTATTAGTACTTTTCTGATTGCTCCTGCCTGGTTAGTTAAAGTATCGGGGGTATTTAAGACCACCTTAAGAATTAAATAGTAAATAATAATAATAATAATAATACCCCAGTGAGGCACTACCTTGACGTGGTTGTGGGGCTTGTGTACTCTGAGGAAGATGAGAGCTATGCCAGAGGTTCAACCATACTGGACAGGTCTCATCAGAGGAGTCAGACAAAGAGTGTCTCTCCCATAAAAAATATGGTGAGACGTAAATTTCAGAATGCCATACCGGCTCGGACGTCGCCCGGGTTAACAAGGTCCACGCTAGATATTGGAGTTCCTGGATATCTGGTGAAAAATGGGTTACAGGACTCAGGACTGTTGGCTGAGCAACCAGGGCCAGCAGCTGCAGAACTACTGGAAGAAAAGGTGTTTACCTGTCGCAGATACACAGTGATGGAAAACAAAGAAATAATGATCTGTTACTACAGATCAAGTCCAACAAGACGAGGATATCTAAAACGAATGCACCAATTCTGGAAAGAACAACATCCAGAATCAGAAATAACAGAACAGAGACTAGCAGATCAACGCCGATTTATAACACGAAATAAAGTATTCACAGAAACAGAATTGGACGAACTGCAAAGGTTTACCCAGGGCAAAGAAATCAAAGCCTTACCAAGAAGTAATTCAGAATGTAGAGGCAAACCAGGGGGAGTTGGCAGTGAAAGAATCCAGTAGAGATATACAACTGTTCTCATTTGGAAACCAGGCACCTCTTCCTCAGGAAGAACAAAACCCTCTAACTAAAGAAATAAAAGAATTGAAACAAAGAATAACTGAGCATCTAGAACAGCACAAAAACAACAGAATAAGGCTGCCTGCATTGAAGCTTGTTCCAAAGAAACAGCTAGCACAAGCATTAAAAGATGCAAATACTGCAATATCAAGTATAAGCACCAATTCACTGCAAGAAACAAACCAACTAATGTACAGCACAGCTGCAGTTATAACAGAATACCTGGGATGCAAAATCAACAAAAAAGAAAAACAAACAAACAGTGCACCAGAAAAATGGAAGGTTAGACTAGAAAATAAGATCAGCAAGTTAAGATCACATGCAAGCAAGCTAGAACAGATGAAAGAAAAGAAGCTGAAGAACAAGAAGACCAAAGAATACCTAATCAAGAAATACCACTTAGAAACAAGGAAGATCAAGGAAGCACTGGAAATAATAAAGCAACAAATAACAGCTATAGCCAGGAAAATCAGTAGATATGAAGCTCGAATTGCAAACTATAGGCAGAACCTCCAATTTCAATCCAATCAGAAACGTTTCTACCAATCCATCAATGGAGAAACTGCAAGGAATCAGTCAGTACCTGACAAGGAAGAAACAGTGCAGTTCTGGAAGCAGATATGGGATAACCCAAAGAAATACAACAAGGATGCGGCTTGGTTAAAAGAGGTGGATGCAAATAAAACAGAAATTGAAATGAAAGAACTAGTAATAACAACAAAAATGGTAGAAAAAAGAGCAAAGAAAATCAAAAATTGGTCAGCACCAGGTGAAGATGAACTGCATGGGTTTTGGTTGAAACATCTAACTGTTATACACCCACTCATTGCCAAGCAGTTCAACAATATACTACAAGGAGGAGAAATTGAAAAGTGGCTAACAACTGGGAAAACCTACCTAATAATGAAAAATCCAGCAAAAGGGGCAACACCAGGTAACTACAGGCCAATTACCTGCTTACCAACAACTTTCAAATTACTAACTGGTGTGGTAGCTGATGCAGTACAACAGCATCTAGTTGAAAACAATCTCTTTCCACCTGAGCAGAAAGGAAACCGCCCCAATAGCAGAGGAACAAAAGATCAACTCCTAATAAACAAAATGATCTTGGAAAACTGCAAGAGAAGGAAGACCAACCTGAATGTGGCATGGATTGACTACAAAAAGGCATTTGACTCTCTGCCACATGATTGGATAATCAAGTGCCTAGAAATAACAGGAGTCAGTAGAAACATCAGAAAATTTGTGCAAAGATCGATGGCACAATGGAAGACACAGTTGCAGATCAATGGTGAGAAGCTGGGAGAGGTTAATATCAAGAGAGGAATATTTCAAGGAGATTCATTATCACCATTACTATTTGTTATTGCACTGTTTCCTCTGTCAACAATACTGAATAACTCAGGACATGGCTATCAAACATCAAAAACATCTGCTAGACTATCCCACCTCCTTTACATGGATGATCTGAAGCTGTATGGAAAAACATCATCTGAAATAGAATCGCTGCTCAACACTGTCCGTATATATAGCCAAGATATTGTAATGGAGTTTGGCTTGGACAAATGTGCCACACTTACTATCAAACAAGGAAAAATAGTAAAAACTGAAGGAATCAAGATGCCCCACGAAAATAACATTAAGAGTCTGGATGAGGAAGAGTACTACAAATACTTGGGTATCCTTCAAGCTGACAACATCAAGCACACTGAAGTCAAGAAAAAGATTAGAGGTGAATACATCAAGAGAGTGAAGAAGATCTTAAAGTCCAAACTCAATGGAGGAAATACCATAAAGGCAATCAACACCTGGGCAATCCCAGTCATTAGGTACACAGCTGGAATAGTGGACTGGACTCAAGCAGAACTAAAAGCAATGGATAGGCAGACCAGAAAAATAATGACAATGAATCATGCCCTTCATCCACGCAGTGACATTGATAGACTTTATCTACCAAGGCAAATAGGTGGGCGTGGAATGCTACAAGTACATCAGATGGTTGAAGAAGAAAAAATGGCTTTGGAAGAATATCTGAAGAACAATGATGAAGATGCACTGAAATTAGTATATCAGGAAGGCTTACTAACTACTGGAGAGACCAAACTGGCCTACAAGAAAGACCAAATGAAGAACAGAATAGAGGCATGGGAAGACAAAGCACTACATGGCCAATACATGAAAAAAATAGCTGGGAAAGCAGATAATAATAAAACCTGGCAATGACTAAGAGCAGGAAAATTGAAGAAAGAGACCGAGGGACTAATTCTGGCTGCACAAGACCAAGCCTTAAGGACAAATGCATACAAAGTCAAAATTGAGAAGACAGCAACAGACAGTAAGTACCGCCTATGCAAAGAAGCTGAAGAAACAGTGGACCACTGGTAAGCTGTTGCAAGAAGATTGCACAGACTGACTACAAGCAGCGGCATGACAAAGTAGCAACAATGGTGCATTGGAAGATCTGCAAAAAATATCATTTGCCTGTAAGCAAAAACTGGTGGGATCATAAAATAGAGAAAGTCATAGAAAATGATAAAATTAAACTGCTCTGGGACTTCAGAATTCAAACAGACAAGCACCTGCAACATAACACCCCAGACTTAACAATTGTCGATAAGAAAGACAAAAAAGTCTGGATAGTGGATGTGGCAGTGCCTGGAGACAGCAGAATAGACGAGAAAGAACTGGAGAAGATAACAAAATACAAAGACTACAAATAGAAATAGAAAGACTGTGGCAAAAGCAAGCAAGGGTAGTACCAATAGTAATAGGCTCCTTAGGTGCAATCCCAAAACAACTGGAGCACCACTTGAACACCATTGACATTGACAAATTCGCTATTAGTCAATTGCAAAAGGCGGCCTTATTAGGAACTGCTTCCATCCTGCGACGATATCTGTAATACCATCAAACATCCACATCTGCCTATCCCAGGTCCTGGGTAAGGACTCAATAGGTAGACAAAACGCTAAATCCAGTCTGAACATCTGGCTGACTGTGTGATGATTGATAATAATAATAATGTGGCAAAAGCAAGCAAGGGTAGTACCAATAGTAATAGGCTCCTTGGGTGCAATCCCAAAACAACTGGAGCACCACTTGAACACCATTGGCATTGACAAATTTGCTATTAGTCAATTGCAAAAGGCGGCCTTATTAGGAACTGCTTCCATCCTGCGACGATACCTGTAATACCATCAAACATCCACATCTGCCTATCCCAGGTCCTGGGTAAGGACTCGATAGGTAGACAAAATGCCAAATCCAGTCTGAACATCTGGCTGACTGTGCGATGATCCATAATAATAATAATTAAAGAAATAAAGTTTTTCAATCTGTTCCTGAAAGCAGTGCAGAAAATTGGGACCCTCTTATAACTTTGGGAAAAGTGATTAACTTCCCCTAGATAAATTAGGTTTTCACAATAATGATCTATTCTCATCCGTCTATTTTACTATCATAGGACCAAACTCAAGCTTTCATTCAAGGCCTGTATGGAACTTTCAGTGAACTTCAGTTGTTAGATCAGCTTTAATATTTCAAGGCTTTGAACATTTCCATTCCAATTTCCATTCTTCATTTTGAGATTTAAATTCACTTCCTCCATAAAGACACTTGAGTGGTACTAAAGAATAACAATGGAATCTTAACGCTGAAGAAATAACCTATTGTATGTAATGCAGACTGTATCAAGAAAAATGGAGTTAGTACAACAAAATGGAAAACAAAAGCAAGATATTATTATGGTCAAAGAAACTTTGGGTTTTCTGGGAATACCAAACACAACTAATTAAAAAAAAACTATCTTCTTATTTAAAAAAGAAAAACTCACTTGGAATCTCACTTGGAAAAGAAATAACTGAAACTTCTTCTTTGTAATGCCATATTTTTAGCAGTGTAGCAAAATGATATGTTTCCTTAGTATCTTTTTTATCATAAATATATCAGAAAGAAGGGAGATGAATATTAGAAAATGACAATAACCACTATGAAATGTATATCAACTGAAATGTTTTCAGATTAGTCTGCTGTACATAAGATGAATACTAGAGGAGAGGTAGATAAATTGCTCTTAACAATACTAATAAGATTTCTGTAAAGCTTACATGCTATCCTAGATGGAAATGAATGGTAGACTATATGATATCTATATACATGGAATATTCATCCTGGGGCTTGGAAAGGGAGATTCATTTGGTGATATCAATGATACATTGCCAATAAAGTCTACAACATTTTCTCTTTTGTATGTTTATTCTGGGCCATTATTACAGTGTTTTCTTTGAACAGTTTGACTGACAGATTAGAAGATGGCATTCTTCACATTGTAGAGTGACTAAATTCAACAAAACCAACATAAAGAACTTTCATCCACTTTGGAAGGCGTCAGTACATTAAAAAGATATTTTCTGTGTTCCCTGTGAAAAGATAAATGTCAAAACATCAGGATTAAACAGGGGTGAAGGAACCTCTTTGCTCAAGGCTATCACAGAATGAAAAATAACCCTGATCAAAGGGCATTTTTACTTTCTTTACAGATGACTGAATAGTTACAACCAATCAGTGACAAATAAGCAAGGCCAATCCAAACATTAAATAGATAAGGCATCTGTCCATGACATTACATTTGCAGAGGGGCCAAATAAATAACTATAGACCTTTCGTTTGTCTGAATCACTGGTATGCTTCAATCAGAGTTGGCTGACCCAGAGAATTAAAAACGTTCATTGCTTTTATTTCCAGTTTTCATGTAGAAATCACAGTCAATTTTAGTTGTTCATTTCTAATTCCAGGTAAACAAATAAAGGCACAAGCAATAAATATTATGGCCAGAATTAATCCTGCAAACACTCCTAAGCTAAACATGCTGCCTAAAGGGTGTTTGAATCAGTGAGAAGAGGCTCATTTTCCATAATCCAGGTTTCCTTTAAATGTTATTTCCTATTATTTATATAATTTTATTTAAAAAAAGAAAGAGAAAAGTTAAAATTAATGTACAGTAAAAAAGAAAAGAAAAGAAATCAAAGAGAAGGCCAAAAGTATAAGAGGGGGAATAGAAAACAATAGAAAAGAAAGGAAAAGGATGCAAAGGACTAGCTTCCAATCCTCTTTAAAGCAGTTACAAGTTCAATTAAAAATTTACTTTTTACTCTATTGTCACAACACAACTCTTCTTTTTTGTAGTCTATCCTCTCCAATCATCAAAACCACAAATCATAAATTCATTTTTTTTCTGCAAAAAGTCCATAAAGGATTTCTAGTCAACAATCAACATAGATATTGTCTTTTCTCTGATCAAAGAAATTAATTTAGCCATCTCAGCAAATTTCGTCTATTGTTGGTATCAAATCTTTCTATCTTTATGCATATAATAATCTCACTAAAGTCATCGGTACAAATACAAAGTTCTATAACATTTTTCCAACAATGTGTGTATCAATTACCTGTTCCCCTGAAAAAAAAAAAACATCTAGTTTCCATTGTATATTAATCTTAATCCTCTGAATCAGTGTATTTATTTGAATTTAGAATTTTCTAATACATTTTATGACGTAAACTACAATTTTTTTATACATCCACCAAACATGATAAAGTGTCTCTTTTTGTTCTTCATGTTTCTAGCATATCTTTGATATTCCTTTATATATTCTAAGCAATTTCTCTGGTAACATGTAACAATATCTTATTTTATTTTAAAAAAACTCTTTATGATTGTAATATAAATTTCAACACTTTCAATCACTTATTTTCCCATTGTTCCATCTGTATATTTTAACCACATTTGTTTGCCCATTTTATCATACAATCTTCACTTCCTTTTCTGTTTCAAACTTCAATTAAAGATTATATACTGCTCAAAAAAATAAAGGGAACACAAACATATAGGATCCTATACATTTGTGTTCCCTTTATTTTTTTGAGCAGTATACATTTTAGCCACTACATATTCAACATTTGTATACAATTCTATTTCAAACAATGTTTAAAATCATAGCTTGACTCCCTCTTCTATATGGCAGCCTCTGAGATATTGGAACATTGCTATCCTGCCATCCCTCGTCCTTCTCTTCATTAAACTAGCCATACCCAATTCCAGCAACCATTCCTTATATGTTTTAGCCTCCAGTCCCCTGATCATTTTTGTTTTAACTTTGTGTGTTTTAACCTTATATTTAACTCGTGTTTTTTCCCCATCACACAATTTAGATATATTCCCCTGCCACTGTTTAAATAGTACATCAATTGTGAAAACAGGCATTGTCTAAAACAAAAACATCATTTTAGGCAAGACATTCATTTTTTGTTACAGAAATTCTTCCTAGCAATAACAATTGTTATTTCTCCTGTCTTAACACAGCTTTTTTTTAACTTTGATGTCTTAACATAGCTATTTTGAAATAACCACTTCATATTTGTCATAGTGATACCCAGATATTTTAATTTCTTCTCAATCTCAAAACCCATTTTATTCATCGATTCCGTTTGACCTTCTATTTTTGTATCTTTGTTAATATCTTCATCTTCTGTTTATTAATCTTGAAGTCTGCTAATGCATGAAATTATTTTAATTTGCCCATTAATACTTCAATTGACTTTAAAGGATCTACCAGAACTAACACCAAGTCATCTGCGAAACTCTTAACTAATAAAGTTTATTTTAAAAACTCTTAACTAATAAAGTTTATTTTAAAAACTTTATTCCCCGGGTGGCGCTGCGTTGCCGATGGCGGCTACTTTGTAGCCGTCCATCTGAGACAGTGTTAAAACCGCCGAGGACAGCAGACATCAGCTGTTCCGCGGTTTGAAACTTCTTTCCTGGGCAAAAGGAAAGAGGTGAGGTTTTTTTTACCCTGAATAGTGGTAGAACCTCTGGAACCCTAAAGTGTTTTTTGGGGGGTGAAGGGTGAGCTCCCACGGAGTTCAGGGTATCTCCGCTTCTCAGATGTCTTTGTCCCTTGTTGTTTCTGGGACAAAGCAAGACGCCACTCCCACATCCGCAATTAAAGTAAACTGGTGAGTTGATTTAGAAGTGGACAGAGCTGATCAGTGGATTGTATTTTTATGTTTTATTTGGACTTTAACTCTAAAGAATTATATATATAATTTCGACTTCGTCGAAACGTCGCCAAGACACTTCCAATTTTACGCGGGAGAAAACCCAAACAACCAAAGACCTACATATATATATATATATATATATATATATATATATATATATATTATAGTGAGGGAAAGTAAAATGACGATGAGAGGCTTCTCCCTTTTTTTTAAGCGCACGGAAGGAAAGTGAAAGGAGTTTTGTTACTTTATTACTTTTTTATTCTTTTTTTTGTTATAATAGTTTCAGAACCTTTTGGGACTTTGGATGTTTGTAAGAGAAGGAATATTTCTTCTTCTTACAGATAGAAAAGGGGTTTTTTTCTTTTTGTTTCCTTTTTTTGGTCTTTTGGATTTTTTTAAGAAGGAGGAAAAATTTTTAAAATGGCTTCGAAGCATCAAGCGACCTCTGCTGTGCCTAAGGTGGCTTCTTCTCTGGGAATATTACCAGCGCAACAACCTAAACCTAGATCACCACCACCCTCTCTGTCTGTACCACCACTCACGGTAAAAGACCTTCAAGATGTTATGGGAAATGTTGTATGTCAAATTAGAGGAGAAATGAAGGAGCTTTTAGTAAAGAGAAATAACATCTTGAGGGAGGACATAGTATTGGCTTTGAAAGGACTTGCTTCTGTTGTTGAAAAGCTGGACTCTCGTATTGAGGATGTTGCAAACAAAGTGGATTCATTGGAGGATAGGGTTAAAAGTGTGGAAAAAATGGTGGAAACTTCTCAGGATGAAATTGTTATGTCTCAGTACAGAGAGATAGAGTTCGCTTTAAGAATCAGGGGCTTGAGGGAAAATATGCAAGAAAATCTGAGAGAGGTGGTGGCAAATGATATTGCTGTGATTTTGGAGAGGGATCCAGGGGAGATATTCAGAGAAATTGAAAAAATATTTAGAGTCAATTCGTGGATCGCAAAGCAGAGAAATTTGCCAAGAGATGTGGTGATTTATTTTGGAAAAAGATCTTTACGCAATTAAATTATACAAGCATTTTACAATAAGAGATTCCAGATTGCTGCTCAGGATGTTATAATTTTAAAGGAGATTCCATCTAAAATTTTAAGAAGAAGAAAGGATTTTGCTTTTTTATCAGATGAACTTAAAAAGTGACAGATGCCATTTAGATGGGATATTCCAATTGGAATTGTGGTGAGTCACGCAGGGACATGTTATAGACTTAATACTGTCTCTAAGGCAAGAGAGTTTTATATTTCGGTCCTGGGAGCGCGCTCATCACCATCTATAATGTTTAAAGCTTTTGAAGTGAAGGAGGGAGAGCAGTTGACTGAAGATGCTGTATCAATGAAAGCTGGAAAATTACAGGCTGAGTTGTTACAGCAGTCTGAGATGAAAGAACAGAGAATGACCCAAGCAGCGCATAGACGAAAAGAAAAGGAGCAACAGAAGAAAGAAATTAAAGAAGTTACACAAGAATTTGCTTCTGAGCCTGTGGGAGGAGCAAGATCTAAGAGATCTTCGTTGGTTCAATCTTCGATGGTAGATCTTCAAGCAGTCTTCTCTAGGCTAATAGATGGAGGAGATGGCAAAGCTCCTGACCTGGAATGTTAATGGCCTTAATTCTCCACAGAAAAGGAAGAAAATATTTCATTATTTGAAGCAATATAATAATGACATTGTTTGTTTGCAGGAAACCCATATTATTTCAAAGGATCAAAAATATTTGATTAATGCTCGATTGGGTTCTCACTTTGTATCTTCTGCTCCTGGGAAAAAAGGAGGTGTTGTTATTTATGTTAAGAAAAATTTATCAGCTGTATTAATAGATTCTGATCCTCAAGGGAGATATGTTATGATTGAAGTGGGAATGTATGGTAAGAAATTGCTTATAGTGGGTTTGTATGCTCCTAATCAACAACAAGAACAGTTTTATAGATTTTTACACCAAAAATTGATTTCATTGGATTATAGATCTGTTATTCTGATAGGGGATTGGAATGGAGTTTTGGACACACATAGAGATAAGAAAGAATTTTCTACTTCTTTCAAGCAAGCCAAACTACCTAAGGCTTTTTTTTTTACTTGAAAGAGAATTTGGAACTGAGAGATTTCTGGCGGGAACGTAATACGGAAGAGAGAGACTTCACTTTTTTTTCTGACAGACATCAATCGTTTTCATGAATTGATTTTTTTCTGATTACAACGGATTTATATTTTAGGGTAAAAAATGTAAAGATTTTTCCAAGGACATTGACAGATCATAGTCCTGTATGGATGGAATTGGTTGCTGAAAAAGAGGAGAGAAGATCTTGGAGGTTGAATGAAAATTTATTTAGACAAGAGGCAAATGTTCAGAAACTTAGAGAGTATTTAAAGGAATATTTTATTTTAAATATGTATAAGAGAACCTCAATGGCAATGGTTTGGGATGCTAGTAAGGCTTATACGCGTGGGGTTCTGATTCAAATGAACAAGGCTTACAGGCAAAAACAGATGCAAAAGCATAAGGAATTAGAAGATGAGATTAAAATAAAAGAAAAAGCATTAATTTTGAATCCTTTGGATAAGAATGTAAAGGCTTCTATAAATTTGCTTAAAACACAGTTTAATATGTTAATGGCTGATCAGGCTGCAACTAATTTACTTTATATGAAACATAATACATTTTGTAATGCAAATAAGCCAGGTAGGTGGTTGGCTTATCAACTAAGGAAGAAACAGAAGTCGAGAAATATAGATAAAATAAATTATAATGGTAAAGTGGTTTTTCAGAAAGAATTGATTAAAAAATCTTTCTTAGATTTTTATACAAAATTATATATGGGTATGAGTTCAGATATAGATAAATATCAGAGTTCAGATATAGATAAATATTTACAAGATGCTCATTTTCCTAAGTTATCGAATGACCAAAGAGATGAGATTAATGGATTTATTACTTCACAGGAAATTATTATGGCAATTAAACAATTAAAAGCTGGTAAAGCACCTGGCACCGATGGATTGACATCAATTTATTACAAGACTTTAAGTGATGAGATGATAGAGCCCTTAAAGGAACTTTTTAATAATATATTATTGGGCTTAGAGACTCCCCCATCTTGGGGAAGGGCTTTTATATCTTTGATTCCAAAAGAGGATCATGATCTTACTTTACCAAAAAATTATAGACCTATATCTCTTTTGAATGTAGATTATAAATTTTTTTCAAAAATCTTAACCAATAGACTTATGACAGTATTGAATCAAGTGATACATACTGATCAAACAAGTTTTATAACTGGGAGATATATGAAGAATAATGTTAGACAAATTATTAATTTAATAGAATATTTGGATAAAAACAATCAGATTTCTGCAGGATTGATTTTTTTAGATGCTGAGAAAGCCTTTGACCAGTTAAATTGGCAATTTATGTTAAGGTTGGTTGAAGAGATGAATTTTGGAGATAAAATTTTGCAAGCTCTTCGAGGTATTTACCAAAGACAATTGGCACAACTTATAATTAATGGAGGTTTATCTGAGGTTTTTCAAGTTGGAAAGGGGACAAGACAGGGTTGTCCACTGTCTCCTTTGTTGTTTGTTTTAACGTTGGAAATTTTGTTGATTAAAATTCGTGAATCATCTAAAATAAAGGGAATAATGATTGATAAGAATGATTATAAATTAAGAGCTTTTGCAGATGATTTGGTTGTTACTTTGTCTCAACCAACTTATTCTGTATTGGAGTTGTTACAGCTGATAAATCAATTTGGACAAATTTCCGATTTTAAAGTCAATAATAATAAAACTAAAATACTATCTAAAAATATGACTCATTTGGATAAGGAGACGTTGGTTAAATTGACGGGCTTTGAAGTTGTAAAAAAGGGCAAATATTTGGGGGTTTATATAACTGCTTCTAATGTAAAATTGTATAAAAATAATTATGAAATGTTATGGTTTAAAATACAGAAGGATTTGAATGATTGGAAAAAAATTGCAATTATCTTTGTTAGGGAGAATTGCTGCAGTTAAAATGAATGTTCTGCCAAAATTCCTTCTTTTGTTTCAAATGATATCTATTTTAAAGAAAGAGTCAAATTTAGAAGAATGGCAGAAGGGTATCAATAAATTCATTTGGGTGGGGAAAAAACCAAGAGTAAAGCTTAAAATTATACAAGATGTTCGAGAGAGAGGTGGACTCAAGGTGCCGAATTTGAAATTGTATTATGATGCGGTGGTTTTAACATTGATTAGTGACTGGATCAACTTAACAAATTTAAATATACTTTTTTTGGAGGGATGGGATCTATTATTTGGATGGCACGCGTATTTAATTTACAATAAAAAGGTGGATAGGGTTTTTAAGTCCCATATCTTAAGAATTGTTTTATTGTGTGTTTGGAAGAAATATTATAGATTAGATTCTAGAATACCATTGTGGGGAATTCCAGGGCATGCAATAGAAGGGATAAGGAAAGGAGTGAAAATGGATAGTATTTCTTATAAACAATTGCTTAATTGGGATGGGAATAATTGGCAATTAAAATCTATGGACGAATTAGCACAAGAAAATATTAATTATTCTTGGTTCCAGTATAGGCAATTATTAGAAAGGTGGAGAATAGATCAAAAAGTGGGTTTTATCAGGGAGGATGCGAATTTGATGAAACAAATTAAAGATCAAAGTCAAACTCATATAAAAAGAGTTTATAGTGTTTTAGTGAAACTGGATTCAGAAACAGAATTAGTTAAAGATTGTATGGTTAAATGGGCTCAAAATTTTGATGAGCCGATTTTATTAGATACATGGGAGATAATTTGGGTGAGGAATGTCAAATTTACTCAAGCTCAAAATCTACGAGAAAATTTTCATAAAATGTTTTACAGGTGGCATCTTGATCCACAAAAGATGTCTCGTATGTATCCAAATGTGCAGCCTAAATGTTGGAGATGTGGTTGTTTGGATGCAACGTACTATCATATTTGGTGGTCATGTAGAAATATAAAGGCTTTTTGGATTAAGATTTGGTGGAACATTCAGAAGATTTTTAATAGAAGGATAAAATTTACACCACAATTGTTTTTCTTAGGTATTATTGTTGATTGTGATGATAAAGAAATTATTTTAATGTTGAATTTAGTTACAGCGGCAAGGTTGCTGATTGGGCAATATTGGAAGAAGGACTCTTTGCCTACTTTAGAAGAATGGTTTCTTAAAGTTTCTTATTTATCCGAAATGGCAAAAATTTCAGCTTATCTGAAAGACCAATCGCAAGAGAAATATATTTTGGTGTGGAAAAGATGGGTGAATTTTATACAGAATAAATATGAGATTAGAAAGTATTACTTAGCTTTTGAATAACCTATGTTTAAGGGTAATGGTTAGAATCTCTGTTTTTATGTACTGGAGTTAAAGTATTTAAAATTTTGTTTTTTGGATGTATGTATAATTGCTTGATGTTCATTTAAGCTGTATGTTTTTTGTTGTTTTTAACCCTGTATTCAGCTCTGGGAAGGAGAGGGGAGGGTGAGGGGTGGGTGGGAGGGGGGAGTATTTTATTGTAAAACTTTAAAAATTTTCAATTAAAAAAAAAAACTTTATTCCCCAATGCTCTCATCTCATTTTATGTCTCTATTCAATATTTCAAGAATCAAAATAAACAAGAGGGAAGACAGTGGGCACTTCTTTATTCTTTTTCTTCTTTTGTATCTCACATGTTTTGTTAGAACTGCATTAATAATTATATGTGCTTTCTGTGAAATGTAAAAATCATACCCTTTCATAAAGTTTTCTCCAAAATTCATATCTTCCAAAATCTTGAACAAGTAAGTCCAGTTCAAATAGTGAAAGGCCTTTTCAACATCAAAAACAACAACAACAAAAAAAAAACAATGAGGCTTGTTTAGTAGCCACAAATATTATGGGTTTGGTTTTCTTGTAGAATATTAAAACATCGGGTTTTCCCTCACTTTCAGTACATTTAATGTGGATAACTTTCCTGTTCATTTATAAAAAAGACCTCTAAGTTAATACATTTTCAGAAGACATCCTGTCAGTCTTGTGAACTAGCATTGTGCCTTTTTGTGTATCTCTATTGGGATTTTGTTTTGATCCTAGATTTTCAGAGCATTGGTTCTCTCCTATGATCAAAATCCACTGACTTCAGCAGACAGCTATGCTGAATTCATAAATCTGCAGCAAATTTTATCCTTGCCAACGTCTATTGTATTCTGCTGCAAGGATACTCTGGGGGAATATACTGTAGCTTTGTTCAGATTTAAATGCCAGATGATTTTATGACATAAGCTATATGTTATTTTTTTCATGTACCTTAGCAAATGGACAACATATTCAATAAGATTCAGTCAGAGTCTAATGAATATTGTAAAGCACCCAGGAAATCAGGATATTCAGGCAGTTCAAATGAGAATAAAAATTTATTGCAAGCTTAAGTTCTCTACAAGAATCCAGCCAAGTGATCATTAAGGGAAATGTGCAGGAGTGAAGAAAAGAAAGGAATTCAAAGTGGGCTGGACTTAGATCTCTTGCCAGTGTGAAGGGCCTCGTGACTTATGACATGTTTGACCCCTCCCTTGGGCTCAGCCTGGTCATCTCTGACAGATGTCTACATATTTAAATAAATTAATTAATTAATAGCAAAGTAGTATTACTTAACTGAATTACAAAGTACAAGATTTTTGTCAGGAGTAAAGAATGACTGAAAAGAATGCAATGAATAAAACACAAGGCAATACTATCTGCAACTTTCTGCATACTTCTTCCAATATATGTGTGTTACAATGTTGCAGGTTCAGCAGGTTTTGGGAACCTATGACCATCCGAGACCTCTCTTATTTTAATGCTTCTCCCCATCCTCATCTCCCAGTCCATGTCACAAGTCAGAGTTATTGGTATTTACCCCCCCCCCCAAGAAAACTTTCATTTCAATGCTAGAGTTGTAAAAATCAAAGCTTGATTTTTGCTTGACAGACATGTGACTTTTGACATTGACCTGTTGGGTCATCATGATGTACTTTTCCATCTAAGACAAAGGGCAGGATGATGCCACTCTTCCCTCCTGTGCTTCTAGAAGTTGGATGAACTTGTTAACTGACCCTGTATAGCCATTATTCATGGGAATAGTAAATAGTTCCATTCCCAGCAAAGAGCCCAATATATGCTAACTGACCACATCACTCTGCCCAAGACTAGGAAAAGTTTAGGACAGTGTTTTTCAACCTTAACTATTGAAAATGTGTGGATTTCAACCCACACATCTTTAATTCACTAAGGTTGAAAAACACTTCTAGGGCAGGGGTGCCCAACCCCCTGGTCATGGCTCACTACCAGGACTATTTGCAACCAGGCCACGCAAATGGCAGGTCGGTGCACATTTGCACACACAGCAGAATTTGCGCGAGTGGCAGGCTGGCATGCACACCTGCATTCTCAGCTTGCACACTGCAACTCGCACAGCTGGGGTTGAGAGAGGAACCAGACCACACGAGTGGTAGGCTGTTGTGCGTGCAGCTCATGTAGTCAAGCTGTGTATGCATGCGTGTGGACACCAGCCCACCACTAGCATGAGTCAAGCTGTGTGCATGCATGGGCCAACAGCTCATGCAGCCCAGTTCCACTCTCTCCCCCAGCCGGGCCACCAAACTGCAAAGGTTGGGAACCACTGTCCTAGGCTATCCTCTTAATAAAGCATTATTGAAAATACATACATACACAGCAATGATATTGTTAGTGCCCCAGGAATGATATCTTTGATAGCTATGTTCAGTTAACAATTATTCATCCTTCTAACAACAAAAAGTCAATTTAATTTATGGTCATGATGTTTGGAGAAATCTCTTCCTAATTTCCATACATTGAACTACTCAGATATGGTGGAATGTAATCTGGATTCCCAGGAAGGAGGGGCTTTCTATTGGTGAGGAACAATAAAGGAAACTGCTTATAAGCAATTCCATGTGTCTTTCTTGGTTCTTGGGGTCTGATATCAGCTGCCAAAAAGGTTGATTTCAAGAATGAGTTCAATAGCTACAGGCAGCTGAAAGGAAGCTGCATGTGTGAAAAATGGCCTACATTTTTGATGAAGATAGTAGCCTCCATATTCCAGACAAAATTAGCTAGTCAAATTCCACAGGCCATGTTGTTGTTCAGCCCTGATAGTAAGTGAAGATTTTAAATCTGATTCAACTACTGCTTCTTATTCTTATAATGGTCTTTGGCAACTTATAAAAAAGAATAGTACCTGATAGGCCTTGTTTATTAATTTCCAATTTCATCAATAAGAGTGAACACTGCAAATAATCAGGATGCTCCATTTCATTGTGCCAACAGAATACATTGTGTCCCTATCAGTGTTTCTCATAGGAACTGAGTTATCCAATGCCCAGCTCTCTGTCTGCAAAAGATAATCATAGTTCCCTTTTATTCTGATGTCAGTCCCCCTTGGACATTGACTCACCATAATCTACTTAATGCTTGCCCAGCAGTCTCAGCACCTGCTCGGAGAGTCGGGTGTCATGCACACAAGTGCACACAATCTGCCAGTTGCAATAAGCTTCCTCTTGTAAAAGTGCCTCCCCATCATATTTGTTGGTTAAGTTGAAAAATGCACACACACACAAACACTCACACTCTCTCTCACTCTCTGTAATTCTCTCTCTCTCTCTCTCTCTCTCTCACACACACACACACACACACAGAGAGAGAGAGAGAGAGAGAGAGAGAGAGAGAGAGAGAGAGAGAGAGAGAGAGAGAGAGAGAGAGAGAGAGAGAGACTGCTCATCTCCATGTAGTTGGCTATAAATATATATGCCTTTCTATGGCCACTTAGGTGGAGACTGGTCATGGAGTTATTGATTTTCTGTCTCATAACAGAGAAGAAGTCACCCTTTCTGCTATAAAAAAGTGACACTAATAGATGCTCTGAGGCTGTGACTTCCTAACAAGTCTGACTTAGCTGGCAGCTCTGTTCATGTCTTAAAATTGTGATTTGCAAGTGTAGACTGACCACCCCACACTCCCATCTCCAGCTCCCCCCCCCGAAATTTAAAAATATGCAGGAAGCCAGATTTCCTGATCTCAGATCTTTAAGGTTTATAGTACCTTAGGAACATTAACCTTGTTATTAGAATTGGAAATTATGCTAGGACAAAGGGATAACTAGCAATACACTGTTTGCAGTTAAAATACAAAGGAAGCTTGTGGATAACCAGGATGCATTTGTTTCCACCTTTTCACTTGGAACTATGTGTGAATATTTGAGCACACACACGTTTTCTGTTTCCAAGGTTGAAGTTGTATCACTGCTTAATTAAACAAAAGAATACACATATGCACAATGTGCTACTGGAAATGCCTAAGATTAACAGAAGTACAAACAAGAAAAATAGGGAGGGGGAGATTAAAAGGGGAAACCCACAAAACAGCCTGGTAATAACTGGATATGTCCAGAAATCTGATAAAAACTGAGAACAAGTGTATATGTATATGTTTGTGTGGATATATGTGCCTAAGGCCATAATTGGAATCTTGAATAGCAGCTTATATGTATACATTAACATTTCAAAGACACAGAACAAGGAACAGAGTTTCACCATTGAGAAATAAAGCTACTGCAGGCTTGATTATGACTAGTAGGAATTACTAGAGCTATCTTAGAGTAAGTCCAGTTTTCATCTTGGTGTTGTCCTCATAGAAGTGAATATCTGCCATTCATAGGAGTGGGGGGGGGGGAAACCAAGTGTTAAACCTTGAGAGACTGAGTTGGCAGTCCAGTAACCACTGAAATAGATCTTCTGGCAATCTCTAAAGCTGTATTGTGCAAAAAGACATCACCTCTTGCATATTCATAACACACAGGTAGCATTCTTGACAATGTCCATAGGCTAGAAAGTACTATTGTTATTACTATTTTTATAATATATTCCAAGTATCCTCATCAATGGATCCTCAGCAGTTTGAAGAAAAGTGACAAGTGGAGTGTTTATGGTTGTGAACCCAGAATGTGGTTTGTGGTGACTGGGATGATAGAGTTGAGGGAATACTTATCAAGAACATATAGGATAGTATACTCAGAGATAATTATAACATATAAAATGGATATAAGTAGTAACAAAAAAAAGACTCCAAAGTGAATTTTATTCACCTTCATTGTTCAATACCATTGTCCTCTTATTACTTTCTCCCCTGTTATCCTTGCTGCTTTGTGTTTTAGATTGGAATCACTACTGGTTGTAAAGCTCAATGAAGTGCATTGATGATGCATTAAATACAAGCTTATCTAAATAATATACCTTCCTTACAGTATTGGTAACTCTATGATACAATAAACATTAACAACATGCAAAATCAGACAAGATCCAATTTGCATCATTAACTTGATTTGAAAAATAGATTTGATTCCATTTTAACTTGCAATTCGAACTGAAGAGTGGAATCAATTTGATTTGAATAATTTAAACTGGTAAATCATATTGATTAAACAAAACATTTTCTGCACATGGATAAGAATCCATTGCATTTTCAAACAGGCTTGAAAGAACCTGATTTGATTCAATGTACCAAAATGGATTTAGTAAGTCCTTCTGAGGATTCAATTTGGAGGTGTGATTTGATTTACAGTCTTTTAAAAAGAATCATAAGACTGAAATTGTGCAAATCCTTAAAGAACATATTAACTCCGAAGTGCCACAAATATAGGTACATCTGGAAAACAATGTGGTTTGAAACAGATAAACATGCATGATTACTACAGCTCTGCTACATTACAGTATACAAGGCTGCACACTGCTTGATGTCAACTGGAAATCAGCACTGATATCTTCTAAAAATTATTTTCTCTAAACTTCAAGAAATTCAACTCCTGCCTAGTGTACCTCATGAACATCTGAAACTCTGGGCAGTTCATTCTGTGTTTCTGAAAATTGTTTTCTCATTGAGAAACTATCATGGTCCCCACTTGAATCTCACAGCTTCTCTTTAGCAGCCTATCAGAAGAAAGATTTTGCAAACCAAATGAGTATATATACCTTGCCAAATGCATAAACAACATGTTTATGGGAGGGGGCTAGATAGTTGCTTTCTTTTAGGAGAAAAAAAAATGAGATGGGCTTTTTTGTTAAATCACAAAGCACAAAAAACTTGGAGGACAGAAAATAAGCTAAAGTAGTATACGTTGTTTTTTTTGTCTGAAGGAAAATTCAGAAAGTCTGTTTTTTTTTTTTTTCATTTCAGCTGACTTTCTTCCTCAAATGTCCACATGATTGTTCAACAATTACCCTTACTTAAAAATGATAGGCATCTCAAGAACATTTGTGAAAATCCATATTTCTCTGCTTGTTAAAACTGCTGTTTTCCTTCATCTCTTTTTCTGACTCTTTTCATGATCGTAGAAAAAAAGCCATGTATCCATTTCAGCACTGAGCTTCCATGGTTTTTATTGGAGAAATCAGGTGTTCTGAGTTTAACAGGTCTTTATTTTCAAGCCAGCATGCATAGAATTCAATAAGAAAATATATGGGCATTATTATGAAGAGCTGGCAAGCAAATCAAAGGGTTTTTTTTCTGCATTTGTTTAGTTTGGGAAAATTAAATAAATGTAGTTGATGAATAAAATAAAATACAACATCATCAAATGTTCCAAATCATTACCAGAATATTAATTAATAACAAGCATCCCTTTCCAAAGAGAAGCAGAAAAAAATGGAAGAGTAGCATCCATGATTGAATTAGATACAGAATAAAGGAAAACAAGATTTATTTTTACTGATTATAGTTTTCCCTGTTGCTTGACTTTGTCGAGTTAGATATTCTGACGGTCTGTGTATCAGATGCCAGAGAAGCACTACAAAAGAAAAACTCTTCCTTGTTTCCAGCAACTGGAGAATTCTAGTCTAGCAATAGCCAAAAACATTTTCAACACAAGAGTTTTCACTTGCTGGACATTTTACACCCTGACACCAAGGCCACAAAACCACAAATGTGATAGTGGATGCTGGAAGTTTTTAAAACTATTGCATTGCATAAGATACTCTATCTAGCCAAAATATAACTCTTAATTAATTAATTGGCTCTGTGCAAGCCAAAGCAAGCCATTCTTTGCCCAAATTTATAAAGCTGAAGCAGAAGCTTTTAATCGCCTCTTGATCTGACCGTATCATTGAAAAAAGTAAAGGGGATAGATGTATGGATATACTTGTCAAATCCAGTTTCATAGGGCTAAGTTTAGTGGATTATTTTGAAAGGCTTGATTGGTTTTATTTCACATTTCTTGTAATATGCACACTTGAGTGTGTACTTTTTCTAAACATTTCTCCCCGTATAAAGCATTTGGGGGCATATATTATTTTGTTTACATTTTTAAGAAGTTTTGGCGGTTTTGGATCCTTTTTTCCAAATTGAGTTGAAAACATTATCAAATACCTGGAGAGGGGGAGATTAGTTTTCTTGAATACATACATTCTGGTTCTCCTATGCTTTGGGAATACAGTACATTCATGTCTTTGACTTATAACTGGTCACTTAGTAACCATTCAAAGTTATGACAGATCTCCTCGGTGTTAGTTATGCTCCAGATTCGAAGTTCTGATGGCTGCGCCTCTGGTCCTGTGAGTGCATTGTGGTACTCAACAACTGACCTGCATTTACTGCCACTTGCAGCATCTTGCGGTCACATAATCATGATTCACATTTTGGGCCAACCATTGCAGACAATGGTTCGCTTAATGACTATCCTGTTTGCTTATCAGCTGTCACAAAAAAAGTTTATAAATTTGGGCTCAGTCACGGGGTAACCCATTTAATGCCTGGCACAATTTACAACCTTAATTCCAAAGTCAATTGTGGTTGAAAATTGAAGGCTACCTGTATAGAAATTTGGATGGAATTAATTTTATGTCCACCCCTTGCTTAGAGCAAGTGTTCAAAAGATCCGGGAACATAAAGTAAACACAGAGATTATCCTCTAACCACATAGCCAATATTATATATTGTAGCTGTTAATAAAATGTAAGCTTATCTTCCATTATTGATCTTCTGGCTGAAGAATGCTCCATGAGCCAGCCAGGGTCACCTAAACTGTGTTTTGAAAAGCAGTGATCTATTGCACGCAACTCTGTGCCAGTAATAAAAGCACCCAGACTTAGTGACTTAGATAATTTTCTTTTTCTTTTAAGATTGCACCAAAGGAAAACTCTTGGAACATTATACAATAAAAATGTAAAATAAAATTCCAGACTGAACCCAAACAAGCAATTAAAGTAATGAAACATGATATCCAACAGTTGAAATGGCTTTGGAAATAAGAATTTACAAAACTCCTAACGTCAGCATTCAGCTGTCTTAAAGATTTTTTTACTGTTACCTGAAAAATAGAGGGGAGTTGATATACAAGCTGTGGATAGCGTTATTGTCATGTTTAGTCACTAAGTGGCACTGGACATTGCTGTGCCAACATCAGCAATTGTTTACAAATAGGTATCTATTTGTATAGCATCACTATAATTTCATATAATTTGTAAAAAAAAAAGTACCCTTCTCTTTGGTAGCCAACGTTTATTGAGATGTTAGATAAAAGCAGAGGAGATCTGTGCGTGACATTATAAAGACATGTGGGGTGTTATGATCTTATGAAATTTCTGGGTGGGAAATTGAGCTAGTGAACCACCAAGGTCATTTTGAAGAGCTGATTTTCAATGTTCCTTTTGAAGTTCTTCAATTAATTTGTGAACAATCTCTGGATTTGTGAAATCTCTGGATTTCATAAAAAAAAGGAAAGAAATTCTCCAACAGCTTTTCAAGAGTCAGATTTCTTTAAATGGTGGCCATAGGACTATTACTGGAAAAGCTGCTGTGTTCCTTTTCTAAAGCAAGGGAAGCTGGAGTCTGCTTCGATTGTAGCAATAAAAGACAGAACAATTCCCTATACATTTTGTCAATTTCATAACTAAGTACATGTAGCCCTCAAACTACAACCATAATGGAGTCCAAAATTTCCATCTTAAGCCATAATGGTAGTAAGTTAAAGCATCTATGTGACCGGATCTGATTGTGTATGTTTTTTTTTCTGCAATGGTTATTAAGTGAACACCATGGTCATTAAACGAGCACCATGGTGATTGTTAAGCAAATCAATGTATTGTTTTTAATGCTGACAAAAAAATGACATATATCACATATGACTAGGGAACGCTGCAAAGGTAAGTACGTTGCCATGCACCTGAAATGTAATCATGAGATTGTGTTTGTTGCCATCGGAGTTCCAGAACCAAGTCGTAAGTAGTTTTGGGGGATCTGTTGTAACTTCAAACAGTTGCTAAATTGTTAAGCAAGGACTAACTGTAAATGCAAAAACATCATGTCCCTCTCCAAGAGTTTCACTGAATTCTCTATTTCTTTGAAAATATTTTTGATGCACATTCTTTGTTATCCAGCTAATAAGAACTGGTAGGAATGGGAATGGGATGAAATGGGAACTGGTATGTCATAAACATTCTTTGCCTGGAATAAATTCAAAGATGTTTAACTTCATCTGCTCACTTAGCTTTACATCGTCATTATTATTATGGTTCATCACACAGTCAGTCAGACGTTTAGACTGGATGTGGCATTTTTATCTACCTGGCGAGTCCTTCCCAATGACCTGGGGTAGGCAGATGTTGTTGTTTGATGGTGTTAAATTATTATTATTAAATTATATACTGACAGATATAAACTTAAGATGACAGCTTGCCTAAAGCAACCTTGTGAGTTAAAGCTTGTAGTTACATTTTTGTTTTGTTTTTTTAAAAAAAGATTGAGGTGGGTGTTCTTACTTGAAAGCCAATTACTGTCAGATTCTCCTGCTTTATTTATTGTGCTAGTTCATTTCTCATTATTAAATGGAAAGGAATTTAATAGCGTTAAGAGGTGAGCCAAGGAAGGAACCTTAATGCTTTTCACCCCTCCCTGCAGGTGGTCAGACAGTGGAATTAGCTGACTTCATGTAGAACAGTGGTTCTCAACCTGTGGGTCGGGACCCCATTTGGGGTCAAATGACCATTTCACGGGGGTCGCCAAACAACGCAGTCTGCCATTTCCCCCCCCCTTTTCCTTAGCTGTGCTACTCCCTTTTATTCTATTGGCTTTTGAAAGCCAATAGAATAGACTCTCTTGAATAGAGTCTAATTCTATTGGCTTTCAAAAGCCAATAGGAATTGTCCAGGCTGTCTCTGCCCTGCTGAGCCCATCAAAAGTCCCATTCTGCAAAAGGTGCTGCACCAGTTGAGTAGTCCTCGACTTACGACCGGTTGAGTAGTCCTCGACTTACGACCAGTTGGGGGTTGCGGCATTAAAAAGGTTGAGAACCACTGATGTAGAAAGAAATATCCCTTTACACGTTGAAAATAAAAATGGTTTGACAATGTCATAGGATTTCACCATAGCTATTTCTGAAGCAGCCGGAAGTGGAAAACAAAGGCAACTAGTGTAAATCCTTTCAATGATAATGACAGTTCACATGGGGCAAGATCAGAATGTTTTATTCATCAACATTTTAGCAGCTAATATTTTGCTGCTCTAATAATGTCATAAAAGATACCAGAATGCTTCTCTGTGGCTTCCAAAGCAACTTTCATGGAAGGGCAAACCTAAGAAATTGCTGGGAAGTTTGAATTTAGACTTGATTTGCCTTTTCATTCAGAAAGATTGACTGAAGGCAAGTTGATCATACCAATCAGGAGAGCAAAGTCAGAAAATGTCCATAATTGGGGAAGGATTCATGAAAGTAGAAAGATACATTTTTTCTGAGGAAATTGACTATCTCACAGCAGCTACCATGCTACAGTAAGTGTCTCACATGTATGTTCAGATGCAGCATTTCATATATTAGCTTTGCAAGGCTGAAAAGACAAAATACGAACATCTGGACTGCTTCTGCTTCTTGTAACTTGAAAGTTAAGCACCTAAGACAAGAAAACATTTTAATATATTCTACTTAAAAGCTGGGAAGTCTATCAAGAACCTGAAAAAGAATGTTTTGAAAACCAGATTGAGCTAATTAGTGTGATTTGGCCATCCCTGAAAAAACATTACATATTAGGTGATTAACAAGGATTCTTAATGAGACACGCTATCAATCTTGAACAAGCCAGGACAATGCATGCAAGTTTTTTGTTTTTTTTTTAACAAGAATGAGTTAACCTAATGAAAATTATCATCTTCTTCTACTTCCTCCTTCCCCAAAGCTACTCCTTTCAAACTTATATGCACACAAACACAATAGAAAGTAGTATTGCACCAATGCCAAGTTTCAATTAGACTGAAGCAAGACACTAATTCAAAGTGATTTTAGTTTAGGGCTCAGCAATACAGCTGATTCATAATTGATCTGTTGTTTCTTATGATTAATTTCAGGCATTCTGAGATTGTTCTCATAATTAATCCCTTTTAATAGGTTAATTACAAATTGAATTAGGGGGTAGGCTGGCCATCTCTTGGAATTTGATCATTCAGAGGTCATCTACTCTTACTCTTCCTTTATGATCTGCCTCCTGCCACAGCAGTCATTTCAGGACCATTTTATCCTACAAGGCAAGCTGATTCACTTATCTCCTCTCTTTATATTTTGTCCTTGATGAAGTTATAGTAAGCAAATCAGTCTTGCTGCAGTTTACACAGTACAAGGATGTGTTTATTCCTGTATTCACTTAAGCATATTGAAGCTTTGAAAAATAATTGAGCTCATCCCTCTTTTTGTTTACCCAGACTTACACTTTTTGACCTTAATCTGTAGAACTGATGTTTGCAGTTAACTTGCTTATATTTATCAACAGCCCCCAATCCCATATTAATAGTTTAGATGTGGTTAAGTCCCTAATCTGGTACTTTTCAACTTCAGCAAAAGCAGAAAAGGGATGATTTTGTTGAGCTAGGTTTTGTGAACCAAATCTATTTCAGTTGAAGCTCCTGTAATGCGATAATAAGAGAGGAGGTTTGTATCTGTGAGGGAGAGAGAGACAATTATAGATTATCAGTGAATATATATATATATATATATATATATATATATATATATATATATATATATCTTTATTGTCTGAGTTTTCGCGGGTGTGTGTATGTAGGTCTTTGGTTATTCGGGTTTTCTCCCGCATAAAATTGGAAGTGTCTTGGTGACGTTTCGACGAAGTCCCATTCGTCATCTTCAGGCTGGTGTTTTCAGCTTTGTGCTTTGAGCAGCAATGTGTGGTCTTAGCTGTTTCTTCCTTTTAACTGCCAGTGGGGGTATGAATGATTGGGTGGGAGCTTGGCTGTGTTCTGATTGGGTGGAGGTGTGTTCTGATTGGTTAGGGGCGTGGCTGTGCTCTGATTGGCTGGGGGGTTGGCTGTGCTCTGATTGGCTGGGGGGTTGGCTGTGCTCTGATTGGTTGGGGGAGTGTTCTGTTTGGTTGTGCTCAGGTTAGTCTGAGTTGCAGAGGCGTTTAAGATTTTGGGCTGCCTTGCTATTTTTTGGCTTCGCGTTCGTGGTCGTGCCTCCTCTTCATTGAGGGTGTCAGTTTGCTTCATGTATGGATTGGAGGAGTTTAAAGTGGTCTAATGATGCAGCTTGTGGTCTGCTTCTGGTTTGTGGGTCGTGCCTCGTCATCGTGTGGCTTGGTTTTGTTTTTTGCGTGAGAATTGTGGTGGTGATCCTCCTGTGTGTTTTTGGATGGTGTGGGTCTGGTATCATTTTTTGTGTTAGGGAGTCGTTTGTCAATAAGGGCGGGTTTCCAAATGGCTGGTAGGCGGGAGGTATCATCTCGCTTGTTCATGCTGTGTGGGCGTTTTTCTATCTCGATGGCTTCTCTGATTATTCTGTTTTTAAAATGTTCACTTTTGGCAATGGTTCTGGTATTTTTAAAGTCAATTTCATGTCCTGTAGCTTTAAGGTGTTGGACCAGGGAAGATGTTGGTTCCTCTTTTTTGACTGAGTTCTTATGTTCTTCAATGCGTGCACTTATTCTTCTGTTGGTTTTTCCGATGTATGTGGTGGGACAAGTGGTGCATGGGATTTCGTATACTCCTTGATTTTCTAATTCAATTTTATCTTTGGGCTTTCTAAAGATGGTGGATATTTTTCTGTTTGTGCAGAATGCTGTTTTGATGTTGTGTTTATGGAGGATCTTACTGATTCTGTCTGTGGTGCTTTTTATGTATGGGAGGAGGGCTTTGCCGTTTTCTTGTTCTTTGTCTTGGATTTTAGTGGGGGTTTCTTTTTGGATTAGGTTTGTAATCTTATTTCTATGGAATCCATTGGATGTTAGTACATTGGTGAGAGTGTGTAGTTCGGGTTTTAGGTGTTGTTCGTCAGCTAAGCGTTTTGTTCTGGAGATGAGTGTCTTGGCTACAGAGTTGATCTGTGCTGGGTGGTGGTGTGAGAGAGCGTGCAGATAGCGGTTTGTGTGTGTTTTCTTCTGGTAGATGGTGTGTCCTAGGGAGCCATTGGATTTCTTGTAGACTAAGACATCCAGGAAGGGAAGTTGGTTGTTAGCTTCTGTTTCCATGGTGAACTGTATTTTGGGGTGTAGGCTGTTGAGGTGTGTGAGGAAGTTGTCCAGTTTTTCTTTCCATGTGGCCAGATTATGAAGGTGTCGTCTACGTATCTGAGCCAGAGTTTGGGTTTGTGATCCGATTTTTCTAGAGCTTGGGTTTCAAAGTGTTCCATGTAGAGGTTTGCAATGACAGGTGAGAGGGGTGATCCCATGGGTGCTCCTTCTGTTTGTTTGTATTTTTGTCCATTATAGATGAAGTATGTGTTGGATAGGCAGTGGTTGGTCAGATCTAAGATGTGTTTGGGGGGTTATATTTGTTTTGAATAGCTGTCAAGGCTTCTTTGATAGGCACTTGGGTGAAGAGGGATATGACATCGAAGCTCACTAGTAGGTCGCTGGGCTGTAAGTTTTGTTTCTTTATGATCTCTATAAACTGGAATGAGTTTTTTACGTGTGAGGTGATGGATTCTGCATAGGGCTGTAGTTGTTTGGCGAGAAATTTGGCTAGGTTTTGTAGAGGTGAGCCTATGGAGCTGACTATAGGTCTGAGTGGGGTTCCTTCCTTGTGTATCTTGGGGAGACCATAGAGTTTGGGGCATCTGGATGATTTCTCTCTGGGAATGATTCTTTGCTGGATCTCTTCGCTAATGGGGGAGGCTTTTATTTTGGATCTGGTGGTTTTTTCCAGGTAGGTGGTGGGATCTGTATTTAGGGGTTTGTATGTGGAGTCTTGGAGTAGGTTGGTTAATTTGGTTTGGTAGTCAGATGTGTTCATAACCACCGTGGCGTTGCCCTTGTCTGCTGGTAGGATTATTATGCTGGTGTCTTCTTTCAGGTTACGTAGTGCTGTCTGTTCCTCTTTGGGTAAGTTGCTTTTGGGTGGCTTGCTGGTGCAGAGGATGTTGGTGATTTCGAGTCTGATTCTGTTGGCGTCGTCGGGGTTGATTTTGGTCAGGCTGGTTTCAACTCCACATATAATGGTTTCAGTGGGGATGTGTTTGGGAGCGACTGCAAAGTTGAATCCTTTGGAAGGGACATTGGTTTTGGCTTTGGTGAGGATCCTATCTGAGATGTTATGCACTGTTTGTTTCATGTGTGGCTATGAGGGAGGAGGGGTTTGTTTCTGCCGTTCTTGTAGTCTTCGGAGTTTGTTGGTGTGTGTATCTGTCTTGAGGGTGGTCTGTGTTTCGGCTCTCCAGACGGCGAGTTGTTTGGATTTGTCCCAAAGTGCGGGGTGGATCTTGTTGCTGAGTTTGAGGTGGAGTGTGAGGAGATCTTTGTTAATTCGGTCTAGGAGGAATCTTTTTGTGTGAAGTTCATTTCTGATTAGGGCCAATTCTGTTCTTTTCAGGATCCGTTTGGTGGCTGCAGAGTTGGAGTGGAATTTCAGTTGGAAACATGTGGGGATTAGATTTTGATCTCGGCAGTTGCGTAGGAATGCGAGGTCACATAAAATGGAAGCTCTTTGGACTTCAAGTTTTTCATAGGTCCTGGTCAGATGGTGGATTTCCTCCCCGTAGAGGTTCGATATTTGTTTTCTGAGGTTTTCGCGGGTATTTGTATATAGGTCTTTGGTTGTTCGGGTTTTCTCCCGCGTAAAATTGGAAGTGTCTTGGCGATGTTTCGACGAAGTCACATTCGTCATCTTCAGGCTGGTGTTTTTAGCTTCTTGCTTTGAGCAGCAATGTGTGGTTTTAGCTGTTTCTTCCTTTTAACTGCCAGTGGGGGTATGAACTGATTGGGTGGGAGCTTGGCTGTGTTCTGATTGGGTGGAGGTGTGTTCTGAATGGTTAGGGGCTTGGCTGTGCTCTGATTGGCTGGGGGAGTGTTCTGTTTGGTTGTGCTCAGGTTAGTCTGAGTTGCAGAGGGGTTTAAGATTTTGGGCTGCCTTGCTATTTTTTGGCTTCGCGTTCGTGGTCGTGCCTCCTCTTCATGGAGGGTGTCAGTTTGCTTCATGTATGGATTGGAGGGGTTTAAAGTGGCTAATGATGCAGCTGTGGTCTGGCTTCTGGTT
The DNA here is from genome assembly GCF_016545835.1 of Crotalus tigris. NCBI lineage: Eukaryota > Metazoa > Chordata > Lepidosauria > Squamata > Viperidae > Crotalus > Crotalus tigris. Next base: position 386,269 of record NW_024097206.1, read on the forward strand.
TGTGGTCGTGCCTCATCATCGGTGTGGCTTTGGGTTTGTTTTTTGCGTGGATGTGTGGTGGTGACATCCTGTGTGGTTTTTGTGAGTGTGGGTCTGGTATCATTTTTTGTGTTAGGGAGTCGTTTGTCAATAAGGGCGGGTTTCCAAATGGCTGGTAGGCGGGAGGTATCATCTCGCTTGTTCATGCTGTGTGGGCGTTTTTCTATCTCGATGGCTTCTCTGATTATTCTGTTATTAAAATGTTCACTTTTGGCAATGGTTCTGGTATTTTTAAAGTCAATTTCATGTCCTGTGGCTTTAAGGTGTTGGACCAGGGAAGATGTTGGTTCCTCTTTTTTGACTGAGTTCTTATGTTCTTCAATGCGTGCACTTATTCTTCTGTTGGTTTGTCCGATGTATGTGGTGGGACAAGTGGTGCATGGGATTTCGTATACTCCTTGATTTTCTAATTCAATTTTATCTTTGGGGTTTCTAAGGATGGTGGATATTTTTCTGTTTGTGCAGAATGCTGTTTTGATGTTGTGTTTATGGAGGATCTTACTGATTCTGTCTGTGGTGCCTTTTATGTATGGGAGGAGGGCTTTGCCGTTTTCTTGTTCTTTGTCTTGGATTTTAGTGGGGGTTTCTTTTTGGATTAGGTTTGTAATCTTATTTCTATGGAATCCATTGGATGTTAGTACATTGGTGAGAGTGTGTAGTTCGGGTTTTAGGTGTTGTTCGTCAGCTAAGCGTTTTGTTCTGGAGATGAGTGTCTTGGCTACAGAGTTGATCTGTGCTGGGTGGTGGTGTGAGAGAGCGTGCAGATAGCGGTTTGTGTGTGTTTTCTTCTGGTAGATGGTGTGTCCTAGGGAGCCATTGGATTTCTTGTAGACTAAGACATCCAGGAAGGGAAGTTGGTTGTTAGCTTCTGTTTCCATGGTGAACTGTATTTTGGGGTGTAGGCTGTTGAGGTGTGTGAGGAAGTTGTCCAGTTTTTCTTTCCCATGTGGCCAGATTATGAAGGTGTCGTCTACGTATCTGAGCCAGAGTTTGGGTTTGTGATCCGATTTTTCTAGAGCTTGGGTTTCAAAGTGTTCCATGTAGAGGTTGGCAATGACAGGTGAGAGGGGTGATCCCATGGGTGCTCCTTCTGTTTGTTTGTATTTTTGTCCGTTATAGATGAAGTATGTGTTGGATAGGCAGTGGTTGGTCAGATCTAAGATGTGTTTGGGGGGGTTATATTTGTTTTGGATAGCTGTCAAGGCTTCTTTGATAGGCACTTGGGTGAAGAGGGATATGACATCGAAGCTCACTAGTAGGTCGCTGGGCTGTAAGTTTTGTTTCTTTATGATCTCTATAAACTGGAATGAGTTTTTTACGTGTGAGGTGATGGATTCTGCATAGGGCTGTAGTTGTTTGGCGAGAAATTTGGCTAGGTTTTGTAGAGGTGAGCCTATGGAGCTGACTATAGGTCTGAGTGGGGTTCCTTCTTTGTGTATCTTGGGGAGACCATAGAGTTTGGGGCATCTGGATGATTTCTCTCTGGGAATGATTCTTTGCTGGATCTCTTCGCTAATGGGGGAGGCTTTTATTTTGGATCTGGTGGTTTTTTCCAGGTAGGTGGTGGGATCTGTATTTAGGGGTTTGTATGTGGAGTCTTGGAGTAGGTTGGTTAATTTGGTTTGGTAGTCAGATGTGTTCATAACCACCGTGGTGTTGCCCTTGTCTGCTGGTAGGATTATTATGCTGGTGTCTTCTTTCAGGTTACATAGTGCTGTCTGTTCCTCTTTGGGTAAGTTGCTTTTGGGTGGCTTGCTGGTGCAGAGGATGTTGGTGATTTCGAGTCTGATTCTGTTAGCGTCGTCGGGGTTGATTTTGGTCAGGCTGGTTTCAACTCCACATATAATGGCTTCAGTGGGGATGTGTTTGGGAGCGACTGCAAAGTTGAATCCTTTGGAAGGGACATTGGTTTTGGCTTTGGTGAGGATCCTATCTGAGATGTTATGCACTGTTTGTTTCATGTGTGGCTATGAGGGAGGAGGGGTTTGTTTCTGGCGTTCTTGTAGTCTTCGGAGTTTGTTGGTGTGTGTATCTGTCTTGAGGGTGGTCTGTGTTTCGGCTCTCCAGACGGCGAGTTGTTTGGATTTGTCCCAAAGTGCGGGGTGGATCTTGTTGCTGAGTTTGAGGTGGAGTGTGAGGAGATCTTTGTTAATTCGGTCTAGGAGGAATCTTTTTGTGTGAAGTTCATTTCTGATTAGGGCCAATTCTGTTCTTTTCAGGATCCGTTTGGTGGCTGCAGAGTTGGAGTGGAATTTCAGTTGGAAACATGTGGGGATTAGATTTTGATCTCGGCAGTTGCGTAGGAATGCGAGGTCGCATAAAATGGAAGCTCTTTGGACTTCAAGTTTTTCATAGGTCCTGGTCAGATGGTGGATTTCCTCCCTGTAGAGGTTCGATATTTGTTTTCTGAGGTTTTCGCGGGTATTTGTATGTAGGTCTTTGGTTGTTCGGGTTTTCTCCCGCGTAAAATTGGAAGTGTCTTGGCGACGTTTCGACGAAGTCCCATTCGTCATCTTCAGGCTGGTGTTTTCAGCTTCGTGCTTTGAGCAGCAATGTGTGGTCTTAGCTGTTTCTTCCTTTTAACTGCCAGTGGGGGTATGAACTGATTGGGTGGGAGCTTGGCTGTGTTCTGATTGGGTGGAGGTGTGTTCTGAATGGTTAGGGGCTTGGCTGTGCTCTGATTGGCTGGGGGAATGTTCTGTTTGGTTGTGCTCAGGTTAGTCTGAGTTGCAGAGGGGTTTAAGATTTTGGGCTGCCTTGCTATTTTTGGCTTCGCGTTCGTGGTTGTGCCTCCTCTTCATGGAGGGTGTCAGTTTGCTTCATGTATGGACTGGAGGGGTTTAAAGTGGCTAATGATGCAGCTGTGGTCTGGCTTCTGGTTTGTGGTCGTGCCTCGTCATCGGTGTGGCTTTGGGTTTGTTTTTTGCGTGGATGTGTGGTGGTGACCTCCTGTGTGGTTTTTGTGAGTGTGGGTCTGGTATCATTTTTTGTGTTAGGGAGTCGTTTGTCAATAAGGGCGGGTTTCCAAATGGCTGGTAGGCGGGAGGTATCATCTCGCTTGTTCATGCTGTGTGGGCGTTTTTCTATCTCGATGGCTTCTCTGATTATTCTGTTATTAAAATGTTCACTTTTGGCAATGGTTCTGGTATTTTTAAAGTCAATTTCATGTCCTGTGGCTTTAAGGTGTTGGACCAGGGAAGATGTTGGTTCCTCTTTTTTGACTGAGTTCTTATGTTCTTCAATGCGTGCACTTATTCTTCTGTTGGTTTGTCCGATGTATGTGGTGGGACAAGTGGTGCATGGGATTTCGTATACTCCTTGATTTTCTAATTCAATTTTATCTTTGGGGTTTCTAAGGATGGTGGATATTTTTCTGTTTGTGCAGAATGCTGTTTTGATGTTGTGTTTATGGAGGATCTTACTGATTCTGTCTGTGGTGCCTTTTATGTATGGGAGGAGGGCTTTGCCGTTTTCTTGTTCTTTGTCTTGGATTTTAGTGGGGGTTTCTTTTTGGATTAGGTTTGTAATCTTATTTCTATGGAATCCATTGGATATTAGTACATTGGTGAGAGTGTGTAGTTCGGGTTTTAGGTGTTGTTCGTCAGCTAAGCGTTTTGTTCTGGAGATGAGTGTCTTGGCTACAGAGTTGATCTGTGCTGGGTGGTGGTGTGAGAGAGCGTGCAGATAGCGGTTTGTGTGTGTTTTCTTCTGGTAGATGGTGTGTCCTAGGGAGCCATTGGATTTCTTGTAGACTAAGACATCCAGGAAGGGAAGTTGGTTGTTAGTTTCTGTTTCCATGGTGAACTGTATTTTGGGGTGTAGGCTGTTGAGGTGTGTGAGGAAGTTGTCCAGTTTTTCTTTCCCATGTGGCCAGATTATGAAGGTGTCGTCTACGTATCTGAGCCAGAGTTTGGGTTTGTGATCCGATTTTTCTAGAGCTTGGGTTTCAAAGTGTTCCATGTAGAGGTTGGCAATGACAGGTGAGAGGGGTGATCCCAGGGGTGCTCCTTCTGTTTGTTTGTATTTTTGTCCATTATAGATGAAGTAGGTGTTGGATAGGCAGTGGTTGGTCAGATCTAAGATGTGTTTGGGGGGGTTATATTTGTTTTGAATAGCTGTCAAGGTTCTTTGATAGGCACTTGGGTGAAGAGGGATATGACATCGAAGCTCACTAGTAGGTCGCTGGGCTGTAAGTTTTGTTTCTTTATGATCTCTATAAACTGGAATGAGTTTTTTACGTGTGAGGTGATGGATTCTGCATAGGGCTGTAGTTCAACATTCAATGGATTCCATAGAAATAAGGTTACAAACCTAATCCAAAAAGAAACCCCCACTAAAATCCAAGACAAAGAACAAGAAAACGGCAAAGCCCTCCTCCCATACATAAAAGGCACCACAGACAGAATCAGTAACATCCTCCATAAACACAACATCAAAACAGCATTCTGCACAAACAGAAAAATATCCACCATCCTTAGAAACTCCAAAGATAAAATTGAATTAGAAAATCAAGGAGTATACGAAATCCCATGCACCACTTGTCCCACCACATACATCGGACAAACCAACAGAAGAATAAGTGCACGCATTGAAGAACATAAGAACTCAGTCAAAAAAGAGGAACAAACATCTTCCCTGGTCCAACACCTTAAAGCCACAGGACATGAAATTGACTTTAAAAATACCAGAACTATTGCCAAAAGTGAACATTTTAATAACAGAATAATCAGAGAAGCCATCGAGATAGAAAAATGCCCACACAGCATGAACAAGCGAGATGATATCTCCCGCCTACCAGCCATTTGGAAACCCGCCCTTATTGACAAACGACTCCCTAACACAACAAATGATACCAGACCCACACTCACAAAAACCACACAGGATGTCACCACCACACATCCACGCAAAAAACAAATCCAAAGCCACACCGATGACGAGGCACGACCACAAACCAGAAGTCAGACCACAGCTGCATCATTAGCCACTTTAAACCCCTCCAGTCCATACATGAAGCAAACTGACACCCTCCATGAAGAGGAGGCACAACCACGAACGCGAAGCCAAAAAATAGCAAGGCAGTCCAAAATCTTAAACCCCTCTGCAACTCAGACTAACCTGAGCACAACCAAACAGAACACTCCCCCAGCCAATCAGAGCACAGCCAAGCCCCTAACCATTCAGAACACACCTCCACCCAATCAGAACACAGCCAAGCTCCCACCCAATCAGTTCATACCCCCACTGGTAGTTAAAAGGAAGAAACAGCTAAGACCACACATTGCTGCTCAAAGCACGAAGCTGAAAACACCAGCCTGAAGATGACGAATGGGACTTTGTCGAAACATCGCCAAGACACTTCCAATTTTACGCGGGAGAAAACCCGAACAACCAAAGATATATATATATATATATATATATATATATATATATATATATATATATATATATATATATATATATATTCCCAATAGTCATCTCTGACACTGGGTTGAAGCTCAGGAGCAGAATCTCAAAAGTCCCAATGAAAACCATGCAGCCAAAGCCTTGCCCTTTTGTACACACATCTCACATCACCACACTTGAGATTTTATTATTCTGCTCCTGGGGTCTATGACAATTCACCTCAGCCAACTCACCATGGCCAACTTACTACATCCCAGCTTGCCGTGGCCAACACACCTTGGGACAACTAACCATACCCAACTTACCATGGGACAATTCACTGTAGGATATTTTGCTGTGAAACAAGAGTTACACTATTATCAAAGATATGATGTAATAGAAGCATTAAAAAAGGATGCAAAAAGAGGGATGCAAAAAATTATTTATTTTTAAATAATTAAATTGAATTGTTAAATTGTACTGCAGCGAGTTGTCCTGCGGGGAGTTTGCCATGGCGAGTTATCCTGTAGCAAGTTGGCTGCAGCAAGTTGGCTGTGGCAAGTTGTCCCATTCCGAACATTTGTATTTGCATATGCACACAGTCACAAAGATAGTGGGAACCAAATGCTTCATCCCTGTATCTTCCAAGCATGACTTTTTTTCCAATTGCTAATAGCAGTAGGGAGGCAGCATTTTTGGTTCTGATAGCCAAAGAGAAGGGAATCAGCTTCATGTCTCTTCCTCTCGCTGGTCTGACCTTGATACCAACTACTTTTGTCCACTGGATTGGAAGACTCAAAGTTTACTTTTTATTGAACTGGCATTCTTGCTGTATCAGCGGTTGACTCAGCCTTCCATCCTTCCAAGGTCAGTAAAAGGAGGACAATATTGGGGGCAATATGCTGACTCTGTAAACCACTTACAGAGGGCTGTAAAGTGCTATGAAGCGATATACAAGTCTAAGTGCTATGGCTATTTTAGTTTAGTTTGTAAAATAATAATAATAGTCATGTCTTTTCTATCACTGGTTTATTTACTCTTAATAGCATCCCAATCAAAACTGATAAATGTATACACTCGGCACAATAAAATCTTAGTACGCAAAACACACATAGGAAGATGGATGAACTATTCTATTCTTTTCCTCCTTCTCTCTTAATGTCTGGGTCTTAGCTACTGCTGTTAGAAACGTATCATTTCAGGAAGAGAAGATGGCATCCTTGCCATCTTTTTCTGCGAAAATACAGTTGCTGTGCCTATTGGGAACAGCTAAGAAGGTGGACGAGATTGTTGTGTGCCATGATGATTAAATATGGGACATCAAATTCCTTCTTTCTTTCATGAGAGTAGTCCAGAAGATGTATTAACTGTCTGATCCAGTAAGTTATTTCACACCGGAATTGCGTGAGCCGTAGGAACTTCAGAGGGTAAAGGAGTATGACTAGTAGAATAGGTATGTGTGCGTGTACCTAATTATGGGTATGTATGTATACTTCCTGGCATTTGGCTGGACAAGTCCTTGCAGATTTTTCAGCAAGGGTTTTCAGAAGTGCTTACCATTGCCTCCTTCTTAGGGCTGAGAGTGAGTGACTGACCCAAGCTCACCCAGCTGGTGATGCACCTAAAATGGGACTAAAACTCACACACAGTTTATAGCCTGGTGCCTTAACCACTGTATCAGCTTGTAGAGTAGGAAGCAGATTTATCTCTGAACAGCAGAGGTTTATAACCTGAAGCTATTAAAACTGTTCCAAAGTTCCTGCCAAATTATAACTTTTAACATAACAGGAGAGGTAAATTATTAAGTACATAGGGAGTAATCATATCAGCTGGATTTAATTGTTTTAACTGAATTTCACTTATACTTCCACTGCATTAAATTAGTTTTTTTAAAAAATCTAGTCTTTCCCACTTTTAGTTCTAAACTGTGCCTGCTCTTTTGATTTCAGATCCGGCATGTCATTTGAAGTGTAAGCATCATTCTTATGTTTTCCTCTCTAATGTCTGCATTCCTTAAGAATGCTTCCCTGCTCGTATCCAGGAATCCCATAAAGTTCAAGTTTTGAATCTTGCAAGACATTCTTCCTGAATGCGATATAAAAGCACTCCAAAGAATAATTCTGCGCCAAAGAATGATCAGAGAAAAGACTAACCCTATGTATTCTATTGAGAAAAAAGAGATAGAGGTGGCTTTTTGAATGACAATATTTAGGAATGAAAGGAAAAGGATTCTAGGGGTTTAAAGAAGGAGGGCCAAGATTAATAGAAAATGACTCAGGCTGATATGGGCACAACAATATATTGAGCCCACTAGAGCTGTTGTGGATAGAAAAAAAAAACTTCAAGAGGGAACAAGTGTACTGAAATATAAACTTGTGAAAATACAGAAAGGTGTTGAATTTGTACTTCTAGTTCTTTCTAAATAAAAAAAAAAGACTGCTTTAACATTACAGGCATGAAGTGGGGTAAGATAATGCAGTGAAGTGTGTGAAGGAAGGATCCATTTACAATAGTTTGGTCCTATCTGCAGGCACACACACAAAAGAAAACCCTGAAACTGACACTACAATCCACCATAATGGATGTGAAATGGGGAAATGTTTCAGGAAAACCCTAGAAAATGCAAGTTCAGAATTTGTCACCCGTCGATGTTAATCATTCTTTCAAGTAATTTGGTTGCAGATTGATTGATTGACTTGTGTGGCCAGAGATGAATATCTTAGACTACAAGTCACAAAATGAACAGTAAAAAAGAGAAACAGGGTCCCTTTGTTTTCCAGGACCATTAAGTAAAGACTTTTCTCACATACACATGGCCCTTCACTCCACAGGACAGACCATGGTTCCCAAATTGGCAGCATACTCCTAGAGCCAAATTATCTGGTCCTTGTGCCTGAACAACCTCATATGATAGAGCTACAGCAATATTCCTGCTGGATTGGCATTGCCACATTAGCCAGCGGTTTTACAGAAACCCTCTTGATTTGAGTTCTCCAAGCTTAATGAACAAAATGCAACTTCCAGTACGCAGTGTGATACCAGTCTATTGTTTGTGCAGTGAGCACATTACTACAGTCATAGCAATCAGGTTTCAAATGAAACTGGAGATGCTCATTTACGTGATTACAGAGAAGTTGTGAGTAACTTGCTGAAAAAAAAACTGGATGGTTCTCAAAATCACAAAAAGGGGCACAGATAAAAAATTTTCTACCGTCTGATTTCTATTCCATTTGCTTCTCTTGAAGCATGTGACAGAGATGAGATACAGAGTATAATGTTGAAAACCAAGTTAAAACTTTTTCCAACTGATACTGTAGCTTTTTGCCACTTACTCTGCCCATGTAAAAATTGTACAGCAAAGTGGACATTCTGCAAATTATTCTCTCTTTTAAAAAATTAACCATGCTCAAAAATGCTACACTTCTGCCAACATTATCTGCTCGTCCACTAACAGCCTTTCCCAATTTGGTTCGCTCCACATGTATTGAATTTCTGTTCACCATCCCTAACTGTTGACCAAATTGGGTGGTCTAGATAGTGTAAATTTAGGAAAAGTTGCTCTGCTGTCTAGATAGTGTAAATTTAGGAAAAGTTGCTCTGCTGAAGGCAATTTGACAGAAAATATATTTTTGGTAATTTCTTGTCTGAATTTGATGCCAGAAAAAGGTACCACATACGATACAGTAATTTTATAGGGATAGGAATGCTGCTGGTCATTATTTATTTATTACATTTATAGGCATCCAGTATCTGATTGACTCCTGGTAGTTTACAAACAATGAATATAAAGCACATAATAACATCTACTAAATAATGGCCAATAGCACAGCAATAAAACAATCTTTCTCCCCAAAAAAGGTCAATCCCTTTCTGTTTGGCATTACAGAAAACTCTGAAGACTCTTCTTTTTAAGTCAGTATTTAAGTTGATGGTGTTACGTTAGGTCTTGATGATTGAATTTTTATTCATGGATTATTTATTTAATATTTGTATTGTTAATCTTCCACAGTAGATTGACTGGGATGGTCTAAAAGTAGTGAAAATAAATAGTGTTAGTAAAAAGTTTGTCTTTAACATTAGTGAGGTTTATCTCAATTTTCACTGCATGAAAAAAGGATGGCATATACAGAAGGACTGAAAAAATTCTGGACATTGCAAATGAATCTAAATGTAATAACATTGTTGTCTTTCAGTTTCACAGAAAATCCATAAATTCTTAACAAACTGCTTTGGATGTCAAACACAGATGGCTTCTGAGGGGATTATATGGATTTTCAGAGGATTTTTCTAACTGAGAGGGAAAATGTACTTGACATACAGTGCAATGAAAGTAGGATAAGGAACTCAAAGGAACATTTGGCCCTTGAGCTTATCAAAGTGTTCCCCCCCCCAAAAAAAAAAATCCACAGTCTTTTAGAGAAAGTTTGATGTTTTGTTTTAAGCAGAATTCTAATAGTGACTCTGGGACAGAAAGCCCAGTCTGTAAGATGGATAAAATATGGAAGAAACTAAACTGTAGATGCCAAATACAACTGAGTCTATAAAGCTGAAATGATCTATAATGTTTCTGAGGCCAAATATTTATAAAAAGAACCAAACAGAAGGAGTTTTTGTTTTAAAAAATATCACTAGGCTTCAGTGAAATCTGTTTGCCCCAAGTTAGCAGTATTGATTGTCTGGGACAATAGTGTTACATACATAAGTATATTTCTGTCTTTTAATTATCATTAATGCAATATACATTTTCTCATCTCTCAACTCCCACATTTAATTTCCCAGTAAACCCCACCCTCTTGGGCAGCTAGCATGGCTCATCCATGTAGCCGTTTGCCAAATTGCAGACCAAGATAAAATTAATTCAAATTATGTTTAATTTGAGACTTATTAATCAGAAAGAATATCTCCATAACCATGGCAATGTCTACTACTACTTGGAAAAGTTATTCAGGCCTGAGGACTGCTCAAGTTGCTGAGTTAGTACTGAGAATTTTACACAAAGATGCATATCTCACCTTAACATATGTACATAAGTGTTTATTGTGCCTTGAAGTAATCCAAACACAATCCCAATTCTAGAAGTAACTTGCAAATGATATTAGAGAAAAGGACTTCTTCAGATGTCTGTTCTCAAAGATATAGCTTGCAAGGGGAAAGGGACGGGGAGGGACAAGGAGAACCTTGTCGTAGTTATACAAGCACCCCACTTGGTCTCTTCCCCTCTTTTGCATACCATTATTCACACACACATATGAGAGATAATTTGATGTAGTGGTTAAAGACACCAGGCTGAAAACAGGGAAACTTTGGGTTCCAGCCCTGCCCTTAGGCAGAAAAGCCAGCTGGATGACTTTGGATCAGTCCATCAGCAATAAAAAAAAGGAACTCATAAACCCTTCCCAAAAGTGTTATGAGTAAACTGCAGGATCTCATCCAGGCAATGATTAAGAGTCAAGGCTGACCTGAAGGCACTAAGCAAACCAATGAACAAACATCACATGTATACATGCCTATGTCCATATATAGTTAACAAGCAGACTTCTCATGATCCTACGCAGTGACCAGTAAAGTAGAACACATCCTACCTTATAAACCCCTGCTTTTAAAAAAATCACAGAACTGCAAAAACTATGGGGTATGTTCCCTGCCCCCCACCTCCACCTCTGCTGTTTTATCTATGACAGCATGTTTGATTCTCTATGACAATGTGGATTTCTGTCATCTGCTTTTTCTCTCTTTCCTTCGTTTACTTACAAAGACACATATGTGTGAAATTGAAGTGTTCGTGTCATTTTCTTACTTTCTCAAAGCACCAGGGTACACCAAGTGTTCATGTCGTTCTCTTGCTTTCTCAAAGCACCAGGGTACACTATTCATGCTATTGAATGACAAGTTGAATATGAAAACAAGTCATCCTTTTTTTCACATCAAAGATATCATGATTGAAAGACACAAGACTTTTCTCAGGGTTAGCAAAAAAGAAAGCCCACAGCCATAGGCCTTTGTCAACCTCATAAACCCTGAGGTGGCACCTTAGCCCTCCAAAGTGTCTACCAAACTATAATTTAACATGACAGGAAAGGGGAAGTTATTAAATGCACAAGAAGCAACCATGTTGGGTTTGATTTTGATAAAATCAAATTGAACTTTTGCATATTAGTGCTTTAGAACAATGTTTCTTTAAGCAACCTTAAGATGTTGGCTGGGGAATTCTGGGAGTTGAAGTCCACACATCTTAAAGCTGATGACCCTGACAAATATCATTAGAACAACTATTAATAGGCCTCTTCCTGTAGCAATACTCAGTAATCTCAGAGGTCAAGGAGAAAGAGCTGATGCCTTCATTACATGGCTTTAGTCTTTATGTACTTGAGCCCCTTAATGTCTTGTGTCTATCCCTTCCCTAATTCCTTCTTAGGAAGGACAAATTACTGGAATTCTGTCAATTGTAGCCACCTAATATTTGTTCAGGAAATCTGCTGAAAAAGAATGAAAAGTTCTGCAAATCTTCCTATGCCATATTAAAAAAAGAAAAAAGCAGAATTTATATATGTGAACACATTCTGTTCTGCCTTTCAGCATAACACTGCAAGATGTAAGTAAAAGGGGCAATAGCTGTCATGGAAAAACCCAATGAAAAGGACAAGAGACAGCAACACAAAACAATAATTCTTACTTTAAGATTCAGAGGCTTATTTTGCTAATCATTTGGAACATAGCGAACATAATAACACAACATCACTTACATTAATAACTCATTGCAATGAGATCCAATAACTTAGCAGTTCCAATAAGGACAGCTATAGGCCAATGGCAAATCAATCAGGTCCAGTCCCAACTCTTTATACCCTTTTCCATCCTAAGATCGTAGACAGATGGTCAGCAATTTTATACCCTCTGCTGATTTTCTGCTGACTTCTGCTGAACATAACTTCCCACATACTCGCGTACATTGGAACCCGCATCCATCAGCTACTTTCAGTTCCCTATATCTTACTGCTCCAGTCCTTATGTTCTAAATATATTTGAAACAAGCAAGCTTAGCATAACCATATTAAGTAAAGTACAATTGCAAACTGCAAAATTAAGCATAGCACAGACTTTGGTTCAATACTTTTTCCATAAGGCCTGATTTAGTTCACCTGGGCCTAAACCTTGCATAAAAAAACAATAGCCAATATTTTCGTTTTCCACAAAGCAAAATATAAAGGTACATGCATGGCAAAAAGAGTCAGGTTGATGCTAGTTCATACCTCCATTTCCAATCTGTCACCTTCTTAATCTCAGATATGGCAAGAAGAGGCCTTGGACAAGTTTGGATGCTTTGCGTAGAAGAAATATTTTGATTGCAATTGAATCTTGAATATGCCTTTTTCAGTTAGCTGTTAAGAAACTGGGTAAAATAGATGAGCTAGAGTCAGGCAAGTATGCAGTTATCTATACACATACATGAAAAGAAGCCCCCTGAATTTATTAAACACCTACAATTATGTGAAGTTAGATCTCTTTCAATGTTTGAGTCAATTACAAATTAACTCCTATTATTATTAACAAGAAGAAAATTAAGCTAAACTCATTTTCTACCAGTCAAATGTTTTAGTTTCCTTTTTTATCCATATTTACACAAGGGACTTGGAAATTGATCGTGATGTCTTTTTTGTGGTTGTGGTTGTTTTATATATATATTTTTAATTTAGAAGTCTATGCATTCTGTGCTGATGTTTAAAGATTAAGGGATATATGGCCAAAGTGCAAACTTTTAAAAGCTCAGGTGAGCAACACGAGTGGAACAGATTAGTCAACAAAAATAGTCATTTAATTCCCATCTTCTTTTTAAGCAAAATGTAGGAAAAGGTATTTGGGTAAAAGCATATTGTTAATTGCGCTTTAAAAATACATTCTATTCCAATCCTTCAATCCTTCTTCCTCCTCCCCCCCCTCTCCCCCCCCCCCCCGCCCGCCCGCCCCAATTCCCTTCCAATGTTGAAAGCTCCCTTGCTGGGTGAGACCATCAGAAAAGCACAGCTTGAAACTGAAAGATGAACTGGTACAATTGCTACACTTTGAAACGCAGAGTAAGAAAAGCTGCAGTTTGGAAGCTTAAGAGAAAGATGTGTTTTAAAAGGAACTATTTATCCTACATCGCACTTTCAGTGTTTCAGTCTTCTTCGAATCATAATGCAATTTGTAAACGGGGCTAAGAGTTGGAAGAGGGAAAAAGGTAATGAAAGATGATGGGTGATTATGATGATGTCAAATATAGTCATTAATTCATATCCCCAACTCTCTTTTCTTTTAAATCATAGGAAGTAATGATAAATATAAACCCAGTTGTCTTTCTGGATTAAATCAAGGAGCCATTATCTGGTCCAGATTTTTTTTTTTAATTTGCCGAAAGCCTATAAGAAAGACATGGAGATGGCAATTTTATTATTTATTGCCAAAAGTTATCCTAGAATTTCTTAGTACAGAATATCTTTGATAGGGGAATTATTGATGCCAGTTATATAGCTATGTAATTTATTATAATATGGAGAGCCAGTTTGGTACAATGATTAAAGTTCTGGCCTAGAAATGAGGAGACTGTGGGTAGAAGAAGCAGTGAGATCAAAAATAGGGTTTAAAAATGATGATAACATCTGGTGCCCAAGAGAGTAATTATGATACCTGGAGATTGCACAGTAAAAGATATATCTGAAATTATTTGGTTAGCCTTCATAGAGATACTATTTTCATGAGATCTTAACAACAACTATCCAAAAAGGTTAATGTACATTTAAAACTAGTTTTTGTATATTAATCTTAATAGCGAGAGTTGTACTATCAAGAGGGAGGTAAACCACATTTTTGCAAAACACAAAAAGAAATGTTTCAGACACTGAGAAACACAACATATGAACAATGGTATGCTACTGATAATCATCCCACATAGATACACATCTTAAGAATCACATTTTCATTGGAAATCAATCAATGATCTTATTATTTTACAAGGTTATTTTGTCATTTTAATTTCTTCCACTGACATTAGTACTATGTTGAGAGTTATTAACACAGAGAGCAGCATCTTTTTCATTCCTTTGACATGGGGATGCATTCCATCCACTCCATTATAATAGTAAGGTGACCAACTTTTTTACAATGAAAAGGAGGACACAAATAAATTGAAGAAAAAAATATCATAAATAAAAAACATTTTATTCATTGCAACAATAATACAGAATACAGTATAATATCATAAATACATAATTAAAAACATTTGTAACAATAACATTTATATTGTAATTATGCTTACATACTGCCCCCCCACAGCTGCCCTGCCAGCCCTGCTGCCCCGCCATGTAGAGTGGGCCCCGTGGCTCCCAAAGCACCAACTGCACCGGCTCCGGCCCCGGGGGGGTACCCCGCCTGCAGCTGCCCCGCCAGCACTACCGCCCACCCTGCACAGGCCCCGTGGCTCCACAGCACGGGGGCAGCTGGCCACTGCCGCCCCTCATACCCCCGCCTGCAGCAGCCTTGCTGCCCCTGCCTCTTGCGCCCACAGCCATTATTGCCCTAGCAGGACCGAAGTTCAAGAGAAAGTTACCGTGGCGTTGCCACTCCAGTCTCCTCCAGATATCTTCAGGACTAACTAGGAGATGGTGTAGTTGGGTAGCAGGGAGGGGTGCAAAGTTCCTGCCAATTCACCTTCACTGCAGACAACTTACATGTGTAAAGTTTGCTGGCTGGGTGTTTTGGCGCGCTCAGCAGCAATTCCTATTGGCTTTCGAAAGCCAATAGGGGGAGTAGCACAGCTCATGCAAAAGTTGAAAACAAACCATCAAAAAAAGATGCCGGAATGCCGTTCTGAGTGTTCTATCAGAAAAAAAAAGCTGTGCAGATTAGTCTTCAAATATCAAAAAGGAGGACACTTTTCGAGGGAGGACAGAACTCACAAAAGGAGGACTGTCCTCCCTAAAGGAGGACGGTTGGTCACCTTAATAATAGATGATAACTGCTTTTGGAAGTAACCAGCACCAATGATCTTTAAAAAGAAGTAGCTGGTTAATTGCAGGAGACAGGAGAAACAAATGATATTACACAAACCATATCATTGCTTTTCTTTGGATGTAAATTTCAGGCAGGCAGGCAGGCAGGGCATACACTGTACCTTTCCAGATATAATGCAAGAGTCATTTTACCCTTTTTAAAAAAGAGAAAATCAAGAAACAAAGAAATCAGAGGAGGTCTGTACATAATTAAAAATCCCCATAGGAAATACATCTACTGCTTGCAGATATCTGCCTGCAGTCCACCAGATGCCAGAAGCAAAATTAAATTGGTATGGTCTTTTTTAGCAAGAGATTTCAGTTTCCATTAGGCCAATTAAAAGAGACAGTATATGTAACCTGTCTCCTTTATGCCATAAAAATGAAATTTCTCAACTTCCAGATATGCAGAGGTTCCACACATTCTAAACCTGATTAACCATTGTAGCATCACTAACTAGCTCATTAATGCCATTCATTCGTATTCCAATAGCTTCCTTAAGCATCTATCACCTTCTAGAAATACTGTTTGAGTAGGGAGAGCAAATGTTAAGCATTACTAATGACTTTTCACCTTGTGCAGGCATGAGATATTTAGAAATCCTAGCAAGGATATTTAGGTAATCAATATAAATCCATTTTTGTGGCCCACCTTTCATACCCTGCAACTTTAAAGATGGTTTTTCTGAAAAAGTAATCTTGGTCATTACAGAAATAGGTTGTCCGGCCCAGGGATGAGCAGAAGATGGATCTTATTTACTACGTAGCTTGGAACAAATCAGCAAGGATTTCTAACTAATTGCTTAGCAGAAGCATCAGTAAAACAATTTCTCTTGCTCTAAATTAACTTGCTGAAATTAAATAAATTTACAGTCCTCCCTGAAGTAGTAGATTTGCATGTGGAAAATGAATTCCATTTTAATATTGAGCTTTCTAGAAAAATTCATTCACACTTAGTGTAATTCTGTAGATCTCAGGGTTCTATTTTGTGGCATACAATTTAGTTTAATAAATTGTTACTATTATTATATCTAAAACAATTGATCATGTTTTAGCTTGTCTATCCAGTTTATTTCATTTTTTGCTACAATATCATGTGTGTCTGTCTGTGAGTCAGTATGATATTGTGGAGAAACTTGGTCTTGAGCTCAACTTTGTTTTGAGAAGAAAAGCAGTGAGTTATATACAGCATGTCTCCTGAAACTTCTTCGAAGAATATTGAGATACACACTAGATACAAAGAATCCAGTCAATCTATGAGAGATCTATTGTGAGATGGTAGATAAAGAGTCTTTAGCATATTGGGACTAACCACTATATGGCCTGTCCCTCAGGTTCCAGTCTATTATGGGGCAAGTTGTCCATCCTTCAGGTAGCAGTGTGTGTGTGTGTGTGTGTGTGTGTGTGTGTGTGTGTGTATGAAAGAGAGGGGAGGTAGGTCACTCAGTTTATTTGCTGAGAACTGAATTTTAAATCTCTTCTAATTTTTTCATGGATTTCATACAGATCCAGGGCTGTATAAAATACCAACCCATTCATAAAATTGTGGGCAAGAATAATATTTTATAATAATAATTTATAATGAAACACTGTGCAACAACTTCTTCTCCTCCTTCTCCTTCTCCTTCTCCTTCTCCTTCTCCTTCTCTTCCTCCTCCTCCTCCTCCTCCTTCTCCTCCTTCGTCCTCCTCCTCCTCCTCCTCCTTTCTTCTTTCTTCTTTCTTCTTCCTGATTAACTAAGTCTTTTTTTAGACTTTTTTTCTTAAAAATTAGATTTAAAGACAATGAAGTGAAATGGGTTGATACAAAAGTGTGAGGGTTATTTGCTGATAAAATGAAAAGGTAGTGCTTCTTTAATATATAAACTTTGTCTAACAGAAATAATTTAGTAAGAAAAGTCGCTTTTTTCTCATGGGAAATGTATTGTAAGCCTTATGTTGTCAGCAGTTAGGATCTGAGCCAAAGGTGGTTGAAAGTCTATGGAGATTCTCAGTCATCTAGGTCATGGTTGTCCCAAAGGAGCTTTTTAAAAAGGCAACTGGGCTTTGTTTTTCCTTGAATATATTTCACTTCTCATCCAAGAAGCTTCTTCAGTTCTGAACTGAAGAAGCTTCTTGAGTGAGAAATGAAAAGTTGCCTTTTGAAAAAGCACTTTTGAGACAAGGTGGTTGAAAGCTACATGAAAACCAAAATGTATAGGGAGATTATGGCTTTGGCAGACTAAAACAGGACATATGATAAGTTTATAATTCTCTCATACTTGTTCTCTTGTATAATCATCTATGCAGAGCACCCATTCAGCATATCCTCCATTCAGAAATTTCTTCTTTCCCACAAAGCTAAATCCTGTGGACAAGGCTTTTAAGAGTCCCAAAATATTCCTAAAATGCTGCTTTTGGTTGAAAAAAAACAACGTTATATAGTTTAATTAAAAGCCTAATATATGGCTAATCAATCTGAAGAGGTAGTAAAACAACAATAATATTGAGTATACTTTTCTGTAATTAATTTGTAGAAATTATTCATCACCTTTCTTTATTAAAAAAAAGGCTTGGCATCTCCACCAGCCATTTTAGTAAAAGGAAAGCAAAGTCTCCATGATAAACTACAGATGACTCTATGGATCATATTTTTTTTTTTTACAGCAATACAAAAGTGGTTTGCCACTACCTCTATCCATGACTTCTTTTATTAATTTACTTCCCAGTTCTATTCTGGGACTTCCTAATGGTATCCCTTCCAAGTATTAGCCATTATCCTGGTTAAGTTTTTCTGTGATCAGCCAAGATCAGAATAAACTAGTAAACAGTCTCAGCTAACCAGAGCTAAAGATCTTTGTCCATCCTTGCCTCAACCTTTCTTGCTGAAAGACTTCTAAAGTGCCCTATCTTATACCTCTCCAATTGCCAGGAGTACATGAACTCATGTGATGTTATCTTCAGTTTCTATGCCTCACCTTCATAATTCTCTTCCCTCATCCAGACTTTGAAAAGCATTGTGGAGTTTCTAATGCTGTTCTTCATACAGCTTGCTCCAAATATTTGAAAAATAAGACTGAGTAGTTAAGAGAGCAAAAGTCCTATTGTTCCCAAGCATGACCTCTTGTGACAGAATGGCTTATGCAGTAAACAACAAAATGGAGCCTGACTTTATTAGCAAAAACTGAAAACACAAGGAAAGAACTTGGCAGCTCCCTCAAGGAGAGAATGGAGAAGGCCACAAAAGATTTGCAGCCCACAGTTCTAGTGTTATTCAGTTGCAAGGTGGAGCTGCATTTCGAGCCCAGAGAATGCAGCTCAATCAACTTAAATTAAAGCAGAGGCTCCTGAGAATATTATGCCAAGCATGACTAAATTCCTTGTCTGCAAATCGTCTCAAGCTTGGTTAAAAATTAGACTTTCCCTAGAAACCAGAGAAGCAGAGTAGAGTCAAGTCTCAGCAGGACAGCAATGGTGCTTCTTTGGGCTTGAAGAGATTTCTTCATCATCCCCATTGCATATCCCAGCATGTAGTTTGTTTGTCAGACTCCAAAGGCTTTCAAAAGAATTAATTAAACTATCTCTCTTAAGTGCCAGGGGGAATTAAGTCTGAGTAACACTCTAAGGCTTGGTTCTCATTCTGCCTTTTGATACTGTTTTGAACACCAAAAGTGAAGATGGCAAACACTGAATGAGTCAAGCTGCCAGATGTTCTATAAACACCCACCACTGGAAGATTTCCTCATATTAAAGAGTGAACACTTATACCTGGGGCTTCTATGTGCTATTTTTTTTCTTTTTAAAGTTCTTTGAAGAAATACATGTACCTGAGAGATGGTAACTGAGTCAAGAAAGCCATTCACCTTCATGAATAAATAAAAATTTAAAACTAGTCTTCTTAATAGTGATCAAGCCCAAATGATAATTTCGCTTTCCAAATATGAGGCATTCCAAAAATAATAAACTTAACTGGGAATTGAAATTGAAATCTGTCCTGGAGAGAGCTTGTAGCATCAAATTTGGGGTGTCATAACAGAAATCCTTTCTCCATGATAATCGGGTCTCTATGAGGCAGCATCCTTTAAGTATCTCATGCAAACATTGTACTTTAAAATAAATTCCAGTAGCTTAAGTCAGTGTTTCTCAACTGTGGCCATTTTAAGATATGTGGACTTCAACCCCCAGAATTCCCAACCACCATGAGGATCCTAGAATTATGGGAACTAGAGTCCACACAGGTTGCTCAGGTTGAGAAACATTTTGGTAGATTAACTCAACCACAAGGACAACAAGAAAAACACAATTTTGAGTTTGTGCCTACAATGAAAATCAAGCAAACTACCATAACTAAACAGAGTTTGAGTTCCAGACTTGAGTCCCTGGAAATGAGACATCTAGATGCTGAATGAATAAAGTTGTATTGGTAGTAGGGAGACCAGGCAAAACTTTGATGGGTCTGTTTCAGGTTACCAGCCTGCCTTTTTTAGAGTATATTTGCCAGATCAAATGATTCAGTTGTCCTTTTATATCTGAAATCTGTGATGTTTCACTTGCAATGTTGTAAAACATTCTGTGCCTTACACACACACACACACACACACACAAAGCAATCAAACCTAGCATTCTTTATAAACTGATCTGTTTCTTAAATTTCTGGTACAGATACATTTAAAATCCCAGGTTTCTTTTCCAAAATAAAGTTGAGATGTTCTTCAGTCAGTTTAAGAGGAAGAACTCCTTAACCTTTTAACAGATAATACATGACCCTTCCCTATTTCTATATGATTTTTTGTTTTGGACATGCCTCTTGAGAGAAAACTACAATATAGTGGCACTGTAAAGATTAATCAACATTAAACTGAGAGGGGAAATAATTAAATTCTGCAATTGCAAGTACTTTTGAATATCAGTTTTCCATTCCCATAGATAGAACAGAATACAGTCTACTTTGCCTTAAGCTCTCAGAGGAGAAAGATGCAAATATTACATTATGTCATGCCCTTGTGTATGACTTCTACCTCCACTGACTGCTTGAAGGGAGAGAAATTTCTGTTTTTATGCAATGTATATCATGTGCCATCTATGTAATTGAAAACACCAGCTGCAGTGGAAGGTGATTGAAACTGTAGGCATCTTATAGTGCCTAGAACAGTCATTCATGCAGAGAGCCAATGGGCAGGTCATTCTGCTGTGCTTTTTCCACTGACTATGATTGAATCATTCAGTTCTGCCACATTTCTGCCACAGATGCAGGAAAACTATCTACCTTAGGAGAACATTAAGCTAGAGCAGTAACTCATTCAGAGACATGGCCAATCATTCCTTCTACTGACACTTTATATGTCTTTTAAGAGGAAAGCTTCATTGAGTTCAATGGGGCTTATTCCAAGATAAATGATATACGATTACAATCTGTTCATCGAAAATGGGAACTTTACTTTCTTTGGTCAAGGGCCCAGGTTCTAAGTATCAATTGCTGGAAATCAGTAGAAGAGAAGCTAGAGAACAGCACAAAAAAGAAAGTGAAGAACTATTCTGTTCTATTTTCTATTCTATTTTCACCTGCCTTTCTACTATCCTCCTCTGTTTTCTGATATCGCCTTTTGCCTTCCTCTTTCAAACACTTCTTCCTTTTCTTTTCAAAGGAAGTAGACAATGCAGTTTACCCTGTTGCCAAAGATCTTGTGTAAGCATCTCACAGCATCCATCTAAGGATATTATTCCACTATTAATTAAGTTGTGACACATTAACTATACCCAAGTTCTTTATTCAGTGAATTTATCCTTCCAATTAATTTGATTTAATTAAGTAAATCTTATTAATTTAATTGCCTAATCAAATAGTGTTGGCATTTTCATTCTTTAAAAAAATTCTAGATTTTTGTTACCCTTTTCTTGTTTTTTCCCAGTATGTAAATAGACAAAAGCAAATATCAGATCCTTTAACATGGAATTTATCTTCCGCTACATTACATTGCTACGTGTTCGGTTTTAATACAGAGACCATACAAAAATTCAAGGCCTCTGGAGAGCACCCAATCATCAGTCTTTGAAAGCAAAAGCAGCTTTCTTTAGTTAAAGAAAACCCTGAACCCTGAACTGAAATAAAAAAGTTGGAAGAAGGGTAATAAATATATCTATAAGATTTAAGATAATTAGCAATAGCACTTAGATTTATATACCGCTTCACAGTGCTTTACAGCCCTTTCTAAGCAGTTTACAGAGTCAGCATATTGCCCCCAACAATCTGGGTCCTCATTTTACAGACCTCAGAAGGATGGAAGGCTGAGTCAACCTTGAGCGGTGAGAATCGAACTGCCAAGCTGCAGTCAGCCAGTAATCAGCAGAAGTAGCCTGCAGAACTGCATTCTGAGCACTGTGCCACTATGACTCAGAATAAATTAAATTGATTCTTGCCTCTTTTCAGTAACTGATTTCACCATTCTGATTTCTTTTAATACTTTGTGGGAAGTTTTGTTGGTTTAGAAGGGATGCCACATGCCACATGATGATCATGCATGTTAAAACTAATCTGGCTTCTTTCTGACTTAAATGGGAGGAAAAAACAAAGTAACATATTTAACACTCCCCCCCCCCCTCCAAGGGATAATTCTGTTCACACTGCACATTGCTTTGCATTTTTCTCTAACTCTTTTATACAAATATGCATATATCAGGAAAACTGATATTATCCCAGAGAATTCTAACATAACTTCCATTTTGAGCCATTAGTTATATTGCTAATGAAACTGTAATAAACTTAATTTTGGCCTTTCTCTATTCCTAAAGTGACAGCTCAGTGAACAAGGTATCAATTTAGCTAAAATATGGAATCCTAATAGCAGAAATAATCATACCAAACAATCATTTGAAAATATGGTTCTGTTTTCAATGACTGTTAATAGGAAACAAAAGCTTTCTTCTTTGAATATTTATTTTTATTTCATTTGTCAAATTTATGTGATTTATATTTATCAAATTCATTTTATCAAATTTATATTCTCTGCCAATGAAAAAGAAAAGACTCATATTTCATTCTTTCTTGGATCTACAGCTCTCTAGTTTTAGTTTCATACCTCTGAGGCAATGTGTCCATATTTTACATCTCAGGGGTGTTATCTTTCAAAAATTGCCAACCAAATCATATCATGTGGTCAGGTCCCGCTGCTTGTCTGCCCTGCCCAACAGTCTAGGGCAGCCATGCTTTATCAAATTACTGACAAACCTCAGAACAATGAATGTATTCCAACATTAAATTCACAGTATCCAGTCTCTGCAAGTTATTCCAAAGTTACTCAACTGGAACATACTTGCATATGCATGCTCTTCATTTTTGCACTGTTTATTCTGAGCCTTTTAGCTTGACAAGAACCAGTTTGCTGAAACTCCCCATTGTACAATACTCAAATTGTTGGTTTTTTTCCCCCCCAACTTGCTTCCCTAACCGTAATAGCTAGAAAACGTCTTGGAATGAAAAAAAAAAAAGTGAAAGAGTCTCTGAGGAAGTGGTGTATTTAAGCTTATTTTATTACTGCAAGCAACAAGCTTTGAAGTTTCTTTAATTGTTTGCATTTCCCAATTGTGGGATTTAACTGATGTGGGGGGAAGTGAAAGAGCCTATCAACTCCTGGAGGTACAGATGTCCATTCCTAACCATAACAATGTCAAGATGATGAAATGTGTATATATATTGCCACTGTGCAATTCCCAACCTTTTGTAGTAGTGGCATCATTAGCAATACAAAAGAGGCAGAGTTTCTTCTTTTTTTAAAAGACATTTTATTGGTTTTTTTAACATTCTTAAACAAAAAGTACTCAAGACCCACCGTGATGGTTAGGTGGTCAAACATTCAAAAGTGAAAATATATATAAACAACACAACTCAATAAATTTCACTATCCCCTCTCTATTCCCCTCAGTTAACATAATACATTTAAATATTCCATTTCTATTTTAAATTTCTATCACTATTAAACCTGTGTTATAACTTTATCAGTTTACAAATACAATAAATTTAAATCAAAAAATTATCGATTCTAATTCTTAATCTCTCACATCCCTCATTTTATACCAAACTCATTTATTTCTTCTTCCACTATACAATAGATATCTTAATAGCAATAAAATATTGATCAGCCCTATATATATGTAATTCCAAAGTCAATCCATCTCTTTAAAATAACAAAATAATACTAAACCTTGATTAATTCATATTCATTAAACAACATTCAAATTTTCTCCAGATTATCATGCCTTATCATGTCTTTGTTGTCATACAAGAAATCTATCCTAGTAATTTAAAACATTCCATAAATTATTAAAAGCATCCCAATCTAAACAGTCATCATTTTTGCAATTCCAGTAAATAATAAATTTCATATATTTCTCAAATGCTACATAGGTACAATCCAATACATTCTTAATCTATATAAAATATCTACTCTAATAATCACGCTCCTATATGTATATATATTTAGTTGCTTCTAACTCTGAATCTTAGTCCTTAAAACAATCCATAAATCCAGTATTGCCTTTTATTCCATTACACAATTTTAAATTTCTCTTTTAAGTCTAATTCTAGGTTTTTTTCCTGTACAAAGTAGGTTTCCATAAACACGCTTCCCTTTTAATCAATAAGTCTATTTTTGTTGCTTGGAATGGCCTTTGAAGAAATAAAAGTCCCATCCTTTGCATCAGACGTCTGTTTTAATCCTCTTTAAAATATCGTTGCTTTATAATTTCAAACCTCAGTCCTTGCTTCTTCTGTTCCTCAAAGTTACAGATGAAAGGTTTGTAAGGTAAAATAA
The DNA here is from genome assembly GCF_016545835.1 of Crotalus tigris. Lineage (NCBI taxonomy): Eukaryota > Metazoa > Chordata > Lepidosauria > Squamata > Viperidae > Crotalus > Crotalus tigris. The sequence goes on from NW_024097206.1 coordinate 410,500, forward strand.
GCTCCTCTTTTATTTCAGTTGGTTCCTCTTCTAATGTAATTTGTTTGTAGAATAGTCAAGTGTAGTCTGGTCATCCATTTGGATGTTTGAAGTGAAGTTTCTAGATCTTAGTTCTGAAGTAGATTCTTTCAGTATAGTACAAATTTCTGTAGTGGCCTCATGTATCTTTTCCAATATAAGCTTATAATTTAATTGTGAATGCAAATTCTCCATTTTGATAGAAGTTAGTAATAGTTTTTTGTTGTATTTATTTGTTTTGTTTGTGGAGGCTGTATTTGGTAAGAGTTAATCTATATCCACCCCACAATTCCCACAGCTCAGTTTATCTTCCCCCCCCCCCCCCAAAAAAAATAAAGGTCAGGTCTGGTTTTACTTCAAAGAAATAACCAAAAGATGCAATATTAAATTTTTGAAGAGGCAGAGTTTCTATCATCACATTGTGATGCGCATTCCACCATAACAAATGGCTATGGCTGGAGACACAATTAATGAATGAGAGGATATACTTTAGTCTTCTTGTGACTAAATAAATGCATAATGCCATGTTCCACCCAAGAGAAATTCACAGTAATTCTTCCACTTAACAGAACAAGGGCACAAAAAATGCCAAATTGTTCAGCACAGTGCTACTTTCAGTAGACTCAGATCTCAAAATCCAAGCTTATACATTTTGATAATGTGCACATATATATTTTACTCCAAAATGTCAGGACTGCCAGACTGGATTCTGCAACAGCATGAACTGTAGCACTGAACTACATCTGCTACCTTTCATCATTCTAGGTGAGAGAAACTTATACAAACCAGCATATTTCGGAGAGATCACTTTTTTCACATAATTTTAGTATGGCTACCAGTACCTTAGAGTCTATATAAAATGTGTTTGATAAAAAGTGTTTGATTAGGATCATGCATCAAAAGTATTGCAATTTAGCATTGCAACATAGAAACAAATATAAATTGGGAGATTTACATTTGTAAATTATTAGAAAAATATGTGCCTAAATTGTGGAAAGATGTGTCAAAGATCTGTATGGCAATAGCTTCACAGCTTGGAACTGGGCTCCCTAGGCACCATCTTTTTCCAGGAATCTCTACTCATCCAATTCAATCCAGCAGATTGGAAATACTGCAGGATTTGTCAGCTAAAGACTGTCAACTGGAGGGAACTAGAAGATGGACCTTCTCTGCTGTAGTTCCTGCTTTGTGGAATAGTCTCTTCTTGGAGGTTAGAATGGTTCCTACCATTCTACCATGTTGGCTTTTCATAAGGCTTTAAAAACCAGGCTGTGTACCTGACTTTAGGGCTCAGAATGTGTTAAGGGCCCCATTTTGTATATTTCTGTTAGTTGGTTAACATATTGCCTGTTATATACAGTAGATTTATTCTTTGGATTTTTTTTATTGTTTTAAATTGTTTTGTAGTTTTAGCATTGTAAGCTAACCAGAATCACTTGGCTGAGATGGGCACCTATAGAAATTGAATAAACAAATGAGTAAACAAATAAATAATAAACAAATAAATAAGTTTTCTCTATTTAATTTTTAAAAAATAAAAAAAAATTGCTGAGATGTGACTATATGAATGAGATAGTGTGAACTTTAACTGGCCCACACATCTCTGATAGTCCAGTGTACTGGTTAAAGTCACCAGGCCATAAACTGGAAGCCTGAGAGTTTTTGTTCTGCCTTAGGCATAATACCAGCTGGGTGATTTTGGATCAGTCTTTTTCAACCCTAGGAAGAAGGCAATAGCCAACTATTGCTGAAAATGTTGTTAAGAAAATTACATGGATTTTTCTATGTATTCACTAATAGACAAAACTGAAGGCACCAAAGTTAATAATCATCATCACACCCCCAGTGAAGCACCACCTTGAAGTGGTTGAGGGGCTTGTGTGCTTTGAGGAAGATGAGAGCTATGCCAGAAGTTCATCCACACTAGACAGGTTTCATCAGAGGAATCAGATAAACAGTGACTCTCCCATATGGTGAGATGTAAATTACAGAAATCCATACTAGCTCAGTAGTCACCTGGGTCAACATGGACCATGCTAGGTATTGGAATTCCTGAACCTTTGGGAAAACTGGGCTACAGGACTCTGAACTATTGGCTGTTTTTTTAAAAGTTAAAATTAAAGAAAGAGTCAGACAAGCTTATTCTGCCTGCATAAGACCAAGCCTTGAGAACCGGTCCAAACAAGTGCAGAATTGAAAAGGCAGTGATCAACTGCAAGTGTTGTCTCTGCAAAGATACTGAAGAAACAGTGAGCCACCTGGTTACAACTGCTCCAAATGGATTGCCCAGACCAATGACAAACAATGGCATGACAAAATAGCAACAATGGTGCATTGGAATACCTGCAAGAAATACCGTTTGCCTCCATAAAATAGAAAAAGTAATAGAAAATGAAGAAGCTAAAGTACACTGGGACTTCAGAATTCAAACTGACAGGCACCTGCCACATAACACCCCAGACTTAACAATTGTGGATCAAAGAGACAAATATAATCTGGATAGGGGACATTGCAGTATTTGGAGACAGCAGAAGACAGTAAACTGAAGAAGATAACAAAATACAAAGATCTACAAATAGAAATAGAATGACTATGGCAAAAGAAGCTAATATACTACCAGTAATAACAGGCACCACTTGAACACCATCATCATTGACAAAAATCACCATCAGTCAATTGCAAAAGGCAGCTTTATTCAGAATAGCTTACATCCTGTAATGATACCTTTAACACAATCAAACATCCACATCTGCCTATCCCAGGTTCTTGGGAAGGACTCGATAGGTAGATAAAAATGCCAAATCCAGTCTGCATATCTGGCTGGCTATGTGATGAACCATAGTCACTACTGGGATTGCAGTATATTGAGTGGTGGTACTAATTGTAATGGTTTATTTATTCTTATCTTGCCAGCATAAGTTTCTGTCCATACCTACATGTAGACTATGAGAAAAATAGTTTCTGACAACTGAAATTAGAGACATTAGTTTTTTTTTTTTTTTTCTCCCTTTCATTATTCTTCTCATCATTCCTCCTGGCTGATCAGGTCACACAGCCTTCAGTTGTTATAGTTTCATCACTAATTTAACCAAAGACAGAGTAATTTGTTCTTTGTGGCTCTATTCAAGTTTCATTCTAACAGGCGCCTTTGAAGTTAGCAGGAAAGCTATTCAAGAAGGAAGAATAGACTAGGCTTTCTATTAGCAATAAAATTGCCATGCATTAACCCCACATATTTCAGAAAATGAGCTGCAGTCAACTGAAGAAGGCAACATCATCTCCTTTCATACAAAAGGATTTTCTCGTACCTTAATTTGCTAAAAACAAGATGGTTGTCATAAAATACAAACAGATTTGTTCTTGCTCTTTTGCTCTGCTCAGAGCAGGTGCTGAGGCTGCAAATCTCAAACCATTTGTACACCAAACCATTTGGAGTTCCAAGGCCTCGGTCGTTTCTCTTATTCCATAGTAGAATTAGAGCCATAAACCTACATGGCAGACTATGTTTTAAGACAAAATAGAATTCAGAAAGGAGCTGTGTTCATGTGTCATACTAATCCATAGTTAGTTTTAGTCATAGTTTGTGATATGTTGGAATAGAAGACCATTGTTTTTTTAAGATAAAGCAATTATGATAACTGCTGTTTGAACCCAGCAACCAATCATTAGTTTATCTAATTTTGTTGTGACTCCTTTGTGTGACACTGACTTTTTCAAGACTTTTGTTCACTTTCAAATGAAGTCACTGTGGTCTGAATTTGACATTCTGAGCATACAACACGTACTGTATGTTATATGCAAACTGTAGGGTGCATAAACGTGCTTTAGCACAATCCTCCATAAGATGCATACAGTCATGCTCATTTAATTACCATTACATGTCTTATTACCAAACCTGCCCCCATTGTTAGATACACTACTGGCCTTGCCTTCTGCTTGTTCATATTTAATACTCATATTTAATATGTCCCAACACTTGTTTGCACGCTATATCCATATTAAATATTGGATTATAGCACATACTGGAAGCCAATTGTGCAGACCAAAAGATTGACGTGCTTTAGGGACTAATCATAGGTAATTAGATTTAGATAACTCTTCGTGAATATAATTCTTTGAAGAATTATATTCTTTCCTTTCATCTGTCTTTTGTGGCTAATATATCACTCTCTGGAGACTAAAGTGATCTTTTTGAGAATCATCAGCTTATCACTTTACATCAATCTTACATCTGCCATATAGCCTTCCAACATATCCCAAAAGCAGCTATTTAAATAAGAGTTCATGTACATCACTCATTAAACATTATTTAGCTGCACGTATGAGGATTTATATTGAAGCACTTATTTTAATTGAGTATATAATAAATAAATAAGAGGAATTGGCAATGTAGGCTTGCTATGGGATTCTTTTCTTGCTTCCTACTTGAGGGAAGATAATACTATTATGGATTCATTGGAATGACCTCAAACAGATTTCACTATTAAAATGGTGATAACAATACTGGCTTTTCAGTGTTCATAAAGATACATGAGATATCAAATGCACATTCTCTTATTTAATGGAAACTTTGCAAAAAAAAGAATAATTTAAAATATATAAAATATAATCCACAAGATAAATAGATCAACTGTATCTTTATAACAACGAGTATGTTCCTTATTGCTGCAGTATCAGTGAATATAAATGTTCCACTTAAATTTCCTTTGTATTTCTACTAAAATTGAAAAAAAAAATTATAATATTCTATTGGTCTGTTGGTATGAGAGACAGAAACAGTAAACATACATCTCTTTGTTGGTCACCCACAAAGATACATAAACTGGCCTTCTGCAAACCATCTAGATGTAAAAAGTGACCTTTGCAGGCATAGCAAGGTATGACTTCTAAGACAGTGGGAAACATCCCTAAAAATAAGGCACAGAATTAGGCACAGAATTGTTGACATCATAATCATTAACCATTTGGTGCCTGCCACAATCTGTTTTCATGTTCGTATCATGCTTACAAAGTCATAGAATCTGGAGGATTTTAGGAAGATAGGAAAATGTCCTTATCAGCATTTTTATAATGGGTACAGCTTCCCAGGTTATCAGCCCAAGTACTTTCTCTGTACTGCTACTTCCTCCTTTTTTTTAATGGCAAACTTTGGAGAATAAATCAGAAAATGTGTAAGCAAAAATGGTGCTACCATTCCTTCTATTTTCCCACCTGGCATATCTAAAACAATAATCACTGCTTACAATATGGCAGGGAAGCATTTAAAACTCTGCCCCCTTTTAAAATATGTATTCTAATGCATGTGAGACATATTAGAACATGGGAGAAGGACTTTGATTGCCCAGTCACATTCAACCCGAAGCCTGTCACTGCAGACTCCCTCTGTTCCCAGTAATCTCATTTAAAAAATGAAGAAAATCTTCAGTATTCAAAGAATCAATTTGTCCACTATGTTTTGCTCCCATCTCCTCCCTAAATTTAATAAAGACTAAGCTGTTCTGTTTGAAAAAAAATATTAAAAATAAATGCAAGATACAATTAGAAAAAAATAGAAACTAATAACAAACTACAAAAAATGAAAAAATAGAAATTGCATAAAATAGAAGAAAAGGGGAAAAAGAAAAAAAAACATAAAAAGTAACTTCTCTCTTTAGCATGACAAGTACAAAATTTTTTGGGAACGTATCATCTCTTAAAATATAGCCACTGTTCTCTTCTCCCCAAAACTCATCTTCTAATTATAAACACAATGTTAAAACATCCTCATTCATTCCTAGTCAATAAAAGCTCATTAAGATCTATCAGCGATAACTACATATTTATTTTAATGTTGATCAAATAAGCCAACTCTGTATTCCTTTCATGTACTTTTAACTATCTTGATTTTTTTCATCTTCTCTTTCTTTTATCTCAGCAAATCCTTTAACAGACTTCTTTTGTAAATTCAGTATAAAAAGGTTGTCCAAACCTGTCTTCTGATTTGATACTTGTATGTTCTTTTCAAATATCAAGGCATCAACCAGTTCTATTTATACAGTCAGTATATCATATTTCTCCATATTATTCTTATAATTTTTCATATTTAAATCCACATTCAAATCAATTTTAGTCTCAGTATAACTTATTCCTTTTCTATTAAAATATTTGCATAATATCCATGACATTAGACATTTTTAAAATTAATGTCTGAGTCCATAGTTCACAAATCTCCTTAAAAATATACATGGTTAAAGTGTTTTGCTCCATTCTATACTGGCATGTTAAATCTGTGTATTTATATCCTTTAACTGTAATCTTTAGGTTTTTTTTCTTATTCCCTCTCATGTCCAAAATTCAGTGATATGCAAGAAGCTCAATTTTATCATGTTTTTTTCCCCAAAAAAACAAAACAACCATAATTCTCCATGGGAAGGATTCTTATTAATTTCATTTTTTTTGTTTTAAATCCATATGGACTTTTAGATCAATTTTAACTTTCCAAAAGCAACACTCTAAACACTCTTTTCCTGTTTATTTCAAAAAATAACATTTTTCTAAATCCTTAAACTTGTATTTAAAACTTCTTTTGAAATGAAAAAGGAAACTCACCCAATGAACACAATTAAAACTTGCTGTTCTGAAGGGTCTTGATGGTTCATTAGGTTCAGTTAAGGTTTTTGTTCATAAAGATTTCATTACAACTGTGATGTAGTTGGAATCCCATGACTCATAAGCAAAACACAAAAACCTTGGTTTCTGCAGTACATTTACAGTACAAGGAATGACTGTCCAGAGTGTATGTGGACAATCTCTCAATCTCTCCTTTCTCTGGAGAGTTTGCCAGCCAGGGTCCAATGTCTGGCCACAGTCTCCACTGCAAATGCCATCTTACTTAGACAGGGATGTCTAACTTACCATGGACTTGTTGGAAGTTCCATTAAACATTTTTTTGAAAGAGAATGACAGGACTGAAAAGTGAAAGAAAGGACTCTGTATTTTCTTTCCATTTGTCCTTGAATAGATGTGTCTATTTTGTTTTCTGCTACAAGGAGATTTCTGGCATCAGGCTTCAAGAATATATATCAATGTTCAAAACTGCTGAGATATAAGAGGACTTCTGTAATTGCAAAACAACTTAATTAAGCTGGAAATACTGGATCTACTCTCAGTGTTTTCCAACATTTTAGAACATTTTGTTGTTGCTGCTGATATTGCTGATTAGTTAGATTTAGTATGGCTGCCCCTCCAAAAGACTCTGGGTGCCTTACAACATTGGAATAGACAATTAAATAGATAAAAATATGATAACAAAACATAGTAGCCCAGAGTAAACAACAACAATAAAAAGTACCACAGAGTCTTCACAAACTTACCCCAGAACTGAGAACAGGGTCAAATATTAAGACCTTTCCATACATCCAGGAAAGTGAGTGCCATACATATCTCTGGATGGATACTATTCCAGAGGGTAAGGGCATCAACAGGAAAGGCATGCTTCCTCAGTCCCACAAGGTGACAATACTTAATTAGGGGAACCTGGGGCAAACCCACTCTGCTCAAATGTGTAGAAACCCATTGGACATAGCTATAGAATTAGTTCTGGAATTCAGACAACTTTTATTTGTACAAATTGTGTGCAGCAAAGATAATAAGTATATTTTTGTATGTGTGCCTTCAAGTCAGTTTTTGACTCCTAATGATTGTATGGACTAGTCCCTGGAGTTTTCTTGCAAGGATTTTTTAGAAGTGGCTTGCCATTCGTCTTAGGACTAAGAGAGATCTGGCTTTGTGTCTAAGGTGGAACTAGAAGTTTCATTCTCCTAGTTACTAGCCTTGTGCCTTAACCACTGCACCAAACTGCTTGTCACCCATGTCCATTCAGAGATACCAAAATCTGCAATGAAAGGCATCATTGGACAACATCCAGAGATCTGCACAATTACCCTTACTGTTGTCTATAAGCATAATATTCTAATAGCTTAACAAGTTGGAATCAACCAAGCCAAAAGAGATTTCATTTTATTTATTTATTTTGCAGGAAATGCAATTGAATTCCGTGTCCCTTCCAATATACATTGTCTGGGTCAGGTGAGTATAATAGGAACTTAGTCAAGCATACCTGTATGAATGCTAAGATTATGAAAAAGATATTTAAAACAAATGACACTGAGAGTTCGATTGATTCCAAATAAATGTTTTGGAGTTAAGTTCCCTATCAGGACAACCTGCTTTTCAACTGCCTGGACTTTTTCTCCCCTCTGATACCAGGAACCAAAGAATTATCCTTTCTATCCAGATTGATTATAAAGGATTAAAGGGATGCAACAATCCTTTCAGCTATTGTTTATGTATTTTAATTATATTACTGTCCTATTTGTTGTCATCTTAATTTGTAAACTGACTCAAGATTACTTGCAGTAAAGGCCAGAATAAATATTTTAAATAAACGAACAGTCAACTTGACAGGACCAACTTGTATGCCTATCAATTTAAGATGCACTTGAATGAAGTATTATTGAAGTAAACCAGATTAAAACAAATGTGGCTGAATCATTCTGGTTTCTACTTTCTTTTTTTTTCCAGTGTCATGAATAAAATACAGTGATTTCCAAGATTAGATTTATGTTTTAAAATGTTTTCCTTAGCCCAAAGAGTAAATTCATTCTGAAATGGAATGATGAGATGGTGGCACCTCATTGATGTGATGAGCTTTTCTCTCCCAGAACATCAGTTAGATTTTTTTTTTAAATTTCATATGGGGCAACTATTCCATGCTTCTTCTTGAAGTAAGGAAGACTGCTTCAGGATGTTTCTTCAGAGGAAAAGGGCCAGAGGCCAATCTGAATGCAGGATATATTTAATAGATTCACAAGAGTAATAAGATACTTAATAAAAAGCAGTAATAATATGTTTTATAAAAAAAATATAGCTACGGATAAAGATAAATTTGCTTCCAAGTGGTCGTTCAAACAATCTCAAGGATACCATACAATCTGAGATCATATACTGTAGCTTTCTGATTAGAAAGGGGCCATTATTTTGCTTTGGAAATTTTCTACAAAGCCATTACCTCCTCTCATTTTTTACTACATTATTGTTCACTGTGATATACTAAGTGTGTCTAATTTGGGGGTCGCCCTTACTTCTCATTCATTTGCCTTTTTCCTTTTGGTCCTATCTCTCAACCATAAGAATGAACAAGACAAACAGATAACACTCTCCAATCTACCATCTTACCCTTGCTAAACTACACAAGCAAATATTTAAAAAATAATTGGGAGACCTGGTAACCATCAATGGATCCCAGACATTAGTAATGGAAGCTTGCTGGAGCATATGTACCGAACAATGCCTACTCTGAACCATAACTCTTCCTTCTTCTCACAGGCCTTCTCCTTGCCTTTCCAATAAGACAGATGCCCTCAGACCAAGTACTCAAAAGGGAAAGGAGAGGATAAACCTCCTTTATATAGTCACCACTTCAGCATAAGCTGGGAGTCTCACACGATAAATATTTTGCCAAGTCAAACCAATCAGCCAAATTCCAGTATATAATGAATTGGCACTTCAGAGAGTATAATTCAAAGTTAAAGTTAGTCTCACGTGATAATTTTCCATGTGGAAAAAATATATTGTATGGAAGTGAGTATCAATCTAATGTTTATGGAAATAGTCTTTAATGGCAAGCCTACTATAATGAGTCTGGATTTAGCGGGCACCAAGTTTTTTAAAGAATATGCAGAAAAACAGGAAGTAGACATGTGCTGTTTTTGGTGATTTTTCATTTTTTTTCACTTCCTGTTTGATAAAAAAATCGTCCCTTAGATCCATGTTCTTTATCGTAATGCCAAGTGGAAAAAAAAGTCACAAATAAAATTAAGCATCTTGTAGAAAAGAAGGAAGACAATCCAACATCGTTTACTCTTCAAAGAAGAAAATCTGTATCTCCCCAAAAAGGGGCAAATTTCCCCCCCAAAGTTTCAGTATGTATTTCTCAGCTACATGACAGAGCTACATGTTCTGATCAGGACTCAACTAACATGTTAAAAATATACAATCCAAAGTTGTAAATCCCATATAGCCTCCTCTTACCTTGTTTAAGAATCAAGTTGGAATTATTACAGCTAGTCCTCCACTTACAACCATTCATTTAGTGACTGTTCAAAGTTACAATGACACTGAAAAAAAAGTGACTTACAGTTGGTCCTTGCACTTATGATCATAGCAGTATCCCCACCATCACATGATCTGCTAACAGGAATGTACTTATGACGTTGCAAAGTCCTGGGGTCAGATCATAACCATTTGCGACCTTACCACGGGCTTCTGCCAAGCAAAGTCATTGGGGAAACAAATGCATGATTCACTTAACAACAACAACAGTAATTCACTTAACAACCATGGCAAAAAAGTTCATAAAATCTAGTGCAACTCGGTTAACAACTTCCTTGCTTAGCAATGGAAATTCTGGTCCAGTTGTGGCTGTAAGTTGGTGATTACCTGGATGGAGTCTCACAGAGAATAAACATCACTGATATTACAGTGTGATGGAAGGTCTAATATAGGGATAGAAGACTTGAATGATACAATAAAACATAACAAAATTATAGTTCCAGAAATCTCGAGTCAATATATAACAAAATTATAATTCCAAAAATTTCAAGTCAATACACAGTTACTCTTTTGCTTTTAGTAAAAGCAACAAGGTAAGTTTCTTGCAGTAACTACCCAGATGAATTATCTATATATATATTCTGTAATTAAACCAATGATATATGGTATCTCTGTTTCACAAAGCAGTTGCATAAAATAATAATAAAATGTAAAAGGAAGCAGAATCCTGAATCAAGATGTTGAGGCTTTCAATTCAGATCTTCCCAACTAGCCTGCATCTAATAATAATAATAACAATAATAATTATTATTATTATTATTATTATTATTATTATTATTATTATTATTATTATTATTATATCAGGAAGGCTTACTGACTACTGGAGAGACCAAACTGGCCTACAAGAAAGACCAAATGAAGAACAGAATAGAGGCATGGGAAGACAAAGCACTACATGGCCAATACATGAAAAAAATAGCTGGGAAAGCAGATAATAATAAAACCTGGCAATGGCTAAGAGCAGGAAAATTGAAGAAAGAGACCGAGGGACTAATTCTGGCTGCACAAGACCAAGCCTTAAGGACAAATGCATACAAAGTCAAAATTGAGAAGACAGCAACAGACAGTAAGTGCCGCCTATGCAAAGAAGCTGAAGAAACAGTGGACCACTTGGTAAGCTGTTGCAAGAAGATTGCACAGACTGATTACAAGCAGCGGCATGACAAAGTAGCAACAATGGTGCATTGGAAGATCTGCAAAAAATATCATTTGCCTGTAAGCAAAAACTGGTGGGATCATAAAATAGAGAAAGTCATAGAAAATGATAAAATTAAACTGCTCTGGGACTTCAGAATTCAAACAGACAAGCACCTGCAACATAACACCCCAGACTTAACAATTGTCGATAAGAAAGACAAAAAAGTCTGGATAGTGGACGTGGCAGTGCCTGGAGACAGCAGAATAGAAGAGAAAGAACTGGAGAAGATAACAAAATACAAAGACCTACAAATAGAAATAGAAAGACTGTGGCAAAAGCAAGCAAGGGTAGTACCAATAGTAATAGGCTCCTTGGGTGCAATCCCAAAACAACTGGAGCACCACTTGAACACCATTGGCATTGACAAATTTGCTATTAGTCAATTGCAAAAGGCGGCCTTATTAGGAACTGCTTCCATCCTGCAACAATACCTGTAATACCATCAAACATCCAGATCTGCCTATCCCAGGTCCTGGGTAAGGACTCGATAGGTAGACAAAATGCCAAATCCAGTCTGAACATCTGGCTGACTGTGCGATGATCGATAATAATAATAATAATAATAATAATAATAATAATAATAATAATTACAGATATCGTCCATCCTGCAACGATATCTGTAATACCATTAAACATCCACATCTGCCTATCCCAGGTCCTGGGTAAGGACTCGATGGGTAGACAAAATGCAAAATCCAGTCTGAACATCTGGCTGACTGTGCGATGATCGATAATAATAATAATAATAATAATAATAATAATAATAATAATAATAATAATAATAATAATAATAATAATAATAAGCAAGCAAGGGTAACACCAATAGTAATAGGCTCTTTGGGTGGAATCCCAAAACAACTGGAGCACCACTTGAACACCATTGGCATTGACAAATTTGCTATTAGTCAATTGCAAAAGGCGGCCTTACTAGGAACTGCTTCCATCCTGCGACGATACCTGTAATACCATCAAACATCCACATCTGCCTATCCCAGGTCCTGGGTAAGGACTCGATAGGTAGACAAAATGCCAAATCCAGTCTGAACATCTGGCTGACTGTGCGATGATCCATAATAATAATAGTTGGAAGGGACCTTGGAGGTCATTGAGTCCAACTCCCTGTTCAGGCAGGAAACCCTACACCATTTCCAGTGTTGGAGCATTCACCGCTTCTGGAGGCAGGTTGTTCCACTGGTTAATTGTTCTAACTGTCAGGAAGTTTCTCCTTAGTTCTAGGTTGCTTCTCTCCTTGATTAGTTTCCATCCATTGCTTCTTGTCCTGCCTTCAGGTGCCTTGGAAAATAGCTTGACTCCCTCTTCTTTGTGGCAGCCTCTGAGATATTGGAATACTGCTATTATGTCCCCCCTAGTCCTTCTCTTCATTAAACTAGACATACCAAATTCCAGCAGCCGTTCCTTATGTGCTTTGGCCTCCAGTCCCCTAATCATCTTTGTTGCTCTTCTCTGTACTCTTTCTAGAGTCTCAACATCTTTTTTACATCATGGTGACCAAAACTGGATGTAGTATTCCAAGTGTGGCCTTACCAAGGCATTGTAAAGTGGTATTAATACTTCACGTGATCTTGATTCTATCCCTCTGTTAATGCAGCCCAGCACTGTGTTGGCCTTTTTGGCAGCTGCAACACACTGCTGGATCATATTTAAGTGATTGTCCACTAGGACTCCGAGGTCCCTCTCACAGTTACTACTATTGAGCAAGGTACCCCCTATACTATACCTGTACATTTGGTTTTTCTTGCCTAAATGTAGAACCTTATTTTTTTCACCATTGAATTTCATTTTGTTAGATAGCGCACAGTGTTCAAGTCTGTCCAGATCCTCCTGTATCCTAAACCTGTCTTCCGGAGTGTTGGCTACTCACCCACTCACAATCTTTCTAAAAACAATTAAAATAAATATAATCAAAGAGGCAGAAACTTTAATAAAGGCTGAGTGAAAACAGAATTTGAAAGATGGGAAGGGAATGGGAATAGACAGGTGGGAGCAGGAGAGAAGAAGATTATAGCCAGATTGCCAGTGGAAGAGGAAAAAACAACAACCCCAAAGTCATAAGTAGAGTAGAGTAACTGGTTCTCGCATGACAAATGTGGGGTAATTCATTTGAAATAATAAAAGTGGATCTTCAAGGAGGATTTTTCATATTTTATTTTTTCAAATAGATATCCTGAGCTGCACTCAAACATCACGTAGTTCCCAAATGAAACCAAAATTCTGAACTCATTTCTTAATTTCTAGAGAGAAGGAAAAAAAAGACAGGTCATATTTTCCACTCCAAGCAAGAGCCTCATATGGAACATGTGTTGATTTGATGGAGCATGATTTTAATTTGTCCTTATGCCAGCAAGAGAATAAATTATAATTTTCAAAAATAGCTTGACACTTCTCTCCTTTCAGAGTAATTGCCTATTCTCTGGGTAAGAAAACAACATCAGAACCATGATGTTATATTGCCTTTGCTTTTTAGTGATTATTGTTAAAATTATAAGTAGAATACAGAAAGATAAGGGGGGGTTGCTTTTTTTCCCATTAGCACCTGGAAAGGAACAATTGCTCAAGCAACAAAAATCTGCTTGGCAAACCACATAGATGTAGAAAAAGACAAATATATAGTTTATCCATCTTGATCTTGTAACTTTTTATGTAAAGGCATTAACTGCAGAATGATGACAAAATCTTATTGTGCTTAGTGTTGTCTTTGTGTAAACTTGGCAGCTTTTTTCTACCTTCTGCAAATTATTTTACTCTTCAAAAGCTCATGTCAATGCCATATTCTGCCTCCTCCCCCAATTGCAGGAAACTCTGAATAGTTACGCAGCAACTTGTTCATACTTAAAAATACTTAAAAGAGCTGAGCATGCTTCAAAAATAAAAAGGAAGAGATGCCTGGGATTTCAGGCAAAGGGAGCACTTCACCTCTCTTCTTTTCATTCCAGCTTGCAGGACGTTTTTCTCGCTTTTCTCTGAAAAAAATAGTAGCTGCTTTAATAAACTAGATCAGTGCTTCTCAACGTTTGTGTGATGGTGACCCCCGTCACACAAACGTTCTGCGCATGCGCCGGGCTGCGCGCATGGGGGCAGCGCCCCCATGCGCGGCGCGCATGCGCGGCGACGGCCCCATGCACGATGCGCATGCGCGACGGCCCCCCACGCATGACGCACGCAGACAGCGCCGCCCCCATGCACGACGCGCATGCGCAGGGCTCCTCCCCCATGCATGGCACGCGTGCACGATGCCGCCCCCATGCATGGCGCGCATGCGCGGTGCCGCCCCCATGTGCGGCGCGCGTGCACGGCACCGCAAAAAATGGCGGATCGCCGCCTTTGGCGACCCCCGAAAAATGGGCGATCGACCCCAAATGGGGTCGCGACCCATAGGTTGAGAACCGCTGAACTAGATCATTAAAACAGCACTTCTGTAATGCAGCTTTTAACCCGGTGACATCCTTCTTAAGATTCATACACATGCTTGAAGAAAACTGGGTGTGCTTGAATGAAGAACAGGTAGGTGTAGTGCCCCAGGTTCAAAGCATAACTTCATCCTTATTTCTGAAGCATGCATACTCATTGCATGGCAAATGCTATCTGCTCAAATTTGGCAGGGTGCATTTTTTGGCTGGCTTCTGGGACGCCCCAAGAGGTTTTAGGGCTTTGTTTTTAAGGCTTTTATAATTTTTAACAGTTTTTATTGTTCTGGGCCACCCAGAGGAATACTCTAAGTTGTATAACCATTAAAAAATATAAATAAATATGTTTGAAGAAATCCATTGGGGGGGTCCTTTCCTGTCACTTCTAACTTTTACCATAGTTTCTTTCCTTCCATGATAGAACATCTCTCTGCCTAATTCTAATTCCTTATCACTTGATTAGCAAGTTAAAATGCTGCAGACTCCATACGGATCCTTGGGTAAACCTCACGGTTTAATTCTTCCATTGCCAAAACATTTAGTTTCTATTCAGAATGAGTGATGGACCAAAAATTCTCATCAATCCCAGCTAGGCTGGATAATGGACAAAGATTAGGGGACCTGTGATATCTACCTTGAACTTGTACTGTAATTTTTTTGCTTTCTGTTTTTAACTGTTAGCAGACTTTAAGAGGATTAATTTTGCAGATTCTAGTCCAGTTATGTTAAGAATTTGTTGACACTGGCAGAGTATCTAAAAGGTTATCAAGGCTGTATTGCTTTGGAAAAGCTGTTTAATTTTTCTTCAGGAAGACTTTTTGTTCTATGTGATTGATATTTTTATCTTTAATACAGATCGGCTGTTAACATAACTGCAATTGAAGTTATATACTTAGTGGATTCTCCATGGAACTGTTTTTTTAAAAGCAAGTGTTACTCCGATTATTTACAATATCCTTATGACATATTTTGATATAATTTTGTAAAAAGATAAGCGATTATACAGTTGAGTTTCCTAGGAAATTTTGTAAAGATATTATCTGAACCCAGCAATTTTCCTTGTAAATTTCAAAGCTGGGAAGGTCATCGGTATTATAAAATTATCTTATCCGTGTCTATCTAGCATGCTATTCAGAGTTTGGTTGAGTGGTTAAGGCATGAGGCTAGAAAGCAGAAGACCATGAGTCCAAGTTCTGTCTTAGCCATGAAAGCCAGCTGGGTAACTCTCTTTCAGCCCAACCCACAGGGTTGTTGTTGTGGGAAAAATAGGAGGGGAAAGATGTGTTAATATATGTTTGTTGCCTTAGATTGTTTGTAAAAATAATAAAGGCGTGATACAAAGAAAATGAGGTGTGGTGGCTCAATGGCTTAATGACACTGAATATGATCTCTGCTCCAGTGGTTTGAGCCCTAATACAGCATGATGAGGTGAGCTCCCATCACTTGCCTCAGCTTCTTCCTGCTTAGCAGTTTCAAAGCATGTTCTATGCAAGTAGATAAATAGGTACCACTTCAATGGGCAGACAAGCTGGTGCTTTATGTAGGTGGTCAGATTCTTGCCAGCTATGAACCTTCCTGCTTGTGATGCCTATTTGCAGGGCAGCTCCAATGGAAGGATGGGGTTTTGGATGGTGCGCCAGAAAGAGCAACTTATCTTTCTGGTGCACAGCTGCCTTGCCTTCCTGTGCTGCATCTTGGTATACGTGCGAGCATGTACCACAACACAGCAAGTAATCTAGCAACTAAATTAGTACTGTGAATTAGTATTGCAGTCTCCTGGCTAATGTCATAATGTCATACACTAATCATCATCATCTGAATATTTTGACTTTGCAAAAAAACACCTAACTCAGAACTGCCTATATATAAGACGTTACCTTAACAGCTTTTAGGACCTTGGTTAGACTTGAACTGTTAAGTTTTTACCAGACCCAGACTGTGAATTGAACTGAATATTAAATCAATAATAATAATAATAATAATAATAATAATAATAATAATAATACACAACTAAGTCAAGGAAGCCACTTCAACAAAATACATAAAGTGAATCTGGAAAATCTTGAGATCAAAGCTGAGTGGAAGAAATATCATAAAGGCAATTAATACCGAGGCAGCGGACTCAGCTAGAACTTGACAACTCTGTACCCAAAAAAGTGATGTTGATTGATTGTACTTGCCAAGACCTCAGGGTGGCAGAAAACTCTGGAAGAAAGAAAACGTGGCTTAAATGACTACATAAAAAAGCAAAAAAGCCTCTGCTGAAGGAGGTGAACAAGGGAAATAGTTTAAAAACAACAATATTGAAAGCAGAATATTGAAAAGAAATAATTGAGCATTGGGTTTCTAACTGGAAAAAGAAGCCCATGTACAGTCAATACCTGAAGGACCTTGAAGGAAAGGTAGATACAAAGCTAATATGGAGCTGGTTGAGATCAGGAGTGCTGAAGAAAGAAACTGAAGGCTTCATTTTGGCTGCCGAAGAACAAGCCTTATAGACCAATTCCATGAAAGCAAAAATTCACCATGTCAATAACAACATCAAATTATTATGCAATGAGAAAGATGAAACAGTGGATCACCTTATCAGTGGCTGCAGAAAAATCTCACAGACTGCATAATGATCAAGTTGCCAAAATTATACACTGGAAGCTTTGCCAGAAGTTTGAGTTTGAATGCCGCAAAAATTACTGGGAACACCAAATTGACAAAGTTCTTGAAAATGAGCAAGTCAAGATCCTGTGGAACTTTTGGATCCAACGTACACCTGGCCCACAACACACCTGACACCACTATTGTGGAAAAGAAAAAAGTCTGGTTCATTGATATTGAAATACCAGGTGATGCACAAATTGAAAAGAAACAGCTAGAAAAAAATAACAAAATATCATGATTTGCAAATTGAAGTTGAGCAACTATAAAGGAAAAAAAATCAATGGTTTTACCAATAGTAATAGGAGCCCTTGGAGCAATACCCAAAGGATTGCCTAGATACATGGAAATTTTGAACTTATTACACCTTAATATTCTGACTTTGCAAAAAATTCACCCTATTCAGAACTGCTTACATACTCAGATATATTATGAGATGATCAGTCATATGTATTACATAGATAGATAGATAGATAGATAATAACTCTGATTTAGTTGAAAGTAAGTTATCAGAAATTATAAACATTGATTAGCAATCTTTCTTGGGCATAAGCGCCATTAAATGGACAAGACCTTTATTTTGAGTAAATGTACACTAGATATATAGCATCCCCTGAAAAACAAAATTGCAAATAGGTTTTTCATTTTTTCCTGTTCGGGACTGGGATAGGACTCTGTCATCAATCTTTTCTCCTTGTCTGCTGAATGAATGCATTTTCACATTCTATTTTAGAAGTATGTCTAATTAATATCTTTCAACTTAGGGAGATTTGCTGCAAGTCATTTCCTGTTTTCTCTCTTGCTGTGAGTAGAGTCAGAATCTCTACAAAAATATATATATATCTCTTTGGTATCTGCAATTATCACTGCTGAATGAGCATGCTCAGGCCCCAGTCCTACACTCCTACGTAAACTCCATCATTAAAAACACAGTTGACTCATGCTGGTAATATAGTTTAATAGTATGTTCATAAAAACATGGGAAAGTGCAATCCGAACAAAGAGACATAGCCTGAAACAAAATAACAGAGCCTCAATGTGAAAGAACAGGCTTTGAAGAAAAATAAAAAGTAATACAGGTTTGTGTGTATTTACAGTAAACGATCTGTTAAAAATACACTGCTCTTTGGCACCATTAATAGTTAACACCTAGGTGTCCTTAGATTCAATTGCTTTCACTTGCTCTTGCTTTGAAGCTCATTAGCTTTGGGATTATAAGAAATTGTGTGGATTAAGAAGGATTTAAGGCCAGTTTCTCTGTTCTCGGTCAAACAACTGGTCTCAGAAAGCCTAAATCCTTTGCCAAGCCATTAATTATATTTCATTACAGTCCTTAGCATGAAGATGAGCTCAAACTAAACCTTCATCCTTTGCCTGCTAGGGACCACTCCTACTGATGTTTGCTACATTACTGGGTATAAAAATAGAAAATTAATTGTAAGCCATTGCAGTTCAAGCACCTATTCAAAGTCATTTCTTCCTTATTCTCAGTCCAGCCCTGCCTCAACCCAGTCCTACACTCCACATAAATAAATAGAGAGTGGGAACCAGCCTCAGCTTTACAAAAGAGTGAAATATTAGCTTCCCACAGCACTCCTCTACCTGCGTATATAACATATTGATCGCTTCTCCCAAGCAAACAAATATATTACAGGCCCTTCTTAATGCTAAGGCTCTTAATTTACTGCCTAGCCATAATGATCATAAGTGCAAACAATAAGGGATTCTAGAAGCTTGATAAATATGCATTGGTTAATTGGAGACTGTTTCAAAGACAAGAAAAGAGCAAGCAAGTTGCAGCATGTTCAAGGTTCAGCAGTACAGTGGTCATCGGCAGTAATGTTTGCATAATTAACTAGCTTTCAGCACAGGGCAAGCGAGAAAAGGGAGACAGCACAGCAAACCAACAAGATCAATAATGGCCTTTCTGTTCAGGGGCTTAGAATGAGGTAGCGTAGGTGGACAAGAATATTTTTTTTACATGTTCAGGAAACAAAGCATGCTAACAAAAAAATTTCCCTCTCCTTTTTTTTGTCCTTTGTAGCTAACTAACTGTACTATTAAAATGAAAATAGCATCATATTATAGAATATTCTTTCTTTTCTCTCTCTCTCTCTCTCTCTCTCTCTCCTCTCTCTCTCTCTCTCTCTCTCTCTCTCTCACACACACACACACACACACCACATACATACACACATGGTATGAATAAGCCTCTCATGTCTGAGGTGATGATAATCCAACCAATGTTAAGTACTTGTAATGGTCTTGGTGTATCTTTTCTTGAAAATAAATCAATTGAGCTCAATAAATTCTACTGTATACAATCCTGTTTTTTCTTATTCCTCTCAGTTTTGTTTGTCTCGACTAGCTTTTCTTATATAGGACTTCAAGTTGTTCTTTAGGCAATTCAAGCCCCAGCAATAAGGTCTGTACTAAGACAGAAATCTAACATGGGAAGAAAGTGAAATTTTAGAATCGACAGTATTATTGGACTTATCAAGCATATTTCTAAACATCAGTATTAGCCCATCTGTATTAAAATGTGTGGGGGTGGTATTGTTTCTTCTGTTACATTGGAGCTAAGGTGCCTATTGTGTATGGAAAGTTCTAAGTCGTTACATAAAGTGTTTCATAGGCTCTGTACTTCATGTAATCTTTGATGTCTTTGGCTGGGTTTGAATTGCATAAGAATAGGATAGAGCTGGAAGAGACCTTGAAGCTCTTCTAATCCAATCCCCTGCTCAAGCAAGAGACCGTATACCATTTCAGACAAGTGGCTGTCCAGTTTCTTGTTAAAAATCTTCAGTGAAGAAGCACCCACAGCTTTCTGAAGGCAAGTGTTCTACTGGTTCTCACCGTTAGGACGTTTCTCCTTAATTCCAGGTTACCTCTCTCTTTGATTAGCTTCCATCCATTGTTTCTGGTCTTGCCTTCTGGTGCTTTGTAAAATAAGTTGTTCCCCTCTTCTTTGTGACAGCCCCTCAAGTACTGGAATACTGCTATCATGTCACCACTAGTCCTTCTCTTCTCTAGACCAGGAGTATCAAACCCATGGGCCGGTTGCATCATGTGGAGGCCACGCCCATCCCAGTTCTGGCAATGTGAAAAAAGTCATGATACATTGCGGCACGTCATGTGATGTGGCGAGTTTGACACCTGTACTCTAGAGTCTAGACCAGACATGTCAAACTCGCGACATCGTGTGACGTCGCACAATGTATCGGAGCTTTTTTGCCATTGCCGGCAATGGGGTGAGCGCGGCTCCAGTATGATGAAACTGGCCCGTGGGCCGGCAGTTTGACACCCCTGGTCTAGACTGACCATACCCAATTGCTGCAACCGTCTTCATATGTTTTTGTCTCCAGGTCTTTAATCATCTTAGTTGCTCTTCTCTGCACTTTTCCCAAAGTCTCAACATCTTTTTTTTTTAATTTGTAATGTGGTAACCAAAACTGGATGCAGTATTTCAGGTGCGGTCTTACTAAGGTTTTATAAAGTGGTACTAATACTTCACATGATTTGCCTCTGTTTATACAACCAAGGAATACATTAGCTTTTCTGGCTGCTGCCACACAATGCTGACTCATATATAAATGATCATCCACTAGGACTCCAAGGTCCCTCTCACAGTTACTTTTACTTTTTTGAGTAAAACCAGCTGTAAAATGTAACATTCTGTATATATACAAGGAGATTCATCAAAATCATTTTTCATTACAGCAGTTTACTTTAGTGCAGCGGTTCTCAACCTATGGGTCGCGACCCCATTTGGGGTCGATGGACCATTTTACAGGGGTTGCCAAACAATGCGATCCACCATTTTCCCCCCTCAGAGGTCGGCGCCGCGCATGCGCACCGCGCATGGGGGCAGCACCGTGCATGCGCGGCATGTTTGTGTGACAGGGGTCGCCGTCACACAAACGTTGAGAAATGCTGCTTTAGTGGATTGTCATAGAAATCTACAATATTGGGATGGACCAGGAATCTTCAAACGTGGCCCTTTTATGACTTGTGGACTTCAACTCCCAGAATTCTTCAGCCAGCGTGCCTGGCTGAGGAATTCTGGGAGTTGAAGTCCACAAGTCATAAAAGGGCCAAGTCTGAAGACTCCTGGGATAGATGTAGTTGAAAATCCTTTTTTTAAAAAAAAAGGAAAAGTAGGGATTTATTCTCATAAATGCAGTCATGGATTCATATTTTCATCAGATGATGATGTTGATGATGATAATGATGATGATCCTTTACTAAAAATTATGGAAACTTCCTGGATTATTCAGTTGCTTGCATTTGGAAATACATATTTACAAGTTCCCCAGACGCAGGCAGCTCTACTCCAGCTCACTTGTTTAGATCCTGCTTCAAAGTCTGCCCTAGTTTGAATCATCAGTCTCTTTGTATTGATTCAGATAAATGTTAGAATCATTCTTCAGAAAAGGAAACTACTAGAGCTACAAGCTTTAATTGATAGATTAATCAACAAAGGCTTTTGTTGACTACTCAGTTTTAGAAGATAAGGACAAATTTTAATCAAGGGCACTAAAATTTAATGGCCCACTTGTTTGTTTTCCCAGCTTTTTCGGTTATCATATTCTGTGAGTATTAGAGTAGGGGCAATTACTTTGTGACATGTTCTACCTATTAAGGATTAGAAAGTGCTAAAGACCTAGTAGCACTGGAAGACACAAGAAGAGGTGCAAACATTTTCCCCATCCTTTAATACTTAAAACAAGGCTTTCATTGA
Source organism: Crotalus tigris (assembly GCF_016545835.1). Taxonomy (NCBI): domain Eukaryota; kingdom Metazoa; phylum Chordata; class Lepidosauria; order Squamata; family Viperidae; genus Crotalus; species Crotalus tigris. Next base: position 432,686 of record NW_024097206.1, read on the forward strand.
CATTATGATGCTTCCCAAATATACTAGTAATCAATCAGTTAACTCATTTGGAAAATCTGTATAATAAATGAATATTTTATTAGGCCAATTGACCGTTTACAAAAGCGTAGGATTCAGATTTAAAAGTGAGATTGGGCCAAGATTTCTCCCCCAAATGGCAGGGATGTAATAAATTTTTGCAACTTTATAATGCTAACTATTGGTGAACCAATTAACAGTTGCTTGGAATAAAACTATAAACTGGATAATAGTGTGGAAAAAGAGGGTTGTCTATCCCTTTATGGTACAAAAATCTCCATGTCCCTCATAGTGTGAGCATCATGAATCACACATGAATGAAGATTGAGTGAAAATCTTTTCCTTGCTCACTTCCTTCATTGACTGTTTAAATTTTCTGTTGGGATAAGAGACAGCCTTAACTTTGCAAAGAATCTTTAGAAAACAGGTTGAGATCAAATTCATTATTAGAGCCCTAAGCATGATTTGAATAGAACCATATAAACACAGAATGTCATATAATCTCTGGTATAGAACAATCTCATTCTATAAATAACATATTTTAGTTGATAGAGTGGATTCTATGCTTTTCCTCTTTTCTTTTTCTCCTCCAGCTGGCATCTTTAGCTTTGTTGTGGCCAACTCATTTTTTATATCAAACCAAGGAGTAGCATTTGCCTCTTAATCTCCAGAGAAACATATAAGGAGTCAAGATCATTCTGACAGCAAAAAGACCCAGCACTTCATGTGTTGACCATAAGCTATATCTTATTTTAGCCCAGACAAAAGCACTCAATCGCTATGTATTTCACCACCTGCAAGGGAAGGAATAAATATTGAAAGGCAAATGCATGTTGTAGCTATGCTCACAGGGAAGCGAGGGACAGAATACCTGGTGAGTAAAGTACATGATAGCAGTTTCACAATTGCCAATATAACACGGTAACCTAAATAAAAGATGCAGAATATCCACAGGAGTCAGCTCCTGTGACTGGTGCATCTAAAGACTGCTGTGACCTATTCAAGTTCAAATAATAAGTGAGCAAAGTGTAAGAACCAGTTCCCTGCTTAACAGCATAATAGGAGATGCTTCTGTATGTTTGAAAATTTGAAACAAGGATGGAGTCAATTATGTAATCTGTTCCTCAAGTTAATTCTTACTCTTCTTCCTGATAGGCTCACAATCAAGTATGGCACAGGTGTCAAACTCACCATGTCACGTGATGTGTCGTGACACTCCTGAGCTATGGTGTAATTTGTATGGATGGTTCCAATTATACAGTTCCAGGATGCTAAATGTGATGCAAGGCAGGAAACTATAGCAAGAATGCTATCATCTGCAGCGACAGAAAAAGCAGACCCATTTTTACACAGCATCCAATGCATTTTTTCTTCAATTAAAGTTCTGGTGGGTGAATATGTAGGAGGTTTTGCACAACTTAGAGCAGAATGACAACAACTCATTAATTTTACTCTTTAGGACTGGCTTTAGGCTGTCCAAAGCTAGAGGACAGCAACAACAGTGACTATATAAGAAATCTTTATATTGCCTTTCAGGTAATTACTTGAATATAGCAGAAAGGGGACCCCCCCCAAGAATGTTATTTTCCATGATACGAAAATAAAAAGCAATCTAATAACATTAGTAAATCCTACGCTCAAAACTGCATACAAGATATGATAAGTGAATAGATAGGAAACAGAAGGCCTTGCATTCATCAGCCTTATCTAGACAGATGAATGAGAGGTCTCATGGGGAGAAATAACCTCATAAATTGTCTTATCTGTGGTTTAAGTTGAATTCAGAGGTTACGCACATAGTGATATCTGATGTATGAAAGAATGTTAGGGATATGATATTTATATAAGACAATTCCTATATTAGGGACTTCTTGAGGTCAGGAGATCATCAAGCATGAAGAAAAAAATTAAGCTGAAAATGGTCCAGATCTTTCAAGATTGCCAAATCTACCAATATTTCATGCATTCTAAAAATTTGAGAAGGAGGAGTTATCATCCCAAGGAACACAAAGAAAAAAAAAGTAAGCTATAGATTTAGTCTGTTTGCTCACTATTGGCCTTCTCTAAAAAAATTTATTAAACATCTATAAATAGGGTAATTGAATTTCCAAAATCAGAGTGGCTTTGATCTATGATTCTTCATTGCAGTAAGCCGTGACTAAAGATGACTAACTACACTTGGATCTTAAACTAAAGGAAAAGTTCTCTGTTCCATATTGCAGCAGACTGTCCATCATTTGTGCAATGTTCTTCTGGCACTTTCTGCCACTCGCACCAGGGGGAGAGGCTCAAACAATTCCTGTTGGTGTGTTCCATTAGGTGCACCATTTAATCTCAGAAGCAATTCACAAACTCTTGTGCACTGGCAGTGGTCCAGATAAGCTGTTCTATTAACACAACTCATTTCCTACTATGAGCAGGGAGGACTGTCCCTCAGTAAAGTCTGAGTACATTTTGACATGACCTTGTTGCTGATGGTAGATGGCAGGAAATCAGCATTCTCTAGATCAAAAGCTAGATTTTTTTTTCCTATGTTGTTTCTTGAAAGGGATTTATTTTTTTTAAAAAAAAATACATTTCTATTATTTTTTTAAATGATGACCTCAGTAACATACATTGAATATTTGGATTTAGGGGGAAAAAATGCAATGAAATCCTGCTTCCTTTTTTTATACACATTTCCTATACGGAAAAATGGAACAAATAGGAAGTCGCAGGTTGCTGTAAAGCAAATTTTCCCATTTTCTTTTTAGATGTTAGAGAGCTGCTGAGAAGGTAACATTAGACAGGATGCTAAAAGCATTGTATCCTGTCTGATGAAAGGCTTTTATCTTCACAAGAAGACTGGCCACAGTAAAGGGGGGGGGGAGGGAAGGGAAGAAAAGAGAAAGGGAGGGAGGCAGGATAGTTCAATAGACAGTATTTACAGTGTTCTAGGATCATCTTTTGACCTGTGTTGTTTTGTGCGTTGCATCTTTGGAGATGTGCAGATTTGGGAAGTAGGTCTTTTTTCTATCGGTAGGATCTTTGTGTCACCTGCCTTCCAGTTTCAAAGCTTTTCTTTCTCTCTGCAGAACTGAAACCGCTGTGAGATCATTCCATCATTGTGGAGGAAAATGGTGCTTGTGGAGGAACATGACATCTTTACAGCACACACACACACATAAAAAGAGAGAGGAATCACTTGCTCTTACAGAATCAGAAAGAACATTCAAAAGACTTTTTTTTAAATATTTTTATTCATTTGTATCCCACCTGTATTATTATTACAAATAACTCAAGGAGGAGAACATATCCAACACATTTTTCTCTTCCTATTTTCCCCACAACAACAATAACCCTGTGAGGTGGGTTGTTCTGAGAATGACTGGCCCAAAGTAACCCACCTTGTTTTCATGGCTGAGGTAGGATATGAACTCATGGTATCCCTGCCTTCTAGCCTGGTGCCTTACCAAAACCCTTTCCAATTTCTTCATTTTTTTCTTCTCCATTGAAAGAAATTAAACAAGCATTTCTCTTGTCCATTGAAATATATATAACCTTTTAAAGCACACACATGCTGCCTAGTTAGCTAAATTATCTCACAGCACTGAATTATACCCCCTACAATTTAATACACAACACCTGAATTAATCCATGCACACAAATTGTGGCTTTTATATACAGCAGATAAATTCCACAAATAGCATGAAAGAAAATGGGGGAAGTTACTAGCTGCTAACTGTTCACTTAGATCTGTTATTAATGGTGTCACTTTTTAAAATTCCTCATTTGCTTTTGCTTTATTTTATGATCTTTTAATTATTGTTGATTATTTGTTTTAGTAATAGCATTTTAATGGGCTTTTGAATATCCTGATTGTTGTGTCATGGAAGCTGTGAAAACAAAACAAGCTCATTAGCATCACTTATAAACAGAATATGGTAGATGGAATTTAAGCATTTGTTATTACAAATAGCAACAAAGTTGATGACAAAGTACTACTCCCTTTCCTTTTTTTTTTTTTTTTTGGAGCATTGGTCAATACCCACTAAAAGGGTCTCAATGTAGATCAACATAGGAAAAACATCTGAGCATCTCTATGCTCAGAACTCAACTGGTTTGGGAGATTTTGTGACTCACGAGCTACTGTTACTTAACACCAAGACAGATTGAAATAAAGGTAAAGCCTTATTGTCCTGTTCAGAGTGCTCAAATAAATAGTTTAAAATCCTTAACAGAATCAAAGAACAACAGAGTTGGAAGGGAATTTGAAGGTCTTCTAGTCCAACCCCATGCTCAAGCAGGAAATCTGATATCTTTTCAGACAAATGGTATCCAATCTCATCTGTAAAACCTCCAGGAGCATCCTTGTTCATTTTAATTATGTTGATCATGATTTACTATCTAATCTAGGCTTAATTTTGGAGGAGAAAATCCCTTTGGGACAGCATTGACTCCTTGCAACTGGCTGGATATATCCCTGCAGTTTTATGGCAAGATTTTTCTGGCATGGTTTGCCTAGGACTGCTTCCAAAGACTGGGAGAGAATGACTGGCTGAGAGTCACCCAGCTGGCCTTATGTCTAAGTTGGGACTAGAATTCGTGGGCCCTTGATTTCTAGTCTGGTGCTTTAACCACTACACAAACTGGCTCTTAGACTTAATGGGAAACTGTAGTTAAGTTAAGATTCCCTGAATGTCCCCACCCCCAAAAGCAGCCTGATAGCAAAGATCGGCATTGCAAATTGGCCACTGAGACGCACATGTCTTTTCTGAAAAGTTGGGAACATCAAAAACTGCCTTGCAATCCATTTAACTCAATGTGATCTGTTCTGGCTATCAAAATGTCTTGAAGAATTTTTTGCTATCTGATCTTTGCAAGCCTGTCACATCTACTTTTCTATCCATAAAAACAAACAAAGAAACAAAAAATATCCATTTAAGATCCTACTCAATAATACTTAGACATTGTGTTATTGCCTCACATCCAGTTTTATCTTTTAATGGTTCACTTTTGTTGCAGGTGAACAGAGAGTCATGATGGCTACTGCTGTGCAACAAAATCTGAACAGAGGAATGACCTCCAGAAGCAGAAGGCAATTATGTATAGCAATAAAATGCAGTGCCAAACAACCAATCAAATATGCAAGATCTCTTTATAGTTTTAATTGAAAGCATGGAATAATGTTTCTGTGTGTCAATGGCAGATACCTGAACTACCAAGGCATTGTCTTTAGGGATGCAAAGCTAATGAGAGTACCAAAACACTGACAAACCTCTATTGTTATTCTATTGCTGTGGTGGCGAACCTATGACATGGGTGCCAGAGGCAGCACTCAGAGCCCTCTCTGTGGGCATGCATGCCGTCGCCCCAGTCCTAGGCCTTCAGCTGGGTTTTATAAAACCTTTTCACTTTAGACCTCCACCGCCATGTACAAAAAAAAAAAGGTTCAATCAATCAGTCAATTTCAACTTCTTGTGGGAAAAAAAGATCTTGCAAAGTTGGAATTGATTGATTGAACTTTTTAGTCCCACCAAGTCTGCCATCACCACCACAGCCACACCCACCCACTGGGCCACACCCACCCAATGGGCCACACTCACCCAATGGGCCATACCTACCCGGCACCCGACGATGCATAAGTAGGTTTTGGGTTGCAGTTTGGGCATTCAGTCTCTAAAAGGTTCACCATCATTGTTCTATTGCTTTCATTGGATGCTCACCCTCAAAGGCAGCTTCTTGTTGATTTAGCTGCCTGACATTCATTAGAAGAAAAAGGAAAAGGTGAAAGGGAAAAGTTGCTGTTCTGAACTATCATCCCTAGAGTAAGTTTCTTTTCACCTGACTATTATCAGAGCAGGGATCGGATAGATGTTGCTCCACCTTCACAAAAGAGGCAGGTTTCCCACTCATAAGTACAAAACGCAGGAGGAAATAGACAATCATTTTGCTGCCTTAAATTACCTATATATGGTGTCACGTTTGAAAGAAGAATGTTCTCTGAAATTTTTTTGTTGACCTTCTAAGAAATACGGTTGATCGGAGCTCTTAGGTTCTTGCTCCTTGGCTTAACTGTTTCTTTCTACAGGTAACCAGTAATCCAAGGTGCAAGGTGGAAAGCTGACAGCTTCCATCAGGGCAAAGTGCAATAGTGAAAAAAGCCGAGTCACAGTGGGGTCTTCCAGGGAAAGTGCTGCTTTTTGAACCCCGCTACACAAAACCTGTGTAGAATTTATCCACCCGTTCTCCTTCACTCTCTTCTGTTTCCATATGCAAACCTCAGGGGAAGAGTTGAGATGTGGCAGGAATCTGACTCTCTGAAGGAATGCAAATGTCAGGGAACCACAGATTAAATGTTTTCTTTTTCAGTTTTTTACTTCCTTTTCTGCTTTCTTCAGAAGTGCCACTGGCTGATTACGGGTAGAAGAATGAGACTGGCTGGGGATTTTTGCAGAGCAGACACGTAGTATTCTCTGCTTTGATAGACCTCATTAACAGATCGAAAGTTACCATTAGTATGCAATGAAGATATAACTTGGCACAGAATACAATAATGTTTCTGTAACAATGGGGGAAGTAGAAGGAAGTGCTGCTACCTTTGAACCACAGTCTTTCCCTCAAATTGTAATAATTGGTAATGGAGCAGGGTAGAAAAGATTTGAACAGGCATTTCCTGGTTCTGTTCTGGTTTGGTTTCTTCCACCCTTATCCTAGAAAGCTGTGACACATGGTTCTTGTATTCATTCTCTTAAATAAGAGACAAATAAACTAAATGGGGAGTCCCTTCAGAACTTACATACTGTACTGTCCATCTTTTTTTTATTAAAGTAAATAGTCCCTTGAGCCAAGTTCTGCTCTTTGTGACTTTGTTAGGTGTCCGTGCAGTTTTCTTGGTAACGATGCAGAAATAATTTGTTATCATCTTGTTTGGAGTTTCCAAGTGGTTGTCGTTGTTGTTGATTGCTTCCCAGTTTAGCTGACAGTTCTGGAATTTTCTGGTGAACTGCCCTTCAGCTCCAGCACTGCTTAGCATTTCAAGATCAGTCAAGGTCAGTAGAGCCCATCATCTCAGCACATTCTTGCAGCCTTTTCGTAACTAGTTAAGTGAGCATTCTAACTGGAGTCACTGTACATGAGAAACAATCTGGTGCAATGGTTAAGATGCTAGACCAAGAATGGGGAGACCCAGGTTCTAGTCAACTTCAACCACAGAAGTTCCGTGGAGGACCTTTGGCCAGGCACCGTCTTTCAGCCCTAACTATCCCACAAAGCTGTTGTGAGGAACAATAGGAAGAGTGTCAGCCCTTTGAGGTAGACCATGTAAAAAAAAAACCAGCATTAATTTTAAGAATTATTGAGCAAAGATACTGTAGGTCCAACAGGCTTTCAAGATTCTGTCGTTCTATCTTATATTTGTTTTGAGTTTCTTTACTGTGTTTTCCTCTTTCTGAGTCTATGTGAACTTTTATTGCTTTTCTTTCTCTATCCCCAAAATCTCTCTAAATTCCTTGGCAACAGGGGAGGGTATGGGCACCGTCAGAAGCTGAATGAAAGACAGGATATCAAATTAATAAGCAAACAAGCAAACAGACTTGACATGCAAAGATGCTTCTTCAAATCTCTATGTACATCCACTGGGGGCTAGCCTGGGACCTCGATACTGAGTCGGGGGCATCAGTGCATCATTCGCTTTGCAGTCATCATGCACTCTATTCCTACCCATGATACAGGGAAAGAATTTAAAATAAACCACAGGTGAGGCAAATTGAAACAATAACTAATTAATTGATATTATTGAATCAAAGTGGGTCTAAATGTGTAGCAAGATGGTGAGACCTTTTGGATAAAAACAATTAGTCAGGCTCATCATTGTCTGAATGAGAACTTGATTTTTTATACCATTTGGAATCTTTCTTATGCTTCTTGTCATCCTGATGTTGGAAATTAAAGCTAATTTGAAAAGATGTTGTTTTTGTTTCATGAACAGTTTTAAGCAAGACGAATCTGAACCTTCCTTTTCTTCTCTCCAATGACTCTTTCTCTAGTTGCTTCTTCTGGTATTTCTAAAAATAAAAGTGGGGAGACTATACTGCACAAAACATATTTATCTCCCCTTAGTGCAGGAGAGGGAGTTTATTTTTCCTCTTCTTTCCCCTCTCATTTCCCATTTCAGCCACCTGGTGGGAAAGAGTTTTTTTTTGTGCTTCCAAATCTGGGAGTCAAAAAAAATTGCTGACTCATGCTGTCTGGCTGTTTGTTCCCTCCCAGTCGTTCTCCCCCTTTGATCTTTGCTGTTTTTGCAGCACTTCACTTGGGCACATCAGTACTAATGGTTGTTGACAGCCAAATGGCTACTCCTGCTCCTATTAATTAAAAATTTATGCAGCCGATAATTTGGTAACTAAGAGAATATTGCATATATTATCCCCATATTCTGTTCTTCCTGCCACCATCTGTAACATTAATATTGAAACTGAGAAGCTGAAAAGGTGTTTTTTTTTTTTTTTTAATGGAAGCTGCTCCTCCCCTCCACAACAATTCTGTTCAACCACTATATTAAACATGAAGAAACCTGTTGATTTTAGTTGCAGCAAACTGAGCTAGCAGCAATGGTGTCTTGAGTTATCTTTAGTGGTGCTTTATGGCCCAAAAATCTCTAAAGAAACTCCTATAAAGCAATTCCAAAGTATATATTATATTGTGTATTATATATTTTAACTTGGCTGGGGACATTGACATTTGTTTATTTATTTATTTATTTATTTATTTATTTATTTATCCCATTTAGCAGCCAATTCTTGGCTGTGCACAAATAAATAATATTGAGAGTGCATGTTTGGGACTTATTTACTGCCAAATTTCAAGCTAGTGAGGAAGAACCCCTTTTTTCAGTTTCAAGAGAAAATAGTTAAAGTATTTTATTTTATTTTTAATTTTTATTTTTCCTTTTTCTCTTTACAAACAAAATACACAGTACATTTTTTCTTTTTATTTAACAATACTATATCCTATATCTCTTACTTTTATTTACATTTATTTACATTACTTCTCATATTTTTTTATTCCTTAATTCTAACCAGTTATAATACATATCCCATATCTCATAAAATTCTGTAGCTTCTTTGTCTTTTATTTCTAAGGTAAGTTTATTCATCTCTACACAATCTAATATCTTACTTATAATCATTACATTTGTTAGTATATTTTTCCTTTTCCAACATTGTGCATATGCAATGCGTGCTGCAGTTATAATATGTATAATGATGTATTGGAGTCGTTTCTCAATTTTTGGGTCAATTATGCCTAACAGAAATATTTCAGGTTTAAGTTCAATTTGTTGTTTTGTTATTTCCTGTAACCATCTCCTTATCTGCTCCCAATGCTTTGGGGCATTGCCATCACATGTGATAAAATGTTCCTTCTTTGTTTTCACATTTCCAACAATCCGGATTCATATTTTTATGTATTTTAGCCAATCTCGCCCGTGCTAAATGCCATCTGTAGAACATTTTGTATTGGTTTTCTTTGTATGCAGTTGACAACGTTAATTTATTGACAACGTTAATTTATAATTTCTGTTCCATGTTCTTTCCCATTCATCTAATCCTATATTTCTGTCTATATTTTGGCCCCATGCTATCATTGGGCCCTTTACTATTTCTTCTTCCAATTCGATTTCTAATGGGAGTTTATAGATTTTTGTTAAAAAATTTCCTCCCTTATTTGTCAATATTTTATCCAATTGTTGTAATGTCCGACTTATCCCATACTCTTCCATATCCTTGTTATATTTTGATTTTATCTGTGTATATGGCCACCAATCAATAGTTATTCCCTGTTCTTTTAATTCATCTCTTGATCTTAGCTTCCCTTGGTTATCTAATAGTTCTTTATATCTTATCATCTTTGTTTTGTCTAGTGTGTTCGGGTGAATCATCACCTCCATTGGTGAGATCCAAATTGGAATTTTCATGTAGTATTTTTTTTTTACTTTTCCCCATGTCCAAATTAATGCATCCGTTATCTGATGTCGGAAGAAATATGTGTGAGTTTTCTTGTCTTTTCCCCAATAAAAAAGCATGTCATCCAGCTGGTAGATCATGACCGTCAATTGTTAAGATCCTTTTGTTTTCTAAGTTTATCCAGTCACTGATCCAAAGCAATCCTGCTGCTTGGTAGTAAATTTCCCATTTGGGAGCCCAGGGCCACCTCTGCTTCTAATATCCTGTAATGCTGTAACCTTTATTCGTGCTTTTTTGCCTAACCATATAAATTTATTAATCATTAGTTAAAGTATTTTAAAAAGGCTTTTTACCTTACTAATCTTTTTAAAGCATTAGGGAAACAGAACTATTTTCATTCCCTGCTTCTTCAGGGCACAGTGACATGTTTTCTGAGTTTGTCTCTGAGACAAAAATTCCATCTGAACCCAACTGATGACCTTGAGGGGAATTCTTGATCATGAGATCCAGAGAAACTGAACAAATAAAGGGTCAGATTTGATCAGTCAATGAGCATGTCTAAAGCCTATTTCCTAATGGTGACTAATGGAGTCTTCACAACATTACCAGCCAATGTTGATTTTATCTAAAATCCGTTCTTCTTAATGTTAGTTTGGTATAATGCAGTTCTATGGCTCCAGAACACCTTGTAAATTGCTCCGGCTGGTCTATTTTGTCTGACAGACATGGTTTGAGGAAATAATTGTCAGAAAGAGAAAAGGTTGATGAAAACATATTGATAAAATTAGGGAGCGGGGAGAGTTGTCAGCACTGTTGGGAAAGGACATGCAGATCTGACCTAAGGGTGACATTACACATTGTAAAAAGGACAAATTGTGATTCAACCAAGATTACAACCAAAGGTAATTCTGTGGCAAGTGCACAGATTGGCTTCTTCTGTTTTGAGTGACTAATTAAACAACTATCACATCCAACCTTTTCATTCACTAAGTTATTGCCAACACATCTTCCCAATTCAGCTTTCTTTTCCATCTTCCACTGGACCATCTTCTTTTGTGTCACCAGTGTTTGCTGAAGCTCTAAACTGCCTGTTTTACAGAGGCCTCTCATTCAGTCAAAATTTGTCTCTTTGATCAGCATGGTTTGTAGTCACATATGTCAGGCTCTTCTGCTGTCCTCCAAACCTCCATTAACATTTATGGAAGTTATGCTTATCAAGGCAGTGAATAGACTAGCAAAGAGAATAGTCAACGGAAAGAGATCTGTTTTGGTTAGAGAAAGATCTTTTCTGTGTAATATCTTCTTGCAGACAGATATGCAGAAATCAATGTTCTGAGCACATTATTTTCAATTATGTCTGGTCAGATTAAAAAAAGCATTCTTTTAATCACAGGGTTTTCATTGTATACTCTTGGGATACATTATAATTTATTTGGACTTCCTCCACAAAAAGAAAAGAATAAAGACAGACATGCTGGAAGTCTTTAAAACATCAAAAGAACTGACATTCCAAAAGTGGTGCAGGCTTTGCATTTGGTTTTAAATGGCAAGAATAAAACCCAAGGATGGAAATGACAGCCAAATTTCTCATTAAGAAGTTCAATTTTAACAGCTGTTCAGAAGTAGAACTGCCTAGCTTTAAAGACAGCATGGGCCTCTTTTAAAAAAAGCTACACTGAACAGAAGATTAAAGTTAAGATGGACAATCTGTACCTTGTAGGTCGCATGTAGTAGTAAAGTCTTTTTTTAATGGTTGTTAGTTTCTCCAGGATCACACCACTAAACAATAATAAAAAAATGCAGCCATTAATCAATAATTAGCGGCAATGCAATTTCTAACCATTTTTAGGGAAGTAACAAGTGGGACAGGTGCACTGAGCCTCCAGTAAGTTAATAAATCTAATTTATCTTAATACCTTAACCCCCCCTCCCCCAACAACTGAAATCTGCTCATCCTTCTGTGGTGATACTGTAACATCATGCAAAAATGTTGCTCATCCTTAGACTAGATCAGGGGTGTCAAACTGCCAGCCCACGGGCCAGATGCGTCATGGCGAAACCGCACCCACCCCTTGCTGACAATGGAAAAAAAGTCACGATACATCATGACACGTCACATGACGTTGTGAGTTTGACATCCCTGGACTAGATTACCTCCACATTTCCTATCCATCAATATTATTCAGACAATGCTATGATGTTATGGTCTGCAATGCGTTGCACAGCACAGTATTATAGTCTCACATTATTTGTGAGTGAGGGGAGATAGTACAGAGATTTAAGAGTCTGTGCATCTTACAACCAAGCATCCTTAGCAGCATGCAGCAATCCCACAGCAAAATAGGCTAGCGTCCACTAAGAACAAAAACTGTAAGGACTACTTGTTTTAGAAGAAGAGGAGTTGATTTTAATTTGCCATGAAGAAAAAGCTCTATTTTGAGCTAATAATGGTAACTGAGCCACAAATCAGTTTCACAGTACATTTTCCACTATTCTCTACTCTGCTGATTGATTTTTTTTCCCTTTAATAATAATTGCTGAATTTGATCCAAATTACCTCAGTCAGAAGTCTGGACTGAGACTTATCTGGGGTCTGCATGCTTCTTTGCACATCCAAGTGGGCTGCTGGTGGGCGGTTTTAAACCTCCTGCAAACTTAAATTGCACAGAAGTCTGTAAGCTGAAAGTGCTGATAGGGGGTATTCTCAGTCAACAAGAGCAGATATCAATGCTAAAAGGGAAAGGACTTCTGAGCTTGCCTTTATTCTTCAAAGCCTTCATTAGGCTGCCTTACACTGTTTTGATTCATTTTTAAAGATTCTGGGCTCACTGGAGCTGGATAAATTGTGAAGGCTCGTTATCATCACAGGCTGCTTCTTACCCACACCAAAGCCAAACAATCTGCATGAGCAAATATTGATATGTTGAACTCTTTGAAAGGGCCCAGTCAGTACCCTTCTCAAAGAAGTCCCCAAAAAGGAACAGACATAAGACCCATCTTCTTTACAATCCTATTTCCACAGTAACTAAATGAAGCCCATGAGGGAGTTAGCCATAACCTACTATTGCTCTCCAGCAAATGGTGTCTAATGCCATACAGACCGCCTCTGAACTTTTTACATAGTTGCAATTTTACATAGCTGGGAAATATTAATAGATTTATGAATAGTCATGAAATACATCTAATCTTTTCTAAACTACAGTATTGGATGCTAGCAGATGCTGTCACCACATCACGTTGCAACAAATCCTATCACTTAAAGAACAAATTTTGTGTAGTGGTTAAGGTGCTGGCCTAGAAAACAGGAGACTGTAAGTTCAAGTCCCACCTTAGGAATGAAAGCCACCTGGATGACTTTGGGCCAGTCTCTCCCAGTCCAAACCACTTCAAAGGATTGTTCCCTGGAAAATAGGAAAAGAAATAGGAGTATTATATACATATTCACCACCTTGAGTTGCTTATAAAGTGATAAAGGTAGGATTTTTTAAAAAAATCTATTAAATATATTTTTTTAAAAAAATAAATGTTCTACTGTGAGAAGTTGTCTAGCTTGGTAATTTTAAATGTTGACTGAGTGAACTTGTCCACATATTCCTAGAATGTATGCTTTTCAACATACAACTGTGTCTTTTCTCCACAGCATAGTATAATGACTGAATGTCAGAACTTTGTGCAAGGATAATGTAGGCAGCGGACTTTCCTCATAGATTTCATAAAGAGGGCAAGTTAGTCATGAAAAAGTATTTCTGTGCAAAACTCTTCTGCTTGCTTCTGATGTAAAAATAGGGCTTGGAAATCTTGAAATAGTGGTTTGGGAGTTCCTTGAAGCACCCATTTATGGCTTTTAAGGAATGTTAGTTTTCAAATAGGCCAATTCACACATAAACCTGAGATAGCAATGCTATGAACACTTACTTGAAAGCAATGGGATATTAAGTTTTTTCTTAACTTGGGTAAGTCTACACTATTAAATTCTTAGGACTACAATATAGTTAAAATGCACCATAATCCTTATAATAAATCATCACGATCATTTTAGCCATTTTCTATACATTGCAGGATGAAGGCTTTTTCCGCATGTTTTCAACCTATACGGTCCTGAGCTTTCTTTTGCCAAATTGGGCCCACAATACATGTTGATGTTGTTGATCCATTTTGTTTTAGGTCTCTTTCGTGGATGCTTATTATCAGATGGGATCCATTCTATGACTGCTTTGATCCACTTGCCATCAGTCCTTCTTGCTATGTGACCAGCCCTGTTTCCAATTCAATTCTTTTACTCTCTTGATGATATTGTATACTTTCGTTTGTTCTCTAACCCATGTGCAGGTATTTCTCTTTTGTCTTGTAATGTTGAGCCTGTATCTTTCCGTGGCTCTTTGCGCCACTTGTAGCTTTGTATCAGTTGTGAGGTTACTGGCCACATTTCACCAGCATATGTTAGAGTAGGTAGCACACACTGATCGAAAATCTTTCTCTTCAGATATAGGGGGAGATTGTTCTTAACCCTAACCCTTATCATAAGTACTCTTCTTTAATTAGAAATCATCTCAAAACATGGTTTTCAGACTTCAGAGTAACACTAATGTTTCTGTTTTCACAACTGAGTTTTCATGTTAACACTTTGTTGTTTCTTGTAAGAGTGTTCATGGTCGGAAAAATTGAAAGCTCCTCCAGGAGTCCTCCAGCAGCTGTTCCTTGCCAGAAGAATCTTGCATGCTTTCAGATTTTGTGAAGGTCTCACAAAAAAGATCAGTTTCAGAAGACATCTTCCCTCCTATACCTACTCTTTTCTGCTTTGAACTGAAAGTCAGCCAAGAAAAGTAGATATGATTGCGAAGCAGTGAGAAATATTCTGAATCTCTCTGGAATTTCTCCAGGTTCAAATTTAGTTGACTATAAATACAATAGGAAACTCACCTTACTCTCAATTATGCAGTAAATACCTAATTTATTTGGAAGATTCTATGCTAGCCAAAGTACTTTGATGTTTGGAGAAATATAAAAGGAAACAAGAAAATCAGAAAGGGACATGATAAGTCAAACATGAAAGGAAGATGAGTGGGGTGGGGTGGGATTTGGCAAAAAGTTCATGAAGGCCAGTATTCTGTGTCACACGAGGACCAATGAAATGCATCTTGGAAATTTACAAAGAGATTGTCATGAGTGATAGCCCCGATATTTATGGTATCTTTGATACTGGAGGTAGTACAGCATTTTAGCTATAGTCCTGTCCTTAGTGGTGGGATTCAAATATGTGAACAACTGGTTCTTTGTGTGGATGCCACTTCTGGAAGTCCATTCTGGGCCTGGACAAAAAAAAAAAAATAGCTATCGGTTCTTCTGAACTGGTGCGAACCAGCTGAATCCCACCACTGGGTATCTTGTGTGAAAGTTGAGCATTCTGGAATTCTTCTGTTAAATACAATTAATTAGAGGTTTTAGGTTCTCGTTCCTTTGGATTAGCTGTTTCCAGCCTAATTGCCAGGATAGTTTAGAATGTATTTTCCCTCCTTCCCCTGCTTTCCAGCCACTGCAACAGTATGTAACATGGTTATAGTTATTGGGGGGGGGGGTTGGACAGACTGATTGCTTGGCAGCATCATAGCCCCTTATAACAATTGCTCAGATCTTTTTTGCAGGGGTGCGGCAGTCTGCAGATGGCCATATAATACCATACTTTCTGAAAACATAAACCAAGTGACAAATTCATTTTATTTTCTGTTTTTCCTGCATGGGGGTGCAGAACAAAGAAATTCAAAATGTAAGGCAGGGCCTAGATTGATTGCCTTTTGCCGTCTCTTATTGGTCAGTTGGAGAGACACCCCCAACCTCACCTGTGATCTAGGTCTATAACAGGGAAGAGAATCCCACAACCAGCTTCAAAGCAACTTGGGGACACTTTGGCATGTAAAAGTATTGCAAGCTTAATCTGTGATTCAAAAGTTTTAATATTGGGAAGAAATAGATTCATGCACATTCTCCATTATATGTGATGTCTCTAATATTTTTTTTTTACTCCTAACCTTCTTATTCTAAAACTAGTGGTCCCACAATGCTGAAAGCTTTCTTTGCAGGGCATCTGCTTGGCTCCCTAAATGCTTTGGATACCTTGCTTTTCCAGTTCTACAGTATCCTTCTTGTGACCAAGTTTGTCCTTGGAATTCCAGATGTTACTGTGCCATAAATTTATTTGAAGCCATTATTGCATTGACAGTGTTATTTTCAGGCTTTTTCCTCATATTCCCAGCATGATGTTCATAATTGTTTGTTTGTTCCTTTGTTTTCCAGCAGCCACACACTGGGTGGACATTTTCATGATGCTAATCACCATCACTTTCTTTCTGACTCAATCACTGCCAGCTCAGATTCCACTTATACATATACAAGCTTGAGATTTTTTTTTAAAAAAAATATATATCTCTAATGTGCATAATTTTCACTTCATTGCATTGAGTAGCATTTGCTATTTTGAAGCCTATATACAA
Source organism: Crotalus tigris (assembly GCF_016545835.1). Lineage (NCBI taxonomy): Eukaryota > Metazoa > Chordata > Lepidosauria > Squamata > Viperidae > Crotalus > Crotalus tigris. The sequence continues at coordinate 449,136 of NW_024097206.1, forward strand.
AATTGTTGATAAATGATTGCTTCATTGTTTCAGTGCCGATTCTCCCCTTACGGACAGAATTAGGATCACAGCCTTAATTAAGCTAAAAAAATAGAAGGGTGACCCGAGTTGTACACTTGTACTATCTTTAAATAAATAGATATTCAACAAGTAACCTTTCTATTAGTTTTAACAGCTATTGGCATTGCATTTCAAATTAACCTATTCAATCTACATAGTCCCCCCCCCCCTTTCAGAGTCAAAAACTTCTACTTACAATGAAAAAAAAAATCCTCTTTTAAAAGAGAAGCCCACTGCCCCCTCCAAACACCATTTCCCTTTACCCCACCCTAAAAGTAACAACTCAGAGAAGCTGTGAAAAATGAGGTTCAGAATAAATTGACTGTGTTGAACATTTCTAATTAAGCGTGATAACCAATTACCGCGATACATGGAGAAGCTCTGTGATCCACTGCTCCCACATCAGAGGCTTCCTAATCAATTTGAAATAAACCAGGCACTGCTACAAAAAAAATAAGCAAGATCAGAGTATTTGCTAATGAGTCTGAGAAATGGATTTCGCTGCAGGAAAACCTCCATTGTCAGGTGAAAGGCAACACTTTTGAAATCTGAAGGGTCATTTCCATTTGCATGCAATTGGGGGGAAAGCCCCCCCTCCCCGCTTTGTTCCTTTATTTTTTTCCTTCTCCATTTTCCACATCCCTGCTACATGGCTGCTTTTTTCATGTGATGATTCAGTGGTAATGTAATGTTAACATGGCCTACTGGTGTCTAAAAATACAGCCAAATAAGAGTGTTTTGTGCCAAAGCAGCAAGCATCCCATTTCAATTATTACTTAATTTCACAGTGTAATGGTGCTTTCCTTGAGTTCAAATGAAGAGATGCATGACATCTAGGAGACTGACAGAAGATGAAATGGTGAGACTTTGAAACACAGGCTTGAGAATATATTATGACATGAGTGACACCACTTAAAACCTTTGTAAAATGTAACATTTCCATGCACCCTTTCTCATAACCCTTTTTCATGCTGCATCCATCTAGAGCAAAGTATGCATAAAAGCTGTCAAATCTTGAGATGGAGGTATATCACTTGGTTTCCCCCCATAAACTAACAAGAGAGTCTCACAATATAACTTTCCTGGTTTATGCAGAAATTGATTTTGAGAAAATCCTTGCTTCCACTAGAATTTGGTGGCATTTGAATTCCGATTCACTTGTATGATAACTTTACTATAGCAATGGAAGAATTGAAACTGTGGCAACTGGAAGTTGGGAAGTTGGCTTATGAGTACACTAGTATAAATGAGAGTGAAAATTCTAAATCGTTTAATCATTTATAAATGTTTGTTACCAATGCACACATTGAGCAATTCTTCCTACTCTATGTACATCATGAGCTAAAGTACATTCTATCTGTCACTACGATCAAATGTATAGTAAATGTCTTGTAAAGTAATATAGAATATTTGGGAGCTGGGAATGAAACATTTCCTGGGAAAATGACAAAACTGTGCACCTCTGCACTAAAATAAAAACAGCAGAGGGGAAAGTAGGAAACTAAAAGAAAAATAGTAATTTAAAAACATGTTTCTGCTGGGTTCTAAACCAGCACCCTTCTACTCACAAAGCAAGTGCTATTATCCTTGTGCTATGCTAACTTTCATGGTAAAAAGCAGATTTAAATAGTATATTGGTTGAAGGGATCTCTGCAAAGTAGGTAATGCCTTATCAGAATTACTGATGACCAATTCCACTAGTGGGACAATTGGATATTTCAGAAAAACCTTTAGAAACAAATGAAACCAAGGAATATCCAACATAAAACAACACATTACATTATCAACGTAACTTTTAAAATATCTGCTTTAGGCATATATTTCCACAATTACAGTTTGCTATCTTTTTATTCTATCATTGTTTCTTCCTTTAGCAATGCTTTATGATTTTAAAATGGAGATGCAAAACTTGTAATAATATTGTTGAAATAAAGACTAGGAAGAATATCTTAGAAGTCAAGGATACATTGCAAACATCGATAATGATGTTTGTCCAAAACATTTCCTCTACAGACTTCAAAATATATATCAGTAGATTCTAAGTCATTTTATCCTTAAATCTGAGAACTGTAGTAGGTTTAGGAATGGTAATTGATCATTCAGTGGGAATGTAAACCCAAGTTTTCATACGAGTATAACACACTACTGGTTCTTCATATCATATACTAAATGGATTCAGTATAGATTTAAGGATTGGTGAGTTGTATATGGACTTTCTTTTAAAAGCTGTTATAAATACACATTATATTATCTCATCCTACCTAGCAAAGAATTTCCAGAATTTCCAAAACCCAACTGGAGATAATAGTAACCTCTTCAGTGTAAGAGATGTGTTGTTCCATTGAACTAAGTCTTCTTCTCTAAACAGTAATCAGAAGAAATTTAATGAATAATTACATTTGAATTTTCTATCAGAATGTTAACAAATATGTGACTTCTGGAGAAGAAATGGTGAACTGAAGATGGAGCCAATGAATATAGTGGAATGAAGTGAATGGTTCTTCAGGATTTCTCTCCAAACAAGGAAAGACTTGGGATTGGCTACAAGGGTTCCAGAGAGTTGCATCTCATGGGGGGAGGGGGGAATGGAAGACAGCAGTCTCCAGTGGGTAGAGCTCCGGGAGATGAAGAAACATCATCTTAGTCCAAACTGTGATTGGCACCTTGATGGACACAGCATTTGCATATTTCCTTTTTAAAACACATTTGGAAATAGCTTCTTAACTGTTTTTCAGCTATTAGCAATGACAAGTTTTTTTTCTTACAATGACAAGGTTTTTTTCTTACAATGCTAAGTGAGTTTATTTTGATCCTACATGAAATAAATTTTAAATACAGGCTTAGAGGCTTCAGAAAAAGTCTCCTTTTTGGAATAAAAAGTCAAACTGTGATTAGAACATTTCAAATGGACTAAAGGTCCGGATGAATTTGAAATAAGATTTTGGAATTAATTGTAAGAATCCTTCCAGTAGGAATAGCTTTTACCGGATAAGACTGAGACTGGTTTGAAAGTGTATTTTAAAATGACAGACTACAAAATGATACAGAAAAGTTGCAATACAGAATATACAAATAAAACTGGATGATTAAAAGAGATATATAAATAAAAAAAATTCAAAGAATGACTTGGATAATTTTCCTATATTAGATTTATAAAAGAAACTTTTAAAGTTTTAAAGAATTTTGTTAGAAGGTACAAAGAAAAAAATAAAAAGAAATTAAGTTCTGGAACATTACTTCAAGGGAGTGAAGTTCAGGATTGTCAAAAGTAAAAGGAAGGAAATTAAAGTTGATTTATTTGATCAAGATTGAAATAGATACATTGTTACCCTTAGTAACCCTTAATGAATTTCTGCTGATCAGGACAAAATAACAAGGTTTTAAGGATTTGTTTATAGATAAAAGAAGAGATATGAGAGAAAGAGATCATTTGTTTTATTTTAAGAGAAGATGATAAGTTATTAAAATTATTTATACTTCTCTCAATGAAGTGGTAAGTAATTTCTTTATACATTTCTTTTCTTTATGGTAACCTTTTTTTCTTTTCTATTTTTCTAGTTTTTATTTTCTGTGCTTCCTATTTTTTTTTCCTAGTTTATTTTTATCTCTTTAATTGTAATGCTTAATAAAATTACTTTTTAAAAAAAAGAATATTAATAAACACGCTAAATAAAGAGACTTCATTAAAGCTAAGATTCATTAAGCCCAGGCGTATTGCATTTATTTTCTGAGCTTTGGAAAAACTTAGTGAGCCAAGAACAGGCAATTAATTTTCTAGGCAAACTTCAGGCGTAAAAAGTACGCTAGTAAATTCTTCCTGAAAACTACAATTTTACTACTCTGTAGCAATTCCCAAGATAGTTTATTCATTCAGAGTTTCTTAAGTAGGATTACCAGATCTGGATTTAAAAAATCCAAAAAATGGTTAGATGGCAGTAAAGAGTTACCTTCTCTCTCAAATCCCTTTGCTGCGATCTAATGGTTATATTGGTGTTTTGCAGTCTGTTCAGTGTGGACAGAACTGAGCTAATATGGTAAGACCAAAGGAGCATATCAGTAAAAGACAGACTCCTCTGTTAATTGATTTCACAAAGTAGTGGAGGGTTGAAATATACCCAAGGGACCGTCTTTTTCCAAGAATTTCTACCCATCCAATCAGATCCAACAGATTGGGCATGCTGCAGATTTGTCAATCAAAAAGTGCCAATTGACAAGAATTAAAACAAGGGTTTTTTCTGCCGTAGCCCCTGCCTTATGGAATATCCTCTCCTCAGAGATTATAATGGCCCTAATCCTGTTGGCTTTTTGAAAAACTGTAATAACTTGGGTATGTACCTGGAGCTGGGGCTTAGAATGTGTGAAGGGCTTGTTACTTCACTTTCCTATTAGTTGATTAATCACCATGGCTGCTGTTTGTATTTATTTATTTTGTAGATGTTTTTATTGTTGTAATGTCTTTTAATTTGTTCTAACTGTTTTAGAATTTTAGAATTATAAGGTACCAAGAGTTACTTTGCTGAGTTAGGTGGTTAGAGAAATTGAATAAATTAAATAAATAAAATTTTCTATAGCTTTGGAGGGCTTAGGATGAAACGATGTTTGATGGGAAAACAGCCCAAAAATAAAAGTTTTCTTCTTATTGTGGAAAATATTCAACTAGATAAACCAATAGGTCAGATTTGGTATAAGGTATTTTTGTACATTTCTGCTTCGGCTGAGTATTTTAGGAGCCAAGGAAGGATTTTGTTTTGTTTTGATTAGCCACATTTGCTAAAATATCTTGCATGTCTATTTGAACTCATAATTTTCAATCTTCTGAAAGGGAAGAAAGAAAACAGAACTTTCATGATGGAAATAATTTGACAACATGACTTAATGTATTGGGATCTATCGCAAATGGTAATGATGCAAGTATTATGGAAGATTTCTCTGAGACTCTTCTGAAAAAAAGTTGCCAAGGATTATGAGTAAGAAAGGGGATTACTTTAAAAGTACACTGTGTCCATTATATCTCTTGTGAGCAGTATTGAAAATATTCATAAGAAGGCCTGTCTAGCTTCAGAAAAGACACGGATACCAGCACTGTTAGCATCAAAAGAAATTTAAAATGTAAATGCCATCATGATTTCATTAGTACTATTAGTTTAATCCTTCACCAGCAAAGCTGATGCTAGCGTGAGGTGGAGATAGTCAAAAATGCAGATGATTGGGCTTATAAATCTGAAAATTTATCTTTCTGAAAATTCTGGGAGTTGAAGTCCCAACATACTGACAGAGCTTCACGTTGGGAAAGGCTGTGTTATCCATAGTCACATGTTTTAATTTAACTTCCTTGCTGATTATTCATCAACATTATTGCATTTCATATTTAATGGTAGAAATATAAAATAGTGTAGATCCACAATTATCCTGGTTCATTTTATAAAGAGAATTGAAAAAGGAAATCATGTAGTTGTTGCTTTCTGCTTCTAATATGTGTAGAACCATTTCCTCCCAATCTTTGATTTGTAAGCCTGTGTGAAGGGTAGAATATTACTATAAAATTTAACAGAATAACAGAGTTGGAATGGACCTTGGAGGTCTTCTAGTCCAACCCCCTGCTCAAGCAGGAAACCCTATACCATTTCAGACAAATCATTGCCAATCTCTTTTTAAAAACTTCCAGTGTTGGATAATCCACAACATCTGGAGACAAGTCATTCCAATGATTAATTCTTCTAACTGTCAGAAAATTTCTCCTTAGTTCTAGGTTGGGTCTAATTTCCATCCATTGCTTCTTGTTCTACTTTCATGTGCTTTGAAGAATACGTTGATCTGCTTTTCTTAAATGCTCCTTAAATATTGGAACATTACTATCATATCACCCCTAGTCTTTCGTTTCATTAAACAAAATATACCCAATTCCTGCAACCATTCTTCATATGTTTTAACCTCCAGTCCCCTAATCATCTTTGTTGCTCTTCTCTGCACTCTTTCTAGAGTCTCAAGGTTTTTTTTATATATCTTGGTTACCAATGCAATATTCCAAGTCTTGGTCTTATAAGGCATTATAAAATGGTATTAACATGTAATCTTGATTCTACTCCTCTGTTAATGCAGCCTAGGACTGCTTTTGATTGACAAATTTGATTTGCTTTGTCTTCATTCCTCAACCAAATGAATTCTAATTCAAAGAGTGGAACATCAGATCATCTAACAGTGAACTCAGTTCCTGAGTGCTATGAAAACTGTAACCAAAAGAAGATCACCATTAAAAAAATAAAAATAAATCAACCCTGTAGGTAATGCAAGCAAGGCATGATTTCTGAATTCTTTCCAATCACTTTAGCAGCAGCGATCATAGTAGGTGTCTGTATTTTCTTCTGTGCAGTGAAATGTGTCACATTTTTATGTATGTGTGCATTTTTCCCCCCAGAGACTAATCAGAGTGTGTGTATACATTTTATCTTGTAAGTGAGGTTCTAATCAGGGTGGATACATAAGTGTTGCCTCTGCATGTGCATGGATCAAGTTCTAATCAAAGCAGAGGATTTTCCCTTGTGGTCTATCTACATATATTTATATGTATGTATGCTCTGGTAAGCATAGTTAACCTGCATATCCTCTTTTCAGGCTCATATTACAAAAAATGAAGGAGGATAGGAGCAGTTGGTAGCATTAAAAGTTGCGGCTCAAATGTCTCTCCCATAGGGATGTATCAAAGGGCCTCTTTATCTATCTTTTTTCCCACATTCATAATATGTAAAGGAAAGCTTCTGGAATTCTTTCCCATCTCTTTATCAGAAGTAGAATCTGTATTTTTCCCACTACACAATTCCCTCCATGTAGATGCAGTTCCATTGAGGACCACACACTGAGTAGGGCCAGTCAGCCAGCTACAAATCCATCTGATGGTCATGCTGTCTAACCCACTTTTTTCTATCTTATCAAGTAGTAGATTGTGGTCTACTTTGTCAAATGCCTTACTGAAATTCAAGTAAATTATATCCACAGCATTCCTCTGGTCCACTAATTCTGTCACCTTGTCAAAGAATGCAAAAAGATTAGTCTGGCATGATCTGTTTTTGACAAATCCATGTTGGCTTTTGGTTTTGACTTTGTTTGCTTAGAGGTGTTCGCTGATTCATTGCTTGATTATCTTTTCCAGAATTTTCCCAGGTATTGAAGTCAAGTTGATAGATCTGTAGTTTCCTGGATCTATTTTTTTCCCTTTTTGAAGATGGGAATTACTCTTTTCCAATCCTCTGGTAGTTTGTCAGTACTCCAGGATCTTTGAAAGATATAGTTTAGTAGTTCTGAAATCATTTCTGCCAATTCCTTCAGAACCATCTTGTCCTGGTAATTTGAACTCGTCTAGGATTACTATTTTCTTGCCTATCTTAACATGTTTCTAATTTGTTTTTACGGTACTGTTTTTCATAGGCTGGAATGTTTCTTCCCTTTGTGTAAAGATGGATGCAAAAAAACGAGTTAAGTAGTTCTGCTTTCTCCCTATTGCTTGTCACCTTCTTGCCACTTTCTCCCACTAATGGACCAATCATTTCCTTCACTTTTTTTGTTTTTTACATTTTGAAAGAAGGGTTGTTGGGTGTGTTTTTTTTTTTTTTTTTTTTGCAAGCCTTAGTTCATTTTGAGCCTTAGTTTTCCTCACTTCATCTTTGTAGGCTTGGGCTATTTGCTGATATTCTGCCTTAGTTATGTGTCCCTCTTTCACTTTCCACTTCCAAGTAACATACTACATATCTATGTGTGTTCTCATCTTTGCTGCCTTTCTCTTGTTTTGTTACTGGGAAGCACAGGATTGGCTGAATAGACTTGGCTCTAGTCACATGACTAGAAAGGAAGAGGAAGGGGACTTGAGAAGGGAGCAGCCAGCAGCATTCTGACTTCTCCTGGCATAGTTGATTATGATTATGTGCCATCAAGTCATTTTCAGCTCTAGAAACCACATAGATAGATTTTCTCCATGATGATCTATCCCTAACCTGTTTTTTTTTTTAGGTCTTCCAATGGTATCTCCAACACCACTGTAATTTAATCTCTCCTCCATGGGGGAACTGTTTTTCTCTGGAGCCTTCCACTGAATCTAACCTATTTGCAAACTCAGTCTTTCTTTTGCTGTCTTCCTATGTACATGTGCACCAAATATGATTCTACTTAGGTTTTTAGGAGAGTTATCATGTTGACAAGCAGAGATAAAAGTCCCAAGCCCCTTCCCATTCAATCTGTTTGATTGGAGAGAATTCATTTTTTTTAGAAAAGGAAGGAAAAAAAGATCATTTTGCCTGGGAGAACATCAACATTTGCAAAACCCTGAAATATCTTTACCATTACCCAAGCCCAGGTCAGTAATGATTGAATATGCTTAATAGATGAATTATTTATAATGAAACGTAGAAAAGCAAAGCTTAGAAGTAAAGAATAGAACATTCTGCTAAGAGGCAAGAGGTGTCTGGAATCCTGAATAAAATGTTCTTCATGGAGAAAGTCACATTTTACCATTAGTCCTCATATGATGGACTAATATCTAAAGCTATCATAGAAGGTAAAGTCCATTCCTTTGAGCAATACAAGTAGTCCTCAACTTACAATCAAGCATTTAGTGACTGTTCAAAGTTACAACAGCACTGAAAAAAAGTGACTTATAGCTAGCCCTTGAAGTTACAACTATAGCAACATCTCTACAACGACATGATCAAAATTTTGGGTGCTTTGCAACCAGCGTGTATTTACAACAGTTGTTGAGTCCCAGGGCCATATGATCACCATTTTGCCACCTTCCCAGCCAGTTTCTGACAAACAAAGTCAATGGGGGAAGTCAGATTTGCTTAAGGACAGCATGATTCACGTAATAACTGCAGTGATTTAGTTAACAACCATGGCAAAGAAGATTGTAGAATTGGGCACAATTCTCTTAACAACCGCCTCACTGGACAACATAAAATCTGGTCTCAATTGGGGTCCTAAGTCAAGGACTACCTGCATTTCCCGAATTATATTACTTTTGTGATGGTCTATGACAGGAGTCTTCAAACTTGGCCCTTTTGTGACTTGTGGACTTCAACTCCCAGAATTCCTCAGCCAGCATGCCTGGCTGAGGAATTCTGGGAGCTGAAGTCCACAAGTCATAAAAGGGACAAGTTTGAAGACCCCTGGTCATTATAAATATATGATTTGATATGACATGAAAAGACATGCTCTACCTATACAGTGTAGTGACTGGTTATTTGTTTTGGTTTTTTGGCCAAACAATTCCCTGTGCTTTGACTGAACAATTGCAAATTGTTTTGCCACACAGTAGAAACTTTCTTTCCTCCCCCTTTTGCTTTTAATGGTGACCAATAAATAAATAAATCTAGACCTACATCCTCTCATAGTTTAGCCTGGAGGAAAGAAGAGGCAAACAGTTTCTAAGTTCAAAGGATAATCTACAGTGCTGGAGATCAGAATAAGCGGTAGATTTTGTTCCCACCTTCAATGAACATCTTTCAGTTCTGAGCATCTGATTCACAAACTGTCAAATCAAGAGGCCTGACACAAAGAATCCATAACAGGGCACAGTGTAGTAGCAGCCCTTCTCTTTTGCCTCCAGCAAGAAAAAAAAAGAGAAAGAAGTGAAAAGAAAAGCCAGATGTATTTTGACTACAAATGCAATTTAGATGAGTGGCTGCTAGGAATCTGGCATAGGCATCTCTGGCTTGTAGCAATGAAACATCTCAAATTCATTAGCATGCTTCATATTACTTTATTTTCACAAAGCACTTAACACAGCATGACCTTTTGTCTGATTCACTCATAACAGGGGCTTTATTCCACGTGTTAATGTATCATTACATTACTAATAATAAAATAGCAAGCATTTGGGTGGCTCCTCACATCACATCTGTTGGAGAGACTTTAGTAGGATTAATTCAGGTGACAATTTTAGTTTTCACTCACCATCATATATGTAGATGTGTGTGCAAAAAAATCCCCCAAAGAAATATACATGGAGGTTTGACTCTACCCTGTATTGTAGCTGAAATTGCTTGTTCCTTCAGCAAGTTTCAAATATCCCATTCTGTAGTGGGCTGACAATGGGGCCAGATATTGTCACCTGTTTGGCCATTTCCTATGTTTTCACTCTTTCCTTCCATGCAGCCTCCCCTGCTGGCTCCTGTATGGGTTAGTCTATCACTTCCTGCTTTTTCCTTTTAGGGACTTTTCCTTCCTACTAGTTCTGGTATTTTTCCTTTGCTTCCTCAGATGAGTGCAACATGGATGCCTTCACACTTGCTTGCCATATATCTCCTTCAACACCAACACACATTCTTTCTCTCTTTCCTCTCACCCCTTGAAGTACCATCCTGGCTCAAATGTTACAATAATAAAGCAATGGGGAATAGGTTGTTGTTCTTTTTTTTCACTCCTTCCTCCCTTCTACGGTAGATCCAAGGAAATTCTATGGCTAGGATGAATGGTTAGCTTAGCTTCACAGAAACAAAATAAGCAATGTTCCTCAACTACAACCAAAGGATATACTTAAAAAAATAATAAACGGTACGAAAGGGTGTAAACTGTGTAGAAATGTGTAGAGGGGGTGAGAAAGTAAGGACAGCAGATTTCACTCACTTAGACAGAAATGGAAAGGGTGCCCACTGGGAGATGTAAGAGTTGAATGGAGAATATGCTTCTGTGGTTGAGGACAGTTCATTGATTTAACGGGCCATGGTTGGATCAATTGCATTTTCTTTTTTTAAGAAAAAATGGAATTGCCAACCAGCAGACAACATAGAGCCTGGCAACTCAAGATGAAATGGTTGCTAGGGTACCAACTAGCCACTGAAAGGAAGCAAGCATGCCAGGCACCACAGTCAATCAAAGATGAGGCTTCTACTGGAATGGAACAAAGAGCTGGAGACCACCCACTCGGCAGGGCTTAAGACTGCTCAGGTAGAAAGCAGAGATTCTGAATCAAAGTTAGAAAATACAAGTGGGAGGGGTTGAATTTGCAACTGGGTGTAAACAAATTTACTGTTTCTGCACTCAGAAAATAACTAATGATGGGTCAGACAGAAAGTGTGTGGGTGGAATCTGCCCCAAGATTCAAATGTTACCGTACTTCCTAGGGAGATATCTGATCATATACATAGAGTGGCTCAAAAGACAAACAATTCAACTATCAATAAACTATTCAAGGAAATGAAAGAAGAGAAAAGAAAAGAGGAAAGTAAAGAGGAAAAGAAAGAGGAAAGGAAAGAGGAAAGGAAAATAAAATGTTACTTGAGGAAGTAGATCCATGCCATCCCCCTCCCTTTCATACTTGAAATCTTTGTACATTAAAACACTTGAAGGTTTAAAACACTATTTGGGGGCACCTGTTCTAGAGAGTTAGTGGGAAATTGCAAGGGCTATTGTTGAATTTACTGGCATAATTCTTATGAACCTGGGCAAACATCCCCAACCTTTTGGGCACCAGAGACCGGTTACGTGGAGAGCAGTTTTTCTGCAGACCCGAGGGTGCATGGTTTTGTGTACTACCTGCATCCTGCAGATGGGGCTTTGCTTGTTTGTGCAGACTGGTTGCTGGCATCTGCGGCCCAGTACTGGTCCATGGACAGGGGGTTGGGGACCCCTGAACCTGGGCATGTTATAAAAAAATTGCGGACAATCACACAAGGAGTTGTCTTATCCTCAGTAAACATCTGGAGGACTCAAAATAGGTTTGATTATAGCTGTTTTAGACTTCTAGATACTTCTGGGATTTGTTAGCTTTCATTAAGTATGTATTCAATTTGATTCATAGCTACTCTAATTGAGCGTGGACTTATTGAGAAGATACAACAAAACATTTTAATGGTTAACAGATTTATTGTCACATAGGATTTTATGGATCACAGAGTACTTCATGTGATATCTGATGATGTTTGGTTCTGAGAAAGCTGCACATCTTTATAATCCTTTCTTAGATCTCTGTTGCATGCTTCTAATGAGCTATGATTCACAAAAGCTTAGTTTTTAAGATGCCTTAAGACTCTCTGTTATATTTATTGCAAAAGTCCCCCTAGAAATCATTCCAGATTAGGCCATTTCAGCTCAGTTCTATCTATATCCATGAAAAACATGTAAATTATTGCTGATTGTGTATGCCGCGGGTGTCAAACTTGCCACGTCAGGTGATGTGTCGTGACGTATCGTGACTCATTTTGCATTGCCGGCAATGGGGTGGGCATGGCTTCGGTATGATGAAACTGGCCTATGGCTGGCAGTTTGACACCCCTGGTGTATGCCTATCTCTGCATATATGAAGACATGGTACAAGAAAGGCAGTAAAATTATCAGAATCTGGCCAATAGCAGGAGCAGATTACCACTGACAATAGATGTGTTTCTTTCATTTCATGCTACAGCTATATTTTTGAAGAATATCCATGGGGAATAGCCATCAGTAATTCATTGAAGTAACCCACAGGATATTACTACCGCTTTTTCAAATTTAAAGTCTAAAGATGGATAGGAAGGATGATGCTTTTAAAAAGAGAGAGAGAGAAAAGCACAAGTGGCTCATATTTGTTAAACTATAATTGGGAATTAAAAGATAGGGTAATTGGAGGGAGAGCAGGATGAAGTTCTAATTTTCAGGGCTTGTTTGCCTTTTAGCTGTCCTTTTCCCCTGCACACCAAGTTTACTCTTAAAAGCTTTAGCTGCTATATTTTGCAATCCCTCAAAAAAAAAAAAAAAAACACCAGGTGATTACCTTTCTTGAAAGCATGTGTTTACTAACACATAGCTTTTATTCTTTTACTTTATCCTAATATAGTGCAAGAACTTCTTTCCCTCAAAATTGCTTAGGCTACTGCACCAATTATGTTGGTATGTCAGTTAGTAAACTGATGGAATACCAAAGCTTTGACAAGTTCACATTTTAAAGCTCACTTTGCACTCCAAATCTTTCTACCTCTACTTTGAATCACAAGTGGTAGATGTTTACAGAAAAGAGACAGGTAGAATCTTTTTGATACTCTTCCTGCTGGGACCATACACAGCTATAAGAGAAGGGTTTGGGCATTTGCCAGATTCCATCTGTCAGAGAGCAATAATTATATGTTCTGTTGACATACTCTTTATGAGAATATCTCAGTCTGTTGATCAACAGGAAAGATTTATGAGAAAAGAAAAGAAGCTTGGCATCCCAAATGTTTCTGGAAACTACAAAAAATAAAGTTTGAAAATATTTCTTTAACCTAATAATGAAATAGCAAGAAGTTGGTCCAATCAAGGTTGAATCTAGTTCCATCCATATCAATGGGATAAATGTGTGATTATCTAAACCTAGATAATTTAACAGCCTTATATGAAACCAATGCAATGCAGTATGGTTTTTTTTTAACCAAACCAACATAATTCTTAAAAGATTAAATATCACATGAGTTAAGATTTGATACACAATCTCCTCCGTGATACCTAAAAAAGAAGCTCCTGGCTTCAACTTTACATCCATTTTTACTATTCTCTGATCCCAATACCACTTGGCATTCTTACATTCTTACCAAAGAGAATAAAAAGATACCTTCATATTGATTGCATTTCCAGTGCTTATTTGGTATTTCCTTACACATCTTTCTCAAGGGTTAAATACCAACAGTACATTATGTTATAAAAATTTTCTTTCAAGTTATAATTCAATGTGAATTTCAATCCAATAATCCATATATATTCCCATTGTTCCAACATAACATATCCAGAAAAATTTCCCATTGAATCATGCAATCTTTAACACAGTGGTTCTCAACCTTTTTAATGCCGAGACCCCCAACCGGTCGTAAGTTGAGGACTACTCAACCGGTCGTAAGTCGAGGACTATTCAACTGGTGCAGCACCGTTTGCAGACTGGGACTTTTGGTGGGCTCAGCAGACAGCCTGGACAATTCCTATTGGCTTTTGAAAGCCAATAGAATTAGACTCTATTCAAGAGCCTATTGGCTTTCAAAAGCCAATAGAATAAAAGGGAGTAGCACAGCTAAGGAAAAGGGGGAAAAAATGGCAGACTGTGTTGTTTGCGACCCCCGTGAAATGGTCATTCGACCCCAAATGGGGTCCCAACCCACAGGTTGAGAACCACTGCTTTAACATATTCATCCTCCTGATTCATTTTCTACAACAATTTATATACTTTTGCAATAAGGTGTTTGTTCTGAGTACATAAGTCCCCTTCAAAGCCTCTTTTTTCATCTCCAAAAACTTAATTCTTTTTAATCCAATTTGAATCATTGAACCAATTGTGCATAAGCAAACTATTGACAAATATACTTTCCTTTTCCAACTCTTCTGTTTTTTTTTTAATTTAGATAAATAAAAGTGAATAAATTAGCTTAAGTCGGCCAGTTTTCTTCAGCCATCATTTCTCTTCTAAAAGAAACTTTCCTTGGATAACAACCTATGGGAATTTTAGGAGACAATCTTGTTTTATATGTTCCAAATTCTGTTTATGGTATATCTAATAAAATTATTTTTTAAATATATATTAACTTTAAGTTTATCATACCATAAGTTTAACCATCCAAACCAAATCTCAAACTCCAATAAACTTCTATTTTTTTTAAAGTCACTTGATACATGATCTCCTGTTAAACATTTGTCATCATTATTATCACAAAGTAGGCCCATCTAACCTAAAAATATCCATCCAGAATTTTCTATCACCAGACCTCATTTTTTTCTGTGATGTCAATGCATCAGAGAACCAAAGAACTAATCTTGCTGTGTGTTCTAGAATAAGATATTCAACAGGGCAGATATATTTCCATGCTCAATAGATTAATCAGAACTTTAGGATCACCAGTTCCTGAAACAAGAAACTTCCAAAAAAACTCTTGGGAACTCTTCAGCTTATTGAGCTACTGTGTCCATTGTTTCCAAATGCCTCAACTATAAAATCGACCAGGTGATCTACCCATAACAAATAAACTATAGAGCCAAGTAATTTTAATAACCAGAATTTGATCAGCTAGGAAAGATTTACATAAATATATAAATATCCACTCAAATGGGTTTTATAATTTATAGAAAAGGATGAAGTGCTTCAGCAAGTAATATGAAAGTATCGCAAACATTGATCCATGTTTTATGGAGAGTGCTCCATAGTTCTGATAGTGAAATTCAAAAGTACTGTTGGAGGTCTTACAATAACATTTGCAGGCAAAATGAAAAAGTGCTGTTTCTGAACAAGCACTAGCAGTTGGCCATGTGCATAGTAGAGAATGAATTAGTCTCTGTTTCAAGGGCCTATTATTTAGTTTTTCCTATTTAATAACATGTCAACCAAGGTATCTTACCATTTTGGTCAGATTTTGCATTGCTACACATTTAATTTACTGATTACTTATGGCTAGTAGCTTTTTTGTATGACTGGTATATACACATGTAATGCATACGTCACATTTATTTATTTGTAGAAGTCCTTTCATCTTACACGTTCTTCCCCTGTTTTTTGGATTCTGCAAAAGTTTAGGATGATCTTACTGGCTTTATAAGAATTGATCAAACATGGAGTGCTACTGGTGTCAAATAAGTGAAATCCTAAATTTCTCTGCTACCAGGGATGCATAGTTTTCATCACTGTCAATTTCAGAAACTAATATCTGACATCAGGCACCAAATTTTGATACGAGCTATTGAACCACCAGATGATGTTTTTATACTGACAAATTAGTATTTACAGAGAATTATGCTGAAGCAGTACTTTCCATTTCTCAAAAAAAAAAAAAAAAAAAGCCAACATGGGCTATTTAAGCAGTTTTGCATTCTTTGTTACTTGCTCCCCCCCCTTTTTCCCCCCTGAAATATGCACAGCTTACAAAACTGGCAGCTTAAAATCTCAATATGTGTTTCTCTTGTTTGTATCCATTTTCTGTGAAGTTTTAACAAGTGAGCTATTGCTCCAATGATGTACAAGTTAAGACTTGTTTATACTATAATTTGCAGAGCCAAAGCATGTACCTTTTCTTCCAGAACACTGCTATTCCCACCAGTGCAAGAAAGCATCAAAGACTGTCTTACAACCATTTAGCCTATATTGGTCCTGGTCAGTCATACAGACTGTGTAAAGCAATCAAGTACATGCATGCATGAATGCATACATGATAAAAATAAATAAACTAAAATGTAGCTATAAGAGGTATACATCTGATGCTGAATTACACTCCAAAACTATACTTCAGGATTTGATATTTTATTAAGAACTCTGGCTATATCAAGTCTGAGATTTGGTGAAAAGACTCATTCTACACAGCTGAAAATTCACTTCAGATGGCAAAGAATGGTTTCAATATAAGGGTTCTTCATTGATTTTTCACATACGTTTTATTGCAGAAATGAGAAGATATGATAGTATGTTTCTATGTGGTTTGAATATGTTAAAGCACTGAGCTAATTTTATACATGGATATATGAATCTTTTTCCTTTTCCTAAAGTTTTATTTTTATCAGAAACATTTAGCTTGCTTCGTAAAGCTAAAAAAAAAAAGAGTGTAACTTACACTATCAAGCTGTAAGTGATGTCACTCATTATATGATCATGTTTTATTGAAATGGGACTTGCTGTACAGTTATGCAAAGTGATGGAGTAATTTTCTATGAGATGTTGTGGTTTCCTTTGTTAGTGCTTAATAGCTTCTGAGTTACAACAGCTGCTCCAGTTCAATGGCATTTGTATTCTGTCTCAGCTCTGTGAATGAAACTGGTTTGTAGCTAAAGGAAAAGAAGGATAGCTGCATTTTTGCAGATGGGTTGCTAAAAGCAGCCTTGGGGAATTGCAAGAGACTGATGCAGTGGAAAACGTGAAGTGTTACCTGCAACTTGAACACTTATTTACAGGAACTGATCTGAGGAAACTGCAAATGACAATGTTGCAGTATAAGAATCAAATAATCTATAATATGCACACAGTGCAGAGTCAAAAGTTTCCATTTTAAAAAGAAAAAAGAAAAAAATATTTCTATCGCAGATAACATGGGGTTCGAGCTTTTCGGATGTTTGAAATGGATTCTACATCTCAAAAGAAGCGGCACTTAATAATTTTATTGCATTCAAACTGGGTATAGGAATAATGCTTCAATTAAAATTCCACTTTGAATGATGCAGATTCATGTGAAAAAACAAGCAAATTACAAGTTGCAGTCTTACACTTAGCACTATCTTTTGTTGAATGTGAACTATATGTAATCCATCTTTTTACAGTTCTTAAAATAGTCACAGGAAGGAAGGAAAGGCAGTGAAATGGCAAATGAGAGTGTTAATTCCCCAATGAGTTGTCATCACATAGGTTACTATTACTGACAAAAACAAATATAAAAGGGTCCTAAAAGTCTAAGGTGCTATTCAAATTTCACCCCTCCGTTGTATTATTTTAATATGATAACAGAATCTTCTCTTATACTTACCACATTTTGTTTCTATTTTTGTTTCCTCTTCCCTGGAAACATTTGATCCATGATCTCTATGTTCATCACTATGAAAGGCTTCTTCTCTCTTAGGACTTTTAAGTAATACTTTTTTAAAAAAAAAGTATTAATTGAAAAACTTAGGTATAATTCCAGCTTTGTGAGTTGACAGGTTGAAGCCAGAAAACACTGTTTTTCAACCATGGGATCTATATTTTAGATCAGCGTTTCTCAATCTTGGCAACTTTAAGATGCATGCACTTCAACTCCCAGAATTCCCCAGCCAGCATGGTTGGCTGGGGAATTCTGGGAGTTGAAGTACACACATGTGAAATTTGTCAAGGTTGAGAAACACTGCTCTAGAACAGGCATATCAAACTGCCGGCCTGTGGGCCGGATGCATCACACCAAAACCACGCCCACCCCAGTGCTGGCAATGGGGAAAAAGTTGCGATACATCGCACGACATCATGTGATGTCGCGAGTTTGACATGCCTGCTCTAGAAGCTAAGCTGACCTCCTCAATGATAATCATCCAGAAAGGACTGCAAATCAAATTCTTCCAGTGGACCTTTGGAGAATGATTTTGTGGCACATGGAACTGGATGTTATTAATTAATAGCTCTTTGCAATTGGTGTTGTTGTTCATGATCTATGGTTTTGCATTGTACCATCTAAGCTAGCCTTCTTTGACTTATTTCAGCATTTCATTGTGTTTTACTGTTGTAAGCCAACTTTTGGTGACAAATTTAATAAGCATTGCACCATCATCATCATCATCATCACCATCATCACAATTTCTGATGTCCCTGCTATAAACAGCTGTTGCAGAAAATATGCAGGAACTCAGTAGTGACTTCCTCTTAGACATCACTTCAGATGACAGCAAGAACAGACTGTAAAGAAGAGGTACACTGAACCAGGCTAAGTCTAACCCAGGTCCAGTCAAATGCTTGTCATTCTCTTGAAATGTTTTTCAAATCTACGTAATTGGCAAAAGCAAGAAAGCAAGAATAATGCAACTTTCAGGGAGGTATTTTTAATGCTAGCTTGGGATAAATGCAGAATGTTGAAAACTGTTAAGAGTAAATCCCCAGCTTTAATTATAGTTATTTAAGACATGAGCCTCTTTGAAATGAGACAGCCTTCACATCTGTATTGGTCCTTCATCAGTAGTGGGATTCAAATATGTGAACAACCATTTCTCTATGTGGATGCTGCTTCTGGAAGTCAATTCTGGGCCTGGGCAACAAAAAACTATCTACCAGTTCTACCGATGTGGTGCGAACTGGCTGAATCCCACCACTATCCCTCATGCCTAGACCAAACTGCTCATTCCCTGCTTTCTCATAATCACTCAGAAATATGCTGAATGGAGAGACAGACAGATGGACAGACATCATGATCAGTTGCCAGATGACTATATAGGTAGTCCTCAACCTATGACCACAACTGAGCCCAAAATTTCTGTTGCTAAGCGAGACAGTTATTAAATGAGTTTTATCCCATTTTATGACCTTTCTTGCTACAGTTGTTAAGTGAATCACCACAGTTGTTAAGTTAGCAGCACCGTTGTTAAGTGACTCTGGTTTTCCCATTGATCTTGCCTGTTAGAAGGTCAGAAAAGGTGATCACATGACCCTCAGACACTGCAATGGTCATAAATGTGAGTCAGTTGCCTACCGTCTAAATTTTGATCACATGACCGTGGAGCTGCTGCAATCGTCATAAGTATGAAAAACAATCACAAAATTCTACTGTAAGTTGAGGACCACCCATACCTAATCTTCTCTTGAAGCAGTCTGAGACCCATTCCTCACTTCACCTGATCACAGCACAAACATGGGGACTCCCGGCATTTTTTTTCCTGTGTCTCCACAACATTGCCTTCATCTCACCCTCATTGATCTCGAGTGAGAATAGGACAAGTGAAAAGCTAAACAATGGGAGGGATGGGAGACATCAAAAATGCCAACCATTTGATCGAAACCCTGAAACTTTTTGCAAATCTCATAAAAGGGGGAGTGAGGAGTCAATCACAAGGTCACAATGTCTTTACCTTTTTACGTCCTCCCCAAAGACACTTCTGATGGTGAGTCCCCAGGGCTATGCACCCCAAATCTCATTATTAATTGTTAAATTTGTATGCCATCGTATAGGCAACAACTCTGGGCAGCTATTTCTTCTGACATTCCTCTGATTATTATCGGTGAACACAATTTTGAAATAGGAATCCCATCTGCAGAGTGGATCCATCAATCAGTTTAAAGTCTTTAAAAAGTTAAAGAAATCCTACAGAGAAAAAAAAAAAGAGGGGGGAACCCTTTCCTATTTTACTTCATTGCCCTGCTTCTTGTAGTCCTCAGAGCCTTTAAAATATTCTGCGGGTTGCAATTAGAAAAGGATTGCCTAGCTTTATTGTACATTGAACAATGTACCAAGCATTCTTTGCAGTCTCAACATTACCCTTAATGGGATTACAATGAAAATCTGAATAAAGAGAGAGGCAGCAATTTTTTTTTAAAGTCCTTAGCATATTTTTGCAACTTTGTCTTCAACTTTCTTTTAAATTGAAAAGCTAAAATCTTAGTTGCAATTTTCTGGAGCTTTACAATATCCTGCTTGGAGTCCAGAGCCCCAAAGTGTAAACAGTGTGATAATGAAATAGTACAGTGGATTCATGGTGCCCATTGATGGCAAAGTAGAGGTCTTTGTAGAGACTCAGGTCTTAATCCACCCACAGCCACAGAATCTACTCACATCCACCAGTTCACAGTCCTTTTCAGCCCACCATACTTTGCAAGGAGGGTTTTTTTTTATGGATAACAATTGGAGGATGAATATATGCTGCTCTGAGTCCCATGTGAAAAGCAGAAATAGATTGATTAAATCATAGATACATACCATTATGATATTGGCAATTATATCCCCAATCTTACATATTCATTTTTTAATGTGTAAGAAACAGCTGAAATGGAAAACAAGCACCTACCTTAACATACTTAAATTGGTGATTTAGTTTTTACAATGATACCCTAGAAGATTCTGTGATTTTTAGAAAGGATGGGCTACTAGTATCTATTTTATCTCAGCAACTTTATGATATGTGGACTTCCACTCCCAGAATTCTCCAGCCCAGAATTCCCCAACCCAGCACACTTGCTGAGAGGTTCTGGGATTTGAAGTTCACAAATCTTAATTGCTGAGGTTGCTGTTATAGATAACATAACTGATAAATACATAGTTATGTAGATAGATGGATATCAATAAAAATTGATCTAAAATGTTTACCTCAGAGAAGGTTCTTGATTATCGTAGTTTGTAGCATAGGCGCATTAACCTTAATAAAGAGATCTCTTAGTCATTCATTTTAAGGTTTGGAGGACATCTCAATAGTGAAATATGCTCCCTTTCGAATGAGATATAAATATGTATAAAATTATTTCTTAATCAGTGACATTTCTTTAATTGGGTGTCAAGCTCCTGAATTCCAAAGAAATCTGAACTTCTGTAGCCTGGCAAAGCTGTTTTATCTTTTCCCAAGTGCCAGGCAGAAACAATTGAATTACAATGTGCAGGTTCAATTTTCAACAATAATAAAAAGGAGAAAGAAGAGAGATCAGAAGAGAGTTCAAAACGCCCAGCAAAATTAAATTAGCACAGAATGCTTGCTACAAAAATATAGGAGACATTTACTGCCTAGAAGCGGACCAAGAGCACATGACCTTGAAAGGTAAAAAGAAAAGTTGAGGTTATATTTTTAAAAGATGCCATTCTATGTCAGATGGAAATATTCACAATTTTGGGAGATTCTGATTAAAGTTATTGCAATAACGTGTATCAAATAGTAATAATAATTATTATTATTCCTATGTTTTTGCAGTTAGAAACTCCCTTGATTTCCTATGTCTCATTTACATAAGCCATAAGAGAGAAAAAAAGCTGTCCTATATAATGTTAAACTGCAAGGGTGGCTTTTTACATTGTATTGTTAAAATGCTATGTATTTTATAGTATAAATATAACAGAAAAAAAAGGTAGATTGCAGAGTCTTTAATTAAAACATTCAGACAAAGTAGATCAAAGCTGGGTGAAGCCTGCAAATGTATTGAATGCCATATAACTCAACAGTAGAGCACATCTGATCCCAGGTTCAGTCTCTGGTTTAAATAATCTCACGTAGCAAGAGCAGGAAAGATTTCTCCTGCAACACTTAAATGCAAGCAGGAATGTATTCTGGAGATATCACTATAGTCTGTTTTGGTATACGCCTGTTCTTTATCTTATAGAATGATGACCTGTAAAACCACTTGTGCTTGGCAGACTTTTCAATGGTATTTCAATGGTATGACTGTGAATTTTTTTTCCCCCCAGAACAGAGTTTTTAAAAGCCTGCAATCTTAACAACTCTCCAGTTGGCCTGCAGTGGCAATAAGTTGCTTAATTAAAAGGTTCTAAAAGCCCAAACATCTGCATTCAGAATCAAGCCACACAATAAACAGCAGAAACATTATCAGAACATTTTGAATTTATTGGCTTTCATTTATTTATGAAATTGGGCAGATAGGAAATGATTGGGATGGGTGGGTGAGAAGTGTTCATAGAAACAAATTTGGTGGTTGGTGCTAAAGAATGTGTTATTTTTAGATGTTTCATTGATGCCTATCTAAGAAAAAGACATAGTGGGTCTGGCTTTTTAGATAAGTTGCATGGATATTTATTAAAGGCAAGATGATAAATTAATATACCTGGTTTATGTGTACAGAATAGACAATTTGCTATTCTCTCTTTTAATCAGGCTGAACTTCTTGTCTAGACAGAATTTTTTTCTCGTGTACTGCCCAGAATCATTTGCTGAAATAGGTGGCTATAGAAATCAAATAAATAAATAAAATAAAAAGATCAGGACATTTCATGTATGCATGTAAAGATACATTCTGAATCTGGGTGCATTTTTATCTCCCATCTTTAGCTGTACCTTCAATTTTTACTGGGATTCTCAACCCAGTCAGTTATATGCAATCACATCTCCAAGACTCCCATGTCTTAGTAGGATGAATTGTCTTGACAGAAATATTCTGATCTTGAATTTGGTTGTGCTTTAAGAAGTGGATCTAGTTTCCTTTCCAATTTCTATCACAGCAATCTCGTCCATTTTTGCACCGTGTCCACTCTCAGCTATAGTGACCAAAAATATGACATTATGACCCAGAATTAAATACATTCTATTTGCATATAGCATCAGACTCAAATAGGTAAATCACAGGGTCAATTATTGCATGTCTCCCCCCCCCTCTCTCTCTCTCACACACACACACACACACAGAGAGAGAGAGAGAAACCTATAATCCAGTTATCTAGTTGCTCAGAAAAACGAAGTGTCTTCCACCATCGTAACTAAACTTAATACACTTTACCAATGGAGCAGAGCTCTCCCATCTCCTGGAAGTTACTTAGTCCTGAGTCACCTCAAATTTGTACCTGGTTTTTCAATGCACAGTAGAATACAATGCAGCTAAATTTTGGGAAATGCTTCTTTGGAAAAAGTATTGTACCTGAGATGATTTAAGGCACGGATATCAAACTGCCGGCCCGCGGGCTGGTTGCATCATACAGAAGCCACACCCACCCCAGCTCCGACAATGCAAAAAAAATTGCGATACATCGCAATACGTCATGTGACATGCTGAGTTTGACACCCATGATTTAAGTTGACCTGAAAACTATCATTTCATGTTTCAGGCAGAACCCTACAACAAATATAAGAATGGCGAATCTCCTGTGTAGCTTTCTGTGCAAACAAATCCATTAGTACATCAATGTAATGTAATGTAATGCCTTCTTAAACACACAGAGAATCCCAGTGTTAACTACTGGGTGAAAAACTACTGAGTGGCATTTTGGAGAAAACATTTTGGGCTGAAATTTATTTCAAAAGAATGTGAAGCCCAAGACTCAAAGCAGGCTACCAGTCAGTCTCAAAGAAAAGAAGGGTCTATGGTTGGCTCTGACCCAATAAGATGAGAGTGGAATATGCCATAGACATACAAGACAGCACAAAGCATAAACAAAGGGGGAATATTTATGCTATGTATCATCCACCTGTGGAACTCATTACTGCAGAAGGTCAATGGGTCAAACAACGCATCTGGATTTTCAAAGGTCTGGAGGGAACTGTGGTCATCAATAACATCTGTAGTTATACAGGCAAAGATAATATTATTCTTGCTTCATAATTCATACTGTCAGCTGATGGTTTACAGCGGATGGCCAGAAATCTTAGTTCTGTGTGGCATTGCACAAATTGGCCTCACATTTGCTGCTTCCCTTGAATAAGTAAATAAATTATTATTTGGAATGGTGTATTCTATCATTTAAGTCTCTTTACATGTAAAAGGCATCAATGTGGGACAGATTAATCTGAGTTGTAAACTTGTAGGACTCTAGAACTAGGTGGAAAAAGCTCACTCTTTCATAGCACATTAACAATTGGTGATTGTGTTTGCTTGCCTCTTAGAACTTTTTGTAAGAATGATTAGAAGTGCATACTTATTGCTTGATGTACAGCTATCTGTCTGCTATGGCTGTATGTCTGCTAGCTGAACTTATGGATCCTATTTCCAATTTGGATTGGTATAATCCAAGCCTATTCCCGAATAAAAAATATTTTCATTTATCCCAATGAGGAACTAAATGTTAAACAAATCTGAATTCCAGGCAAAGGGATGTACTCTTGGAATTATTGTTCCCTGTGACTATGAAAGGAAAACATCATGCAGCTAAGGGATACAGAAATGATTCAAATCAACTGCATTGATTTTACTCTATTTTAAACAGAGAAGTTATAACTACCTTGTATCTCAAGCAAGTAACTTGCTTCCAAACATTTCAGAATGATTGATTCTTTTACTTCTAGGTAGATTTTTAGATGTTGTTTTTATAATCAAATGGTATGTTCCATCAGATGACTCATAAGTGACTAAGGACGACCAATGAATGTGAATATGACTTTCCATATAAGATAAGATAACCTTTATTGTTATTTTTATACTGTGGGCACAATGGCATGCATCAAAAATGAAATTTAGTTGCCCGCTCTCAAAGTGAAACACATACATGACACATACCTAAACATACTATGAACAACATATGTATAGACCCACATCCCTACATATATGTAGCAAATAAATATTAAATATTGTCCATCTTGGATATATAATGGAAGGAGGAAGCTGGAGAGTTCGCAAGGTTAATGCTGTATGGAATGAAAATCTGGCTGAATCTGGATGTTCTGCTACAGATACCTCGGAGCCTCCTCCCAGAAGGTAACAAGGAAAACAAGTCGTGAAGAGGATGTGTAGTGTCCCAAATAATCTTACGGACCCTGCTCAAGCAGCGCTTCTGTGCTGTGTCCTAGATGGGAGGGAGGGAACTACCAATGATCTTTTCGGCCATCCTCACCACTCTCTGCACCGCCTTCCTGTCTGAAGCAGTGATGCCTCCAAACCAGACTGTGATGCTGTATGACAGGATGCTGTCGATTGTCCCCCTGTAGAAAGTGGTCAGGACAGGGGAAGGAAGATGTGCTTTTCTCATGCGGTGCAGAAAATGCAGATGCTGCTGTGCCCGCTTCACCAGTTTCTCACTGTTGAGTGACCAAGTCAGCCTACTCGTTAGCTGCACACCCAGGAATTTGATGCTGGTAACTATCTCCACAGGTGAATCATTTATGCACAGAGAAGTGTGGCTGCACCTGCCTTTTCTGAAATCAACAATGATCTCTTTGGTTTTTCCGGTATTTAAAACTAGGCTGTTTTCCTTACACCAGTTCACCAACCCTTCAAGCTCCTTGCGGTAAGCTTCCACCTTGTCATCCTGAATAAGGCCCACTACTGTTGTATCATCTGCAAACTTCACAATATGGTTGGTGGCAAACCTAGCACAACAGTCATGGGTCAACAGAGTAAACAGCAGCGGACTTAAGACACAGCCCTGAGGAAAACCTGTGCTCAATAAAATGGTATTAGAGGTATTTGTTCTAACTCGCACATATTGGGGCCTGTTGGTAAGAAAATCAAGAATCCAGTTGCACAAAGGAGGGTTTAAGCCTAAAAGGCCCAGTTTGTCTACTAGATGCTGGGGAATGATTGTGTTAAACACCAAACTGAAGTCGACAAACAGCAAACGCACATGAGCATTTCTTTCCTCTAAGTACTTCAGGCTCAGATGGAGAACGGAAGAAATAGCATCCTCCGTAGAGCGATTTGGTCAGTAGGCAAACTGAAGCAGGTCAAAAACTGGCGGGAGGCTAGATACAATAGTGTCCTTTATCAGCTTCTCAAAGCATTTCATGATGGTGGATGTCAGTGCAACCGTACGGTAATCATTGAGGCCTGTAACTGTGGACTTTTTTGGCACTGGCAAGATGATAGCCATCTTAAAACACGATGGGACCACTGCCTCCTGCAATGAGAGGTTGAAAATATCTGTGAGAACACAAGCCAACTCCCCTGCGCATTCCCTGAGGACACGTCCAAGGATGTTATCTGGGCCTGCTGCTTTCTGAATGTTAACTGTCTGCAGTGTTTTCCGGACAGAGGTGACATCAAAGCTTGGCACTTGCTCATCAGGATGGGCCACTGCTTTCCTAGTAGGAGTGCTATTTGATGCCTCAAATCTACCAAAAAATGTATTCAGTTTGTTTAGGAAGTCTGTGTCATCCTTGCATCTCGATGGAGCCACCTTGTAATCTGTAATGGCCTAGATCTCTTGCCACATTCGCCTGGTGTTTGTTGGGTCCTGAAAAAAGTTCTGAATTTTCTGGCAATGGGCTTGCTTTGCTTTCCCCCCTTTTATGGCACTTTTCAGATTTTCTCTGGCTGTTCTAAGTGCCAACATGTCACCAGATTTAAAAGCCACATTCCATGCTTTCAGCATCTTGCGGACCTCATAAGTCACCCACGGTTTTTCATTTGCCCTCACAACAATGCTTTTCAGGACATCTTCTATGCACTTTTGGATATATGCAGACATCATGGTGGCATACTCCTCAACATTTGTATGTTGGTTATCAGTAGCTGCTTCCTTAAACATGCCCCAATCTGTGCACTCAAAGGAGTCTTGTAGTGCTTTTGTAGCTCCCTCTGTCCAAACCCTCACCTGCTTTACTGTAGGTTTCATTCTGACTAATAAAGGTTTATTTGCTGGAATAAGCAGCACTGAGAGATGGTCAGAGGAGCCCAGGTGAGGGCAGGGGATAGCTTTGAAAGACTTCTTGATGTTGGAATAAGCAAGATCCAATGTATTGTCCCCTCTGGTTGCAAAGTCCACATATTGATGGAAATGTGGCAGGGTAGCTTTCAAAATTATTTGGTTAAAGTCACCCACTGCAATAAATGCACCCTCTGGGTGAGTAGTTTGTAAGACACTGATGGTATGACACAGAACCTTCAGGGCCTCTTCTCTGTTTGCATCAGGGGGGATATACACAGCTGTGATAATGGTAACAAAGAATTATCTATTTAGGCAGATAGAAAGGTCTGCATTTGATGGTCAGAAGTTCCACATCTGGGGAGCACAGACTTGAAACCACTTTGGCATTATTACACCATCTGTCATTTATATAAAAACAGACACCCCCTCCCCGGGATTTGCCACTAAGAGCTGTCCAGCTGAAATGTTGAAAATCCCATCAAGCTAACAGCACTATCTGGGACAGAGGGCTTTAACCAAGTCTCTGTTGCAATAATGACACAGCAATTTCTCACCTCCCGATTTGTCGTTAAATCCAGCCTCAAGTAATCCATTTTTGGTTCTAAGGAGTGAGCATTTACAAACAAGATGGAAGAGACATTTTGTAAGGTCCAGCTTTTAGCCTAGATGTTAGGCCTCCATGCTTGCCATGCTTCCTTTTATGGTCACACCTCCTCCTTTTCTTCCGAAGATAATTTTGTTTAATTTGGGGGTAGAAGGGCAGGTAGGATCAAGTTGGTTGGAAAATATTAGTGACATAATACTTTTCTTCAAGAAAAATGGACTCTTAAATGTTCAATAAATTATTAATGTAAACATAAATATTTTTTTTCAATGTAGGTTGCTATTCCATTTGACTGTTTTCAAATCAGATTATAGCAATAACAGCACTTAGACTTATATACCGCTTCACAGTGCTTTACAGGCCTCTCTAAGTGGTTTACAGAGTCAGCATATCGCCCCCAAAAACCTGGGTCCTCATTTATTGACCTCAGAAGGACGAAAGGTTGAGTCAACCTTGAGCTGATCAGGATCGAATTGCTGTCAATCAGCAGAATTAGCCTACAATATTGCTTTCTAACCATTGTGCCACCACGGCTCAGTTATATTATACTTTTCATGTATGTATGGATGTGTGTGTGTGTGTGTGTGTGTGTGTGTGTGTGTGTGTGTGTGTGTGTAAAACAATAAAGCAGAATTATAGCATATCAAGTCAAATCATTATTACAGTCATAGACCAGCATAAAAATTTATATCACAGTTGGCCTAGAGATCCGAAGGGAATCTTATTTCTTTATACTGAATTCCATAAAGAGTCCATTTTCCTGCACTATAAAGGCTAATGTGGGAGGATGACAGAAATGTAAGCATAAGAAAAGCCTGATTGTCAGATTAAAGGACAATCTAGTTCTTTATCCAACTTCCAATAGTGACCAATCGGAAGCCCATAAACAGAACATCAAGGAAATAATTTTCTTCCGTTGTTCTTCTGCAGTTACTGATAATGAGGAACAATCATAATTTGTAGCCATTGGTGCATATGCATTAGCCATTGTCCAATCCTTTAATAACCATAATTATCAAGCAATCAACATTTGTGATACAACAACTGAGTAGAAATACGTATAGGCAGAATGTATAAACCTCTTTATTTTCAGAATAAGGAAAGTAGTCCAACTGCCAAACACTGCAGGCTATAGACAGAGATACATAGGTGTATTTAGACATACATGTAATTGCCCATGCCACTGATTTCTGGAATATTTGAAGCTTCCAATGGACCTCTACTGTATAGTGCTTTACAATGGTTGAGCTACGATGTTACAAGTCATGAATGACTGAAGGACACCTCAGTCCAGGAAAGGGAGATTGTGCATCATCCTTGAATGAGAAACTACAACCCCATCCAAGGTCAAAGACAGAATATCTGCAGAACCAGGTGCCACCAATACCCACAGCTATTCAGTCTTGATAGGATTGAGTCTGAGACTCATCAATTGCTGTTTTGAAGGTTATAGTTCTTTGGATTACTGACCTACAATACTATTAGAAATAAAATGCATTTAATGTTAACAGATACAAATCACACTTAATGGACATGCTTTTCCTATTCTGAAATACCATATTAATATTCTGGCACTACTGATCTCAAACTGCAGAAAATAACATCAAAGCAGTAATGAAAAACAGACATATCATTGTTGTGCATTCTTAAAAAGTTAGGGGAAACATCCCAACATAGACTGGAGTGCCATCTTCTTATCTGGAACAAGATATTTTTGAAACTCAGTCATATTCATCCAACCTGCCTGGATTGCTGCTTTTAAGTATTCTGTGAACATATGAAGGGGCCTTATATGAAATCTGCCTAGCTCAATATACTTTGACTGAGGTTAGAAGATAAATTCCATTTCTGTATTTGAATTCAATATGTCAGAAATTGGAATTTCTTACATACAAAATATAGGTCCTACCATTGGATAGGATTATTCCCAACCTAATTAGGTTGGGATTGGAGAATAACTTGAGTACCAATGAAATTTTACATATAGAAGACACTTATATATTATATAACTGATTAATTGATTATATGCCATCAGGGTGTTAGTGATCACATAAATAGATTTTGTCCATGATGATCTGTCTCTAACTTGGTCTTTCAGATCTTTGAATGGTTGCTAAAGTTCAATAATACTTACTTCCTACTGATTTTTTTGATGATTTAAAGGCAAAAATACGAAAAATGACCTGGCAGAGGAAAAAAAGCTAGAATAAGATTGAAAAAGATTGGGGTTCTGATCTATATATGAGATCTAAAATAGAATATATATAAATAGATAGAATATGTATTCTGAACACAAGACATTGTAACAATTTGAGATAAAGAAAATTTTGGTCATATAAAATCTAGAAATATGTTGAAATAAGAATATTATATTGTCATTAGATGGGTAAGATAGATGGTAGAAGTTATATATAAGGTGTGTATTTTAAATATTAGAACGTATAAGCAGTTGGGATAAAGGAATTGTGTTTAATTAAAAATTTGGAAAAATTAAATATTAAATATAATCTGAATGTCTACAAATAATTAAGACTTGAATTTAAGATACTGTTATGAGTTGAGACAAAGGTTAAGTAAAACTTAAAAGTATAAGTACTAATAATTAAATTTGTATATGGGTTTGTGGTATAAATGTTGGTGGTTTATTTTTAATTTTTTTTCTCTTTCTGAAAAGGAAGAAAGGAAGGAAGTGAAAGGAAGAAAAGAAAAAAAAATATTAGCTCCAAATGTGAGATAGGAGACTTAGAAATTGGGATCATTTAAAACCTGGAAATGATAAAGATTAAACGTCAAACTTGAATATCAATGGCAAATTAAAGTTAAGAAAAACTTACTAGGTTATTGTCTAAAAGGTGGAATGTCAAATTAATTAAGATATGTATAAACTGAAGATTATTGATGAATATTAGAAAGGTATTTTTTGTTTGATTAATAGAATAAGAACTGTATTGGTTTGAACATGACAGTAGATATCATGGGGGAAAGAGAAGGAATTAGTTTGTTGTAATAATTTGAGATTGGTACTGATGATATTTAAATGTAATGGAATTACTGTGCTCAGCCGCCACGCTACTTTCCAAATATGTAAATGTAATATTGTAAAATTAATAAAAAACTTGAAACAGAAAAAAAATACTGACTTCCTACATAGGGACAACAGTGGTGTTGCCATAATATGACTAAGGCTTACTTTTTTCTTGTGGTGGAGTATTTATAGTACCCTTTCATTAAATGTTGGTATTACAGAAGAATAATTTCTTCCATAGTGCATGCAAGAAATCTATTGGTGTGTCATGAAAAATAACATAATTTATATTATTTAATATTTTTTTTTCTTCAGAAGAGCTCAAAGCAACATACATAATCCTATTATATACTTAAAACAACTCTGCAAGGTGAGAGACTCTGATTTGCCCAACTCGGTCTATAAAACCTGGATTGTTTCTCTAAACATTTTATGGCTGTGAATTTTTTCAATCAGAGTTTGCTGAAGCCAAATAATTTTTGCCATGTCTCTGTTTTGAGTTATTGGGTGTGATTGGATGACATGGGTATTACTGTGGCGTGAATGCCACTAAAATACTTTTTTTTTCTCAAAGAGGACATGTTTAGAACAATGGCTGACACAGAAATAGAGCAGAAAGGACACTTACACTCTCTAGAAGTAAAGCCTTTGGACTATGAAGGTAATGGATGTCTCCAAACATTAACTGTGAAAATTACTCCAAACTTTCACTCAGCTGAAAAGTTTCAGTCTCAATTGGCAGGAATACTATTGTATAGAAGTTTAAAATTAAGTCTTTTCTAAAAAAAAAAAAAATAAAAAAAAATCTGGCATTTAAAAGAAGCATCCTCACTCACAGGGAAGCTTCTGCTCACACATATAGGAAATGCCTCTTCTAATATCTGTTTAGCTGAACAAACTATTTACTCTAGTAGGCCACATGTGGTCAGTCAGTTAGTAGAGAAAAGATTCATAGCCTAGATTTTTGTTAAGGAATTTTGAGGATCTGGGGGCTTAATGGATAAATTTTCTGACAACAATATCCCCAGTGATTAGGATAATTAATTGGTCCTAGTTTTGGGTGAGCAAGGTTTCAAAAGGATATAAAGGATACATTCAGCCTTCAGATATGTCTTCATATATAAGACCCAGTAGTCCCAAAGATGCTTTTTCAAAAAGCAACTGGACTTTCTTGTTTTTTTCTTGAAGATGTTTCACTTCTCATCCAAGAAGCTTTTTCAGTTCTGGCTGAATGGTGGTAAATGGAAGGATTTATATATCTTAGATGTCATCTAGTCATTAGCACTCTGAAGGACTTTTAGCAGTCCCAAGACCCATTTGCACTCTGATTTAATGTGTGCCAATGTGCCCACAGTAAAAAAAAAATGACAATAAAGGTTATCTATCTATTCTATTCAGGTGACCCTGAAGGTATTGAAAAACCCGCAAGTAGCCTCAAGGATTCTCAGAGAGCAAGCTAATAACTGACCT
Source organism: Crotalus tigris (assembly GCF_016545835.1). Lineage (NCBI taxonomy): Eukaryota > Metazoa > Chordata > Lepidosauria > Squamata > Viperidae > Crotalus > Crotalus tigris. Next base: position 480,928 of record NW_024097206.1, read on the forward strand.
TCAGAGTGGTAACAACCAAATGACTGCTAATGTCTATAAACCCTTCCATTCCCTAGCATTCAGCCAGAACTGAAGAAGCTTTTTGGATGAGAAGTGAAACATCTTCAAGAAAAGCCAAGAATGTCCAGTTGCCTTTTGAAAAAGCACCTTTGGGATAACCATGACCTGGTTGATTGAGAATCCCCGTAGACATTAGACCTAGTGTCGTGCCCTGCAAGGCCTAGTCGCATTCAGCCTGGTCGGAGTTGACACTAGTTCACCACCTGGCAAGGCCTTGATTACCTGCTCCTAATGCGTTGCTGCTCCGAGTGTCGCTGCTATTGGTCTCCTGTCAGGGATCACCATCATGAAGCGCCTGCCTAGGATGACATCATCAAGGTGCGCCTGGCTATTATGATGTCAGCAAGGCATGCTTGGCTGTGATGATGTCATCAAGGCGCGGCGGGCCGCAACGAAGGGCCTCGGCTGCAGAGAAGGGCCTCGGAGAACGCCTCACCGGGCTGACAATCTTCTATGTGAAACCAGCCAGTTTCAAGGGGCCGCAACGAGTCGGTGGGCCGCAGCAGGCAGCGGGCAGTGTCCGGACCTATTGGTGGTCTACACGTTCCTGTTTACTGGCTTACTTGCTGAGAAGCTCAAATAGGACGGTTTGACACCTAATAGTTACTGTTCATGCAGGAACTTACTGTAAAATAACATTTACATTTAAAATATGATCCAAAGAGAAACCAGAGTATTTTATTATTTTTAAAGTGGGCCCTATTTATGAAATCCACTGAAGTCAATGGATTTGATAGCTATTAATCAAAACCTACATTCCTGATAATATATTTCTCTTTCTGTCACCATATTTTTAACTCTGGGCAGAAAAACACTTTCACACCACTTAGGAATCTTATTTTTACCCTCCACAATCCCCTCACCAACCCTCCCTCCTTTATGGGCCTTTTGGCAGGCAAGCTTTAACTTTCAGGCTGAGCAGGTTGCATTTACTTCTTTTTAAAAATGTATTACGTAGCGTAGTGCAAAAGCAAAAGGATGGTGATGGGAAAAAAAACAATAAAGCTCCAATCCAATTTTAAATTCCAGCTCAACTAAACACTCAAATTAACTTTTGTCAGCTCCCATCTGCAATAGTAGAATAATTATATTCAAGAATTATATTAATAATGTATGCAAAATACTCTGAACATCATAAAATGCAAATAAAAGTATTGCCATGAATTTTGAGTTAATAAATGGGTAATATTTCTGCTTTGCTTCCATAGTCAATAATACAGAAAGGAGTGTTTATAATATTTAAAGAAGAAACAAGAATACTGGTAGACATATTGGAGAAAAACCTGGGTTTAAATCCGGGTTTAATAGTTAGCTCTAGTCTAAAGTTTATAAAAAGATTTCAATTTGTAATCTTTAAACTTCAAGAGCTTCTTATGGCAGGCTATATCCTAAAAAACCCTACACCCAATTGGCAAAATCTAATTCTAATCTCATCGATAACACACAATAATGTCTGTTATATAAAATAAAAATAAAAGCAGAGTCCAGCTTCCTTTCAGGGTCTCTTCCAGATGTGAAGACTGCAACTCCCAGAATTTTGCACCCAGCATGACCTTTGCTAGGAATTAATTTAGAAGGAGCCCATGATGAGGAAGGAAGGCATCATGTTTAAGACTGAAACTGGATTCAGCAGTCAAGAGAACTTCAAACCAAAAAGCTCTAAAGGTGCTTGAAAGGAAGGCTCATAACCTGGGTGTCACAGCATAAAAGTTTGCTGAGTGACATCATAGCCAATTGAGCTAACTGAAAGTAGTCCCGGAATAATAGAGGAAAGAAAGTACATACGAGATAATACAGGTTTTTAAATATTCTGGCTCAACTGACTTTATATTTATCAGCAACATCTTGAATTCACCTTGGAAATTATTTTAAATTAGCATAAAGTCAAGGACTGCTAAAGTCAACAGCCTGACAGGGTTGCAAAAATGGTGAGTGTAATTTCAGGCTACATCTACAGACGTATGGATTCCAAATTACATGTGAGTATTATTCTATTTTATACTAAGTTAGTTGCCTTGGAAAATGGATTCCATTTTGGTACTAAGGTACCTTGTAAGAACTCTGAGAGTTTAGAATATGCTCAGAGGAAAGCAACAAGGATGATCCAGGATAGGAAAGTGAATTCTGTGGAGATGTTTGAGAGACCTTGAGATGTTTCATCTTCAGAAAAAAGACTAGGGATCATGTACCATTCTCAGGTACTTAAAAGGATATCAAATATAAGAGGGGCTACAGAACAGTGTATTTAAGAAAGAAGAATATTTTCTTAACATTCAACAATTTAGGGGGGGGGAATTCTTAAATAGTGCAATTCATCAGAGGAACCTGTGGTGGACTTTCCGTCACTAGAAGTGTTTATTTTATTCATTAGAATTTTATGTTATTATTATTATTTTACATAAGGTACAACTCAGGGCAGTGAACATATCTAATTCTCCTTCCTCTTCCTATTTTCCCCATGACTATCCTATGAGGCAAGTTGGGCTGAGAGAGAGACAGTGTGTGTGACTGGCCTAAAGTCACCCAGCTAACCTTCATACCTAAGGCAGGACTAGAACTCACAGTCTCCTAATATCTAGGCCAGCGCTTTAACCATTTCACCAGGTTCAAACAGAAGGACCTGGATGCTTGTACTTGGATTCTTGCCCAGAGTTGGAGACTGAGCCCCCTGCCCTAATGGCCCTCTTTCCTCCCTTTCTACAAAAACTAATTGTAAATCAAATCACAGGCTTGACCGTTCAAGTCAGCTTTTCTAGAGTGCGCCTACCTACAAGGCTTCAACCAAGGGTCTATTTTAGCACCTGCGCCATTTGATTTCTATATCCATGATAAGGTGGCCGAGCTCCTAGAAGCAATCTTTCCCCAAATGTGCAAAAATAAAAAAAAATCTGGGGATCAGTGACTTTAAACCCGGGAGTATGGGTAGTAACCGAGAGACTGAGGGCGGAGGAGATAAATCTACCTCTTAAAGGCATAGGCAACGAACACACAAATGCCTGAACACACTTAGTTGTTGGCCGGATAAGGACTTGCTGGAGCGATTCCCCCCCCCCCGCCCGCCAAGAAAGCCAGTCTTTGTCACCCATTCAGACAAGCGCGGGAGGAGGGGGGTCCTTCCACAAAGACCTCCCCCTCGTCCCTCCCATCTCATTCACTTGCAAATCGCCGGGTGCCTGGAAGAGGCGATTTCTCTTTCCCCCCAGCCTTTAACCTTCCTCTCGGAGGCTGCAGTTCTAAGCGGCGCGGCCGAGAGAGCAGCAGCAGCCGCCGCCGCAGCAGCAGCAGCAGCAACGGGAGCGTCCAGTAGCTGCGCGTCTGCAAGGGACCGGGCGAGGGATCGTGCCCCTCTTCTTCTTCTTCCTCCTCCTCCTCCTTATTCTCTTCTTGTTCGCCTTCCTCGTATTCTTCTCCCCTTCAGAGCCTGGCGAGGGCTGAGTGGGCATTGCATCGAACCCGCCCCCCTCCCCAGAGCCCTCTGCCTTGGCTCCCCCTCCTTCCTTCCCCCCCCCCCCACTAAAGGCAGAGTTGTAAAAGGGATGCTGGGCGAGCAAGAGACGGAAGAGCCCCGGTCCAAGAAAGTCGCCGCCGCACCATCAGCCGCCGCAGGAGCAGAGGAGGCGGAGAAAGGCAGCCGGAGTAGCGGCGCCGTTGCCACCGACGCCTGGCCGCGTTTCCTGCCCGGCTTTGTAAACTGAGAGGCTCAAAACCATCCTTCGCCTGCGCTTCCCCACGGTAAGGCTGGGACAAGCTGAGGCTTTGAGCTTCGGGAAAGCCGCCGCCGTCGCCCCCCCCCCCCAGGTCCGCGGGAAACCTGCCGGCAAAGTGGCTCCTCTTCCCTTTGGGGTGGCGTCGGCTTCTCTCTTTCTCTCTCTCTCTCTCTCTCTCTCTCACGCCGTCTCGCTCCTCTCTCTCTCTCTCTCTCTCTCTCTCCCTGTTTATTTGTTTGTTTGTTTGGGCTGCCGTAAAAGCTCAGCCCTTCCTGGTTGTTTGCAAAAGTTGGCAGGTCCGTTAGTCGGGGGGGGGGGGGAGCAGACGAGGAGCCGGGATTCGCGCACTGGCAACGCAACGCTCTGGAAAGCTGGGGAAAGGCAGCGCGCCTGCTTGGCGCACGGATAGGGTGGCAATTGGATGCGCGAAATTAATGGGCTCGTTAGGAGGAGTGCGGTCCCCGTCGCCTTAAGTAGAGGAGTCGGATGCCTTTGCCTGACTGCCGTTTGCGAAGCCGGCCGGATCCCGAGAAGCTCCCAAAAGCCTCCTCTTTTTTGCTGGCTTTTTTTTTTTCTTCAAAGAAAAAAACTTCTCCGGAGATCTGATTTATTTTTTTTTCCCCCTCTTCTGGGCCGAGGAAAGAAGGAGAGCCGGTGGTAAGGTTGCTGATTTAGAATGGATGCGCGGCTGAAAGAAAAGGTTTTCTGTTAGGAAGAGCTGGGAGGGAGGGAGGGAGGGAGGGAGGGGGAGAGAGAGAAAGAGAGAGAGAGAGAGAGAGAGAGAGAGAGAAATTGCTGAAGCCAGCGGCTAAACTACAACACCTCGTGCAGGTTAAACGGAGGAAAACATGGGGGGGGGAGATGTATAGATGGGCACTGAGGGATTCTAGAAAATGTTAGGGTGAGACAAAAATCTAGATATTGAAACGCAGTCTGTGTGTGTTTGTCTGTGTGTGTGTGTGTGTGTGTGTGTGTGTGTGTGAGTGTTTTAATTCAAAGGCTGGAGGAATTGCGGGATAGGTAAATGGCCCCGAGGTCAGCGGTTATGAATGAGGTCTTGACAGTGCTGCAATAAAATCCATATTTTATGGAGAGTTAAATGCAGCGCTTTGGAAGTGCAATTGGATAGTCGTAGATACGGTAACTCCTGATGACATTCAAGGATCATCATGAAGTGTAATGGCTAAGATTACACTCCGCTCAGAAGCACATCTGCTGCCTTTAACCAGAAAGGGATCAAGAGCACATCTGCTGTTCCTCCTCCAGAGATACACCAAAGAGGTCAAGGGATGTTTCTTTATGGCCCCTATTAAAGTTTTTTCTGGCTTCACATGGGAGAGAGAGGGAGACAGATGCTTTAGACCTTTTTCTAAGAGCGAGCCAAACTGCATGACTGAAAAGCAAATATCTTTAAACAGAACCAGTGTAGTTTTCCAGTCGGTTACTCAAGAAAAAATAGTTTGCTGGGTCATGCATTTATGGTGGAATCAGCAAATTACTCCGTAGATGAAACAACATTCCCACATGGTTCTTGCTTGCTGCGTTAAAAGTTCTGAGCAAGACATGCTTTATATTATGTGCAGATATGTCTGCAAATTTACATGAAAAAAAACGGTGCTAGATGTGGGATTACATTAAAGATATTTGCATATACTGTAGAAGCACCCACATGCAAATATTTCCCTGCCTTGCTTTTTTAGAGAGTTACTACAGAGGAGGTACAGTGGGAAAGTATTTGGTGGAAATGTGCATCTCTGAGCTTGCCAGATAAAAAATCCCCAGTCTTGCTCTCTGCAGGAGCTTTCTTTGGAGGTTGCGATGGCGCTGCCCTAAATCTGTGCCTTGAACTTTAAATGTTCTAGCAAATTGATTGAGAACTCCCTCTTCCTCTGACATGACAAGAATGATTGAGGACGTCAGCGTCTCCCTTCCCCCCCCCATGTCTTGCCTCTTTGTTTTTGAAGGGCACATCTTTTCCTTGGGAAGCAGGATGGGGAATCTGCAGACGAGCCTTGCTCTTCACTGTTTCTCTTTTAAGATACAAATGCGGATCTCTGTCCAGTTGCCACAGTGAGAGGAAGTGATTGAATGTGCTAATAAACAGCGGCAGGTCCCGAATCGCTTCCCACTGATTTTATCCCAGCCTTTGTCTGTTTCCTGGCATGTTTAGCCAGGCTTTTCTGCCCCCAGTTTTGAGCAATTGGCAACCCTAGTCCCTAGTTGTTCAGATACGAGAAGCAGAGGAGAGGTTCTTAAAAGCAAGTCAGTACTATTCAGATTGAAGGTAGCTTCAATCTTCTGCAGCCATTTGAGGGCTTTGGAAGTGTCCCCTTTAGGGATTAAAGTCCCGTTTCCTATTGATAATAGTTTTCACACTTGTGAAAAGGCTAGCCTATTCTAGATTGTGCTGATTAAAGATCTTTCAATGTGTGCAGTGAGAGCAAATCTCTTGCAGCCGAAAATTCTTCATCCCAATGGAGAGAAAGGTTAGAGCATTAAAAGATGAGGCACCAAAACCAGTACCAAGGAACCTATTGAAGATGTATCCCAGTTCCCTTTGCACGTGCATAGAATGAGTATCAGAAACTTGTATGAAAGTTTGAACAAATGTTTCACCAAAATGTTTTGCTTTTTTTGAAGAATTTTTCCCTCCTCATAACCTGCCTGTTCATATTTTGGGATGGAAATTTAAGGAGACCTCCCTTCCCAGTTAATTGTGATGCTGCAAATCTTGAACACATTTTATTTCATCATTTATTTTATGTATGTGATGTGTGTGTGTGTGTAGGGGGGAAGAGGGGGGGAGAGATAATCCAATATAGGTATATTTTAATGCCATGTTCTAATATTAAAGCTTATTTAGATAGCAACTTTGTTATGGAAGTTTATGAAATTTGAAGCAGCTAGCAAAACTGAAATTAATCCATTGGTCACAGCATTAACCTCACTGCCAAACCAAGCTTTAAATCATGATTTATGATCGTGCATTGGCATAAACATTAACCTGCCACGTTGCAATGATTCTGATGTGAGAAATTAACAACGTTGCCACTAAAGATTAGTAGAGTCAGGCTCCGATGTGAATTTTCTTTATATTTATTTATCAGGTGGGCATTGATATTTATTCATTTATTGATATGGATTTTCTTTATTTTCTTTGTTTATTGTTAGCCCACTTTTATTACTTTATAAGTAACTCAAGGCGGTGAACATACCTACTGCTTGCAGACCAGCTGTTTTGACTATGGTCTCAAAGCAGGCATAGTACACTTCATAAAGTGGAAGGAACACAATGGTTGCATTTGTGAGTTCACTTAAGCTATTTGACTTAGATTTGCACTTTGAATAAATGTTCTCCCTAATCTGTAAAATAATGGAAAAACAAAAGAGGGTTCTTATGTCTTGCCCTTTGGGATTACTGTTGGATACCAATCTAGTCTTCTATGTAGTTTTTTAAATAAAATTTGAGAAGGAAGCACTCTTGATGTGACTAGGATTCTACTGCTAATGTTCCCTTGGAGAACATATCTGTAGTTTTATGTATAAACACCTGAATGAGCAATCCTGTGGATTAGTAAACCAGTTTTCCTGTTGACTCAGTGCGTAAGTCAACTTGCACTTTATGGCTTTCAAATCTGAAAGGTTTTTAACTATTGGAATTTGACAGAATGAGATTTTCTTTCCTTATTGGCTTCTGTCTTGGAACCTTTCTCTGACTGAAGTGGGGATGTGAGGGTAGTGTGTGTGTGTATGTGTGTGTGCATGTTTGTGTGTGTGTGTGTTTTGACAAGAAATTAGTTCTAATTCAGGACCTGTAGATCTACCTCGTCTACAAAAAATGGTGTAAGAACAGATTATCAATACTTTTCCAAGCCTTTCTGTCCTCTGAATTATGAATCTTACAGGCAAAGAATCTATCCATTGCAAAGAATTCTTTAAAAATGTAATGGTAACATTTTCATCAAGATATTTTACTGGATTGCTAATTTTGAGCTAGGTTCTCAGTCTTGGTCATTTGCTTTTGAGAAAGATACCTTATCTGATCTTGATTAAATTATTTAGCATAATTTTCTTTTAAAACAATAAGAAGCTTCAGTATATGGACATGTCATTGAGTTCTGAAATGTCATGTTTATGCTTAGAGGTCAGCAAGTTTCATACAATTGTTGATCTTGGCCCACCTAGATATTTTTATTTAAATGGGTATAGAAGGAAGAACTACCAAATCAAAGTTATGAACATTTGCAATTGAATGTTGGTGGAAGGTGAAATTCATCTGACTTTTGCCATGGTGCTAGTTCTCTGGAAAAAGGATATTGACTTCATATTTCAATACAACTTGGAAGGCAAAATCAGAAAACTACATGTGAATTGAAATAGGTTATATGAGAAATGTTTATATATGGGAATGAATTATATTAACTATGCATGATTTATTTGATATTTTGGTATGTTTGTCCTGACCTACCTCCTTTTTGTCTCAGCTCCACCCACATTTTGAAGAATGAACTTCGGGATACCATTTATGGTTCTTAGATCAGGAACCTGCTATATGTTCTTAAAATAAAACCCAGAAAGCCAACTCAATTTAAAAACACACAATTTCTTAGTATCCAACAGATCCTTAACACAATAGTTGATATTTCTCTCTCTCTCTTTATCACACCACACATACACACGCACACACATTGTGTATATATACATACACACACATACAGTTTATATACAGTATATATATTTTCTAGGAACATTTCCAAATTAAGAGTCTTGTTTTTTCAGCTGTCCCCAAATATTCAAACTATTCCTTTCATGTAAGGTGAAGATTATTTTGAAGGTATCCTATGTTCTGTGCATTGATCCAATAAGTATCAGTTGGTCCTATATTTGTCCCAGAGACTATGAAATCCTAATGTAGTCAGCATGAATATTTAAGTTCCATGCATGTCATCTAGCAATAGATTCTCTTGGCATTTCAGATGCTTACAGATCTATTATGGGATGTTATGATAATATCAGTCAATGTGCAAAGGATTGATTTTATCTATAGGTGGATGATTATCAAATGCTTTATTGAAATCTAAGTATACTATGTCCACAGCATTTAGCTGATCCACTAATTTAGTCACTTTGTCAAATAATGAGATAAAATTTGCTTGGCATGATCTGTTTTTGACTAATTCATGTTTGTTACTGGTTATAACTTTGTTTGCTTGTAGGTGCTTGCTTGTAGGTGCTTACCCCTTTATGGATTACTGCCTTGTCGTGGCGAAGGGGCTTGCATAACTCAATGAAGCTATAAGCTATGCCGTGCAGGGCCACCCAAGACGGACAGGTTATAGCAGAGAGTTCTGACAAAATGTGATCCACTGGAGAAGGAAATGGCAAACCACTCCAGTATCTTTGCCATGAAAACCCCATGGACAGTACTAAAAGGAAAAAAGATATGACGCTGGAAGATGAGCCCCTCAGGTCGGAAGGTGTCCAATATGCTACTGGGTAAGAGCAGAGGGCTAGTACTAGTAGCGCCAGAAAGAATGAAGCAACTGGGCCAAAGCCGAAAGGACGCTCAGCTGTGGATATATCTGGTGGTGAAAGGAAAGTCCGATGCTGTAAAGATTTTTTCTCCATAGGAACCTGGAATGTAAGATCAATGAATCAAGGCAAGCTAGACGTAGTCAAAAAAGAGATGACAAGACTGAACATCGACATCTTAGGAATCAGCGAACTAAAATGGACAGGAATGGGTGAATTTAACTCAGATGACCATCAGGTATACTACTATGGGCAAGAATCCCTCAGAAGAAATGGAGTAGCCTTCATAGTCAATAAAAGATTAGGAAAAGCAATACTGGGATACAATCCCCAAAATGACAGAATGATCTCAATTCGAATCCAAGGAAAACCATTCAATATCACAATAGTCCAAATCTATGCCCCAACCACTGGTGCTGAAGAGGATGAAATTGACCAGTTTTATGAAGCCCTACAGCACCTTATAGAATTAACACCAAAAAATGATGTCCTTATCATCATGGGGGATTGGAATGCTAAGGTAGGAAGCCAAAAGATAATCGGAATAACAGGCAAGTTTGGCCTTGGAGTACAAAATGAAGCAGGGCACAGGCTAATAGAATTTTGTCAAGAGAATATGATGGTCATAACAAACACTCTTTTCCAACAACCCAAGACATCACCAGACGGTCAACATAGAAATCAGATTGACTATGTGCTCTGCAGGCAAAGATGGAGAAGCTCTATACAGTCAGTAAAAACAAGACCAGGAGCTGACTGTGGCTCAGATCATGAGCTTCTCATTGCAAAATTTAGGCTTAAATTGAAGAAAGTAGGGAAAAGCACTAGGCCACTCAGGTATGAACTAAATCATATTCCTGATGAATATACAGTAGAGGTGACAAATAAATTTAAGGAATTAGATCTGATAGACAGAGTGCCTGAAGAACTATGGATGGAAGTTCGCAACATTGTACAAGAGGTAGCAACTAAAACCATCCCCAAGAAAAAGAAATGCAAGAAAGCAAAATGGCTGTCTGAGGAAGCTTTGCAAATAGCTGAGGAAAGAAGGGAAGTGAAAGGCAAGGGAGAAAGAGAAAGATACACCCAATTGAATGCAGAATTCCAGAGAGTAGCTAGAAGAGATAAGAATGCCCTCTTAAATGAACAGTGCAAAGAAATAGAACAAAACAACAGAATAGGGAGGACCAGAGATCTCTTCAAGAAAATTGGAGATATGAAGGGAACATTTCATGCAAAGATGGGCATGATAAAGGACCAAAATGGCAGAGACCTAACAGAGGCAAAAGAGATTAAGAAGAGATGGCAAAACTACACAGAAGAACTATACAAGAATGAGCTTAACATCCCAGATAACCACAATGAGATGGTCATTGACCTCGAACCAGACATCCTAGAATGTGAAGTGAAATGGGCCTTAGAAAATCTGAGCAACAACAAAGTAGTGGAGGTGACAGTATTCCAGCTGAGCTATTCAAAATCTTAAAAGACGATGCAGTAAAAGTGCTACACTCAATGTGCCAGCAAATTTGGAAAACTCAACAGTGGCCACAGGATTGGAAAAGGTCAGTTTACATTCCAATTCCAAAGAAAGGCAATGCCAAAGAATGTTCAAACTATCGCACCATTGCACTCATTTCACATGCTAGTAAAGTTATGCTTAAAATCCTACAAGCTAGACTACAGCAGTATGTGGATCGAGAACTACCAGAAGTACAGGCAGGATTTCGAAGAGGAAGAGGAACTAGAGATCAAATTGCCAACATACGCTGGATCATGGAGAAAGCTAGGGAGTTCCAGAAAAACATCTACTTCTGCTTCATTGACTATGCTAAAGCCTTTGATTGTGTGGATCACAACAAATTGTGGCAAGTTCTTAAAGAGATGGGAGTACCAGACCATCTCATTTGTTTCTTGAGAAACTTATATGCGGGTCAAGAAGCAACAGTGAGAACTGGACACGGAACCACTGATGGGTTCAAAATTGGAAAAGGAGTCCGGCAAGGCTGTATACTGTCACCCTGCCTATTTAACTTATATGCAGAGCACATCATGAGAAAGGCAGGGCTAGATGAATCAAAAGTTGGAATTAAGATTGCCGGGAGAAATATCAACAACCTAAGATATGCGGATGATACCACTCTAATGGCAGAAAGTGAAGAGGAACTAAAGAGCCTCTTGATGCGGGTGAAGGAGGAGAGTGCAAAAGTAGGCTTGAAACTCAACATTAAGAAAACCAAAATCATGGCATCCGGCCCTCTCAATTCCTGGCAATAGATGGGGAAGAAATGGAGGTAGTGACAGATTTTATTTTTCTGGGCTCAAAGATCACCTCAGATGGGGACTGCAGCCAAGAAATTAAAAGACGCTTGCTCCTGGGGAGGAAAGCTATGGCAAATCTAGACAGCATACTAAAAAGCAGAGACCTCACCCTGCCAACACAAGTGCGTATAGTCCAGGCCATGGTTTTCCCAGTTGCAATGTATGGCTGTGAAAGTTGGACCATAAGAAAGGCTGAGCGTAAAAGAATTGAGGCCTTTGAACTATGGTGCTGGAGAAGACTCCTGCAAGTCCTCAAGACTGCAAGGTGTTCAAACCGGTCAGTCCTAGAAGAGATCAACCCTGACTGCTCTTTAGAAGGCCAGATCCTGAAGTTGAAACTCAAATACTTTGGCCACTTAATGAGAAGGAAGGACTCACTGGAAAAGGGCCTAATGCTGGGAAAGATTGAGGGCAATAGAAGAAGGGGACGACAGAGAATGAGATGGCTGGATGGAGTCACTGAAGCAGTAGGTGTGAACTTAAATGGACTCCAAAAGATGGTAGAGGACAAGAAGACCTGGAGGAACGTTGTCCATGGAGTCGCGATGGGTCGGACACGACTTCGCAATTAACAACAACAACAACAGGTGCTTGCAGATTTGTTGTTTAATTATCTTTTCCAAGATCTTTCCAGGTATTGGTGTCAAGCTGATTGGTCTTTCATTTCCTGGATCTGCTTCCCCCCCTCCTTTTTTGAAGGAAAAAAGCTGTGGTCCTCACAAATATTTCAAGGAATATATGGAATATATTAAACGCCAATAAAATACATTGTTTATTGGAAGAATTATCCTAATTCCCAAGTAAATAAATACATATATGCATCAGGCCATTGTATGGTAATAGAAGACTTAGTTATAATTGTTCTTTGATGCCATAAGAAATATTCCTATTCAAATGTATTCCCATTCAAACAACTAACCCCAAGATATTTGTTTTCTGAGCAATGACTTTCAATGGGAAGCTTAAAAATCAGAACAAAGTCTCTCTGAATAAAACCACCTCATTAAAAGAAATTAATGTTGGTTGGATTATGCTTATATTTTTGCCCCAAAAGGCAGAGTGATACAGAACTGATTATTTCATTTTCACAAGTGGATATATTCAGACTCAGCTTCCTAGCACATGTCTATCTGAGATGTGAATAGTCTATGTAAATGATACAGATTGAGCAAGAGAAGCAAGCAGAGCCACAAACATTTCGAATTTGTTTATGTCCGTATTATTTTGACTCTTCCAGTTTCCAATTTGGCAACTTATTGCCAAAAACCCACAATTCTAAAATCAACTAGCCAAAGAACACTTCAGAACAAGCAAAAGCTCTGTATATTTGACCACTTTTGGTGTCTTGACCTTTAAGAAACAGGATTTTCAAAGCCCTGTCCCACAGTAATATAGGCAGACAGTTTAAGGCAGGGTATAATGAGTAGACATACAGTATGTATTTAGTGCATTGTATTTAGTGTATTGTATTTAATGCCTTTTACTCAAGGGTTCTTTTGTCCTCTTGAATCACCTCCAAATGTATATGTTACATTTCCTACCTTCTCTTTATGTTGTATCTCAGGTGCACTGGAAGGGATGATTCCTATCAAACATGCTGTGCACACAGATGTCCTCCTCACATCTATCCTCACACAGCTTTCTTTTGAATGAACACAGTTGTAGCACTCTTTCCTCTCTGTATAGTGTTTCATATGTAAGAGCTGATTCTACACAGAGATCAAGCAAGCAATCCTCCAGAATGTATTCCCATCAACTACCACTGGTACTATACTGTTCCCAGGGTGGGGTGGGGAGAACTTTAAGGGTGGCATTTAATAAGATAAGAATATCCCATCTCTCTCTGTAAAAATTGCACATCTTTTACTGATGTCATTGAAAATAGTATGCAGATCCACACTGGTATTATGAACTTAACAATATACAAAGCTGAATAACCATCCGACAATCAAATAATTCTGCTTTTCAACCCATTCAAAATGGATTCACTCTAAGTGACTCTTCCAATATCTTCTCTAGCTGATTGTTTACGGCGACAGTTCTTCATTCTCCCTTTCTCCCTGGCCTGGAATCTTTTTCCTCTTTGGCTAGATTTCCAAAAGGCTTCTCTGTTTCTCCTCATGGTGAAATTCCAGCTCTCCAGCTCACATTGTCATAATCTCCAATGATGACTCTGGTATTCCTTGCACAAAGCCTTATGCTTGCTTTCCTTCACCTCTTGTTCATGAGTAAACTTTCTGCCAGTTCCTCTTTTTGTTGTCTCCTTTCATCAGAATTCTTTGAAGTTGCAGCATAACCACTTTCTCCACAACCTTCTCTGAAGAGGGAAGTTTGGAAATTGGACAAAAACTGTCCAGACTTGATGGGTCAAATGATGGTCCTTGAGAAGTGAGCAAACCACTACCTTATTAACACCTGGCAGAATCATCCCCTCCATCAAGGAAGAATTAACACTACCTGAGCCCAATCACATGTTCCTCTGGGGCAGCTTTGATCCACCTAAGGACATGGAACCAATACAGAAGTGACCAAACTAACAGCTACAAGGACCCTGCATTTCCTCAAGGTCAACAGGATCAAACTCTTTCCAGATAACCATGCAAGACTTAGCTCCCCTAGCCTTCTGCTGTGACCCTGCTTCAAGGCCAGATTCCAATGCAGAACTGTCTACACAGTGAAGAGCTTCTTTGTCTCTTCCAAAAACTAGCACCTACCTCTACCTGCCGTCTTGTATCCTGCAATCTGAGTGTAGAACTTAAACATTTAGCTATCCTTTGTCTTGCTTCCAAGATGCCTGTCCATCTCTCCCCTACCCCAAGCACATATATATGCATGGAATCAATGTTAAGATATTTTTTTGTGATTAATGCCTGAAACACCCAAAAGTCAAAATGATCTATAATACTTAGCACAGTCTACTTTTTCTATAGCTGTATAACCTCTTGCCAGGAAAATGATATACTGACCTGACTTTCCTTATATTCTGCTTGGTTTGGTGGAATTGTATATAAACCCATCCCCCAAAGGAGGAGGAGGAGGAAGAAGAGGAGGAGGATAAAGTTTAGACACTGTGGCTTGGAGGTGTTTATGGACCACATATTATATCTTTTGTGAAACACCAAACAATGTGTTAAGATCATTTATATAATTTGCTGAAGATGAGATGGGGAAAGTGTAATGTGTAACAGGAGTTAACTTTCAAATTTCAAGGTTTTGCAGATGCCACTGAAAATTACAAACACAGGAAGGTTCTGACTCTTCAGTGATTATTGTCAGTACAATGGCCTTTCTTCTGATTTCTTCTATTGACAAGTTGGCTGGAAACATTTTTTTTTCCTGTTGGAGAGTTTCACATTGGCATGACAGAATCATAAGGAACAGGTCATACAGAGATCAAACCTCACACTCACTAACACTGATGATGTTACCTAGTCAGATAATGAAACATCTGCAAGCAAACAAGTAACCTCAGAGGGTACCAATAGCTACACAGATCAACCCTAAGCTAGATATGTTCTCTTCTTTTAGAGCAGCGGTTCTCAACCTATGGGTTGCGACCCCATTTGGGGTCAATTGACCATTTTTCAGGGGTCACCAAAGGCGGCGATCTGCCATTTTCTCCCCTCCGGGGGCGGTGCCGCGCATGTGCACCGCGCATGGGGGCAGTGCCGTGCCTCCGGGGGCGGCCCCCGCATGCACACCACGCAGAGGGCAGCCCCGTGCATGCGCACCACGCGTGGGGGCGGCGCTGCGCCGCGCATGCGCATAACGTTTGTGTGACAGGGGTCGCCGTCACACAAACGTTGAGAACCGCTGTTTTAGAGTAATAGGGATTCAGGGTAAACCTACATTTTTTTTGTTCCATAGATTGTGTGTGGATCTGCAGAGCAACAGTTATTGCAATGAAAGCCATCAAACTCCAAAAGTCAAATTCTTTTCAAGTTTCAGCTCTGTTGATAGAAGCTCAGCAACAGCTCTGAGTATTATTAGCCCTGCTGGTTATTCTCCTTTTCATTTTCTCACTGATTAGCACACTGAGAAAAATAAAACACAGAAAAATACATCCCAAAGTCTAAAAGCCCATTCTGAATTTCTAAAAATGTTTGAAACCTTGGCTATAAATGAGAGTTTGGAGACTCAGATGTTCTCCATTCCTGTTCTTACACACTTGCCTCTCCTTGATTTTAGTCCAGACCACTATGAAAATCCTCAGGATTATGAGAAAACCATCAGTCTCCTTAGTAAGAAAAGTCCAGGACAGAGCTAGTTTAAATACCTGGAGGCAGCAGAAGAGAAGAGAAAGAACGGGAGAAAAATCACAAAATACAAAGACCTGCAAAAAACTGTGGCAAAAGAAAGCTAAAATACTTCCAATAGTAATAGGTGCCTTGGGAACAATCCCAAAACATCTGAAGCACCACTTGATCCCAAAACATCTGGAGCACCAAAGCATTGGCATGGACAAAATCATCAATCAAATGCAAAAGCTTCAGTTTACATACTGCAACAATACCTTTAACACCATCAAACATCATCTGCCTATCCCAGGTCCTTGGGAAGGACTTGATAGGTAAATAAAAAATACTAAATCCAGTCTAAACATCTGGCTGATTGTGTGACCAATCATCATAATAAATCACCATGACAAGACACAGTTCCATATCCCAAATACAGAAGGCTCGTTGGTTATATATCTTCCATCTGTTCAAGCTCAGATACTTGCCAACCTTGTTGTGTTTCAAACCAATCCATTTAATGATGCCCTTGCCTTTGGCAATATGGGGAGGCATTTATGGATGAATTAGGCTGCCATGCCAGAATGAATATTATAGTCAAAATGTAATGGATTTCATTTTAAATATAAAATACGCATCCTAGCCCTTCCAAATGTTGTCTTATGCTGTCTGTGCACATGATGTGCACACACACACACACACACACATACACACACACACAAAGACACAAGGAGAGAATGGGTGACAAGAACTATTCATGAATGCACCACTAGTGCTTGTTTAGCATCTTTGAATTGCTTCCTGCTAAAGTGATTTCTTTATCTCCTTACAACATTTACAATACCAGGCAAGATAATAGGTAGCGAATCTGTTCTGCATTTCCCATTTGTTTTGACTAACTGTGGTGTCAAATCGGGAATAGGTTAGAGAAAGACTCAGTTCAATAGAAGGAGACTGCAGATTACTAGGGGAATGAAAAGTCGAGATGTGGGCTTTTTCTGTTACAGCTTGAATGGGTTGTATTCATTATGGCTTTGCCTTAGCAACAAACAGTTCCACTTCTACCATTGGGAGCACCTCCTTTTCTCACTCGTAAGGTTTCCCGGCTCCTAAGATCTGCTAATGAGGACTGGGGAATCTTGAGGAATGGAATGGTATATACTGTGGAGGACTGCCGCAGGTCAACAGGTCATTCAACCTGGCCTCAGAGCAAAGCCACACCCCCATTTATGAAAAATCAATTTCCATTGGCTTAACTTCTCAATTACTACTACACTGCCTTAATTTTCTGCCCATAGATTCTAAGGGATATTCACTCATGACTAAATTGCATTCTAATTTAGTGAGAAGTATTAAACCAAAAAATAGTATGTCAGAAAGGCTGTGTGTTCCCAGTATTAGGCTGAAAACACACAGACACACTCACAGGGTACATGGGTCCTGCACTTGGCAATTCCAATCACAGATAAGAGGAGAAATCTGGTGGTTTTTTAAAAGTAAGTTACTAAACTCTCTGTGTAAATTTTCTGTGTTGCGAGCTGATCAAGATGATGGATGCTGGGATTCTGAGGTGATCCCCATACAGTGAGCATCCAAAGTGGTCAGAGATTCTGTTCTTGCTTGGCTCTTCAAAAGAATTCAGGCATCTTTCCACTGGCTTTTTGTATCTTTTTGAGCAGAGGAAAAACAGCAACTGACAGCTTTATCCAGAACATGTTACCTGGGAAGTAAACCCCACTGAGTTTGCATTTCTAAGTATACTTATTAGGAAATAAGACATATTGAACTCGGTGGCATTTAGCTTTAGGTATAGTTCAGGCAGCTGGATGTTGTAATCTCACTACTGTTTTCAAGCCTGTTATTCCTGAGCCAAAAAAAAAAAAAAATCAACCAGGAGTATCGCAAATGAAAACAAAATGAATGAAGGTTTTTTTTAAAAAAAATAAAAATAAATACACCTGTGGTTGTTAGGTATTTTATGTTTGCCGTCCTTTGTATATGCTTGCTAAAATTATGAAAATATTCATTAAAATTGAAAAAAAAAGGAATGATAAAAGGCAAGCCTCAATGTTTAGAACAGAAACTCAGGCTCCAGCCTAACGTGTCCATTTTGTTAGGAGCAATTCCCTTTAAACTCTCTGGGGCTTTTCCTAGATGTGCGTGAGATTATGCTGTAGGCAAAATGCCAAAAATTAATCCCATGCTAAATACGATTACAGGTTAAATGTTCGGAGGGTTGCAGTGCTAAGTAAAATTTAACATTATTTACTTCCAGATAAACCCTATTAATCTTTAGTGGAATTGCTTTTCAGGAGATGCATATAAGATTAAGGTTTTACCGCTTGCAGTAGGAAAGAGCCGTGTTGGGTCAACTCCTGTGTGTTCATTGCCTGCAAACAGGATTTGAACTTAGCAAGATTCTCTTGTTTTTGTATTAATGCAGGTAGTTACTGAAAATACAATATATCATAAGTGGTTGCTTAATGACAGCTTTAATCTCCATGAAAAAAATATTATCAAACTCAGAGACATTTTGGAATCAGGTAGCACCTACATTTAATAAAAGAAAAAAAACCTCAAAGGAACACATGGTATTATAGGACTGTGCTGAAAGCTGTTAATCAATGAGTCCAAGGCCAACTATTGCAAAAAACAAAAACAACCCACGCTAGCAACAAATTCAGATACTCAGTCCACCTTTTGCAGACCAAACCAAGTAAAGCATTTGCCTTATTTTGCCTATTGAAAAGGTTTGATATTCTTCAGATTTTAGTACTCTAGTGGCTGAGTTACTAGAAAAAATTGGAAAGGGTTTTAGGGCTGATGATGAGCATGTTATATCAGATGCAGTGGCTGGTGATCCATGAAAGATTATATAGTGATTATTCATTTTACTTCCAAAATTTTATCTGGATTCTAGGGTGCATGTTTCTGCATTCCTAGAACTTAAGGATGTGACCAGGTATATGTATGGTTAACTCTTTTTAACATTCAAAATAAAGCACATGCTTTCTTTTTGCTTCTAAAGCAAGCACAGGATTGCACAGTTATCAAAAGCTGTCCACACCTGAGCTGCCGAAAACTGGGTGATTGAAAGATTGCAGCGAAGGACTAAAGTTTTTCATAACACTTTGATACCGTTGATTGGTATTTGAAGCCATTTTATGGCAGAACAAATCAAGAGGCCAGTAGCTGCAGGAAGAGCTTGAGGAATTATGGAGCTGCATAGGTAAGAATCCCATTGATTTAAATGGGATTCATTTCTTAGAAGCAATGGACCAATCTGCCAAGGCCAATTTTAACCTATTTCTCTGATTTCTAATTGTAAATTATTTATTCAGTCTCTTTTCTTCCTTTGGTTAAAAGATCTGCATGAAAATTTATGTCCATTTTCATGCACTTTTCTTACATACAAATTGGTGTATTAATTAATTTCTTTAATTGTTAAAATGCACAATTGCAGTATGATATGAGTATCAGCAAAATGCAGTTTGTCTAAAGATGCATGAAAACCTGAACTGAACAAATTGATCCTCCTTCTCTACTCATCATAGAGACATATAGTTAAATTAAATAATGTAACATATATAATTATCATACAATGGTTTCCAAATATGTATAATTAACAATTCAGGATTGAATGTACAGGCAGTCATCTTTGATTGAGGAAGCAGGAACAGTGTTAATATTTCAATAGTTCAAATACTTCAAACTCCCCTGTTTGAAGGTCTGTTCATTCCAAATCCAGTTTCTATGTAATAACTGATCAACAAGAGTTTCCTAACACCAGTTGGCATCTCTTGTTGCTATTAAATGAATAGCATAAAAGGTGAACATGTTCCTCTTTAACTTATGGCATATGGTAATCTATGAAAGCATGAAAGAGAGCTGTAATTTAAACAGAAGTAAAATTCAAAATTTTACGTGAGACCTGACTTTGTAATTTTCAGATTGAAGTGGTGTATTTTATCCATAAATATAGGACAACTTTCACTGAAATAATCTGTGCATCATTGGCATGTGTGTGTTGCAGATATCTATTTTCTTTTACAGGTTTAATATATTCACACTTATATCTGCACCCAGTTCAGTAAATTGCAGCCATAAAAGAATGAGCCTAGAACTCACTGTGACATTTGTCTCTGCCTTTGAAATTCTGTACAACATTTTTGGCCATCTACAGTATATAGCGATGACTCTTAGGAACCACATAGTTATATTTTGTCTACGACAGTCTGATCCCAATCTGGTCCTTCAGGTTTTCTAGCAGTGTATCTGTTGACTGCTTTTTTAATATATTAGTTTTTATATTTTACATTATTAAAATTGTATGTATATAATTATTTACCGTAGTATGACTGCTGGTAGAGTGAAATTGTTTGACTTTCACTTCATCCCCTCTCATTTTATAAATGCCTTCAACATATCAAATGTTTAACAGTTCTGGAGAGCCAGTGAGGTGTAGTGATGAAGGTGTTGGCCTAAAAACAAGATACTGTGAGTTCAGGGCTTCTCTTAAGTATGAAAGCCTAGAGTCACTTTCATGTAAGCTGGGTGGCAGAGTATGATAGATAGATAGATAGATAGATAGATAGATAGATAGATAGATAGATAGATAGATAGATAGATGGATGGATGGATGGATGGATGGATGGACGGACAACCAGACCAGACCAGATCAGATCAGACCAGACCAGACCAGACGGCAGACAGACGGATGGACGGATGGATGGATAAAAGTTAGCTAGGTGATTTTGGGCCAGTCAGCCCAATTAAGTTCATAGGATTGTTGTGAGGAAAAAATAGGAGGCAGAAGTATTAGGTATGTTTGCTACTTTGAGTTGAATTAAAAATTATCTATCATCTGTTTGACTATCCGTCTCTCCATCCATTGGATAAAGCCCTAATAATAACATAGCTACTGTATTTTTTTTTTTTTTAGTGAAAAATTATGGCACCCTTATTTAGTGGCTTGTTGTCAGATTTTGGTGGTGCAGTCTTATGGAGCCTCTGAGAGTTTAGGAAGTTGCTGGCATTGGCCTGAATCTTTCCAGGGAATTTGGAAATAAGGCATTGAGTGCATAGTTTTGTACCATTCATCCCTTATTCTCCAGTTCCTGTTATTTATCTAGCTGATTCCGTTCAGATAACATTGGCCATACTTAAAAGCTCAGAGAGTGAATGATTTTGACATTCGAGGCTGTGCTACTTGAATGCCTTGGAGAATGGGGAAGGTAATTTTTTGCCATTTATCAATTCTAATCCTAGCTGAGCTCATGCAAATCATAGCTGATTGCAATTAACTTCCAAAGAGATTTGCTATGATGTCTCAGCACAACTTTCTTGCCGAGCTTATTTTGTTCTGGCTGCCAACAGCACTGAAGGGGGAAAAAAATGTCAGTGAAGAAATATCTGCTAGTATAATAATTCAAATTAATTTGAGTGGAATGAACTACAGGTAGTCCTCGACTTATGACCACAACTGAGCCCAAAATTTATGTTGCTAAGTGAGTTTTGCCCCATTTTACGGCTTTTCTTGCCGCATTTGTTAAGCGAATCACTGTTATTGTTAAATTAATTACACAATTGTTAAATGAATCTAGTACCTCCATTGACTTTGCTTGTCAGAAGATTGCAAAAAGGGATCACGTGACTCTGGGACACTGCAACTTTCATAAATGTGAGTCAGTTGCATCCAAATTTTGATCACGTGACCATGGGGATGGTCATAAGTCACTTTTTTCAGTGCTGTTGTAACTTCGAACTGTCACTAAGTGAACTGTTGTAACTGTTGAGGACTACGTGTACATGGTGGTAGTAATACTACATTCTCCAAGAAGAGCCATAGATGCTTGGGAGTCTAAATTTCATCTTCTTAACAGCATGAATGCTGCTCACACTGACTGGGAATTACTATTGAAATTCAACTCACCTCAGCCAGTTTGAGAAAAGCTATTGTCATAGTTGAGACTCTGTATTTGCATAGTGTTCCTACTATCCATAATAGGGGTATAGATTGGCCTTGTTACCAGCAGGTTTTTTAAAAAAGGAGAAAAAAGTTAAGGTGTTAAAGCTGATCACAAAAGAGGGGACAGAAAAAAAAAGTTTGGCAAAATATGACTGAATTGAATTAGGAATTGCTAATTTAAAGATAAGTGCACCCATGGAAGTTGGGGGGGGGGGAGAATTCCATGGAATCATCTTTATATTTCTTTCAGATGAGGATTTTAATCATGAAGATTGAGCACAGAATTCTGTTGGGGAGGTCCACTCATCCGCAAGTTCCACATTTTGACCCTCTCCGGTTTTATTTTTGATTCTTCTGTCTTGTTTCTTTCCACGTACACACACAAAAAAATTATTAAAGTAGAAAAGTATGGAACAGCTGCACAATAGTGTCTTTTTTTTATTGGCGACACTAGAGGCATCGGTTTAGGAACGGGCTTTGAGACTTTCAGAAAGAAGAAGGAATGGATATATTAAAGATAGCTCGAAGCTACAATCCTATCTTTGACTAAGGCTCATCAAACTCCATTGGACACAATTCTTTCTGAGTGGTTGCGCCTAGGATTGGACTATAGATCATATTGTTGACTGAGTGTGGAAGAATTGGAACTACCACCCCAGGCAGAACTTGACATGTGTGCAAAATGGACTTCAAAATGCCAAGCAGAGTTAGTATTATTGGAATAATCTTAAATGCTTAAAAAAAATGGAATAACCAAAATGTGCTACAGAAGGCGAGCACTCCTGAAAGCTTAATAAAGGCAATGATCTAAGGAGGAGGTGCACTTCACCATTACTGTTGATGAGGAAAGAGATAATTAGACTTGTGATTCTGTTTCTCCTTTTTGAACATTAGCAGCCAGATTCTGCCAGCAGCTATTAAGCCACCATATCACCAAGCAGCAAGTGGCAGAAATACCCTATCTGAGCCGTAAGACCTTGCTGCTGGCCAAAAGATGTCTCCAAGGGTAGAGGCTTTGAAGTATTTCTAAAGAAATATTTTTTTTTTCCCCAGTTTCCATTCCTTTCCCACAAATCTCTTTCTCAAAATGCAACTTGACCCCATTTGCCACAAGGCGAGACCTTGGTCTCACATTATGAGATGTGCTGACTAAATAAATGTAGTTTCTTTTATAATGCTATTCTGCCTGTAGAATATTTATTATACTTTTTAAAACCTGATCAGGTTTACACATAAGAACCAAAAAATAAATAAAAAGAAAGGCTGCAGCAGATTGTAAGCAATCATATCTGATCCCTTAAAAGATATATTTTTATTTGTTCTATTCGGGCCTTTCTAATTTTATATTCTTTTCTTTTCTGTGTCAAAGGAATATAGTTTCAGAATAGTGGCATTGTTCATCTCTAATGCCTGTCATTGCAAGCAACTTTTTTTTTTCTGTAAAGTTTAACTGGGAAAGAGAGAATGAAATGTTGTGGTTTAACATTATCTAATAATTTTAGTTCAGGATACATGCATACTCTGTCCTGATTCACATGGCAGAATCTTCTATGTCTCTTGTCTCTTGTAAAAAATGTAGGTATGTAGCTCCTAAGTTCATTTAAAGAAGCACATCTAAGTCAATATCTTTCTATATAGTATTGGGCATCTAAAATCACACGATCAGGTTTAATGAATGTCCTATAAGTAAAAAAGCAGCATTCTAAATACCTGGAAATCCTGTTGCTGAGCTTTCCATAGTAGAGTTCTTATCCCATTAGAAAAAGCTCCCCCTTTTTTTTACATAAAAGATCTTTTTAGTGAGTTTGAAAAAAAATATGCATGTTTTCAGATTCTGTTTTAAATCAGCTGGCAAACATTTTTTTAATGTAGAATGTAAAATAGCTGAACAGCACAGAATGATAGGAGTTAAAGGGAAATGTTCCACAACTGAAATAATAGGAACCTTCTATAGGCCAAGATCAATAATTATGGAACTGCACTACTTAAAGTAAGAAACAGTTTCAACCAAACTTGGCAAGCTTTCACCCTGTGTTGGTTATCAGGCTGTACAGAAGGATGCTAGGATAAAAAAAATTGAAGGCTGTAGATACCAAACCTCTTGTCCCGGAAGTAAATCTTTATTCCAATGCTGTTGCCGCTACTTATCTTTCAGAATTACTACCTCTGGGGTTCACCTCTAATCCCAGCATGTGAGAGATCTAAAGAATTGTGTTAAAAAGTCAACATGTCAAAATTTGAAATAAATGTTATAGAATTTGCTTCTGGCTATGTCAGATTAGACTATAACTAGAGGATTCTTTTCCTCCCCTTTGAGAAATAAATCATTCTCACAGTTTATCAATTTTTATTGTTTAAAGAATAGTTTTAAAATGCAGTAGTTGAAACAATAAGGCACAAACATTCAATAGTGAAGAAGATAAATTACAGAACTAGCCAGATCACAACAAATCAAAGAAGGAAAGAAGGGAGGGAGGGAGGGAGGGAGGGAGGAAATATACATTCCAGACAGAAGGAAATATAAAAATCCAGACAGGCTACAGAATAAACTTCTACACATTCAGAACTTTCTGTCCAATATCTCCATAAAGCGACTGGAAGGATATCAGAAGTATTAGTACAGATTCTAAAGTCTTCATGAGTGTACTTAGATAAAATGTTTTGGCTGCCATGATTAATGCAGGACTAAACTATTTTCTGAATGATTTCCCATGAACAGTCATAATCTTTCATTGTTATTATTTTTATTCAAAGGACTTTCATACAGTCCTTTGACTGTAACAAACTTTCAGTTCAAAGTATGGATAAAAACTGAGAATATTTTTTTTAAACAGGGAAACAGAATTGGAGCCAATAGTACTTAGTTGCCCCTTAAAACAGAAATAAAGCCCTAGTATAAATTTGTGGCAAATATGTTACTTATTACTATAGACATAGATAGAGATCAGAAGGCTGACTATAGAAATAGCGGGCTTCTGAAGCAAAGGCCATCTCTTATCTTTCAAAACATTGTATCAGAGGATACTGGAGATATGGAAAATCTTCCTTTTCCCCTACTTTAGCTTACAGATTTCTGTTAAGTTCTCCCCCTTCGTTGTTTGAAGGATCAACGTTTCCTATTTCTAACACAAGAGAAGAGCAGGACTAGTTTGGCTCTGTAAATTGGGGTCTCCAAACTTTTCGGTCTGAGGGCCACACTGGATATTTTGCAAACATTCAGGGGAAAACATTTTTTTGGGAAATCAATTTTATAAATGAGCCGGGGGAAAATGTGTTTTATTTTGATCAATGTGACATGATTCCCAACAACCGCAAAAAAAGAAATGTGACATGATTCCCAACAACCGCAAAAAAAGAAATGTGACAACTACGAAGAAACAATGCCATGTTTGTACAGACAAATGATATAAGAAAAATGTTAAACATTAGCAAACATAAAAACAGAGAGAAGCTATGCGGGATCAGGTCAGGGCCCGACCAATCCAAATCACTGTTCCCTCCCTCCTACTCTCAGGCAAAGGAAGTGCCCTCCAGCTGGCTTCCTCTTCCTCATCTGGCTGTCTCTGAGCCAGTTTGGAAGGGGTTTTCTTTACATGGAGGGGGCGAATGATGCAAGGGAATCTTCAAATTTTAAAGGGGAAGATGCTTCCCCTTCCTTGTTCAGCAACCCTCCAACTGGCTTACAACCCCCACCACCTCCATTTTGGAGAAATTGAGGGAATTCCACCTTCCTTTCCAAGCAGTGGTGAATAGAATTCTGCTTTCTCAGCCTGTGCTGTTTGGAAAGAATTGGAACACAGAACATCGGAGGAGCTGGTAGGCTGGAAGTAACCTTCCAGAGGGTTGGATGTAGTCTGTGGTCCATAATTCGGGGGTGGGCCTGCTGTAAAAAATCCAGAGCTATAGCTTGCTCCTATATATGGCATAAATGAACCTGCAAGTGCCTCCATTCACAAGAGGTTGTTTTCCCCATCCCATCTTTCTATTTCTTTTTTGTCGGCATGTGACTAGGGTCAGAATATGCTTCCCTCCACATGCACAATTCCAGGGGAACTAAGGCTTAAGTTAGAGATCTACTGGTTCCAGGATAACCTAAGTTCCAGTTCTCATATGACCACAGTGGGAAACAGAGCCCAGTGGGGGACTGAGCTGATCATGATCTCACGTGCAATTGCTGTTGTAGGAATGAAATAGGGTATGTTATCTTGATCTCCTCAAGAAGAGATAGAAGTGTAAGAAATGAATAGACACACATACAAACACACACACAAAAGTAGACAGGTCAGGGTTGGGTGCCTTCATGGCAGTGAGAAACCATACCTTTCCCCATTGTTGAGTGTTTTCCCTTATATGTGTGTGTGTTTTGCGGCAGGTTGAAAAATGTTTGAGGATTTTATTTTGGCCTGTTATGCTTAAAAGAAGACTTAATGTCACTTCTCCTTCAACTATAGCATGTCAAGAAATTTCATTTCCAATTCTCAATAGCCAGTAAAAAATGACAATAAAGGTTATCTTATCTTCTCTTAGCTAGAGAAAACCCAAGGTATGATTTCTGGAACCATCAAAAAGAGGTTGAGCACATCTGGCATAAGTCTTCCACATGACTCTCATCCCATATTCTTATATGTTCAGGGTTAGAAAGCCTTCAGCTGTGCTGATGATAATATTCATGTTAGAGGTCAGCACATGAGACCCAATTTGACATAGTGCTTAAGGTGCTGGATTACAAATGGAAAACTATGAATTCTTGTCTTCCTTTAACATAGAAGTCAGGCTAGTCATTCTCTCTCTTAGCCCAGTCCATTTCACAGGGGGTTTTTTTGCTGAAAGAAAAACAGGAGACAGAAATATTATGTACACTATCTTGAGGTGTACCAAATAAAGCCAAGAAATACATCTAATCATAATTTAATAAGCACATTCTTTTCTTATTCCATTTCTATCTCACATTTCCTTTGAGGCACCTTATCTGGGAGGTTCCTCCTGCTTTAACATTATGTGAGACAGATTGGGCTGAGCAAGAGAAAGGTGACTAATTCAGATGAACTCACAGAGCTTTGTAGTTAAATTGATGATTTAACCCTAGGTTTTTCCAACCAAAATCAAAGACCTTTAAATATGCTTAGGCTGTGTCTAATATTTCCACATCTGTATTTTTTTTTTTATCTCAGGCTCACCCAATAAGTTAAAGCGGACTTCATTTTCAGTTTAGACTTACAAATAGTTCTCAATTTACGACAGTTCACTTAGTGACTGTTCAAAGTTGCAACCACTGAAAAAAATGATTTATGACCCAAAAGTGATTTATGACCATTTTTCACATTGCAGGTGATCAAAATTCAGACGCTTGGCAACTGGATCATATTTATGGCGGTTGCAGTGTCACAGGGTCACGTGATTCCCCTTTTGCAACCTTCTGACCCACAAAGTCAATGGGGAAGCCAAATTCATTTAACAACCGTATTACTAATTGAACAGCTGCAAGGGCTCACTTAACAATTCTGGCAAAAAAGGTCATAAAATTCACTTAATTAAAGTCTCGCTTCTCAACAGAAATTTTGTGCTCAGTTGTGGTCATAAATTGAGGACTACCTATACAGTGGTGCAGCCACTATTGTTGAAGTCATTATCCTTCCCAAAACCCTTAGTCATCTTTGGCTGATCCCTGATATTTAAGCAGCCTGAGATTTCTTGCTGTCTTCCATCCCAATATGAACGTAGCCAGAAGTGGGGGCTTTGTGTTGGGAGGGAGAGGGAATAGAGATCAGGAAGCTGATTTTTTTTTCCCAGTCTATGCATACTTAAGCAGAACCCTCTTTTAAATTGGCAGCAGTGACAGAGGCAAGGAAGAGAGAGGTGAGGGGACTTCACTGTCCCAGGGCCCCACAAAACTGATTCAGCCTGGCTGCTTAAATCTGATCTGCCTGACCATATAGCAGTGTTTCTCAACCTTGACAATTTTAAGGCATGTGGACTTCAACTCCCAGAATTCCACAGCCAGCAATGCTGGCTGTGGAATTCTGGGAGTTGAAGTCCACATGCTTTAAAATTGTCAAGGTTGAGAAACACTGCCATATAGCATCCTCTTCAAGGATATCAGAATGTCTCCCTCTTCCTATCCTCAAGCTGATTAGCCACAAGTCACCATTTGCTGGCTGGTTGTTGTCAGAAGCACACCGAGTTAAAGCACAACCTCCCCTTTCATTTCATTTCCGGGTGATCTATTACCTTGAACTTTCACCAACCACACTCAGTGGACCTCATTTGTAACAACAATTTGTTCATTGCTGACAATTTGGATAAGTAGGTTGAAGTGGGTTTAAATTTAGCAAGACAACTTGGGAATCTCCAGATTTGCAAGGCAGACTTTAGCTGTGCCATCTTAGTGCCTTTGTTATTTCAAGCTGCAGGTTTTCTCTCCCCCCTCCTCGCCCCCCCCACTTGCTGACTATCTGGAAAAGGCTGATGATGTGTCTTATTGGTCAAGACATACATGAGTTACTTAATCTGTGATGCCACCTAGAGAGAGAAAGAGGCTAAGAGGCTGCCGGTCACAGGGAGGCATTTCTGTGTTGGCAGATTATTTTGTAAACTACCCCTCAGAGTTTCAGTGCATGGATGCGGTGCCTTTAATGTGCATCTCTGTCAGGGGCCATTGCTTCAGAAAAGGGCAGGAGAAAACACGACATTGCCTAGAGCCTGGCTGCTATGGTTCAACAGACTATTTGGAATGGATGACCTAACAACACTTGGAGATCTTCGGCATCTCTGAATGGAATACAGTATTTCTCTCAAGCTGCTTACAAAAATGGATGCAGGCTGTTCACTCAGGATACATGTATTCCCACTGACACCATTTTTTTTTTCATCTATTCTCTAGGGCTTGCTTGGCATTGTAGCTTCAGCTGCGGATTTCTTCGGCCCAAGCAACCTTATCAAATGTAAAAGAGGTCATTTTGCAAGAGACAGAAATATTCCAGATATTATTGCTTTGCCTTTCTTTCAGCTCCTCCTAATAATGCATGATTTTTCATCCCAAGGACTATCTTCTTCAGGGAATGGTGCATGCTATCCAATACCATATACAGGTCTTTTATTTTCTTATGTTCTTTCCTTCTCACATATGCACACATACAATATCAGGCCTTGTAATAGCTATTGGAAATGGATATAATAGGTAGATGCAGGGGACTGACTGATAGGGGTGATTGTACTGTTTGCCAGCAGTGGCTCTAGGAACAACTCTGAGCATTTACAGAATGTGTGTGTGTGTGTGTGTGTTTGTATACATACCATGGTACCATTCCCCAACTTTTCTTCACAGACATATTTGGAGAATGCTGAAGATGTTGGTTGAAGCTTCTAGAAATATACTGACCCCATAACACTAAAGAATATCCTAACTGGTGCAGGGTCTCCTGCTTGCGCAGGGGGTTGGACTAGAAGACCTCCAATGGTCTCCCAGCTCTGTTATTTTGTTATTCTGTAATTCTCTGACATATGTGGAATACCAGATGAAATGCTTTCATCAGGCATTTCCTTGTATTTAACAAATGGGAATGGTCATTCTTCTTGGGAACTGCCAGTTCAAGGTGCTTCAGAGACATCGCAAATACAAACCAATCAAGAGGTTATACGCAAAGGCCACAAACAGATAATAAAAGCATTCCATTTTCCCTTTCTTTCTCTCCTCTTGCCAAGCTTTTCTTCATAACTGTAAACATTCACTAATGTACCTTCATGCCAGCCCCAATCAAGGCTATATATCCTTGTCTTCTACAGTTAGTTTTGTCCTCCAAATGCTTGTACAAGTTATAACCCACACCTTGAATTTGGCATTAGATCTGCAAATGAAGAACTTTCTGTTTGAAGGTGTAGATGTAGCTTCCGGACATTATTAACAAAGGTAAGCTTGTAGTCAGCTGATATAAATACTAATTGATGTCTGCTTTATCTGTGTCTGAGCTATAGACAGCTATGCACATGGAATAGAAACTCTGTACTAAGAGAGGAAACGGGAACCGTTATAGCCATGGGATCCAAAGAAGAGCTTACTTTGAGTTTTGTGGCTGTTCCCCGACCCAGCCCCAAAGGACCAGAATACGCCTTCTTATGCAGAGAAAAAAAATAATATAATTGATTTTTTTTTAAAGTGGACATTAAGATCCTTGCCAATAGGTACTCTAGATTTTCCAAAATGATCAGAGCTGCACTGCACAGCCCCAGCAAGAACATTGCTTTTATGGTCTCATTTTCCTAGCAACTCATTATTGCAAGTTGCTTTATTTTCCTTCTCCTTTTCTCTCCCCTTTTAATCTTGGGAAGTAACTATTCTGCACAAGAGAGATACAATTATTTAAACAGCTGTCTGGACACTTCATAATAGCTTAGGACCAATTGTATTTGCCAAGTGCAAAACTGCCCTCATCGGTGGGAACGAATGAATGAGTGATGACTCAATTCCATTGCCAGGACGCAGTGAGATATAGCAAGGAGCAGAGCTCGTTTCTGAAATAAACGAGATTAACTCGATGCAGAGCCTGTTGTAAGATTTTTTAGAAAAGATAGAGGGAGATAGAAAAACTATTTCATTTAGCAGGGAAACCAAACTGATTAATTAAGCAGCTGCAAAGGAGCTTCTCTTCACACTGGTGCGAAGCTTCTGTGGCTAATTTAACCCAACCCACAGTCCCCATTTGTTATTAAATAATTGAAAAATAGTCCAATGAAATGTAAAGTGTCTGTTGTTTATGCTCTCTTGTTCCTTCCCTTGCTTATCTGCAGGCAAACTGATTATCTTGGCTGGCCTGAGATGCCTGTCCCTGCCACTAAAAGTAGAGGAGGGAAAAATAGAGAAGGCACTTCTTTATAATTAAGAATCTTCTGTTATTATCTATGGCATCATAATCAAGAATTTTAAAGCAATGAATAGGCATTTTTTTTTTTTTTTCAAAATAAACAAATGGTAAGGAGCAGCCCTAGGGAGACATTAGGAAGACAGACAAGCTTGAGGATAGTGCTCTTGTTATGCATGCAAACACAAACACATAAATACACACACACACACACACACACACACACACACACACACACACAAAGAGAGAGAGAGAGAGATACAAATAAAATTAAGGAATAAAAGAGAATAGACATATCCCCTCCTCCAGCAGAACATTTTTTTTCCTTCATCGATAGAAAAGGCCTATGATTTTATTCTTCTCAGGCCATAGAATGGAGCTGAATGATAGTTTGGATGATAAGAAAGTCCCTTGGAAGAACAAAAGAATAACCTTGTAGTGACATTGTTTTTGTTTTTTTTAAGGCACAAAAAAGTTTCTGCTCTGACAGGAACAATTCTGTGTAATTTATTGCTGGATAGCACGACAGTAGCAATTTGTCACACCGTGATGTAATATGATGGGTTCATTTCTGAAAGTGAATTATGGATTACCACTTTTACATCAACAATGCAGCCATGTCAGTTTGCATAAATAGCATTCCTTCCATTCTACCCTTTATTTTTCCTCATCCAGTTTTTTCATGATATAAGTACAACACCTGTTCTAATAAGGTGTTTCCCCATGCTCAGGAGATCTTCAGCATAAGATTATTTGAAGGAGGCCAAAATCAGTGAACCAATCAGACAGCACCCAGCAACCATGAAGAAATAAATATTCCTGGCTGATTTCTGGCCTTATGCTAGAATTTGGTTGAAGTTGGTATTAAACCACACTGCACAGAATATGATAAACTACTTGTATCTTCATAGAAAATTAACAGTCACTTATTATTTTGATGTTTAAGCCTTCATTTGGGGAGGGTGATGGGATTTTTTTTTAAATGTGAACCTTTCAAAATTTATCATTATTAATTTTTGCCACAGTCCCGAAATCTGGATCAGTTATAATATTTGTAGCTTAGGTTCAACAAAATGTATCAGCAAAAACAGCTTCTGTGCTCAGAGACAGTATATGTTTTACTGATGTTGAGGAGAGTCAAAAGGGGGAAAGTCTGTTTCTGTGGTCTGCTTGGAAGCTTCCCAGAGTAAACAGAATAGATATTGTTAGAAATAAAACTCTAGTCTAGACTAAATTGAACAGATCAGTCTTTCCTATAACTAACATGTCAGTTGAGTGAACTGTGGCTTTCCACAGTCTCAGATTAGGATGATGGGAGCTATATTCCTGTACATCTGTAGAGGCCAGATTGGGAAGGCTGTTCCAATTTTCACATGTTTTTTGTTTAGCAAACACAAAAGTGAGAAAAACATCGGCTTATACTGAGTTATAGAGACATTCGATAATTCAAGCATTTGTTTCAGTGAAATCATTAAGATTTGGCATCCGATCATACCAGGAAGCATACTGTAACTCCCCTTTGTATTTTCCCTAAAATGTCAGATTTGCTGTTTTTCATGTTTTTAATTTACCCTAGTATCTATTTAAACTCACACACATGCAAGGGATGTTAAGGTGGCATGTATTTAAATGAATTGGTAAATATTGATATGATTCTTGTTCAGCTCATGTACCAAAAGAAAAAAAGAACCATATAACTAATCACATTTAATGAAAGGATGTGAAACCATAGCAGAGCAGCAGTGGGAGTCTCAGTTGGACAATTAACATGCCTTCCATGTCTGGCAAAAGAATGAAGTAATGATAAGGCATTCAAGTTTCTCTGTGATTGTAACAAGTTAGCGTAAAGAATATTAAGTGAGGTAAATATTCAAAGGGGGCCAACTGCTGGTCTACCATTCCTACTATGATGAGCAGTAGGAATAACCTTGAGAACAGGAGGAAGAGACATAAGGCAATATAAAGACATTTGAGAAAGACTGAGAAGCACTTTGAAAAAGCATCAGTAAAGTCATTTGAGAAATGGTTTCAGACTTAACCCACACTGGTGGTTTTGAAGATATTGATTGACTGATTGATTATGTGCCATCTATTCATTTTGACTCCTACTGACCACATAAATAGATTTTTCTCCATGCCCATCTAGTCCTTAACCTGTTGTTTTAACAGTGGACCCATTGCCACTATAACTGAATCTATTCACCTTGCTGCTGGTCATTTTTGTCTTTTCATTCCTTCTACTTTTCCCAGTATTAGATTCTTTTCCAGAGAACTCAAACTTTGCATAATGTATTTGAAATAGGATAATTTGTGCCTGGTGATCAGTTCCTCAAGTGAAAACTCTATGTTGATCGCAAAGATTATGTATGTGTGAGACAGAGAAGCAGAGGAGGACACATACTCAGATTTGCAAGATTCTGTTACCATAACCTTACAATAGCTGTAATTTTAATATTCATAACTTTGGTTTCCTAGTCTGTTCTACCCCAGATTACTGAGAGGAGCCTTCTTCGAGTGTCTTGCAATGTTGTTTTCTTTTCATATTGAAACTGAACATTGTTAAATCTCAGAGAAATTTACAAGATGCCTAGGATTATAGAAATGCATCATAAGCCTTTTGTAAGATTTTATTTGTGGTTTAATACCAAATAGACTTCTCAGCCAGAGTGTTAGTTTCTTCCAGAATAAATAACAAAAGCACGATGTCATGGCATGTTTGTAGATTCTCCTTGGAGAGATGACTACAGGGGTTAAAATGACAAGCTCCACACTTCAGAATTTAGCAGTACATTACTGCTGCCTGAGGAGAAAAAAAATCTCAAAGGTGATGAATCCAGTTAGCTAGGAAGAGGGGGAGTCAATTCTGTCATATTTGTGTGTTTGGCATTGTATGGGGTAATTTGAATTATGTTGGTGCAAGTTCATTGATAATATGCAGCATGACTTTATGCAGATTAAACAGTGTGATATTGAAATATTACTGGGGATAATTTTCAGTGTAGTTTGCATCCGGCACATTCCCAATAAATGCCTACATCCAGGTCAGAACAAACACACACCACTAAGTTAAATATGCAAAAAATGTAGCATGATGGTTATTTACTAAATATCAGCAAATCAAAAACAATAACTGAGGGAAAAAGTAGGAAAAAGCAGGAAAAGAGAGAAATAATGAACAACAGACAAGAATTTACATTATCTACATCTATCCATCTATCTATCTAATTGTGAAAGGAGGCAGAACTTTCCAGAACTGGAAACACAATACTGTGGGTAATTAGCATGGAAAGTCACAAAGAGATGAATCTTTGGGTATCCCAGCGGTAACTCTTTTATGTAGATAATAGCAGTAAAACACAGATTGAAGATAGGACACCAAGTGATCCTTTCTCTGTTCTACACTTTTAAAGAAACAATTTGATGGATGAGGATGATGTATTCAGAATATGGTACTGAATAGTATTACAGTTAAATTGCTGGTGTTAATAATGAAAGTAAGAAACAAATATCCTGATCAATTCCTCTCCATTTAGTGTACTATTTTTATAGTGCATGGCACAAAACATAGATACTAAAGGGGAACTTCATCAAGGTCAGCAAGGGAGGAGGAGGAGGAGAGGAGGAGGAGGAGGAGGAGGAAACAAAAATGGACTGTCCTGTCACACACTTATCCACAAACAGGAGGACTGTTCGAATAATACTCTTCTAAGTAGCCAACTTAAAACAAACATTCTGCCATATCATTGCAAATGTTTAGTTTCTAACAAGTAAAAATAAGTGTAATGAAAAAATCCACAAAAAATGTAATCTGAAAAAAATCACAGTTGACAACATTCCAAATTCAATGTGCATCTGGATCTGCTATTTCCCTGTCATTCCTCCCCACCAAGACTGTCCAATCCCAGTTTATCCAAGATTGGAAGGCTGCTTACTGGACTTCTAACTGCAGCTTCTTCATAAAGGAATGAAGACAAAATGGAGCTACTCCTTCCCCTTTCTAAAATATCATCTGGGAGAGAAACTTCTTACATATCTGCTCTGTAGCATTTAATTTTCCCAGGCATTGATTATCTCTGTCCCTTCTTTTAAAAAAATATTTCCTGCTTGAATCTTTGGGAAAGAGATTTCCCCACCCACCCCCTATTCACTACAGAAACCTGTTTTGGGATAGGGATACATTTGGACAGTGCTTTTTTTTCTAAAAAAAAAAAAAAAGTCCTGGAACTCACACATGTCATAAAACCCGCCTTGCCCACCCTACAAGGTTCCATCCAAAAATAGTGCCGGAACTCCGTTGTGGGCATTCTATGAGAAAAAAAGCCTTGTATTTGAAAATTGAGAGCATAGGAGGACTTAAAATGGCTGCCATAACAAATTTCCAGAAGGCTCTCCCATGATGAGTAAGTCCAGCCTCAAAGTATCTGTTTATTTGAAGTGAACTAGTTTGCCAATCTGCTGTCTTTGCTACTCCAAGGGAATTGTTTATTGCTTGCAAATAAATGTGCAAAATCCTGATGGTTTACTTTCCAGTGTGCCACCTTCCTATTTGTTGCACTAGTTGTTAGTGTTGTTGCTGTGAAAAGGATCTTTGAAAAATAAAGTTCTTCAAAGGGAAAAGGCTGCTAAGAGAGAAGCCTGGATGCTACTGTACCTGTCTACTTCTGCTCTATTTTGTGTGTCGTCTCTTCTTGTTTCTGCCTCAGAAAAGGCCTTCTAAATGGTCTCAGGTGATAAAAGTATAAGGCCCAGGCTTGAGAAGTTGTCTATACAGCAGCAGAGAGAAAAACAAAATAGCCTTGAAGGTCAAGAGTTGTACTTGAAGATGCTTTCAGGCTAAATTCTGCCCTCAGCTGCACATGTACAATCCTGTTTTTGTTGTGGGGTTGAACGGTCGGATCCAGCTTTGTATGCTTGGTCATCCTCTTCCAGTTCTCAGAGTTTCTGGAACTCTGCTACATTTTTATCCCTTCTGCAGCACATTTTGAACTGAACAGCGACTGCACAGCCTCTTTGGAATTCTGCCCCTCTCTCCTTGTACTTTTGCTGATTGCTGCAGCAAATCTAAAAGACAATTTGGTGGTGGGGTGGGTTTTTTTTTTTTTTTTTTTTTTTTGGCAACTTTGGGTATGAGGCTATTTGCTCCTGTAATATCTCTCCTTCTTGCTGCAGAATCAAAGAAGTGATTTGAGAAACGAGAAGAATTTTTGCAGTTGTCGCTTCTTCTGTGCAACGTGAAATTTGATTGCATTGGCTATTAGTCCTCTGAAATGTTCAGTATTAGCCATGGTTTAATAAACAAAGCACATGACATTGCCAGCCTGGTTTTGAGTCTAATTTGACTAAATTATGCCTTGATGGGCAGTTTAGTCATAAAGACCATAGCCCCAAGCCTTAACACCCCAATTATCAAAGATGGGTGGATTCAGTCCCCCCCCATCTAAAACTAATTGCCATTCAGGACTACTGTAAGAAGATGAATTAATCATTTCAGCAATATCTATTAGTTTTTCATTCTCAAGGCAGATGCAACTGCTCCCTGCAAGTTATGCTAGCTTCAAATTATATAGGGATTTGGCAATTTACAAGTCCAACACAGCTGAGAGGCATCAGGTTGGAGAGACTGATTGAAAGTTTGGTGCCTGTTTGATTAATTGACTGGCAGCAATTCTTCTGAAAGTAATCTGAGCAGCAATCAAAACCATATTAAATCAACTTCTGCCTGAAGTTCTATCAAATCAAATAGAACTTAGGTAAAATTCTATTGATTTTATTCTCATTAGATAATAATGAGAACACATGCATATATTATATACAGATAGGTATATGCTCTTTTTTTAATAAGAATAGGAATACACACCACACATATTTATGGGTATTTCTCTCTCTAGAGATTACAGAGGCTAAAACATGACTTCAGAGAAATAAAACTTACTCATTCACACTTATACTTTTTTTAGAGTGCACAGCAGTGATCTAGAAGTGACTGAAAATTATATCATCATTAAGGAAGCAATGGAGGTGAAGTCTGATTAGCAAGTAGAAAATTAAGATTTCAGTCCCTGTTCAGCTAAATACTGTCTTGCAAATGAAATTACTTTATTGGGTTGTAAATTCTATCCCATTGTAGGAGGAGTAATCCTACTGTATTGTCCATTGATCAGTAGCTCAAAGATGCAATGGCTCTGATACTGTTTGAGTAATTAATTAGCACAGTGATACGCAATACCTTTTTTCATAAGTAATTAAATTTGTTGTAATTGTGAATAAATTCATTCATTCCTTTACTGAAATTATTGATGCATTCTGCTGCTTACCCAGGAAAAAAAGATAGTGACTTATTCACATTTACCTGAATTATAGGTATAGTACAGTTTATAATAGGTTTTATATGTTGATTGTTTTGTGTGGGTTTGGGGTTGTTGTTGTTGTTGTTGTTTTTGGTAGTTTTATGGTATTTTTAATCTGTGGTTAGCCATTCATGGATGCTATGGTGAAATGGGTGGTCATATACATTTAATTAAATAAATATATTTATATATTTACCTTATCCTTTACTTCAGCACATTTTTTAGAGAAAGATATAATATAAATTGTATTTTAAAAACTGTAAAACCTATCTTGACATTGGAATTCAACAGAAGTTACCTTTGAAGAAATGAATAGAATGGAATGGAACTGAACAGAGCAGAACTGAACAGAACAGAATGACAGAATTGGAAGGGATCTTGGAGGTCTTCTAGTCCAACCCCTTGCTTAGGCAGGAAACCCTATATCATTTCAGACAAATAGAATATGTATCAGCAGCAGCAGCAGCAGCAGCAGCAGCCATTCAGTCTTGTCTGCTCCTTGGCCATTCTATGGATCAGCACTTTCTATACCCCTCTGCCTCGCACTGCCTCCTTCATATCCGCCATGGTCATCCCAGTGTCATCCTTTATAGGATCCAGCCAACATGGTAGCCCCTTCTCCTTTTTCCACTGATCACTCCCGCATGATTGACTTTTCAAATGAGTCAGCTTTCATGACATTACCGAAGTATGACAGCCTCTGTTTGGCCTATCTTGGCTTCCAGTTATATTTTTTGTGAGATTCAGTCTTGGACTTCTTTTTTATGTTTCGAGTCCATAGTTATGTAATAGTCACCTCTAGCACCACAGTTCAAAGGTGTCCACCCTTCTCCTATCTGCCTTTTTCAGAGTCCATGTTCCACAGCCATGCAGTAAGTAGCAGTTGGAAAAAATCTTGTGTTAACTAATCTGCATTTGGTTGTGAGGCCGATGTCTTTACTTTTCCAGATGTTATTAATGCCAGACATTGTAGTTCTTCCAAGTGCTGGTAGTTCACACCCTCTCTTTACTACAATCCAGCCACACTTCTAAAGTCCAAATGACACCCCAATGTCCTCACTATTAATTTGTGTTATATGGATCAGCAAGTTGATGTCTCATCCACTCTTAGCATATAGTTTGATGTTATCCATGTACAAGTGGTTGTTGATGGTAGTTCCTGTCTTGAACTTGTATCTGTATCCATGAATTTGTACCTGTATCTATAGTGGCTGGGTAATGTAATGGTTAGAGCACTATCCTGGGGAGATTGGGAAATTGGGATTTGAATCCTGTTGATACCTATCTCACCAGTAGAAGGCAGAAACCTGCTAAACCTTCACTTCACTACCTCAGATATGAGAGTTACATGAACCAAAAGAGTCATGCTGACATTGGCCGGATTAACAAGATCCATGTCAGATGCTGGGGAACAAGGACAATCTGGTGATAGGTGGATTACTTGAACAAACTATACATGGATGAGTCGTGTGTGTGTGTGTGTGTGAGAGAGAGAGAGAGAGAGAGAGAACAAGCTTATGTAAATCAGTGCTGCAAAGCAAATATTGTCAATCTTCTTTTCTTATATTTTATTAATCATAGTATCAAAGAATCTGGCTTACATGTGAGATACAGAATGATATCTTTATCTGAGAAGGACTTGTATGCATTTGCTTATTATAGTTATCACTTATAGTACATTTTAACCATGTAATTAACATTTTAATGTATTCCATATCCCACCAAAGGTACATGTACTACTCATTGAAAATAACTGGCATTATGTATCTTGGTTGTTCTTTTGTTTTAGAATATTCATAACATTAATAATTGACCAAATGGCCAGATTTTGACTGTCAGACAGCAAACTGTGTGCCAGTATTTTCTAACTGAATGTTCTTTAGCTGGATAGGACCACATCCATCATCACCCCATCCTTTTGCGGGATGTGTGGCAGTTGCAAATACAGTATCTATCTATCTATCTATCTATCTATCTATCTATCTATCTATCTATCTATCTATCTATCTATCTACCTATCTATCTACCTATTTAATCTATATATCATCTAATTATGTTTGAAAAGGCTATCATGTACTATCTCTAGAAATAAAAGTTGAGGTAAACATGGTAAGTTAAACATTCATTTTCTTTTATATGCTTACCATAGATGGAATCTAACTTGGAGGCAAGCTGCTATTTAAAAGGTTACATAAAGATTGTTGGCTGTTACTTTTTAGTGGCCCATAAGTTTTTTTTTCCCCAAAAGGTCTTTATAGCACCATTTCTGTATTCTCCACAATCCTATCTTATTGGCAGTTGCCGCTTGGACACAAAGAGGAAGGCTGTTATTTGGGGAAAAAAACAGTCCTATAACCAATATGGTTAAAATTATAGCAGCATTTTTAAAGTAACCATTTTAAAGTCATTACCCAATAGTAACTCTTATTCTTTTCCAATACCAACTGAATTCTCTTTCCCCCACACACCATTTTTGTTCCCTTCTATAAAAATAAAAACATCTGCTCAGTTGGTTGGCATTTCATTCAAATGTGGACATCACCACTGACAACCCGTCCCCCCTTCAATAACCATTATTACAATGGTTATAGAAAAATACAGACCATTGGATTTATGTCAAGTTGAAATTGTTTTAAATTTCAACATTGCATTATTTGGTTGTAATAGGGAACAAGAGGTTACAAAAGAGAAGAACATTCCAAAGGGTATGACATGATTCTGAAAAGACTTTCTGAAATTATTCTACTACAAAGCCCAGAAGTAGGGCCCAGCCTTATAAAAAGCCCTATAAAGCAGCAGAAGTCGATAATTTGTATTCCATGGGTTACACTTAGTTCTCAATACCACAACCAAGGAACAACATTTTTTTTGAACTCATTTTTGTTTAGAAGCACATCTCTTAAAGTACCCTCCCCTCCCCATGACCTAACAAATTAAATTAAATTTCTTGGTACAATTGGGCTCTTTAAACCTTCTGAACTTATTTTGCCTCTTAAAACTCTTTGTCAAATTCCCTAGTGCAAAAGGGCCAAATATGCGAAAATCTTTCAGATTTAATAGTCTGAAATTATGAAGGTTTTCTATATTTCAAATAGAAAAGGTAAAGGTTTTCCCTGTCCAGTTATATCCACCTGTAGGGGGTGGTGCTCATCTTCTTTTCTTAGCCGAGGGAGGAAACATTATCCCAAGCCAGGGGTAGGCAACCTTGGCTCTTTTATGACTCGTGGACTTCAACTCCCAGAATTCCTGAGCCAGCATGGGATTCTGGGAGTTGAAGTCCATGAGTCATAAAAGAGCCAAGGTTGCCTACCTCTGTCCCAAGCCATTTTTGTGATCATGTGGCTACTATGACTATATGCTGAG
This sequence comes from Crotalus tigris, assembly GCF_016545835.1. NCBI lineage: Eukaryota > Metazoa > Chordata > Lepidosauria > Squamata > Viperidae > Crotalus > Crotalus tigris. Next base: position 521,317 of record NW_024097206.1, read on the forward strand.
GCATACGGTAGGCTCTTAGCTTCCCACCAAAGTGGTACCTATTAATCTATTCTGTCCCAAAATATTTACAAAATGTTTATTACATATTTGAGGTCACCTTAATCTATTTAGTGGATATTTTTCTTTTAACTGTCATAGGTCATTCTCCCAGGGACATTTTTTTTATTTGGAGTGGGGGTGGGTGGAGAATGCATGCCAGGTTTTTTCCCCCTTGCATTTACCTAAAGCGTCTCTTGGCAATATAGTCTGTCCCTTTCATGTTTTCTGTGTAATTATGATCTAATTTCTTACAGGGATAATAGAAGAATTATTTAATTATTTTATTTTATTTTATTTATTTTATTTTATTTTTTATTATTTTATTTTATTATTATTTTAAAAGATAGCTTACTACTGCTTGATGAAACTAGATGCAAGAAAAAAAAATCCCAGTGAGGAACATCAGTGTAACAACTTTGTAGTATAGAATTGTCTATAAGTCCTATTTCAACTCTAAAACCAAAAGTCTACATATTACATTAACTGTTATTTTTTAAAAAAAAAATACAACTTCAACCAAGATATCAGAAGATACACACAACCTGGTTATGGTACAAATCCAAGGAGGACTCCAAGCACAAGTGAGAGTTTGGAGCCCAGCAAAAAGTCTATAACAGACATGTCAAACACAAGGCCCGGGGGCTGGATGCGACCCATGAAGTGGTTTCATGTGGCCCACGAAGCCATCCTGGAAACAGTGAGGGAACGGCCCCCGCTGCCTTGGCCCTGGCCAGCCGGGAGCCAATGTACAATTTTGTGGTGGCCATCTTGGCACTTGCCCCATTGGACCATGCCTTGGCACTTGCCCTGGTCCCACCCCCTTCTGCCAGAGACCCTCAGATCTGTCCCACTCCTGCCCAGGCACCCATAGGCATCCTTGATGCAAATGATGTAGAACTAGCCATGCCCACCCAGTAGGCTGCACCCACTCTGGCCACACCCCCCCCCAGAGCAACCGCAATGCTGATGCGGCCCTCAGTGAAATTGAGTTTGACACCCCTGGTCTATAAGGAAGAATCAGATAAAGTAGTACCTTGGACAGCTCCAAACCATGTACAGTATAGGGCAGGGGTAGGCAAACTTGGCTCTTTGATGACTTGTGGACTTCAACTCCCAGAATTCCTGAGCCAGCATGGCTCAGCTTGGAAACCTCTCCCTTTCCCCTCAGCATGGCTGGCTCAGGAATTCTGGGAGTTGAAGTCCATGAGTCATAAAAGAGCCAAGGTTGCCTACCCCTAGTATAGGGGAAAAAACCAGGCTATCTGTCCATTAAAACAAAAAACTTTGAATAGCCTGTAAGTCTATTGAAAGTTAACAGAATAACAGAGTTGGAGGAGACCTTGGAGGTCTTCTAGTCCAACCTCCTGCTCAATCAAGAGACCCTATACCATTTCTGACAAATGGCCATTCAATCTCTTCTTAAAAGCCTCCAGTGATGAATCACTCACAGTTTCTGAAGGCAAACCATTCCATTGGTTGATTATTCTCACTCTCAGGAAATTTCTTCTTAGTTCTAGATTGTGTCTCTCCTTGATTAGTTTCCATCCATTACTTCTTGTTCTGCCTTCAGGTGTTTTGGAAAATAAGTTGACCCCTCTTCTCTGTGATAGCCCCTCAAGTACTGGAAGACTGCTATCATGTCATCGCTAGTCCTTCTTTTCATTAAACTAGTCTTACCCAATTCCTGCAACTGTCCTTTATATGTTTTAGCCTCCAGTCCCCTAATCATTTTCATTGCTCTTCTCTGCAGTCTTTCTAGAGTCTCAACATCTGGATGCAATATTCCAAGTGTGGTTTTACCACACTTATCAATCAACTAGTTTGTGAATGCTGCAAGATGATTGAGTTCTTCCTTGCTCTGGTGTGAGGGTTCTTTGATTTCCAAGGACTGGACACATCAGAGTAGCCAAAATGTACAAAACTGTTTTATTGCTGCACACAACATCTCCAACAACAGTCTATTACTTTGGGTTAACTCCATTCTTCTAGATTTGGCAAGTTGATGTTGCCACATAAATGCCTTCAAAACTCAAATCTTTGTATTCAGCCTTTTAACATTCAGTTAAGACAAAAGTCTCAAAGTCTATAAAGTAGTATACAACCGTTGTCTTTTTCCAAAAGTTCTTGCACTAGTTGGGATGAAGTGCCGTTTCAGTGTGGTTGTTCTTCTAATTATTACTGAGCTCCAGGCCAAACTCCAGGCTCTGCTCTTAAGATATATTGCTTTTGAGCACTCCAGATGAGCTCAAACTCCAGACACGACACCCATTAGGACATTCTGCTTACTGTAACTTGTAGGCCTGGCAGTTGACTGATAATCTGACCTGCTTCTAATACGTGTCAATCTTCAGACATTGCCTTCCACTTCTTCACCTGTATGCCATCTTCTTTTCTCTTATATACCTACATATCTGCACACTTTCTGTCTTAATGTTTATATTTGTAAACCAAGGGTCTGGGTGGGAATGTGGCTGGACATTGACACATCCTTGAAAATGCCAGGGTGTGGCTCAGTGATCACAGGCAGATGGAACACCACTTTGGATGAGTCCAACTAGTAAAGTTGTGAATTAATTTATGAATGCATGAGGAAAATGAGGGTAGGAAGTGTTTCTGCTGGCTGCAGCTCCATTTCCAAAGGGCAGACAGCAATCCCAACTTCATTCCCTCACATCTGGGTAATATATCAGGAAAAACCATTTGTATTTAAGGAAACTTTAGCCAATTTTCTGAGCATAGAAATATGCTCCAGAATATTAAAGTTTGAGGGGTTAAAGTCCTAAACTTTGAGGAGGAACTAAATTTAACATTTCAAAAGAAAGGAAATCTTGAATACATTTCTTACTATGTAGCAATTATTTTCCCTATCTTTAGAATTCTCTTACATCAAATATGGTTTATAGACATTGAGCTGTTACCTAATTTTCAATTACATATAAAATGCAATACCTAATATCTCAATTACTTCTTTTTTAATCTGATTATTAAATGTGACAAGTTACAGTCAAAAATACAACATTTTTAAAAAATTGGGTTTTTATTTTATTTTTTTTAAAAAAATGTCACAAACTTTAATTATAAAGATTAATGGGAATTTGAACAAATGATTTCAAACTTGGAATGGAACATCATCTACTGTATAGGAACATCATCCTTGTTTGTTTCTGTTAGGATGGAAAAGTTTGAAACATTTTGAAAGAGCACATGCAAATGATCACAAATCTTACAAAAAGAAAGATAGACTGTCTGTAAAATCACACATAAAGTTTGTTTAACAATGCTATATTGTTACCTATCGGCTAAAATAAACTCTGGACAAAGGATAATAATCAAAACACAACACAATTATCAAACGCCTTTAAAGTATTTTGAGATCCCAGTGAAACTAACATCCATATAACAAACACACCATTCTGGTCCCATTAACATCCTGAGAGAAAAGTCAGGTTTTTACTGACTTCCTCAAGAGGGAAGCTTCTATAAGGCAGGTGCCACATGAAGAAGGCATGCATGCAATACCACACCAGGTGACAATGTTTCACTGAGGAGACCCAGAACTTGTTCTGACAGATTTAGTGATAGGTCTGCAAGTAACTTGGCTCTCTGGTACGCCCATTACTGCTCATGTGACTGCATTCTGCACCAAATGAAACTTCTGTATGCGTTCTAAACCAGACCCACTTACAGCATGTTGCAAAAGCCCAGGTAAAAGGTGACTAGGCATGTGCAACCATGAACAGCATCTCCCATTCTTGAAAAAGATCCAACTAATATACAAGATATATTTCATTTTGTATTCTTGTATTATATTTTGTATTCTCCTGGCCAGGGCTGCTGTCTGTTTTTTTAAGCAGGAGCTGTGAGTCCAGGAGGACCAAATATTGTGCACCAACTCTGACCAAAGAAATGTGTCTCCAGATAGAGTTTAAAATGGCACATCAGTAAATTCAGGGAGATGAGGGGGGGGGGATACAACTCACATCTTTTCAGCATTATTAGAGTTGAGCCAAAGCTAGTTCTTCCCATCCATATTCCAAGAACTGAGAAAGCATCTCCAGAACATCTGTTGAATAGTCTTGGGTAGAAATATAACTATTGACTAAATTTCATGCTGACAGATGATCTCGCCCTGCAGGTTCAGGTAGATGTTAAATGTGAACAGGGAAAGAAATGAATCCTGCAGCAACCCACAAAGTAAAGACCTAGGGCTGGACTCTGATACCCCCCAACACCACCTAAAATGGTCTTAGAGGAAGGAGAAGAACCACTGATCCCAAGATCCTTAGCTGGCCCAGAAGGATACTGTGATCATTTAAATATGAAATCTAGCACATCTGATTCTTAAAATAGCTTTTCCATTTTGGAAAGTGGAGTGCCTAAATCTTTTGTGCCCTTTGGATGCAAAACTCTGAAGTTACAGGTAGCAGAATCTGGTTGGTCTACCATGCAAAACAATGAACCAGTTCTGAATCACAGTAAAAAAAAATTATTGTTAAATGACATCAACAGAAAATCAAATATCAAAAATTCCAAATATCTTCTTTCCAATTAAGAACAATTAAGGTAATGATCATTTTATATGAAAGAAAAACAAAAGTCCATCTGAAATCATAACTATATGATAATTGATCTGTAAGCAGAAATCAAGATGATGATGATGATGATGATGATGATGATGATGATGATGATGATGATGATGATGATAATAATAATATCATCAACATCATCATCATCCCAGGTCCTTGGTAAGGACTCGATAGGTAGATAAAAATGCCAAATCCAGTCTGAACATCTGGCTGATTGAGCGATGATCAATAATAATGATGATGATGAGGATGATGATGATGGTGGTGGTGGTGGTGATGATGATGTGTTAAAGATTACAGTTTCTTCAGAATTATTGTCTGGGCTTAGCGTTATTAAAGAATATGTCAGGAATCAAAAAGTATACATCTAATTATTATATCTGAAATTCAGAAATCAGATCAGATTCACTTCAATGCAGAATTTATAATTATATTTAGCCTGCTTCAAAAAGGGTATTTGGTTATTATATGTCAAAACAGCAATAGATTTCACTCATGTATCAAACATTTGGAGAGTTTCAAAAATTGTTGATGAAAGCCCATTTTAACAGTGAATTCTGTAAAACTATAACCTAGCAGTTCGAAAGCAAACAAATGTGAGTAGATAAATAGGTACTACTTCAGTGGGGAGGAAGCAGAGCTCCATGACATCATGCTGGCATCATGCTACAGGACTGCAGAAGCATCTTCAGACAGTGCTGGATCAATGGCCCTTGATAGAAAGATGACCATTGCCCCTATAGTCGGCAACTACTAGCAGAGTAAAATCCACAGGGACTCCTTTACCTTTTACCCTATAAAAGCTGTTTGACCAAAAGGTTTTTCTTTTGAAGAACTCTGAATGAAAATATATCTCCATCTATTTCATTGTAAAAAGAATTTGACTTTGATTAAGGGTTTCCTGTTCCTCTTCCCATATCCTTAAATATATTGCCTGAGGAGATTTAAACACGCTGCTTGTTTGTTCTTAAGTCCTCTGTAAATTTTGCTTACAAAACATTAGACGGGAATAGGAGAATAAGTTTAGATTGTTGTAGGTAAATATTTAGAGACCTTTGTTTTGTTTTGTTTTTAAAAAAACAATCATTTATAGGCCTTTATTTGAATTTTAGTTCATTAAGTAACACCACTATCTGTGGTGGTTTTCACTTATTTCTAAATTGAGACAGGTTGTCGTTTGAAGTATGTGAACAAGTGTCATTAAAACTGGTTTCAGTCATAAATACCTTAAGGCAGTTTAGTGCTACTATGCTAAAGAAATCTTTTGGGACTTAGAGTTCCTCGTTACTAGCTTAGCTATATCCCAATTTTTCAATAGGACATGAATAGGAGCTGTATTGACTTGTTTGCTGAAGTGAATTGGGATCCATGCTAGCTATAACTGCTCCTTCACATCCTGAACTTGAATTTTTTTTTTCGGATAGTAATCATCAACAAACATAGTAGGATTTGCATCTAACTCAAGCACCGTAGCATTCCATTGCCTGTAATTCTGTTCATATCTGTATTTTATAGCATATTTATTTATTCAATTTCTATATTCCTCAAATTATGGCCATGTTTGCTAGGAATTGCTTGTGTAGTCCCATCATGTTTCAAAGTTTAGGAAATAAGTAATACAATTGGAAACATACATTTAGATTGTGATCATATTATTGTCCCTGATATCCAAAGATGGTAACAGAAGGACTGATGTCAATTCAGTCAAGTCTCAGAGAGTAAGACCCAATCAAAGGAATTCTGAGAGTTTACTTAATTAACAATGCCTTGATACACTTTGAGAATGTATTTACTGGCCAGTTAATTCAATAAACATTCACGGATTAGTCCTTCTTACATCTTTTTAATTATTCAGATTGGTCTGCTGACAAGAGCCTTGGTTAATTAAGATACTCATGAGGATCAAACTTTATTTTGCTCAGAATTCATTGGAGGTGGGCAGCTAATAAATTTAAATATATAAATAAATTTAATGTTCTGCAAATGTCACATTGATTAGCAGTTTCAGTTATGAATCAATATGCTAAGTAGGATATTGTTACTAGTTACAGAAGTATGTATTTTGTTGCTACGTTTCTACATAATAGATATATTTTTGGTAGTACATTTCATTTTATTTCTTTCAGTGAATCAGCCCTGGGATTAGAAACTCTGTTCTCTCTAATATGTGCAGAGAAGAGCAACAAAGATGATTGGGGGACAGGATGCTAAAACATATAAAGAATGGTTGCTGGAATTGGGTAAGACTAGTTTAATGAAAAGAAGGACTAGCGATGAAGGTCTAGGGGTGACATGATAGTGTTCCAATATCTCAGAGATTGTCACAAAGAAGAGGGAGTTAAGCTATTCTCCAAAGCACCTGAAGACAGGACAAGGAGCAACGGATGGAAACTAATCAAGGAGAGAGGCAACTAGAACTAAGGAGAAATTTTTGACAGTTAGAATAATTAATCAGTGGAACAACTTGCTTCCAGAAGTTGTTGAAAGTGAAAGTTGAAAGTGCCAACACTGGAAGCTTCTAAGAAGAGATTGGGCAACCATTTGTCTGAAATGGGGGTTAGGGTTTCCTGCCTGAGCAAGGGGGTTGGACTAGAAGGCCTCCAAGGTCCCTTCTAACTCTGTTATTCTGTTCTGTTAATATTAATGTGCACAAAAACATATAATACATAAAAATATTAGGTTTTCTCTCTCTTTCTGTAAAATTGTATTTCCAAATATATTCAGAGAAAGATATATGGAAATGCAAACTAGTTTATTATACAAGATTTCAAAATAATTTACAAATCTATGGGTTTGGAAATGGGTTGGAATGAACACTGAAAAAAAGTGAGTAATTGAATTAATAGTTTACCCATTCCTATTCTACTCATTCTTGATTATGATAAGAAAAGATCTTGTCTGTGTCTTTGGTTAGACATAAGGCCTTTTAACACCAGCACTAGAACAGGGCCTTTTCAGCCTTTCCCATTTTTAAAGAATTTTAACTTGAATAAGCTCACCTGTTAATACAAGGAGTAACAAATGATGATGAGTGGTTGTACTAAAGGGCATGACCTCCTCCTTCCTTGCTTGGACATTAGATGTATATTAATACAAAATCTTTCTGGCTTGCTGTAATTCCAAGTTCCATAATTGTGCTTTGCAGAAAGATTCTCCCAATTTCATTTGACCACACCTAGTTGCACACTCCTTTCTGCAGCCCAGCCCAATACAAGCTACTTGCAACAAAGCTTGAATAATTTGGGAAAATTAACCAGGGATGCAGCACTTAAGGCACAGGGCTTCTAACATAACCCTAAATTGAGCAATCCACCACTCTTTAAAGTATCATGTAACTCAGAGGTCCCAACCTTTTGGGCACCAGGGACCAGTTCCGTGGAGAGAGGTTCTTCTTCAGACCGGAAGATGTGTGGTTTTGTGTGCTGACTGCATCCCTCAGATGGGGCTTTACTTGTTTGTGCAGACTGGTTGCTGCCATGCTGTGGCCTGGTACTGGTCCACGGACCGGGGGTTGGGGACCCCTGATGTAACTGATATTGATGGCACTGTATAAATCATGACTATTGTGGGGAAAATTCCTCCAACCTACTCTGAACATAACTGAGTTCAGTATTAATATGAGATTCATGATAATGTTAAAAGCAGCTTTTATTTTATGAGCAGGACATGTCCATTTTTTCCATGATGTATGTGTGTGTGTGTACATATAATTTTCTAGAAAACAAGCTGAAAAAATATCCTTCTAACCCACACAGCCTTTGGCTTCTTCCAGCCATATCATCACTCCTGTGACTTAAAATAGTATGGCAGCTTCCTGGTTAGACTCAGGGACCAGAAGCTCCATGCTCAAAGAGGCCATTTGTTTAAGTCGGGTAGACTTGTTGTGAACTTTGGGTATTCCTTGGCATTGGCACTCAGGTGTATCTGGAAAGCCTGATCCCTCAGCAGAGGCCATGATACATGATGAAATACTGGAATGTAGGATTGGTTTTGTGAAGAATCTAGTTGGGAGATGTAAAAGAACTGAGTACCTTGAATATGAAGTCTTCACATGGCAACATTTTCTATAAGCATCATTTAGGGCTACCAATTCTGGGCTTCAACCCCCCCCCTAAAACTGTAACTTTAACCTGGCTTATACAGTTTTATTCTAAGAGCAGTAAGCAAACTGAGATGATCTGGAGGACTATCAAGAGACTCCCCTTTTTAAACCTTGAGGATCAACAGCAACTGCCTTTTTTTTCTTGTCTTAGACAGCCTTGCCTTCCTAACATCCATGCATTTGTCTTTCTCTGTGCTGAAAAAGTGAGGGGGAAAAAAATAACCCCAAACAGTGTTTATGTCTATAATGCAATACAATGGTAATACACTGAACCCAAAATAGAAAAAAAAAGCCAGATGAAAAGAAAACAAAATATGCTGTTCAGTGTGAGAAAGATAGATGGGGAAAAAAAACAACTGTGATCAAAAAGCCATCTGCATGCTAATCTGAACGTTTTTCAAGTAAAACAAACATAAGAGAAGATTGGTAGGGGGTGTGGAGCTGGAAACCCACATTGAAAAGCTAACAGGATCTGTGAACCAAAATAATTACAAGTAGGAAAACACTGACAAGTGAGAAGTAAAGGAAGAACAGATTGGATTGGCATGCTCTTCTTCACAACGCTGGGAACATGCATTCAACAGTGTGACTGTTGGGGCAGATAACGAATCTGGCAAAATATTTAAACCTGTCTTCTAACAAACATAAACTGTTAAAAGTTCTGTCAACATTGTGAGAGGAAGGGCACTTGGGCCCGAAGTCTTGGGTTTGATTGCCAAGTTTTGTAACAGGATTATTTTTTTGTGGTGTGACATCCTACCTCTTATTTTCTGCTTCTCCCATTTGACTTGGGAGTTGTTTGAATAGAAGCAGAGTGATTGTTATTCTGACCAGGTTCCCTGAATAAATCTTCAGAGGATGCCTCACTTTGAAAATGCACATGATACTAAAACAAAGATTTCTAAAACATTCAGAAGATTGTTCCAGAGTTGTGCAAATGCAGTGGAATTTACTTATAGCACTGGAATACCATCATGTAAATACAAGATACTCTTCTAAAAATAGCAAAAAGGCACCCTAATTATATATAAGTGGTTCAAGGATCTATTAAACCAACTTTAGAATGGGAAAGAATGGATGAAGATTTGACCAGTGATTGTTAATATCAGCCATTTCATGAAAAAAAAAAACCCTAATACAAGGCCAATTAGTTCAAGCAAGGAGCCCTAATGGCACAGTGAATCGAATGCAATATTGCAAGCAAACTCTGCCCACATCCTGCAGTTAGATCCCGATGGGGCTCAAGGTGGACTCCAGCCTTCCGAGGTTGGTAAAATGAGGATCCAAATTGTTGGGGGCAATATGCAGATAAAATGCCAAGAGAGTGTTATAAAGCGCCATAGGCAGTATATAAGTCTAAATCCTATTGCTATTATCCATGTACTGTATGTATTACTCCGCCTTTCATCTGTTCAGATAATGAGACAGTTTACTATTATCAGCTGTTAAGTAAAGGGCTTAAGGAATATAACATGAACATCTGTAGCCACTGGTCCATCTAGTTCACTATTGTTTCATCTTAACTGGAGACAGCTTGCTAGGGTTGCAGGCAGAGAAGATGTCTAGCTCAGCTAGCTGACATTTATTTTAACCTATAAGGCTTAGGTTTGGATTCTTCAGTGTTTTTTCATTGAACTACTGTTGTTCTCTGGGTGTATCACTGAACCAGAATTATTCCTTGTGAGCTGTTGAGTAAAAAAGATGTTGAGACTCTAGAAAGACTGCAGAGAAGAGCAACAAAGATGATCAGGGCACTGGAGGCTAAAACATATAAGGAACGGTTGCTGGAATTGGGTATGTCTAGTTTAATGAAGAGAAGGATGAGGGAGGACATGATAACAGTGTTCCAATACCTCAGGGGCTGCCACAAAGAAGAGGGTGTCAAGCTATTCTCCAAGGCACCTGAGGGCAGGACAAGAAGCAACGGATGGAAACTAATCAAGGAAAGAAGCCACCTAGAACTAAGGAGAAATTTTCTGACAGTTAGAACAATTAATCAGTGGAACAACCTGCCTCCAGAAGCTGTAAATGCTCCAATATTGGAAGTTTTTAAGAAGAGATTTAAGAAGAGACAGCCATTTGTCTGAAATGGTAAGGGTTTGCTGCCTGAGCAGGGGGTTTGACTAGATAACCTCCAAGATCCCTTCCAAATTTTTTTTTTATTATTATTATTATTATTATTACTATTATTACTATTATTATTATTATTATCATCATCATCATTTCTAAAAAAAGGAAACTAAAAACAACAAAAGAACTGGAATTATTAAGCATTTGATATATTACAAACATAATCCACTCTGATCAGTGTTTATAGCCTTATAAAAGTTCACAATAAGTTAAACCCAGTATTGTGGGTTATTTTTTTTACTGATATGCACAAGGGTTGCCAGATCTGGGATGCGGACTTCAGGATACCACAGATGATACAAAAAATACAGACAATTCTAATTTTTGCTGCCATTTTTTGCAGACATGTAAAATTCAAGTTCTAAACTCTCAAACATAATATTTAGTGTCCAGATACCAAAATGTTTGTTTATTCATGTCAAAAGCATCACAATTAAAATAAGGCATCCTATAGGACATAAAATTTAAAATATAAAATACCAGATTAAAATATCTGCAAGTTAAACAGATCTTGCCCAGAAACTAGCAACGTTAATTGCATTCTGTCACATTGCCATGAAGTCCTGAAGTGTACACTGATCGGGACACAAAGGGCAGGAATACTTATGTGTTGCTGTCTGCATGTCACCACAATAGCAAAGGCCAGAAGTCACTGGAGAGCCCCATTTGTTCAAAGTATCTCTGGATCTTGTTGTACTTCTTTGCAGTCGATTCAATGATTTCCATACTTCCCAGCTTTTGTCAGACCCAAGTGCCAGTGCCTTTGTTGGTCCCAGACAGTGTTGATTCTTTGTAGCTTCCCATAGATCCATTCTGCTTTCAAATTCTTCAAAACCTTCCATTGACCTAAGGAAGCTTTTCCTGGATTTTAGTCTCTGCTGAGCTGGTTGTAAGGCTATCAAGAAGGTATTGTCTAGATCAGGGGTGTCAAACTCAATTTCACCCAAAGTAATAGACTGTTGTTGGAGATGTTGTGTGCAGCAATAAAGCAATTTTGTACATTTTGGCTACTCTGATGTGTCCAGTCCTTGGAAATCAAGGAACCCTCACACCAGAGCAAGGAAGAACTCAATCATCTTGCAGCATTCACAAACTAGTTGATTGATAAGTGTGGTAAAACCACACTTGGAATATTGCATCCAGATGTTGAGACTCTAGTCTAGAAAGACTGTAGAGAAGAGCAACGAAAATGATTAGGGGACTGGAGGCTAAAATATATAAAGAACAGGAATTTAGTAAGACTAGTTTAATGAAAAGAAGGACTAGTGATGACATGATAGCAGTCTTCCAGTACTTGAGGGGCTATCACAGAGAAGAGGGGTCAACTTATTTTCCAAAGCACCTGAAGGCAGAACAAGAAGTAATGGATGGAAACTAATCAAGGAGAGACACAATCTAGAACTAAGAAGAAATTTCCTGAGAGTGAGAATAATCAACCAATGGAACGGTTTGCCTTCAGAAACTGTGAGTGATTCATCACTGGAGGCTTTTAAGAAGAGATTGAATGGCCATTTGTCAGAAATGGTATAGGGTCTCTTGATTGAGCAGGAGGTTGGACTAGAAGGCCTCCAAGGTCTCCTCCAACTCTGTTCTTCTGTTAACTTTCAATAACTTACAGGCTATTCAAAGTTTTTTGTTTTAATGGACAGATAGCCTGGTTTTTTCCCCTATACTGTACATGGTTTGGAGCTGTCCAAGGTAGTATTTTATCTGATTCTTCCTTATAGACCAGGGGTGTCAAACTCAATTTCACTGAGGGCCGCATCAGCATTGCGGTTGCCCTCAGGGGACCAGCTGGGTGTGGCCATGGTGGGTGTGGCCTACTGGGTGGGCGTGGCCAGCTTTACATCGTTCATGTCAAGGGTGCCTATGGGTGCCTGGGCAGGAGTGGGACAGATCTGAGGGTCTCTGGCAGGAGAGGATGGGACCAGGGCAAGTGCCAAGGCATGGTCCACTGGAGGAGCCTCACTGTTCCTCTCAGGCCATGCAGGGGGGGGAGGTTGGTGGTGTGGGCTGCCCGGAACCCTGGGTAGCAGTGGTCAAGTGCCCCGCCTGGCCCTTGAGCACCCACGGCACCAAGCCCAGCCCCACTTCCTCAAGGCTGCTGCTCAAGGTTCTCCTAGTTCCTCGCTGTTTCCAGACAGCCTTGTGGACCTAAGACTGAATGCATTTCAGCATAGATGGCCACCACAAAATTGTACATTGGCTCCCAGCTGGCTTGGGCCAGGGCCAAGGCAGAGGAGGCCGTTCTCTCACTGTTTCCAGAATGGCTTCACGAGCCACATGAAACCACTTCGCGGGCTACATCCGGCCCCCGGGTCTTGTGTTTGACATGTCTGGTCTAGATATTGATGATTTGAGCTTCTCCTGCAAACATCAGGCTTGGCAATGCCAGCTAGATGGTAGATCTTATTTAGAAGGGTAGGCTTAAGGCATCTGGTAGTAATTTTGCTAGCTCAAAGATCAAAATAATACAAGGCTACATATGAACAATGTGAAGAGGAAGCACAGCTGAAAAGGCTGGACATAACTGCCCTTTATCCTTATTCTTTTTAGACTATAATCAAAAGATTATATTGAAGTTTCTCACTGAAAATTTATTTAGTAGATTCAAATAATCTTCTATAACAAGACTTTTATTTAAGCTAAAAAAGAAAATTTAAATGCAGCAGTGATGGAATATACACAATCATTCTCTCTCCTACCAAATATATAACAGCAAGAAAACGGGAAGATAAACAGAATCAAAGAAACAAAAATTCAAACTCAGGTCTTTAGGTTTCGTTCCGGCTCAATATAATCTTATTAACATTAACCTTAATCTGTTGCTTATTTACAACAGCAAGGATTGCAGACAGTGGTAGAAGGAGCTAGGAAACCTAGAGGAGAAACTGGGGTTATTGGTGTATATTTTAATATCTATAGACATCACCCATGGGTACATGTGACCATTTGTGTATATATCAGAAAGAGAGGAGTCAGAAATTATTGTAAAAAAGAGGAATGGGCTCAGGGTATGTGTGATCCTGGGAATAATAGCAGTTTTAAATATTTGCAGTGTAGGGTTTGAGAAAGAGACAAATCTACCAAAGAAAATAATAGGCTCAAAAAATTGTCTTTTGCAATTTTGTTGCCTTGCAAATATGTTCATTTGTCTTCTGTTAATCACACTAATTTGCCAGCATAATAATTTCAGTTTCTCTGATTGTTTTGACAATCTATCAACTTCAAAGCTTAATTTAAATCATGCTCTCAATATACTCCTCTTATTTTTTAAAAAAGCAAATATAATCCACCATTAAGATTAAACTTAGCAAAAACGCTTAAGCTTTACAAAAATGAGGGACATTAGTTTGATTCATCTTTTGCAAATAATTAATTGTATTGTTGGTTAATTTATAAATGGACGTTCTCTGTTTAGAACAACATGCTGTTTGTATGTCATGGTAAAGTTAGCCGTGCTTTTCTCCTTGAAATTACTCTGTCCACCAAAACTGAACATTTCTGAACTCATAGTGAGTAGACTATTGTGTCAGTATCCATTTTCAGAAGTGTACAATTGGATGTACTGTGGGCTTGTTTAATTGAAATGGTTAATTGAACTGGAATCCTCTGGCAGAAAAGAAAAGAGAAAGAAAAGAAAAAGCTATAAAAATTTCATTCAGACTCAATTTTGTGGTCTAGTTAACTTGTCTGAAGGTTTGTGTGTGCCTCTTTTTTTTAAGTAAAAGCTCTTTTTATTCATTGTCACAAGCCACAAAATGTACTCTCTCTGCATTACATGTCACATTTTTAAAACAAAAACAAAACAGTAGGCATCAAATGAGAATGTTGGTTGAAGGCTGACACTTGTTTTTCTTCCATCCTGAAATCATATATGAAATGAATGTGTATTTTCTAGTTCCTGGATTTTGAAAAGGTAACAAATAGATTGCCAATGTCAACTCTTAAGGTTTATATTAAGTATGCAAAACAGCTAGTCAAGTTTGGAGCTCCCTCAAGTGGATACTTATTCTGTCTGGTGAAAATGGACGTCTATACATGCATGGAATTTCCTGAAAAATCTCACATACAAAAGAAATCCAATGTGTAATCTAATTTTCTATCTGCCACCACTTCCTCATTTTACCACTTTCCTTAAAATGGATCTCATGGTACTGTGCACATGGATTTGTGGCTTCATGCAAATACACCCTCCATTTTTTAGATGAAAAGAGTAGGAGAAAGGGGAGAAAAAGACAGGCATCAACGAGGATTAGGAGATTATTATTATCACCTGCAAGAATAGATTTGCTGCATCAGTTCAGTGCCCATTATGTCCAACATTGTGTCTCCTTCAGCAACCAGCCATATGGTTGGAGGTCAGATGCAATAAATGATGTAGCCATTGTTTAGCCAGCTGGTAGCCTGAGATGCTTTCCTGCTGAGGGAAAGGAAGGGAAAGGAAGGGAAAGGAAAGTTAGGCTTCTAATAACATTTTGTAGATGGGTGATTTCTGTAAAATAGACCTATAAGTTAGACTGAATCTAAACATGCAACAAAAATAATGCAGTTTTCCTGAACTATTTAAGTCAGGTTATAGATAAATGGAGCAAAGTGGGATGCATCTCAATTAATCCCCATTCCCAATTATTTACATACATATATGCATACATGTACAAACACAAAGATAACACACACACATAATGGAGAGAAACCTACTGTTACCATTATTCATTTTATTCAGTCCCTTCCATTTTCTTTCTTCCGTAGTGAAAACAAGTTTATTTTAATCCTTCCTAGTCGTAATTAATTACTGGTCCATGACATATGCCATCTCATCTTTTCCTGGCTCTATTCCCCAGCAGACTTAAGCAGGAAAAGTTTTGTGAAAAGTTCCATATATAACCCATAAAATAGCCCTTCCTGTGCTTTACCAACCCATCTGAATTAAGAGAAATTTTATTGCTCTTTTCAATATATTCTGATCGCTTCCTCAGGCAAGAGTTCTATTGTCCTATAATTGAGAATACAGCGATGTTTGGGTGGTTCTGCCAGGTTTGGGAGCCACCTGTGCAGTTCAACTGCCTTAACTTGCAGTTCAGCTGTAGGTACAGAGGAAACACTTCTTCCAGAACAGCAGGGTAGGAAGTTTCTCACTGCTGCAAATTCTCATTTTATTGCACCTCATGACTCCTCCTGAGTCCTTCATCCTCCCTGCTGCAGCTAAGGTGCCATGGCATCTTCCCATCATTTGTTATTTAAAAAACTCAAATACTTTGGCCACCTAATGAGAAGGAAGGACTCACTGGAGAAGGGCCTAATGCTGGGAAAGACTGAGGGCAATAGAAGAAGGGGACGACAGAGAATGAGATGGCTGGATGGAGTCACTGAAGCAGTAGGTGTGAACTTAAATGGACTCCAGAAGATGGTAGAGGTCAGGAAGACCTGGAGGAATGTTGTCCATGGGGTCGCGATGGGTCGGACACAACTTCGCAATTAACAACAACAAATATTTTAACCCCCCCCCCCACAAAAAAAATCCCTACTCCCTTCTGTCCCACCAAAAGCAGCAGCTGGATTTTTCTTTGCCCGTCCTTTGCCTAATCCTGTGTTTAGAATAATCCCAGCAGGTTTTTGGAAGTGGTGGTTCCTTCTGCAGCGAGTTGTTCCCACCCTTTCTCTTTAGACTTACTTTGTCACTATACCGTATTCTGTGTATAATTTACCATCTATGGCAGTGTTTCTCAACCTTGACAATTTTAAGGCATGTGGACTTCAACTCCCAGAATTCCACAGACAGCAATGCTGGCTGTGGAATTCTGGGAGTTGAAGTCCACATGCCTTAAAATTGTCAAGGTTGAGAAACACTGATCTATGGTGTTCTGCAGCTTCCTGAAATCTGATAAAATGTGAAATAGAAACATTGAATATGCATTAAGTAAAATAATACAAATTTAACAGCCAGGCAAAATAATTTTGAAGTTTTTTTTTTGTTTGCTTGTTTTTAAATCCTCCTGAAATCTAGTAATAGCTGGACTAAAATGAATTGTTTTCTTAAATAAAGACTGAGGAAGGAGTGAGGAAATGCATTAGTAATGTACAGAGATTGAGAGACAGTTGGGTGTAGTCATTAAAGTACCCGGCTAGAAAGTGAGAGACCATGAATTCTACTCCCATTTTATTCACATGGGGTTACCTTGAGCCAGTCATTCTGTGTCAGCCCTAGGAAGTGGGCAGTGGCAAACTATTTCTGAAATCTTGCCAAGAAAACCGCAGGGATTATCTATATAATTGCCAGAATTTTTTTTTAAAAAAAAAATGATTCAAAGGCACACAGAAAAAATGTAGACAGTCTTTACTCAACAGAGTAAAAATCATTCTTGAATAAAATACTCTCTGCAAATCTTTTTCAATACCCAATCTCTCTATCTATTCCTAGATCTGCTTCTTGGTGACAAGTTACCTCTGTTTGTCTATGGCGATGCTCAGTCATCCAGGTCATGGTTGTCCCAAAAGTGCTTTTTCAAGAGGCAACTGAATTTACTTTGTTTTTCTTTGAACATCTTTCTTGGATGAGAAGCGAAACATCTTCAAAGAAAAGCAAAAAAGTCCAGTTGCCTCTTGAAAAAGCACCTTTGGCATTATATCTGTGTTGGCATTAGGGTTATGCAAAGAAGTTCTAGTTTGGATTTATTGTTATTTATCTTCTGTCTAGTATGACACTGACTTTAAATTTTAAGGAAGAATGCAGAAGAATTAAAAAAAAAAAACCACACATAACAGAATCAGTAGAGCAAGGGCGTCTAGAACTGCACCAGAAATGTCTGCTATGGTATCAGATGCCAAAAATGAAAGCTAACATTTAAGCATCATAAATCTTTAAATAATTTTTTCTTTGGAATCACAATCACTGTCAAGGTTTTCTTTAAGAATGAAACATCAAAGCTAGCAAGATAGTTTCGCCCCCTCAAAAACCCCAACACTTTGTTAGATGTTTTTGTACTTAAAGAAAAACATAAATGTTCTCAAATTTCTTCCCCCTACACAGCAATTCCATTGCTAAAAGGAAACAGAGGGAGTTGCAGTTAAAACGGCAGTTGGAGTCTACTGGGCTGGCATAATCTGATTTAAGACTAGGAAAAACAGACTTTTAGTGCTTAACTATAAGATTCACTGGACTGATCTTGGACCACTTGCTTTTATTTTTGTCTTACATGACTTACAAAGCTATTATGGAGCAAGAAAGAAAAACAGGCA
This sequence comes from Crotalus tigris, assembly GCF_016545835.1. NCBI lineage: Eukaryota > Metazoa > Chordata > Lepidosauria > Squamata > Viperidae > Crotalus > Crotalus tigris. The sequence continues at coordinate 539,413 of NW_024097206.1, forward strand.
GTTGCTTTGAGTTTATATACAAGAAAAACCAGTATCAAAATGTGAAGCATTAATATCTTAGTTTGCTTGACCCCTAACCATGAGATGTTTTCATTTCTCTTATAGTCAGTGGGTGTTGTAGGTCTAAAGGATCATGCCCTGCACTTCTTTGCTGTAGAGCATTAGACAGTGTATAGCAGTGATGGTGAACCTTTTAGAGACTGAGTGTCCAAACTGCAATCCAAAACCCACTTACACATCGTCAAGTGCCGGGTGGGTGTGGCCATTGGTTGGGCGTGGCCCATTGGCTGGGCGTGGCTGCAGTGGTAACGGCAGACTGGGTGGGACTAAAAAGTTCAATCAATCAATCAATTCCAACTTTGCAAGATCTTTTTTTTTCCTGCGAGTTGAAATTGACTGATCGAACCTATTTTTATTTTTGCACACGGCGGAGGCCTAAAGCGAAAAGGTTTTATAAAACCCAGCTGAAGGCATAGGACTGGGGTGACAGCATGCGTGTCTACAGAGAGGGCTCTGAGTGCCACCTCTGGCACCTGTGCCATAGGTTCGCTACCACTGGCGTATAGTGTTCTAAGTTGGATTGTCTCATGGATCATAGAAAGCTATAATGGAGATTTTTATTGTTAGCCGCCCAGAGTCCTTTGGGAGTGGGGCGGCTTATAAATTTTAAAAATAAATAAAATAATAATAATAATTTAAAAGAAATAATCTCCCAAAGAATTCCTTGTTTAATGATGTGCTAACCATCACCTACCATAGGCAATAAGGACAAACAGAAAGCATCTTCATCAAGGTAATAATGCTTTGTCCTTGAAGTGTATTTTTGAGCACTAATCCAATTTACAGTGATAAGGACTTTTCTGCCCTATTCTAACTCGACTGAATCCTTCTACTTAAAAAAGAATTGTATGGAATTCATGAAGTATACTTTAAAGCTACCAAGTCTGGATTGCTAAAATCCAGTTGTCTACCAGATGATAGCAAATAGGATTTTCTGTCTGTCTTTGCTGCCATCTAATGATTGTATGGATTTTTGTAGAATAGACACGATAGTCTTGGTTTACTTCTCATAAATGGATATAAGATTGCAACTACAGAGCAATAAAGTTTATTGAAGTCTAAATATCAGAATGGTACAGGGATTAGGAAAAAAATGCAAAAGGGTTTCCCATTCTATAATATCCAGCTTTTATCTCCTAAATTCCTAAAAATATGATTCTCTGCCAAATGAGAGCACATGTAGCCTCAGAAATATATTTTTAAATATAAGGGTCTAAGAAGCTCATCCTAAATCTCCTTTAAATCCCCTATTTGTTAAGTCTAATAAACTAGTCTAAGGTAAAAATAATTGTGCTTGTTAAGCAGTTGCTTGTAATACCAAAGCTGTGTCATTCTGAAGATGTTCAGATGATATTTTGGACACAATGTCATTAATCATATTTCATGGTGCCATTCTATATAGGTTATATAGGTTTACTCAAGAATAAGCTCCATTCCAGTGCTATTGCTCTCCAAGTAAACGAGAAAAGACCTATGATTTATAACAGATCCAATATGGGAACAGTTCTCTAGAGTTTTGTTCTACTAAGGGATATGGCTAACAAAGTTGATAGAAGTTTCTTGTTATCTTCTCTAGAATCGGGCTGTTATGGTTTTGCAGCCTGCTTCTTTCAAGAATGTAGATATGAAACCTTTCCTGTGATATTCTCATAAATGAAATAGTAATCTCTGAAATGTTTGCACCTTGGTGTATATCTCTCGGCCAGAGGGTAGGAGAACAGATCTGCTTCTGCACTTTGTTTTCAGAATAAACTGATGCAAAAATGTAATGTAAACTAGTACCCTCCAGACATATCCAGCTACATAAACCTCAATAAATATAGCTAATAGTCCAAGATTTTGGAAAAATTGTTATGTCCTTATTTATTTACCTATACTTAGCCTATTCAAGTGTAAAATGAAGTAACTCTTCTATCAAGAATTACTTCTGGGCCTTTTTATATATAGATAATATTAATTAAAGCAGGAACATTTATTCTGATTTCCTTTTTCTTCTTTTAGGAACAGATGTACTTTTGCACATTTCCAAATATCATCTTGATGGCATAAGAAAATGTTTTTATACAAATCAATTATCCCTTGGTTTGTTAGCAAAACTTTTTTTCTGTTTTTGGATGTAATGAATAAGTAAAAGTGACAGGAATTTGACAGCAAACAAGTAGCAGCTTTACTGTTGTGGAAATAGATGTGTTGACTATAAATCAAGCTTGTATCAGTCAAATTTTTCATGAGGAGCATTTTCCCATTTATATTAACTCCAAGAAAAGTACACAGTTACATTAGTCAGAGAAAAGCATTTTGGTATCCGTTTTCACTGTTTGTTTGTTTTTTTATCATTCCATGTTAAGTTTCTCTTTCACTTATGTCTTTATTAAAAATCTGTCATTCTACCGATATTTATGAATTTTTTCTCAGTTTTTTTTATTGTGCCTTCTCCATTTTCAGCTTTGTATCTCTTAACAATTATTCCTTGATCAATAAATCTTTGTGACCCCTTACCTTCAACTTTCCACCCTGAGTCTTTCCTTAATTTTCTTTCCACAACGTTTTTTATCCTCTTTCTCCAGATATTAAGTATCTTCCTACTCTATTGCGTTTTTAACTCCTTATCACCCTTTTTTCATTTTACCCACACCTCTTTGCACACAAATTTCACAACCTCTTTATTGTTGTTGTTTTTATTTTCACACTAAAATCACTGGGTCCCTTACACCCTTTCCCCATTTTTTTTCATTTTAGGTCACTCTGTTCCTGCAACCTCTATTACTTTTGTTTATTGATGAATCACTCCCAGGAACACAACATGAGACAAGGACTATGTGCTGTTGTTTCACTAGCAATGCATAGATTTCATTACTTAGTATTATATTTGATTGAATTTGCCCAAAGTATGTCTGGTGTGTTTTTACTTACCTAGACTTAACCTTATTTTACCATTTTCATGACTCTGTTCCTAAGGTTAGAGATACCATTTGGAATGACTTTGCCTGTACCGTTTTAATCAGTTGCTTGCTCAGTCATAACTTGTGAAGAAAATGAAAATGCATCTGTGGAATAGTTGAGAATTGATACTAGACAGTATCAATAAAATTAGTCCAGATGGACCAGCCATCTAATTCAGAATCAGAGTACAGATAGTCCTTGACTTATGACCACAATTGAGCCCAAAATTTCTGTTTCTAAGTGAGACATTTGTTAAGTGAGTTTTGCTCCATTTTACAACCTTTCTTGCCACAGTTGTTGACTGACTCACTGACTCACTGCAAGTCTGGCTTCCCCCTTGATTTTGCTTGTCAGAAAGTCGCAAAAGGTGATCACTTGACCTTGGGACACTGCAACCGTCATAAATATGAGTCATTTGCCAAGTATCTGAATTTTGATCACGTGACCATGACCACAGTCGTATGTCATTTTTTTTCAGTCCCGTTATAACTTCAAACAGTCACTAAGTAAACTCTTGTAAGTCGAAGACCACCTGCTAAGTGCTAAGATCGCAGTAACATTTATTTTATTTATTTATTTATGAGACTTATATACCGCTTTAAGTGCGAGCACTCTCTAAGCGGTGTATACCAGTAAGCAATGTATATATATATTTACATTGCCCCCAACAATCTGGGTCCTCATTTTACCTACCCCGGAAGGATGGAAGGCTGAGTCAACCTTGAGCCGGTGAGATTTGAACCACTGACCTGCTGAACACAGTCATCTAAAGTGGCCTGCAGTACTGCACCCTAAGTGCTGTGCCACATGCTAATGATATATGATATTTGTTAAATATCTATGGCCACCCATCTCATCTGCATGCAGCTCGCTCATAGAAGCTGCAAGGTAAATTGGATAGGATTGTGAAAGCCAAGCCAGTGTTGAATTTTGGGAGTTATAATCTTTCACTTCTGAACAGTAATTGGTCAGGAAAGGCTAAGCGAGATGATTCAGAAATTATGGTGGTCCTTAATTCAACAGATGGTATTCTGCCATAAAGTTCAACTGAGAAAAAGTACTGAGAACTACTTTCAAAAAAGTGACCTAATGCATTATCTGGGCTCAGAGATACTTTTTTTAAAAAAAAAGTAAAATATAATCATGTACTTAAGTAAAATAATTCTGCTGCAGCTCAAGTGCATCTCTGCTTCAAAGCTGTATATAATTGCTACCTTCCTCATTTGCTGCTTCTTGTTTTTTTAATTTTTGAGACTTGAACAAGTAGTAAAATTAGCAATAAACATGAGGAGGATGCAAAGCACACATGCTGCTGCAAAATAACCCTTTTAAGCATCTCTGCCTCGTTGGCTCCAATTAACGTAAGTATTTTTTATAGGTTGCCACTAGCTGCAATCAGTCATGTTTGCCTCAGTTGGAACTAATAATAATAAAAATCCATCATTATTGTAACTTCTCACAAAAGTATACATTATTTTTCTTTTATTTTAAAGTCCCCATTTACCAATGAGAAATTGCGAAGAGAAGTAGCTCAATTTTCTTTTGCATTTGCTTGATCCTTTAGTGTAATCGGTGATGTGTGGGCCTGGCAAGGTTGTGAACTGTAGCTATGTTTGTCCCTATATGAAATCGCCTACTTCCAGTGCCATTAAGTACTCAGCAGCTTCCTTCCTCTCTGTCCCACTGTTTTTAATCTGCTGGAGCACTTGAGAAGTCGTGCTCCACTTATGGATGTATTTCAGCGATTACTGTCAGATGCTGCTTTCTAGAGAACTGGTCAACACACAGCCACCATTTTTTAGAAGGCACAGCACGGTTTAACTTTAAATTTTCTGCCCAAACATCTGCCTCAAGAAGCCAGGATAGCAACCTAACAAATAGCATAACCCATCATCTTTTTCCTGTCAGCCAGCTTTGTTGGCTTTTCATGGGCTGAAGTTTGGATAAATAATAAAAAAAAAATGAAGAGTGGAATTCTATTCACTTATCAGATGATTGGTGCAATGCCTCCTTTGCACAGATACATGGAGCACATATACATCTTGGCATATGGTGTATTGTATTGTGAGCTAAAAGCTCTCTTCAGGGCCCAAAGTCCTTCCTGAAGCCTACAGGCCTTTCTATGGAGAACATTGCACTTAAAAACAGAATTTCATATCACACAAGGACTGGTATGTGCCACAACAGCTCTCCCATGTTCCAGAATTAAGCATTTGATCACAGAAAAAATGATCAAAGACATTCCTCCACATTAAATAAAATGCAACAGCAAGATTCAATTAGTCCAGTTGATTCCCATCTTTAGAATGCCATCTTGTCCATCTTAGCATAAAAATGTCTAGAGCTGGCCCCATTAATATAGAGTTACTTTAAAATATTTCACCTCTACTTTACACAAAAGATAACCAGTTGGCAGGATGAACTTAGTGTTAAGTGTTACATTGTACCTGCAACTGACACTCTTAGCACATAATAATTCCCAGGTGAATGTGTAAAGGGCTTATGTGGAAAAGCCATTGCCTTTGAAGTAATGACAGCTGATATGAAATGTCTGTACATAATATGATTTGTGAATCATCTATTTTGCTGAAATTTGGATGGCTCTGCATTCTACTTTACAGAGGAGAATCCTTCATCTTTCACTGAAAGCCTGCCAGACTATAATCCTCTATGTGAAAATGTCCTATATTTAAAGAGCTGTCTCTTGCAATCCAGTTTTTAAAAGTTTTTTTTTTTTAAAGGCAGAAATAAGTCTTGAAGTTTCCCACTAATAGTTGGACAACAGACACGCTGCAGGAAGAAATTTCACCTGGACATAAACTATGATGAGATATATTGCATTTCTATTTCCCTTAGAGAGATTTCTTCTAAGTTTCTATCCAGATAATAAATAAGTTTAGGAAACTGTTATACATAGAGAGTGATTAAGACACAGAAATAAAAATGCCAATTTCACTAATTTTCAAATTTTGAAAATGTTTTTCGCATGAGGAAAGTTGTACATATGTGTAAGTATTCTCATTTCTTAATAAGAAAAGAAAAAGTAATTCTCATTCATTTGCACCAGCCAAATTCAATAAGTATTCCCAGTGGGAAGCAAGCCAAACTTGTCAGCCCTTCATCTTTTAATAGGAAAAAAAATGGAGGAATGGGGAAGAGGGGAATGAAAAATGGTAACTGTAATTCAACATCACAAGTATCACATAACGTATGTTCAAATCCAGAATTTAAAAGCTAAGGATATGAGCTTTTGCTTAATTGGATGAATCTGTTTTTCTTGGTTCCATTCACAAATTGATTTGAGAGAGAGAGAGAGAAAGAGAGAGAGAGAGAGAGAGAGAGAGAGAGAGAGAGAGAGAGAGAGAGAGAGATTTGAGTATTTTCATAGATCTTGAGAATCACTTCCATATGTTGATCATTAAAGTAAAACAAAATTAGCCAAACACTATTCTCACCTCTTTTCAAAAAGTGCATTGATTTCTTTTTGATTATTTGTAACTGGCTATGTTATTAATGGACATTAATAGGCTTAAATTCACCAGTTAAATTCACAGGTAGGATGCTGCAGTTGAAAAGGCAACTAGCATTTTGCTCTGTACTTTAAAATGATAAAAATCACCTCAGCCTTCCTGGTCGAACTCTCTTGCCATAAAAATGTGCCCAAAGTGAGTTCTGAACAGCTGTCAAGGAAGGTTGGTGGTCCTGACTGTCTCAGTATTGTATCTCCGGCATAAATGGAGATTGTTTGCCTTTGAATGTAAATCTAGTAGATCAAATCAATTAGGAGAGTGTGAATCTCATCTTGATATGAAGGGAAGGGAACTGTCCTGGTTTTAAGAAATAAGAATTTAAAAAGCATTTTAGAAGAGATGTCAGTCTATCCTACCCTGTTAGGTTCAGGCTTCTATTTCATAAGAGGAAGGAATAAGCAATGAATTATTTAACTGACACATCTCTTTTTGAAACAGAAATATGTACTACCAGGCTTTGAGGTTCTCAAGGTTTCTTCTCTGGCAGAAGGAAAAAAGATCCTGACAACTGCAAGGGAGATGTAACCAAAGAGCCTTTTTTAAAGTAGAGTGACTGTTTCTGTCTATTGTTTTTCATGCAGTGACTGTAGTGTCAACTGATTTCTTTTCCTGCAACTGTAGATCATAATCCCCACATTTAAAGCAATTTGGATGAGTGACAAATTTGGAGAGTAATGCCACCTTGTATATTTTACAAAGGCTTTTGCAACAAATCTGAACAGGGAACAAAAATACCTGTGTAAACAGGAAAAAATAAGCGAGAAAGTAAATTGCAGGCATATCTATGCAGCATCTTGTGACAGCCCATATTCTCCTGCAGAATTGTGGGTTTGATTTTATGTCAATGCATCAAGATGGTTGATGCGTGAATCAATTGTATTCTATTGTATAATCTTTTTCTTTCTCTGTTATTGAAGTGCCTGGATGTAACAGGCACTAACTGTAAACTATACCAGCCCACAGCGGATCCAATAGTTCTCAACTGCAATTTTCAGTCACACAGTGGAAGCTTGCTTTTGGTGGCAATGGAAACCACTTAAAGAAATAATTTAAAGCTTTGGAATGTTTACTCAGCGTTGCCTGTAAAGTTCAGATTTCTCACATTCAGCCTATACTTTAGAATTTAATTTAAATTTTTATTTAAAGAGGAGACAGTACAAGAGTTGATGAAATGCTACTGCAGTTAAAAGAAATAGATGATGGATGGATGGCTAGATAAATTTTGAGCAATTTCCAGATGTCGGCTTCAAAAATTTAGTCAGCCACTAAATGGTAGCAAAGAGGCAGACTTTTATCCATCTGTTTGCTGCCATCTGATGATCATTCAGATTTTTTCTGGACAGATCTGGTAACTCTAATAGAATTACATGTTAGGGAACTGATATCCATGTTTAGTGCAGTAAACAGACACATGCCAGTATTTCCTTAATTTTACCAAGTTGCTTCTTTATTAGAATTACTTTCTTTACTGATAGGTGCTGCATCTGTACAAATGTACCATATAAGTAAAATATACCATATTATAATTTATTGCTTTTAAGATAGTATCACTTGGCTGTGATCAACTAGTATCAACTGGAACACATGCCATGCCATCCCTCCTGGCAACTTAACTGTATATCTGGTTTTTCTTGCTATATTCTTTCCACCCTGTTGTGTTGTTACCCTCAGTTTCCCTTGCTCCTTACCTTTCAGCTGGCAATCCTCAATATACTGTAAAATAAGATATGCAGATTATGGGATCTTTATCTTTCTTATTTCCTAGGGATAGGGAAGAAAATACCAGGTAAAGGCTGGTATTGAGCAGTCATTAGCAAGCAGCTACACAGTACATTAAAGCAGCCAACTGGCAGAGGTGGGAAGGGAGAGTGAATAGTTACACGCACAAATGGAGCTTGCCCACTGCTCGCGCAAGTGGAGCTGCATACATGCGCACACTCACCTGCCACTTCCGCAGCCCAGTTCTGAACAGGCCAAGACTTGGTAGTGGGCTTCAGCCTGGGGGTTTGGGACCCCTACAGTAAAACAAGAAAGCACTTCCAGAGAGCATAAACCCAGAAGATTCCTGGGAGAGGAAGTTTGAGACTTCCTACCTTTCAGTCTATGGCATTATTCTTGTTGCTTCTACCATGGATTGATTGATGATGTTCCATCAGTTTGGTGTTACCTCCTAATGACCATGCAGACTTTCTCCGTGACATTCTGTTAACTCTCCACCTATCACCAATGTAATGGAGTCCATCCTGCTTGCTGCTATTCATCCTTTTTGTTCTCTTTCCTTCTACCTTTCCCAGCATTAGAGTCTTTTCCAGAAATTCACAACAGAGGCTTTTAAGCTATACTAATAAACTTGATTACTCTGCTTAAATTGTCATCATTAAACAACCAAAACAGTATTTCAGCAAAAGGAGCATGTATTTCTAAATTGTTAACTGCAATTTTTTTTAAAAGTAAAAGATTAAATTGGCAATTTCAGCTAAGTCTTATACTGGGTGAGTTATGCAACTAATGAAGTCTTCTTTGCCCATCTGTTTATATAGTCATTTGGGGGGAAATGCAAGCTTTCTTGCTTTTAAGTGCCCAAATTCTTTCTCAGTTTAGAATAAATTATACAAAATAATGGGGAGGGGGTTGAAATATCTCTCTGTACCTGAAGAAGAATCTAATGCCATGTGACATTGAATTGTGACTTAAGTAGCTTTTGAATTTAAATGCTTTGAAAATATTTCTAGCTGTTTAAATTGCGTTATTTACATATCACAAGTATACTCAACCCAAAAAATCCAATCAGTCAATTTCAAAAATTAAGTTATGTTGAAATATCATAATTATTATAAAGTCACGAAACAATATGTAATTGTATGGTAAAACTAATAAATAAATTCTGATGTCAGCATTCAAAGGTCAGATAATTACCAGGAAACCCTTGTGGTAGAAGACCTAAGTTGTAACAGAAAGTTTCTGAATTCTTTTAATTAATCAATAAATCTAAGAAGAATATATTTGGAGAAGGAAATTCCAATAGGTTTTGTCTTCTGTGATCAGTAGAGAGCACTCCAGGTATGTTCTTCAGAACAGCACAAATACTACATTGCACTCATTTTTTTGTTTTTTATTCCTTTAACCTTTTCCCGTGCAATGTATCAACTGGACTACTTTTTTCTTTCTTTTATTTACTCCATCCTACACATCCTGTATTTGTTGGCCTTCAACTTTGACCTTTTAGCCAGAGAAGTTAAGAACTCAACTAGATATGAAGGTAGATCTTAGACTCCCCTACCTAATCCTATTAGCTTATAAACACGGATCATCTAATATAACAGAGTAACAGAGTTGGAAGGGACTCTGGAAGTTCTAGTCCAGTGGTTCTCAACCTGTGGGTCGCAACCCCATTTGGGGTCGATCGACCATTTCATGGGGGTCGCCAAACAACGCGATCCGCCATTTTTTTGTCAGCCGGCGCAGGGGGCAGCGCATGGGGGTGGTGGCGCGCATGCGCACCGCCTGCTTATGTCCGGGGTCGCCGAATAAAAAGGTTGAGAACCACTGTTCTAGTCCAACACCCTGCTTAAAGCAGGAGACCCTATACCATTTCACACAATTTGCTGTCCCATCTCTTCTTAAAAACAATTAAGCACCCACAACTTCTGGAGGCAAGTTGTTCCACTGATTAATGGTTCCTAATGTCTGGAATTTTCTTCTTAGTTCTAGGTTGCTTCTCTCCTTGATTAGTTTCCACCCATTGCTTCTTGTCCTGCCTTCAGGTGCTTTGGAGAATAAGTTGACCCCCTTTTCTTTGTGGCAGCCCCTTAAACATTGGAACACTGCTATCATGTCACCTATCACCCTTCTTTTCATTAGACTAAAAATGGTTGAATTAGAAGTAGATGTGGATTGTAATTTTTAGCAGTAGCTACTATGAAGATTTTAATGCTAAAATCCCTTCCTTCTCTTCTCCAGATGAATTCCTGTTTCCCAACAACAACCTGTTAGAAGTCATACAATTAATTTTTCTGCTCAATACAATATTTATTCCCACCTGAGAAAAGATAACTTTGTACTACATTCAAAAATACTGAATCACAACAGAGAGTGTATGGAATCCTGGAAAGACACAATAGAATAGAATAGAATAGAATAGAATAGAATAGAATAGAATAGAATAGAATAGAATAGAATAGAATAGAATAGATTCTCACCACTTTGGCAGAACCGGTACCTAATTTTTTTTTTTTTTTTGCCCAGGCCCAGAACGGACTTCCAGAAGCGGCATCCATACAGAGAACTGGCTGTTCACATATTTGAATCCCACCACTGAGGTGCTTCATCACTGGAGGTTTTTTTTAAAAAAGAATAGACAGTCACTTATCTGAAATTTCAGATAAGTGACTGTCTATTCTTTTTTAAAAACCTCCAATGATGAAGCACCTGAAACTTCCGGAGGCAAGCTGTTCCACTATTTAATAGTCCTCACTTTTAGGAAGTTTCTGCTTAATTCTAGGTTGCTTCTCTCTTTGGTCAGTTTCCAAGCATTGTTTCTTGTCCTGTCCTCTGGGGCCTTGGAGAATAATTTGACCCCCTCTTCTTTGAGGCAGCCCCTCAAATACTGGAATACTGCTATCATGTCACCCCTATTTTTTCTTATATTTAGACTAGCCAAACCGAAATACTGCAGCCTTTCTTCATATGTTTTAGTCTTCAGGCTTTTGATCATCTTAATTGCTCTTCTCTGACTTTTTCCAAGGTCTTCACTACATCTTTTTTGTAATATGTAGTATATTCTTACAGTAACAACAACAACAACAACAACAACAACAACAACAATAATAATAATAATAATAATAATAATAATAATAATAATAATAAAGTTGGAAGAGACATTAGAGGTCATCTAGTCCAACCCTCTGCTCAGACAGGAAACCCTATACCATTTCAGCCAAATGGCTGTCCAGTCTCTTCTTAAAAACTTCCAGAGTTGGAGCATTCACAACTTCTGGAGGCAGGTTGTTCCACTGATTAATTGTTCTAACTGTCAGGAAGTTTCTCCTTAGTTCTAGGTTGCTTTTCTCCTTAGTTAGTTTCCACCTGTTGCTTCTTGTCCTGCCCTCAGATGCTTTGGAGGATAGCTTGACTCCCTCTTCTTTGCATACATGTGCGTTTCTTCATCACTTGGCCACAATAAATCTCTTTATGCTGGAAATCCATACCAAAGTAACCACCCTATTCCCACTTCTTTCAAGGAAGGAGTTTACTCCATGACCTCTGCCCTTCTTGCACTCCTCCATTTGGGGCAGGAAAATAAAGGTGCTACCCCTACATGCAGACTGCACCCCTTTGGTGGTTTTCTGAAATAAGCAATCAGATTTGCTTTGATTGTATTGTCTTTAAATGACAGCCAAAGACTTGCATTCTAAGCATTAATTCAGAATTATATGCAACTTACAAGCAAAGCCACATAAAGGAATAGGATTAAAGCATGCATAACATAAATGTGTATGATGAAGTGGCAGTTTATTACTGACAGTACTAGGAGAGCATCTCATTTATGCCTTAACTGTCAACAGATTAAAGGTAGTTTAGTCAATTAAGTGACTTTTAAAAATAGATTAATCAAATACTGAACTGAGAAAATAAATATCACAGCGCATTAGCACACGATATACAGTGCTTTGAGATTAATAGAGGCAATTTTTAGCCCTAGTTAACGCGGGTAGATAAGTTGTCAAGAATTTTTTGTTAAAACATATTGAAACTTACATTTTTAGCCGCATGGGAATAAGGTGTATTTTGCATATAAACAGAGAGTAAATAGGTTTATTAAAAATATACAGTCCTCGACTTACAACCGTTTTAGTGATCACTCAAATGACACTGAAAACTTACGGCTAGTTCTTGCACTTACAACCATCATGGATCCCCATGATCATGTGATCAAAATTTAGGTGTTTGGCAACTGACATATATTTATGATGGTTGCAGCACTCTGGGATCATGTGATCACCATTTGCTACCTTCCCCGCTAGTTTTTGACAAGCAAAGTCAATGGGGAAAGCTAGATTCATTTAAGAACAGCGTGGTTCGTTTATCGGCGGCAAATAATATTGTAAAAACCTCCTTGCTTAGCGGGGGAAATTCTGGTTCCAATTGTGTTAGGTCAAAGACTACCTGTACCTTTGTTTATTTTGATCTACGAGGGCAATTCGGAAATAAACCTCCATTTGATTATCAATGACAGACACTCGCAGATAAAAAAACCTTTACTATACACATTAGTAAACTACAGCATTACATTACTTTTCAACTTAGTCGCCAATCAAATTGAGGCACTTGTCAAATTGAGGCTGAAACATATAAGGAACGGTTGCTGGAATTGGGTATATCTAGTTTAATGAAGAGCAGGACGAGGGGGGGACATGATAGCAGTGTTCCAATATCTCGGGCTGCCACAAAGAAGGGGGTGTCAAGCTATTTTCCAAAGTGCCTGAAGGCAGGACAAGAAGCAACAGATGGAAACTAATCAAGGAGAGAAGAAACCTAGAACTAAGGAGAAACTTCCTGACAGTTAGAACAATTAATCAGTGGAACAACCTGCCTCCAGAAGCGGTGAATACTCCAACACTGGAAGTTTTTAAGAAGAGACTGGACAGCCATTTTTCTGAAATGGTATAGGATTTCCTGCCTGAGCAGGGGGTTGGACTTGATGACCTCCAAGGTCCCTTCCAACATTATTATTATTATTATTATTATTATTATTATTATTATTATTATTATTATTATTATTATTATTTTGATCATCGCACAGTCAGCCAGATGTTCAGACTGGATTTGGCATTTTGTCTACCTATCGAGTCCTTACCCAGGACCTGGGATAGGCAGATGTGGATGTTTGATGGTATTACAGATATCGTCGCAGGATGGAAGCAGTTCCTAATAAGGCCGCCTTTTGCAATTGACTAATAGCGAATTTGTCAATGCCAATGGTGTTCAAGTGGTGCTCCAGTTGTTTTGGGATTGCACCCAAGGAGCCTATGACTATTGGTACTACCCTTGCTTGCTTTTGCCACAGTCTTTCTATTTCTATTTGTAGGTCTTTGTATTTTGTTATCTTCTCCAGTTCCTTCTCTTCTATTCTGCTATCTCCAGGCACTGCCACGTCCACTATCCAGACTTTTTTGTCTATTTTATCGACAATTGTTAAGTCTGGGGTGTTATGTTGCAGGTGCTTGTCTGTTTATTATTATTATTATTATTATTATTATTATTATTATTATTATTATTATTTCTTACAAGGTTTGAAATTCCTTAATAGTAGTAGTCACTCGACACCAAATCTGGGCTATGGGGGGGCGGTGTGATCAAAAACATCCCAAGGGAACTGCTTCAAAAGTGAACCAATACCACACCGGAAGTGGTGCCATAGAAAATCCTGCCAAATGTGAAGATACCAAAGGAGTACTGTTAGTGAAGTTCATGGAGCGTGGTTCGTCCATCAGTTCAGAACTCTACTGTGAAACGTTACGAAAACTCAGATGAGCCATCCATAACAAGCGTAGGGGCACGTTGACTTCTGGTGTGGTGTTGGTTCACAATAATGCTCACCTGCACACCGCTAGATGCACCCAAGAACTTTTGAAGCAGTTCCCTTGGGATGTTTTTGATCACCCCCCCCCCTAGCCCAGATTTGGTGCCAAGCAACCACTACTAAGGAATTTCAAACCTTGTAAGACGTTACGACAAGTGCCTCAATTTGAATGGCAATTATGTCAAAAAATAATGTAATGTTGTAGTTATCTAATGCGTATAGTAAAAGTTCTGTATCTGCGAGTGTCTGCCATTGATAACCAAATGGAGGTTTATTTCCGAATTGCCCTCACATTAATTAGGGTATTGTGATTTTGCATAAAATGATTGCTGTAAATAGTTTTTTCAGTCAAACAATCTATAATGTGCTATCCTATAGTGAACATCACATGATTGGCTAAGAATTGTGACAATGTGGAATGTTCTTGAATGATCATACCACTCAGAGAACAAGTCTATCATATTTTAGTTTAAATAAAGGGAAAGAATTGCATTAAATGTGGATCCACACATTAGGCAAAGCCAAAATAATATTTATTTTAATTCAGGTAAGTGTCATCTGTGAATACAGATTTATAAAATGTGACTTCATTTCACTTTACTGTTTAGCAAACCATTATTGTATGTTCCACAAACTATATTTCAACAAAGCCATACATAAAGAGGAAGAACTCTTACATTTGTATCCCTTGGACCTTTTGCTAATGATACTGTTCAGTGTTCTGAAATCTAGGAAGCTTATACAATGAATTAAACATACAATTAACTTTAACAACATTAGCAAAATCTGGATTGAATGGAGCTTCCAAGAACTCTAGTCTAATCTCTCCCTCCCTACTTTTGTTTATAAAAGACTCATTGTGAACAATTGCAATAGTAAGTGCTATTTTCAAGAAGCTATATTCTATGTTGTATTAGGCATAAGTTCTTCAGAGGCATTGCTATCAACTCCTGAAGAAGGTACAATATCATGGCAAACTGTAATTTCAGTAATTTCAGATTATATGGAATCATATATAAAATACAATTTGTGTATTTCAGGTTATTGTGATTTAGAAGCCTGGATGGAGTTATCAGTTTCAGTTGCTTTATACTTTTGCATTAAACCAAAAGTTTATGTCATTGAATACAGATAGAATTTGATCAAAATTTGTCGCAAACTTTATGTGCTCCTACTATTTTTAATATGTCTCAAGCTTTACATAATAATAATCATAGAAAATTGAAATGCAAATAACTTGATTGATGTATGCCCTATCATCAACATACACATATTTGTGCCTGTGATATCTGGATATAAAGTTTTTCATATCTCCACTATGAGTAGATTTTTGAGTTTTGTAACATCAGGATTGCATGTCCTAATCCAATTGGAATAAAAGATCCAAAAATTTAACTCTAAACATTTCATAGGTTACCTAATCACTTGAGTCTTATTACATCCATGCTATGCCATCTTAACTGCAACCAGCTTGTACTGTCTTTCTCTTTAAATGAATGATTTATCAGTTCCTAGAGGCAAACTTGGTGGGGAGACAACCGCTGTGTTTATATTTCAATTATTCTTTTTCTGCAACTTTCTTTCACAGCTTTTGTTCCAGTCTACCTTTCTTTCTACTGATTTTTGATCCAATTTGATCCCTTATTTGTTCTCTGTTAAAATTGAATTTGATTAATGAATGGCAGCTCACTTTGGCATTGGGGGAGATGATGTCAAAATGTCAAAATGGCAGTCAGAGCATCATGGTTTAAGCCCTGCCCCATTTAAACATACTTGTGATGGTGATACAAGGATAAGCATTGATACACACACTCCAATGTTACACAGCATAAAAATATGAAATTGTGGATTTAAATCCTCTTTTTCTGAATTATTAATTAAATATCACTATTGAAACTTCATACTCAAGCATGGATTTGGACTGAAATCACTCAACTCCTTATTAACAGAGGCTTCCCTATCACCCTCAGCATGAAATGAATGACATACAGGCTAGCAATCTGTATTTTGAAATATGCAAATCTTTGCAATGACCTTGAAGAAAAACCAATGCAGCAGTTGTGCACACTTGAATCTTGGCAACATTTGCAAGGCGGCTTATCTTTGTGTGTGTCTTTAAAGTCTAACTAAGAGGGATGTGATGCTTCTAGAGTTCAGAAGCTCTCAATGTCAGAAATTGCTCTTTATTTCCTGTTTCATTCTGAATTGCATTCGCCTCCCACTGCTTTTCTTAATTGAATCAAATGCAGAGGATAACAATAACTGTGATGATGTTAAGGTGGGGTGAAGACTTAAGGGACAACATGAAATACAATTAATTGAAAGAGAATATATGACTCATCTTCTCTGTAGTCTCCAAATTGAAGCGTGATCATGCCAGCTCACTGGTACAAGATACAGGATAGAATTGTTTACCCTGAAACTCCTTAAATATCTGCTGTATTCCTGTTTATGTAAAAAGGGTAGCAAACAGTTGGGTCCATGTTGAGCAGGCTTTGATGTCCTATCTTTCTCCATGTTTGAGATGCTTTCCTTTTTCATTTGAGATTTTCCAAATCTATTACAATAATTCCTACAGCAGGGACATTATTCTCCTGTGTAGCTCAACATTCCCTTGAAAACCAGACCCTTTTAACTATAACCTTTTATTTTTGAAACTTTGTTACTGAATAAATAATCTATAAAATCCTTTGATAAGAACATGAAAAGGGTTCAGTTGCTGCAGATCAAACATCCTCTTCTCTAAAGTGTCCAACAAATATCTCTGGGGAAGATATGGGTGCAATAACCCCTTGTAGTTTCTCAGCAATTAGTACTGAGAGTCATACCCAGCTTGGCACTTGCAGATATCTATAACCTTCATGTCCAGTAGGCACTGACAGGATCATCCGTGAATCTGTCTAATCCCTTCTTAAAACCTTAATGAAACTGGGGATCACCATCACATTTTACAGAACCAAATTTAATTTGATTTTACTCTATGATAAATTTAAACATTGCCTGATCTTCCCATTATCTTTTGGTTACAGGGTTTGATTTATGAATGGTTTATTGTGGAATAGTTTTATTTTTCCGGGTGTGGTATTATGTTACTAGTATATGGATGTGTAAAACATATTGTCTGAATATACTTTTGATCTGCAAGAGGCTATTCTATTTTTGTTTATTTTTGGAGTGGAAAGCCTAAACAAACAGAATTCGCTTTCTTTCAGGACTGATCTTGCTGCTAAGATGCAAAGGACTGAGGACTTGGTGCTAGTTTCTTCTTTTAAGAAATAAGATTTGTAAGAATTATTTTGCTGGTAGAATACAATTAATTCAGATCATTGGATTATAATGAGCTTTGTTTGTTTGAGTTTATGTCCAAATAGAACAATATTTTAATCTAGAATATGGGCAGTCTAATTTGGCCACAGCGATTTCCAGTTCTTAAAATACTTCCCCTTTTTATGAAGTTCAGTTGCTTTTCACGTACAACTTCCTACCCCAGGAGTTTTTGCAGACATTCAGCCTGCACACCAAAAAAGTGTAACAGTGATACTCATTTTTAAAGTCTCACACTCCCTGCTCTTATGTTGTGTTTTACAATGAGTCTTGCTTGGCAACTGCAGCTCCCAACATTGTTTTATTTCTTTTCTGTTCCTGCAAAGGGAAATGATGATGCTGGATTTCTTCTTGCTCACATCTTGTGGAAGACATTGGTTAAGCTATAAAAATGACCAAAGATATTTCAAAATATTTTTTACACTTAGGCTGGGAGAGAACCATTTTCCAGCTAGCACATCTGTCTAATTTTAATGGGCAGACCTAATTTTAATGCTAATTAATGTTGGAGTTTTGTTCCATTTGAAATATTCCCCCTATTAATAAGTTCTTGGTGACTGCAAAACACCATGTTGCCTCTATTGTTTTAATTATTATAAGTTTATGCATCCTGTTGCAGCTGATTATGTGACCTCAGATAAACTTGTTTGTTTGCTGACTAAATTTTAGTTCAGATACTGATACAGTTCTGCTCAAATTAATTGAGCCATGAGATGCATTTCATTCCCCAGGCCAACTGCATGAAAGTTACAGTTTAATTGATTTCCTGAGGGAGGGAGGGAATTTTAGTCACTTAATTAATGCTAAAATAAGAATGCAGAGAGAGCATAGAAATGGTTCATTCCCCAGAAACATGTAGGTTGTATATAGGTGCCAAGGAAGATGGGAGGAGCGTGTCTCTCCATCCTCTTTCCCATCCTCCTCTGATCCTTGTTCCCAGTATGCTGACAGCAAAGTAAGTAACCAATGGTTGCTTTGGAAAGAAGGCCAAAATTTGAAATCTCTTAACAGTTGGTGAAAAAAGGATGAGGGGGGAACTTAGATCCCTCTCGATGAGGTAGGGCTGGCTGGGGGCAATCGATGGGGAAATTATGCTAGTCTATCTTATATATGAAAAGAAGTTGTCTAGTTCCTCCTAGGACGTAACCCTCAGTTCTGCTTAATGTAAAAAAATCTTAATTAATCTTTCGACATTCCACCCTTCATTTCAAAATGGGCTAGAATCAGTGGTGGGATTCAGCCAGTTCACACCACTTCGGCAGAACCGTTGGTACTTTTTGTTGCCCAGGCCCAGAATGGACTTCCGGAAGCAGCATCCATACAGAGAACTGGTTGTTCACATATTTGAATCCCACCACTTGCTAGAATCCCTATAACTGAAGTGGTAAAGATTGCAGAAATAATATATTGAGGGTAATATTATTAATCTGAGAGCCAGTTTAGTATAGTGGTTAAAGGTATACCAGGCTCAAAGCTGGGAGACTACGAGTTCTACTCCTGCCTTAGACATGAAAGCTGGTTGGGTCACTTTGTGGCAGGCATTCTCTCTCAGCCCCTCCCACCTCACAGGTTTGTTGTTGTGGAGAAAGTAGGAAGAGGAAGGAGAAGTAGGGATATTCCCTGCCTTGAGGTTTTTTTTATAAAAATAATAAAGGCGGGATATAAATAAATAAACAATAATTTGTGTAGCAAAGGAAATTACATCACAATTCAAACATCTGCCTATGTAACACAATGGCTTTTCAGAGTATCTGGCTGATGAAATTCTGAAAATGCTTTTGGACCCTTTTAAATGGAGTTACCAAGATTAGTTTGGGACTTTCTCCAGAAAGCTTGTGTTAGTTTGTAACTAAGCTGTGACCTCTTTTTTTTTATTATTCAGAAAGTCTGATTTATCCAGTTGTGTTGTATTTGGGTACAATAAAATGAAGCAAGCAAAGAGTGTTTATTTAGATTTATAGCCTGCCTTGCCCCCAAGGGCTCAAAGCAAGTTATTGCTAACATCTATCATATATAGATTGAATTTCACAGCATAAAAACATTATGCATTTCATCTTTCATGTAGTCATCCTCTTCCACATGACTATTGAAAGGGCAGAAGGACAGCTTTATCCCTTCAAAGGTTTAAATCATAAATGCTGAAGAGAATTATCTTGTCAATTCCCATTCATTTCTTATTTACCAAGATAGACCTTGGGTCCCTAATGCAACCATTCTCTAGCATCATCACCCTATGAGTTGCTGTAAGTATAATAATACCTTAGTGTTGTGGGAACCATTCTGTTTTATCCCATACATGTGTGCAGCAAGAAGATGATCAAACATAACATAATGATAATAAGAAAGTAGTGAGCACATTCACACCAAACCAGACTATCTAGTAACTGATTTTTTTTCTTCTTAAAAGATAAGAAATATGTGTATTAATGGTGCAAAAGCAGATGTATGGGTTAGTTTGCCTTCCTCCTTTCTCTTTTCTGCAGGTTTAACTCAATTTTTCTACCCTGTGATCTGCTTACAGTAATTAATAATAATAGTGACAGAATTAAAACAAAATAAATTGATAATTTTAAGCTTTAAAGCCTATTTTAAACAACCCTATATTAACTGCCTTATAAGAATGGCAGAAAGCCACTTGGGAGAATAGGTAATCAGTTTCAAATTATCTTCTGAAATGCTGACGGCTACAACCAGAAGAGCTAACTGGGAAAGAAAATGAGATGCCATCTTCTTGAACAGGGCTTTTCAACTGGTGGTACGCATGCCATGGTGACACTTCCGCACCTGGCAGGTGGTATGCGACCTAGACAAGTGTAGCAGGGAGGGATGACCTGAAGTGGCAGAAGTGTCGAGGAGCTGAAGTAGCATCAGCCCTGCACAGGCCAGGGGGAGAATCAGTTGGAACTGGTGGTGTTGCCAGGGCTCTGCTGAAGGTCCAGGATCAGCGTGCACAGCTCCAGCTAATCGGCACTTCTGGTAGCCTCCAGTGTGGCTAGCAGCCACACAGAATTTTCGAGCGGAGAATCAGCTGGATCTGCAATGTTGCTGGGGCTTGGATGAGGGCCCTGGATTGCATACACAGCTACAGTTGATCAGCGCTTCAGTCAGCCTCTGCTATCACTGGGAGCAGCAGACAGGCCTTGGGGTGAGAGATCGGCAGAGGCCCCAAGATTGGTGCACGCAGCTCCAGCTGATCAGCATTGTGTGCAATGGTTAGCCGGGCAGTGGGTGGGGGAGTGAGATTTGGGTAGCGACCAGCACTGGAGCTCTCCCTGGGCCCCAGAGAGTGGTGCACCCAGAAGAGAAAAGGAGGGGGGATGAGAGGAGAGGATATAAAAGGAAGAGGTTTTGAAGTGAGAGAGAGGGGAAAAAGGACAGTGAAAGAGAAGGGGACAGAGAAAGAGAGAAGAAAAAGAGGAGAGGATCTGTGAGACCAGAAGAGGGGTCAGGAGCAGAGGCTGTGAAAACAGAGAGAGAGGAGAGGAAGAGAGGAAGAAGGGCCGACCAGCCACCTGACCAGCAAGGTAATCGTGCATAAATATGGATACATTTGTCATACGTTCGTCAGTGCCAAGGGAAAGTGATTTAGCAAAGGCACTGCCATCGAAGATATTAAAACTGGTACTTCCCCCCCCTTTTTTTTTTGGTCATCAAGTTTTGGACACCTTGCTAAGCACTGGTGGCATTTGAATATTGTCATGTCCAAAAAGTTGTACAATCTGTGAAAAGCACTGTTCTAGAAGATTCACCTAAAGCTTTCAGGATAGGCTTCCAAAATGGGAGCCAAGTTAAGTTTACTAAGAACCAATATTGGCAAATCTTGGTAACTGGTAACTGAAATAATCTGAGTTATTGTCCTTTGGTTCAGAGGGTAGAACCCTAGCCATCCTGTTAGATTTTGTGTCTTTTTATGGATCTGGTGAAAAAGTACAATGTGAAAGTTTATATATAATTGAATATACACTAAATTCCTTCAGATTTATTAGTAAGGCTTTTAATTGGTACCTGATGTTTTTAGTGGCACACCAAGAATAACTTTACAGATTTTATTAAACTTCAGCTTCAGGGAGCATTTGTCAGCACTGATAGAGATGAAGAATGTTTTTGCAACATCCAGGGCATAAGTTCCCAATCTCTGCATCTTAAGTATGTCTGAAGAAATTTTACCAAACCTGTTGATAAATATCAAGCCTGAAGCTTGATATCAAGCCCACAAACATATGTCTAGTAGTGAATTAAACTCATTTCTGTTAAAATGTGTACTTCATGTGTTACATGAAGAAAACCAAAGATTTAAATCAGAGGTCTCCAGGACCAGTTCTGTGGAGAGATGTTTTTCCGCATACTGGAGGGTGCACAGTTTTGTGTGCTGCCTGCATCCCATGGATGGGGGTTTGCTTGTTTGTGGGGACCGGATGTTGGCATGCCGCGGCCCGGTACTGGTCCATGGACCAGAGGTTGGGGACCCCTGATTTAAATGGTAAAACAAGTAAGTTTAAAACCCAAGGTATGTGAACTCCAGATGACCAGGAGATGGCAGCAAAATTTTATTGAAAATGCTAATGTTTTGCTGCCATCTACTTGTCATCAGGATTTTGGAACCCACAACATTGTAAATTGAGAAATAAGTTCTGTGGAATTAACATTAAAGACTTTTCCTTCAGAATATTCATTTTTTTTATTTATTGGTTTAGGAAAACAAAGATAAAAGTAAGTGGAATTTATGTACAGGTCTGGCTAGTCATTGTGTATTTTCAAGAATGAAAAGAGAAATGATCTGATGGCAATTAGTTCCACCTCATTCTGATACCTGATATGTGGTCTCAATGACTTTTCTGAGTCAGAGGAAGAAGGGTCTGATCCAACAAGTGGTCAGCCTCAATAGCCAACAAGGGATTTCTCACCTGAAGCAGTAATAAGGAGCTGGAGCAGACTTAGATAATGAGGGGAAAGATCCGAAGACACCCCTAGCCCAGGAGGTTACCAGGAACTTTGAAGGACAAAACAAAAGCACTACTGTATGCTTAGCTATGTAGTGAGCAAGAATGACAGCAAACGTAAACGAGTCATTCCTGTAACTACTTACTTTGCTGACCATTGGAAACAATTTTCCCGCCTGGTACCTGTTTTGATGTATCCTTGCTCTCTTTCAGATTCTAGGATTTATAATTCATATCAGCTTGTCTCACCCCTTTTTCCTGGGCTTGCATTTTCATTGGATAGTTGGCTTCTATACTTGCTTCTTGTTTCTTATGGCTGCCTCTGGATCGGACTTTGGGAGCCTCCGGCTTTGAATCTTTGAAGTCTCAAGTTTAGCATTACCCATGTCTACCTGCCTTCTTAGTTGAATTTCAATCCTATCCAGTTATAATTTGCCACATTGTGATTGTTCAATCTAGCCTAGAACATTATTTATTTATTTACTTCCTTACTCATACCCACCCAAAGTCATTGGATACAAGATGGGCAGCAAAATATATAATATGCATGCATGCATACATATATACATACATACATATCCTGCCTTTAATCTTTAATATTTATCATTATTATCACATTATTGGCAGTGCTATCATCTGTTACTTTCTAGGAGTGGAGTCACTTAGGCCATGCTACTATAGGGTTCGGTCTTTGCTATACCCTTGAAGTGACTTTTTGGTGCCCCTTCACCACTGCCATGCTTTGAGAAACTTGAGCTGGTGTGCTGATTTACTGCTGCACACAACTGAATCAGGGAGGGTGGGTAAAGTGATCCAGCCTCTTATTTGGTCTCCAAAAATGAAACATCTTGCATCTTTTGTTTAACGAAAAAGGTATAAATTCAGTATAGTTACGACATAGAGCATTAAGGCAATAAACATTGCAGTTAAGGTGTCAGGGACCAGGGTGTTTCAGATGGAAAATCCCAAGTGGTCATGGACTGTTGGATGACTTTGGGGCACTCTCTTCCTTAGCTCAAGCTATTTCACAGCCTATTGCATGGATAAAATGAGGTAAAACCAGGTCTACCAGACCTGGGCTACAGAAATATAGATGAGCATGAAATGGCAGCAAAGAGTTATAAAAACATTACATTTCCCCTCTTGTCTCACATTCCTTTGGATTTTTACAGTCCTGATTTGATAGTACTACAAAAGAGTTCCATGAACATCACCTTGGATTTGCAGGAGAAAGGCAAATACATATAGTTATATTGCCTTTAAAAATCTGGGCCAAAGAAGACAACAAACGTCATGACACTGTCACATCACCTATGGCTTCACATAATAGAGTGTGGCTCCTGACTGGGAAAAAAAAAATGTGGCCATTGTAAAATGAAGTAAGAATAGGCTGTAGGTTGAGCCTTAGATCCGAAACAGAGAAGTCAGTATTTCTCCTGGCACAATTCCAAACAAAATCGTTCTCTGTTGAGCCTTCCAAAAGATTATTTGATTAGTTACTTTTCCTTTGACCAAATAGTTCTATAACTGTGACTGCCTTGCAATGATAAAAGGTATATTTCTTCCCACACTGCAGCTCCTGCATTGAATTTCGTGTTCCATTGGGTTTGAAAAATTTGCATATATAGCTTGAATCTAATTACAGAAATACAAAACAAAAAACAAAAAACCACCCCACCCCTGGAAACTTATATAAAATCCATCCCATGCCAAAAAAAAAAAAAAACTATCATCAAAAGTATCACAAGGGGAGGAGGGGAATAGCAATTGCAAAGAGAAATATGCTGGCAGCAGCATATTTGCTCCAACCTTTCTGCTAAAGATTTTCTCATTATACTTTAATGAGGTTTGGTGGAAGAAACAAAAGATCAATCCTATAAATTAAAGGCTTAAAAGCTAGTTTAAGGAGGGAGGAGAAGGAGTTATCGTCTATTGCAATTTATTTTGGTGGGGTAGAGAGGGTTGCCAGTTCCATTCCACTGTCAGCCTTCCCCTCTCCGCCCCCCCCCCAAATGGCACCAGAGTAGGAAGGAGGAAAATGGTTCAAAAGGTATTAATTTTTATTTCATGGAAAATAGTGGCTGACAATGCCACGGTAATAAGGAGAGATGTGCTTCTTGAAATTTAATTCTTATCATGCTAACACAGCGGTTCTCAACCTATGGGTCGCGACCCCATTTGGGGTCGATCGACCATTTTTCGGGGGTCGCCAAAGGCGGCGATCCGCCATTTTCTCCCCTCCAGGGGCGGCGGCGCAAACGTTGAGAACCGCTGTGCTAACAGGTAGTTGTCAGCTTACAACAGTTTGTTTAGTGACAGTTCAAAGTTACGATGGCACTGAAAAAAGTGACTTATGACCACTTACCACTGTGGCCTCCCCATGGTCATGTGATCATTCATAGGCTTGGCAACTGACTCATATTTACAATGGTTGCCGTATCCCGGATCATGTAATCATCTTTTGTGACCCTCTGACAAGGAAAGTCAATGAGGAAGATAGATTCACTTAACAACCCTGTCACTAAGTTAACAATTGGTGATTCGCTTTAGAAATGTGAAAAGAAAGGTGGTAAAATTGGGCCACATTCACGTGACAAATGTCTCACTTAGCAACAGAAATTTTGGGCTAAATTGTGGTCGTAAGTCGAGGACTACCTGTATCGCTGGAAACCCAGAATTACCCAGTTTGCATAACTCCTAATATCCTGTCATGGTATGTAGCAGTGACTTTGGGAGAACAGGAGGAAGAGCTTCAAGTTAGACAATGGTAGACAAGTGGGTAACTGAGTCCATGGAGAAAATGGGGGCCTAGCAAACATCTCAGAAGGGACCCTTCCTTGTTTCTTGGACTGCAAAAGAGAGAAGGAAAGAGCTACTTTCAGACTTGCAAGATTCTGTTAATGTAACCTTATAGTTAGTACTTCTTGTTTAAATTATCTTTTGGGTGAAATATATATCTCCCCCCCCTCACCTTTTCAGTCCAAAAAACTAGGGAGGGTCCTTTCTCACATTCTCTAACATCCTTGACATAAACTGTTTCAACTTCTCTTCTCAGGACTCTGCTATAGGGCATTGCATGCCAAATCAACTAGACATGAAGATAGTATTTTTTTTCCCCCATGCCATCACTCTGCTAAACACCCACAACACTTTCTTATTTCTAAAGATATTTACCCATGTAGTAGGGCTGTATTGCTATTATCCTTCATATCTTTTCATCTTTCTCATCTTTCCTACTTCCTTCTCCTGTTGGTATCTTATGATTTATCACTTGTTGTTTGTATTTTATGATTTATGATCTATGACTTATCACTTTGTTGTTTGTATGTACACTGAGAGCTTATGCACCAGAGACAAATTCCTTGTGTGTCCAATCATACTTGGCCAATAAAGAAGTCTATTCTAAAACATTTGCCATATCCCCATTTCTTCTGTCAACACAGTTGCCACTTGTCTGACCCTTCTCTAGCCTGCAATTCTTCCTCCTGTCTCCCAAGGTCATTTCCACAAACCATTACATAATCACAAAGTTCTAAGGTTTCCCAGATCCCTCAACGCATGGTACATGGTCACCATTGCTGTCCTAGCATCTTCCGTCTTCTGAATAATATTGGATTAACACATTTGAATCTCAAAAGCAGGGATGGACTACATATGTGTTGACAGAAGAAATGGGGAAATAGCAAATGTTTCAGAATAGAATTCTTTGTTGGCCAAATGTGATTGAACACACGCGGACTTTGTCTCCAGTGTATAAGCTCTCAGTGTACATGCAAACCACAAAGTGATAAGTCATAGATCATAAATGATAAGATATAGACATAAATCATAAGATACAAACAACAGGTGTGTGTGTGTGTGTGTGTGTGTGTGTGTGTGTGTGTGTGTGTGTGTGTGTATTTGCTCCTGGAAAACAAGAGTTTCAGGATAACACATGGGCAATGCACGTTTGTTCCAATATCTCTTCCTCCATGAGTCCTGGCCGTAAAAGATAGTTTGCACATACCTTGTAGTACTTTTTAGATTAACTGGACTATAAACAGTAGACTGTAACTCATACTGTTTTCCACTGAACAAAAGAGATATTCTCTTCAAATGCCACATGTGTTTTTAGAAAAGAATCCCCAGTAATAGCATTGTAGAAGAAGAATGAAAAAAGCCCGATGAAATCTGCAACAATAAATAGGTTGACAACTCCTTTCTGAGGCCTTCCACTTCCATATCCCCAACTGATGCATCCTACTGTTAAAAGGGGGGAAATGCATATGCCAGTTATGTGTCTGATTTTCATCCCACGCTGCAAACAAAACTAGTAAATTATACACAGTCACAAATCTCCACACACTTGATAATAACATCTCTATATTTAAGTGGATTTGAAGTTCTTAAGCAAGATATTAGCCTCAATCTTTTGAGCTTACTGTAGCTCTTGAGTTACGTCTGGGGAATATTAGCTTATTCAGTAAATCCTAAAGCCCCTGAAATGGTAGACTAGTAAAAAGTGGTATTAAGTAAGCTTTGAGATTTTTCTTAATATAAAAGTGCCTCTTTGTAGAAGAGTAGAAAATCAAGATGGTTGAAGGGGAGAGAGAAAGAAAGAGGGGAGGGAGGGAGGGGGGGAGGGAGGGAGGGACACTAGTAGGAAGTAAAATTTTGAAATCTATAATGTTTTTCAGATAGTACACTAGTGTAAGGAAAGATGTAAATAAGTATCAAGCACTTTGTTATATCAGCAATCTGTCTATGACTGGGGGGGGAACCAGTAAGCATACCCTAGAACAGTGATGGCGAACCTTTTAGACACTGAGTGCCCCAAACCTGCCCCACCCCACACCTGCCCTGCTCTGCCCCACCCATCTACCCCACCCCTGCCCACCCTGCCCCACCCCCACCCTGCCCCCTGCCCACAGGGCCACCTACCACCTCCATGGCCCGCCACAGATTGCCCAGGTGGCCCTACAGTGCCATGGCGGCCACGCCCTCTGTCTGCACCATGCAACATCATCTGTGCACAATGGGGCACAAGGGCGGAGTCTTGTCCCTGCTGCCCAGCTGCCATGTCCTTGGGTATGCTGTTCTGCCCAGGGGCGACTCTCCTCCAGGGGGGCTGATGATGTGGAGGGAGCTGCCGGGGAGGCGGGGCTGGGGCAATGGCACACGTGCCCACAAAGAGGGCTCTGCATGCTGCCTCTGGCACGCATGCCATAGGTTCGTCACCACTGCCCTAGAATTAGTATGATTTTAAAACTTTCCTCTCATGAATAACTTGCTGAAGTTAAAAGAACTACCAAATCTGAAGACCCTTTATGAAACAGCAAGTACAGGATACTAAATCCTGTTAGATCCATGATTGTTTGCACAGTAATTATGATCTTTTCAAAGTTAATTTGGTCTCCCTGGCTCAAAAGAGCATATTTGCAATCAACCGACCTTTTCATTTTTACATGTGTTAATATAAAGGCATGGGTACCCATACAGGAGAGATTTCCCTTGCCCCCTGGTAGCCAGCACACAAAAACAGAAAAAAAGAGAGGAAATAATATTGTGTTTTTTAGTAAAGGATTCTTTTTCTTTTGATTCTTGATTAGTTGCAGATGATTTCTGTAACAAAATAAATAGACAGGCAGGTTTAATAGCCCCCAGAACATGTAGCCCTGATCCTGAATGGGGATATTAAAAAAAAAGTTAATGTCTGATAATGAAAAAAAAATGTGAGTTCAATAGTTCTTATAACTTCAATCCTAAAAGAAATCAATCTTGACTGTTCTTTTGAAGGACAGATACTGAAACTGAAGCTCAAATACTTTGGCCACCAAATGAGAAGAGAGGACTCATTGGAAAAGACCCTGATGTTGGGAAAGAGGGAAGGCAAAAGGAGAAGCAAAGGATGAGATAAATGGTCAAACAGTGTCATTGATGCAATGTACATGGATTTGGGAAACTCCAGGAGACAGTAGATAGCTCCATGGGGACACAAAGAGTCAAACACAATTAGTGACTGAACAACAACAGCAAAAGTTCTTAGAACTATACTGTATGGGAGTTTAAGTACATAATGTGAATTTCAGTGTGTGCTAAGCTACCAGAGGAGCAAATTCAGTAATAACCAAGAGTCCACACCAGGGGTAGGCAACCTCGGCTCTTTTATGACTCATGGACTTCAACTCCCAGAATTCCTGAGTCCGGAATTCTGGGAGTTGAAGTCCATGAGTCATAAAAGAGCTGAGGTTGCCTACCCCTGGTCCACACCATCCTGAACAGAACTAGCGAATAGGTCCATTGTTTCAAGCCGTCAAGGGAATCAAAGTGTAGGGTACATATTTAAAAGTCAACATCAACGGTTACAAAACAGGAATAAAATGCTCCTAATTGTACTTCTCTTCCAGCCCTGCTTTCTGCAACTACAGGGTAAAACAGTCATTACTAGCACAATAAGTGAAAAATGCAATTTATAAATTGGAATTCTCTGATTGCTAACTGCCCCTCTCATTTCATGTATTTTCGAATATCTCATTTAAATAACATATTTATGGGGCTTTGGAAATGTTTGAATTTGGCTAGGAATCAGGCGGAGGAAATTATTCATATGCATAGAATTCACTCCGGCAATAACCCCCTTGTATTCTGCAATTTTACATTGCCGTATTTCACTGATGCTTAAATTAAGGATAGGCATCTTCTCTACTGCCTTATTATGAGCTAGTTGGCCTTTTAGCTTCATCCCAAGTTCAAACCACATTATCTTGTTCACACTTTGGGGAATATGGGTTCAGCACCTTTGGATATTTAGGGATCATTTTCTTTGGTTACTGCAGAGCTGAATTGGCAGCGTGTGAAGAAAACTAATCTGGAAAAATGCATTTTGTAGATTTTTTTCCCCCTAGTTTTTTCTCTAGTTTTAGATATAAATGCCAGCAGCTTATACTTACAAGCAGTGGTGGGATTCAGCCAGTTCGCACCACCTCGGCAGAACCGGTAGCTAATTTTTTGTTGCCCAGGCCCAGAATGGACTTCCGGAAATGGCATCCATACAGAGAACCAGTTGTTCATATATTTGAATCCCACCACTGCCTACAAGTCATTGAAGATGAGAAGGTAGAATGTAAACATCTTATAAGATTCTACCTTCTCATCCTCAATGAACTTGTAAGTACAGGTTGCTGGCATTGATATTTAAAACTAGAGATGGGGGGGGTAATAGGCTTCAACTTTTTTTTCTTTTATAATATTTTATTAGTTTTCTATATTTACAATTCATAGGTGCTTGGCAAACAACATGTTGTCTGGGTCCATTTGTTTTACTTGGTAAAACACATTAAATTCCTAATCTCTACTCCATTTTTCCAGCCATTGATAAAATGTGTCCCATATTTGAAAATATTCTGTATCTTCTTTTTTTTTAATCTTCAGCGTAAGTCTATCCATTTCTGTACAGTCCAGTATTTTCTTGATTATCTCTTCTTCAGATGGCGTTTCTTCATTTTTCCAATGTTGAGCAAATACAATTCTTGCTGCTGTTAATACATGCAACATTATATATATATATATATTCTTTATCATATTTTTCTGATATTATAACTAATAAAATAGTTACAGTTTAAAATCTGCATGTTTTCTTAACATCTTTTCTAACCAAATATGTATTTTTGTCCAAAATCTTTTTGCTTTAGGCATGTCCACCAAAGATGATAGAACGTGCCTGGTTTTTGCTTACATTTCCAACAGTTATTAGACATGTTTTTAAACATTTTTGCTAATCTTCACTAAAGGCTTCAACTTTTTTTACTTGAGAGAAAATCCCATATTCTCAAATCTTGCTTTTCCAACAGTTACACAAAGTAGCCTTTCCCAATCTGGTGACTTTCCAGACAAATTAAACTGCAGCTCCTAAAAGTCACAGCTGTTTTAACTTCCTAAGCATGGTGGTGAAATATTACAGCAATGCAAGAAATGGCTTAACAACTAGGAAACCAAGCACACAAATATAGGGAGGGGGAAATAAAAATCCATTAATGTCCTCCTGTAACAGGAGTCCCCAACCCAACCCCCAGGCCGCAGCCCAATACCAGATTGCAACCCATTTAGAACCAGGCCATGCTAACGGGTTGAGTGTGCTTGCGTGCACAGCTCTACTTGTGTGAGCATCAGGCGCTTCCACTTGCATGCAATGCTTCATTTGTGTGAATGGCAGGCATGCATGCCCACTGCTCAGGCAAATAGAGCTGTGTGGGTGAGTGTGCACGCCTGCTGCTTCCACAGAACCATTCCCTCTCCCCACCATCACCGCCACCACTGCCACCACTACCACCACTGCCACCCAGTCACAAAGGTGACCTGGATGACAGGAGATCATTCCAGAAAGTTAAGATTTGAGATAACGCTTTGCCAACTTTATAGGAATCTGAACTTGATAATAGTTGAGCACCTAAAGAAGATGGAATGTTGTTTGGTCTATAACCTGATCTACAACCATAATTGGGAATAGAATTTCTGTTGCAATCCTAATTGCCAGAGTTGTTAAAAGAATCACTGCAGTTGTAAATCACATGGTTGTTCAGCAAATCCAGCTTCTCCCATTGACTTTACTTGTTGGAAACTGCCTGGGAAGGTTGTGAATGGCAGTCATGTGACCTCAGGATGCTGCAGCTGTTGTAAATTCTTGCCATTTGCCAAGCACCCAAGTTTCGATCAAATGACTATGGGATGCCCTTGATGGGGATAAGTCACTTTTTTCCAGTGCTATTGTAACTTCAAATGGTCAGTAAACAAATAGCTGTAAGTTAAGCTGTAATTGTCTAATAGGCTCCTTCTGTAGTGTAGATGGTCTAAGTTAAGGTGACCAACTTTTTTACAATGAAAAGGAGGATACAAATAAATTGAAGAAAAAATATCATAAATAAAAGAAACATTTTATTCATTGCAACAATAATACAGATAACTTGCATGTGCAAAGTTTGCCAGCTGGGTGTTTTGGCGTGCTCAGCAGCAATTCCTATTGGCTTTCAAAAGCCAATAGTGGGAGTAGCACAGCTCATGCAAAAGTTGAAAAAAAAAACATCAAAAAAAGGTGCCGGAACGTCGTTCTGAGCATTCTATGAGGGGAAAAAAGCCCTGCAGATTAGTCTTCAAATATCAAAAAGGAGGACATGTAGGAGGACACTTTTTGAGGGAGGACAGAACCTACAAAAGGAGGACTGTCCTCCCTAAAGGAGGACGGTTGGTCCCCTTATCTAAGTAGCCCACCAGAAATATTCAGTTAGGCAGGGTTGACTACAGAATGTGGTCCTGTCAAATCTTCCAAACAGCATAAGATCTCCTGAGTTCAACATATATAGCGCACATTCATATCTTTTATAAAGTAATACTTTGTACCTGCTTTTAGTGCAAGACTTAAAGGCATGAATCAGCAATTATTTCAACATGTACAATGACTAGAGTACCTGTAGCTAGGAAAGATTAGCACCGTTCCTCACAGTCTGAAAATCCTAAACCAATTCATTTCTCTGCAGTAACTAATTAAAAGGGATTTAAGGTATGTAATGTAGTTCCCCCCCCTCCCCCACACACACATTTCTTAAGAATTGACAATTGTTGAGTCATTAGTATTATAGGGTATGTGAAGCGTCTAAGATCCGAAGAAATTATCCTGGTACTCTCTAGATATTTTGAGTTACACTTCTACAGTCTTTTATCATTCACATGGTGCAAGATCATGGAAATGGATGAGCTTATTCTGAACTTCTGGCTACTTAGATTAGACTTTGAATTGGAAAATTGATTTCAGAATTCTCAAGTTAGTTATCTATGTAATCTAATGCTTCCTATAACATTTTTTTCTGTTTATTTGCCAAAGAAGACAACAGTATTGGTCTGTAAATTCAATTTCACAAATGCTGGTTTTAACTCCTGATACTTGAAGTAATAAAAGATTAACCTCACATTTATGAAGACAGTTGCATTTAATAAATCCAACTTGTTGAATAATTTTCAAATCCTTATGAACTTGATGAGAATGTAAACAATCAATCTTTGTGCTGACTTTCAGATCCACTTAAAGAATTTGCAAAAAAAAAAATTAATCTGGTAAAAAAATAAATGGATCAGCCTTTCAGAAAAACAAATATCCTAACTACCCTTATTCCTAGATTTAAAACAAAACAAAAATATTGATCCAATGACATCTACGTTTAAGTTTTCAAATGGAACAAAAATGCTTTATTTACTGTGATAAAAAGTAATGGCAAATCCCAAATATAAGCAGATTATGTCCTACAAGCAAGTGCCAGAATTAATCTTTAAAGCCAGGGCATTCTAGATATTTTGCTTCTAGCTTCCACATTCTTTGCTTGCAGAGATCATGCCACTAGAAACTGTTGGGTGTTCAACTGTAAAACATGTAGAGAGCATCAGATGCTTATCCTTGTTTTAACATTTAACAAATCCTCTGTTTTCCTCAAAGCTCTGAACCATAAAGAATCTGCACTAAAATCTTCCCCTCAAATAATTCTAATGCTGGAGGCAAGAAGTGACCTTCCCTAGTTTTGAAAAAATATATACATCCAGCAAGTTCTAGAAGCAGCTATTTGGTGTATTTATGACCATACAAGAACAACTTTTCTATATAAAAAAAGAAATATGTAGATGAAGAACATAGTACAATTGAATGGTTATCCAGAGTCCATTTATGGAAATTGCTTTTTCCAGTTTTCAGGGTGTTGATGGACCAAGAGGGAGCGATTTATCATAAAGTACACAGATGGTGTGGAATCTTTTGATGGTTATCTAAATCATCCTTGGTGAAACCCTTTGCAATTTTTTTTACTTAGAAAACTTCTTTATTTGGAAGTGGGCTCTTTTCCCCTCTCATGTCTGGCTTTACTGAGCGGAGAAATACTTTAGTAAGAAACACAAACTGCATTTGGAAGAATTAGGAAGTAAAGCAAAGGAAAGTAGTGATGGGCATATAGTGGGAGAAAGGCATCATCTTTTGGGGAGAATGCAGGGCTGATGTCTTATACCAGTTTCTGGTTTATCTACACCTAGAGCTTCAGAAGCCCTGGCTTTCAGTTGCTGCTTCTAAATTCCAGTGTTGTAATAAGGCCTTTCTCATTTGCAATTTAATCATCAATGAGAATGCCAGTCTGGCATGTATTACCAAGACCTGGCTGGTTGAGAAAGGGCTGTGTTTGTCCTTTCAGAGATATGCCCAGATAGGTTTGGATATGGCATCAGCTGAGATCCTGGGGCTGGATGGAGGTGGGATGATTGATGTGGTGATCCTGGAATCTCATCATAATAGCTTTCATCACAAGCTATTACTGCTCATTAAGTTGGGCTCTAAGCATCCATTTGGATTACTGCTGTTATACCAGCCTCCATGCTATATTGCAACCTCCCTGCCTGAGCTCCTTGTCTCTATTTCTAGATCAGCAGTGGACTACCCCAGATTTAGGGGTTTGGGGGGAACTTCAATTTGCCTTCTCTAAGACTGTGGTTTGAGACAGCTCAGGAGTTCATGAACACCATGAGCCTATCATCCATCCATCCATCCATCCATCCATCCATCCATCCATCCATCCATCCATCTATCTATCTATCTATCTATCTATCTATCTATCTATCTATCTATCTATCTATCTCCTTTATTATTTTTACAAATAACTCAAGATATCAAACATATCCAACAGAACTTCCTCCTCCTATTTTCCCCACAACAATGGAATGTGGAGCTGAAGTAGAAATATGGGAACGTCAGCAGTAGCACCGCAGCTTCCCAACTGGATTTGAATGGATCTGTTATCTTGGGGGCTTGGGGCTGACAAAAGCCCTCTATGGCAAGGTGCCAGGTTACTTGATGGATTGCCTGTTCTTGATTATGTCTGTCCATCTGATCACGCCCAGCAGAAAAGTTCCACAAAGTGGACCTTCTCTACCATAGCACTTGCCTTGTAAAGCATCCTCCCTCCTCTGTCCTGGCTCCATCCATACTGATTTTCTGGAAGTCACTCAAAACCTAAAAATAATAAAGGCAGAATACAATAAATATTATTTTTATGCCTTCAGGGGGGCCCGGAGGACCAGTGAGGTACTGAAGTGGCACTGTTATTAACATCTTTTTTTCTTTCTTGGCCTTTGTGATTTTTATTTTTTTTAAAAAATAATAATTCTTTTCTATATGTTGTTTTATAGTTTTTTTATACACTGTCCAGAGTCACTTTTTGTGTGCGTGAAATGGGCAGCCATAGACATTTGTACAATAAATACATCCATGCATACATATATATATATATATATATATATATATATATATATATATATATATATATATATATATATATATATATATATATATATATTCCATTTGATAGTCCAATACCTTTTACAAACAGATAACTTTCTTTGCCAGGCAATTTCAATCTCATAAGGTCTAGTAAATTGACACTGGCATAGGGAGATATATATATGTATAATAAAGTTATTTCTCGATCCAAATATTCAATATGATTGAACATCCAATTGGCCTTTTTTCATTTCTTTTTTGTTCCTTTTTGGAAATAGCATTTTCGTTATATGTGGCTATAATTTAGAAAGGGCTGATCCATGGAGAAGAGGATGAAGAGGAAAAGTAGTTTAGAATCTAATTTATAATGTAGAAAATGAAAGAAAGCTTTCAGGGTAATGCTTGTAAGAATCGTAATTTGAAAGCTGCCTCAGAGCTGCTTATTTGCTGTTTTAAATCAAATTTCTTATGAATGGCTCTGCAGTGCTATGTATTATTAGGAATGGAAACATAAGCATTATTCAAGCTATCCTTTAAAGCACTGTATCTTTATATTTAAGTGAACAGAATTCGAGATTTCTTGTTCATTCCTTTTCTGTATAAGGCTTATACCCATCAACCTTATGCTATGTTCTTCATTTTCTATTTTAACTATATTAAGTGCTCCCAGGCAATTCAATCAATTCAACCACAATATTTATTGAGTGTACACTGCACAATAACTCAGCCCAAACGTTATTCAGTGTTGGCAAGCTGAGTGAAGCAACCAAACAGGGACAAATTAGGAACCGTGATAGTGATAGATGTTTCTTCCTTCTCTATCTGAGTTTATGTGCAGGAATGGCTTTTTTTTTCCTTTTATGGCTAGTCTTTCATTTTTGCTTACACTTGACCCCAACATACAATGGCCCCGTTAATCTTTTAGCACCTTTGTGATATCCATTTGGGCCCATTTAATAACTTTGAACTTTTGGAGGGAGGTGAGTTGATCAGATAAATAAAGATCCATACATGTGACAATTGTAGAGTTGTCTATTTATATATTTAAATTATGGCATATCTGCACTGTAACCTTAAGTTGCCCCTATCCTGTGCTGATGCCCGCTTGACTCTAAACTGGTTTAAGAAAATCTTGTCTGGACTGAGACAACTGCTTATAAGATGGTCCCAACTGCAGGCTCTCATGTTCTCTCAGTAATTCCCCAGTTGATGTTCTCTTTCACTTTCTGTTCAGGAAAACAACTGCCAATCATCTGTGCCTACATGTGCATACATGTATATAAATACACTTATGTTCTGTACACACACACACACATACACAAATCCATGCACTTTAACTTAAGTTATTTTTATTTCTAAAGCAAATACACAAATAACTAAAAATGAATAAAATTGATGCAAAAAATGTAATTTTTGAAATTGGGAATAAATGACTTCCCTATATCTCGGCCCCACAAACTCAGGGCAATGGAGATGAGATGGTTATTGTCATCCACAATGTTCAACAGGCAATTAGAGGCACAATTCTGTTAGTCTTGTTTTTGATGTTAGATGCCTGGACAAGTAGAAAACTGCCACTGTTGCATCATCAACCCATAGTGCATTGCAGTGTCCTCCAACTCAAAGTCCTTTGAACTGGGGTAGAATATGAGGCCCATCAAATAAATATACACAAGTAACTAAAAAAACAATCAGATAGATGACTGTAATGTATTGATCTGGATTAATTTTTGACCAGGACTTTTTTCTAAGGCAAGAGTGTCAAACTGCTGGCCCGCGGGCTGGACACGTCACATGGAAGCCGCGCCCACCTCATTGCTGGCAATGGCAAAACAGTCCCGATATATCATGCGACATCACATGACATCACGAGTTTGACATATCTGTTCTAAGATATCAAAAAAGACCTAGAACAGTGAAATAAATCCCCAAACTCACATGGCTCTATTATAAATCTCTCATGGAGTGTAATTTCCAGTTTGCATATCTTTGCTGACACATGAAATGAATTTATGAAAAAATTGTCAAGAACTTCATAGGTATTTGAATCTTTTTAGAATTCTTTTTTTCAGATGTGCCTATTTTCATAGAGACAACAAGGTGCAAGGAAAGCTAGTCACCAAGAACACCTCAGAGAGTTCAGAGGGTTAGATCAGTGGTTCTCAACCTTTTTAATGCCACGACCCCCAAACGGTCATAAGTCGAGGACTACTCAACCGGTCGTAAGTCGAGGACTACTCAACTGGTGCAGCGCCGTTTGCAGAATGCGACTTTTGATGGGCTCAGCAGGGCAGAGACAGCCTGGACAATTCCTATTGGCTTTTGAAAACCAATAGAATTAGACTCTATTCAAGAGAGTCTATTCTATTGGCTTTCAAAAGCCAAGGAAAAGGGAAAAAATGGTGGACTGCGGTGTTTGGCGACCCCCGTGAAATGGTCATTCGACCCCAAATGGGGTCCCAACCCACAGGTTGAGAACCACTGAGTTAGATAAAAACTTGATTATCTTTCTAAAATTCAGCATGCATATTTCTTTTTTCTTGTTGATTGAAACAATAAATATACCCTACTGAACACCTGAGTGCTGAGCTGAGCAATCTCTCATTTGAAGATTTTCATACAACTTGATCAAAGCAAATGATGGCTTGAGCAGTAATCCTATTAACAAGAAAGAATGCTTCTGAGGCTATATGAAAGCTTCTTGGGAGATTAACTGGAGCTTTTGAATACTTCTTGTCCAGTTGATTATTGTGTTTGCTCTGAAATAGAAAGACTTCTTTAATTACTCCAATAACTGAATTAGTAATTGGGTACTGTTCTGTTTCCAAGTAAAAGGCATTGAGATGAGCAGGAGTAACAAACAGTCTTGTCTTTATTCCATTCACAACAGAACCAACAATAAAAAGGCACGGAGTCCTTTTTTACCCCTTTTGCAGGGACAGTGTCAACCAATCAATGCAATGTATTTCTCCCACCTTGTGCGTGTGCAATAGACTGGAGACAGCCTGTCTGATCCTGGGCATCCACGTGGTCTGCCCAGGCCTTTCTGCAGCCTCCTGCACTTGCTGAATGACTCAGCAGGCCCAGGCTCATAACAGGTACAGTAGCTACAGACTGTAATGCCCTTTCTGTATTAAATATGATTTAAACTTGGTATCTTGGCTTTCAGACGGTTTTCAGATTTAGTTGATCCAGTTATAGAAGTATATATAATCTCACCTAATTTGGAATGTGAAGTGGGACAAGGCTCTTCTCTAGAGTTGGAGTGTTCTTATTTTTCTTCTCATTGTATATACTACAACTTGTAGTAGAGACCCATAATTCTACTGTACAGTACTATACAATACTCTCTCTTTCTTTTGCAACTTGCTGCTCTGTGCCTTATCTTTTGCTTGAGGAAAATGAGAATATATTTCCTGTGTAAAAAAATTTGGAGTGTCACAAACTACCTAAATACTCTTTTGATTCTTCAAACTGTTTTCTTTTTTTTTTTTTTACTAAAAAGCTGTGTTTAAATAAGTAGTAAACGTAGTAAGCACTCCTGAATTCATGAATACTGATATCATTAATTATTGGGTTGATTGGTATAATGGAATATAGTTTGGCACATTAGAGATGTAAAGACAAGCTTCAATTCCCAAAACTAAGATAGGCGGTTTTGAGTTGAATTACTGTAGCTAGGTTTTTGTGCATATACTTATCTTAATTCTTGGCTTTATCTAAAGCTCATAAAGTTTGTCATAGCTTTCTGTAATACTGATGGTAGGGGTCCAAGTTCATTAATCTAATTCTGCACAAAGTTTGGTATCTTGCCATTCTTTTTCATTGAAGTATCATATATCACCTTATTATCCATGAAGACAATTATTTAGTTTATTCCACTAAAGAAATGCTGTCACTTTCCACCAACAAATTTCAGAAGCATCTATAATTCCAGAGAGCAAATAATGAAAACAAAACCTCCTAAAAGGACAGAATGAATGTGGTTTATTTTATTTTGCTCCCTGGAATTAAAGTTTTTTGAGAGAAATCATTTCTAGGTATTAGATTTGGAAAACAGTTTAATTGCTGTCAAGTTTGAGAAAAAAAACTGTCTCAAGTTTGAAGTCTGTGTTTTTTTTTCTAACAGTTTGACTTAATTTGGGCTTATAGTTAAACTCCTGACATTGTCAGACAATGGTTTATGTTGTGAAGATAGCAGATAAAAAGCTAGGTAAGAACTTTTAATTATATATAATCAGTGGTGGGATTCAAATATGTGAACAACTGGTTCTCTGTGTGGATGCCGCTTCTGGAAGTCCATTCTGGGCTTGGGCAACAAAAAATTAGCTATTGGTTCTGCCGAACTGGTGCGAACTGGCTGAATCCCATCACTGTATATAATAATAATTTTCAGGTATAATTTTATGTGAATAAAAATAATTGAATTGACAACTATATAGTTTTGAATTCAATAAATAAACAAATAAATACATGAAAACAGTGATTTAAAATATCAAATGAGCTATGTCTCATTAGAACACAGCAGGCCCTTAGGATAGTCCTTGTCACTCATGCTCTGGATTGCCTTCATTTAAAAATGGTATCTATTTGCCTTCATTTAAAAATGGTATCTTCTCTGTTATAATGCCCTGCCCTTTGGGATGAGGTTATCCTCTGAGTACTGGATGGCCCCATGCAGTGGTGGGATTCAAATTTGTGAACAACTGGTTCTCTGTTTGGATGCCACTTCCGGAACTCCATTCTGGGCCTGGGCAACAAAAAATTAGCTACCGGTTCTGCCGAAGTGGTGCAAACTGGCTGAATCCCATGACTGCTCCCATACTGTTAGTATTTTGAAGGGCCCAGAAGTCATGTCTCTTTGCCCAGTCTTTGGTGATGATCTTAAAGCCCCCTATGGGTTGGGAGTGTCTGTTACTTTTGTCCATGCCAGTCTGGTTTCTGTCAACTTTGCTATCTTTTATTCTTTATTTGTGTTTTTACTGTATTTGTAAAAACAGTTTTACTTATGAGCTGCCCAGAATCATTGGGAGTCGAGTGCTATATAAATTTAATTAATTATTGACAGACGATAGAGAAAGAATGAACAGCCAAGAAGAAGACCTCAATAACTAATTTCATTAATTGCTTCTTCAAAAAAGAGAATTTTGGAAAGACATCACCCTGCAGGCATGAGAAAAAGCTAAATCTATCAGACACCCTCTGAACATTTGGTATCCTATTGCTTTTTGCCTCACTTTCCATGCAGAGTATTTTTTTGTTCATCGCATATACACATGCCTCCATTTTCTCTTTTGCTAGGAATCCAATCTTATTAAATGGATTGCAGATTCATTCCTTTTTATTATTTCCCTGAGCTGAATTGTATAGCCACATGGTGCTGAATAAGAGAAGAGAAAAAACATCGTGTTTTATTTAAAATGCAATGCTCATGTAAATCCTGGTTTTATATGTGAAGTCCCTGGATTTTTGTCAGATAAAGATACGGTGTGAAGATAAGTTAGGCAACATCTTTCAGATTAACTCCCTGCTATGGATATCCACAGCATATTCTAGCCAGGGAGACATTAAAACATCACATTTAACAGCTGTGATCTCTCTTCCTCAAAAGTCATATTTCATCCAGGACTGCTCTAAAACTTCTTCCACAGTATCAAAGCAGTGAAAAATGACAAATCTGAAGTGCAGAAAAGTCCCCCTCAGAGAGCCATTGCTTCCTGGCAATTGACATTTGGAGGGCTGTTTCTTTAAATGGCCAGCCTCTCTATCTTCCTTGGCTCTTTCCAGCTGGACTGAAAGAATAATGGCTCACCGCTGGCTTCATCAAGGGGAGGTAATGAAAAGAAAAGAAAGGAAAAGAAAAGATGGAGATGCCTGAGACAGGATGAGCTCCACTACCTACTCCCCATGCCTTGTTGATACATCCAGCTTGGACTAATGACAGAATAGTGGGGTTCAGATGCTCAGCTCCATACATGCCTACAGAAACTTTCCTTCCCAGGAAGAAGAATCCAGGCACCTGGAGTGAAAACAAAACTGGTCATCAGTCACTTTCTCTCAGTACTCAGAGCAACTGGGATGACAAGCCTGCTGTTTGCTGGCAGCTCACCAGGACTTTAACCCCTGTGGCTTCCCTAATTAACTCACCTGTGAAATTCCTCTTTCCCAGCCCCAGACGGGAAAGTGTGTTCATCCAGCCTAAAGTCAAGGCTTCAAACAAAATTAAAAAGAGAAGGGATTCCCTACATCTTATAAAATTACCTTGTTTGGCTTTTAGTCACTCTACCATGCAAGTGTGAAAAGAATCTATCAAACCTAAGAATAGGTGAATAAATCTGAAGGCTGTTGATAGTATTATGGGCATCGGCGCTGCCTTCCTCTGTTGCATTTATGCCATTTAATTCTACCAATTTAATAGAAGCCTGCTTGTTTTCCCAGTCACATATGCACATTGACTGCTGCAAGGTGATTGATAAATAGCACTTTCCTGGGATATAGTGAGTTACTTGTTCAAAGGATATTTGATAAATTTGGGGCCTTATTTGTTTGACATTTGGAAAAATAATCCACACATATATAGATATATGTTCATTTAAAAAATTGTTCATTTATTCTGAGGAAGGAAGGAAGGAAGGAAGGAAGGAAGGAAGGAAAGAAAGAAAGAAAGAAAGAAAGAAAGAAAGAAAGAAAGAAAGAAAGAAAGAAAGAAAGAAAGATAGATCTTTTTAATATTATTCCACTAACTGGTTCAGAGTTACATGATCATTAGCAGTTTTTTAATCTCAGTTTTACCTCTAGATTATTCCTATTCCATTAATATTTACAGGTAATCCTCAACTTACAACCACAACTGAGCCCAACATTTCTGTTGTTAAGTGAGACATTTGTTAAGTGAGTTTTGCCCCATTTTACAGCCCTTCTTACAACAGTTGTTAAATGAATCACTTCCATTGTTAAGTTAGTGACACGGTTGTTAAGTAAATTTGGTCTCCCCAATGACTCTGCTTGTCAGAAGGTCATAGAAGGTGATCACATGACCGTCATAAATATGAGTCAGTTGCCAAACATATGAATTTTGATCACATGACCATGGGGATGCCTCAACGGTCGTAACTCTGAAAAATGGTCACTTTTTTCAATGCTGTTGTAACTTTAAACGGTCAGTAAATGAACTGTTGTAAGTGGAGGACTACCTGTATTCAATTGCTATTTGCCATATGTTAAATAAATAAATATTCAATTTCTATAGCTGCCATCTCATACAAGTGATTCTGGGCAGTGAACAATCGTGAAACAATTAAAAACAGTTGCAACATAGTACAAAATTATCTATGGCAGCTGAGGAAAAAAATGCCAACAAGATAGATGTCAGTGCAGCCAGGAAACACGTCCCATATTTGGGGTCCCAGATCCTCAAGGCCTTATGAAAGGCCAACAGGATCAAGGTCATCCTCCCTTCTGAAGTCAGAACAATATGAGATAATAATTTATTAAACTTGTGTGCCACTCTGCTCGGGGTGGCTCTCAACAATTAAGGACATTACAATAACATCTATAAAAGATTTGTTTTATTGTTGTGTGTATTTCACATGCATACACCTATGTCGTGTGTATTTTTTTTAAGAAAAAAAAATCTATAGAATACATGTGCAGTCATACCTGATGTCTAAAATGTAAGGGATTTGCTTTCATCTTCCTTATCTATCAGGCTTTCCTTAACCATTTATCTATATTTGAAAATGAATTATTTTTCCTGTGGGACTGTAGCTATAAGCAATATGCTTCCAACCCGTATTCTGTAACACATTTATCCATAGATACCCAAATGAGACTTGAAGTGGATTCAGTGCCCAAAAACATTTTAAAAGTATGTGGGGGAGGGAGAAACACTATTGTCAGTCCTTTATTTTGTACTGATAAAAAATTAAATTTTCAGATAATAAAAACTTCAGAGGCATCAGTTGTAACGCTGTCTGATGGACCTCAAGAGCTGCAGAAGTGAAATAGGTAGCATTTATCTTGTCTCAGTTTCATAGATTTGCTGGTTGCTATCTGA
Source organism: Crotalus tigris (assembly GCF_016545835.1). NCBI lineage: Eukaryota > Metazoa > Chordata > Lepidosauria > Squamata > Viperidae > Crotalus > Crotalus tigris. The sequence goes on from NW_024097206.1 coordinate 582,128, forward strand.
CTTTATTGCTGCAAGAAAATAGAATTCTTTTATCCAAATAATGTATTCGAAAGGATAGCCATCAGGTTTTCTTCGTTGGACAAGAAAAAAATGTGAATTTATTGAGTTTATTGAGCCATTAATATCTTTTGGGAATAGCATTTCAGTATTTTTAAGTGGATTCATGGTGAAATTCCTAAATGTTAAAAAAATTGTTTATGTGATGCTGACTTATTCCTCAAAACTTTCTTACTCTGTCTTTGAGGGAATGATTATTGTATTAGGCATGGGTTGTTGTCAGAAGAAATTTTCTGAGAAATGAAAAAATGATATTATTTCAGACATTAAGGATTGATTTGGGGAAATATGTAAGTTATCCTTTTTGGAAAAGGTAGTGTTACAACTGATGAGAAAATGAACCAGCATGTTTTTCTTTGAGATAATTTTTCATGATATTGTGCAACAATACAATAGCACTTTTAAATATTTTTTTTTTACTTTTTTCTATTTGTCATTAGTATAGCATTATAAAGTACTTTTTTTCAGATCGGCATTACCATTGGTGAAGAAAAGAGAAAGAAACTGAAGTAGGACATGGTTTTGGATCTTGACACGGAAGGGCCAGGCTAAAATGTACAATTCATTAAAAGGGCATTGTCAAGCACCAGGGAAATCAGGAGATTCAGGTAGCTCAAATGAGTATAAAGATTTATTGCAAGCTTAAGCTTTCTACAAAAATCTGACCTATTAATAATCCAGAGAAATGAGCAGGAATAAAAAGGTATTCAAATGGGCTGGACTTAGATCTCTTGTAGCACGTAGGGACTTCTGACTTATGGCACATTTGACCCTCCCCCCTCAGGCTCAGCCTGGTCATCTCCTATAGACTTTTTGTTACTGAAGATTTTTTCAGAGGTGAAAGATCACATTTACACACCCTGTCTCTTTGGCAGTTCAATTTACAATCCCTGCACAAGACCAAGCTACTACCAGTTCTAATACCGAGGGCCAGTAGACGTTGTTTGAGGGGGAAGATATTGTATGATTAATGAGAGGCAGATATTGGCCCACCTAAAGATTATGAAAGGAAGAGTTATAAATTGGGGATGTTCCTGATAAAGCAGAAGGATTGAAAATAGTTCCCTTCCTGCTATCTGTTGTCTTGAAAGAGGAGAGGTGACATTGTGGGAGATTCTTACCAGTTTGAACCAAAGAAGAAATGCTATCTTTGGTCAGGTGGACAGACATAAAAAAAGGAGGAAGGCATTACCCATTTCACTCAGAGAAGAAGTGAAAATGGAAGGGGAGGCACAGTATTTTCCAGCCCCTTGTGAAGCTGGCAAAGAGAGAAACAATAACAGCAAATTCAGAGAGGAGAAGGAGAAAATAGAAAAGGAGGTGTGCTAGAACTGAATCTGGCAAGGCAGCAATGGAAAGGCATTATGTCAACATAGTTGATCTACTTCCCACAATCATAAAGAAAAGGGCCAAGCATCTGTTAACTTAGAAAGGCAGAAGGAAAAGTCTTAGTCTAAAATTCTGAAGCTCAGACCTTATACTGTCTAAAGGCTTGCCTTGTTTGCTCTGCCAATGGCAAACCATTTGTTCTGTCTAGGCTTCCTTCTTGTCTGTGACAATGAAATATGGCTTCCATTCATTGAAATGCTTATGTAGAATTTTATATATATGTACAGTAGATATATCCATGAATATGTGACCTAGGTGTTTTTATTCTTTTTCAATTTTCTTTCTTTTATATAATTTTATACACTGTTCTTTCTCTCGCTTTGTTTTTGTATTCAGCCCATAACAATTTTAATTTGGTTGAATAATGTTGAGAGTGATTGCTGAATAAAGTTTTAAGTGTCTGGAACACTAAAGTTTACTATAGTATCCTGAAATTGTGAAATTGTCTGAGGGAGATTGTTAAAGAGTGCTGTTATTCCGGTCTTCTTCTGTCTAGTACAATTTACTAATCTGTTCCATCTTCAAGTCCTTGTGTTTACCAGTTTCACTTCTTCCAACAAATTATATAAAGGGTTGGATTCATTTATTCTGGGACTGCTCCGTGCCATTTCCTCCTCAAACATAGCAATATTGCATATGTACAGCTTTTCTAAATGAAAGTAGTATTATTACACTCTTATTTTACAGCACATTTATTCTTCAAGATAAAAGACAGTTTGATTCTCACCTTCTGTGTCCTATTATTAGTTTCTGATGGTATGAATTGAATGTGACAGAGAAAACAAAACATGATTTATCAAGACATGAGAAAAATGAAATTCTTCAAATATATAACACCAAAAATGGAGTTCCTTTCTTAGAAATGGAACAGTCATTAAAAGGATGGGGGAAATGAACCAATTTTTTTAAACCCTTCAGGACAAATACTGGAATTAAAAATAAACCACCAAAATACCCAGGATTCTAAATTATTTTTTCAGTACTATTCATTAATACAAACAGGCACACAGCTCCCTAGGGTAACTGATTAGGCCATGCTCCACCTCATTATCTATGGCTAATCAAGAAATGTACAAATGATACAGTGCATGTTTTACACATCTGGAGGAAGTCTTCACTTATGTCATATGGTCCTCAATTAGCACCGTTTAAAATGCACCAACTGAAAACCAACTTTTCTCTTTGTGAAAATAAATAGGATTATCATGAACCATGTAAAAGACATAATCAAATTGCCAGAAATAATATATTTCAAGTAAGTAGAACAGCAAGCAAAATAAATTACTTTATTATTCCTCCTACTCAATGGAGAGGTTGCATTCACTTTTATGTAAATAGCAATCTGCAACTAAGAGCCATATAGTATTCTTTTTGTAGCAATTGCATCTGCCTTTTTGTCATATCTGCTATTGCACTGAGTGCTAAATAGCCTTCTCTAAATGCTTGATAAATTGTCATTTCTTTTTCTTTCAGAGTTCCTCCGAGATTTAAAGAAAAAAAAAACATTAAGGAATAAAGAAGGAATGTGATTGGCCTCCGCACAGACAACTAGCTTGCATCTGAGGTTGGGGGGGAAATCATCACTTCAGCATCATATTGTACTGCCATCATGAGAACTTATCATTGCTTCTGGCTCCTCTTCTGGTTTGGTCCTCTTCACCAAAGTTATTCTACACCGTTATCCCAAAAAGCTACTGGTTTTCCAGAAAACCTAAAGGTTTTGGATTTATCTAGAAACAGCAGAAAGGAACTTAGTCGTTCCAAAAGAAGTTGGATGTGGAATCAGTTCTTCCTTCTAGAGGAATACACAGGCTCTGATTATCAGTACGTTGGCAAGGTAGGATACTTTAATTCTTTCCAAAAGTTAAAAGAAAATAGCATGGGATATTATTCTACCACACGAGCTATCTTTAATCAATGTCTCTTGGTAGATACCTCTGATAAGAGTACTTTGGGGGATATTCAATAGTTTAGCTAACATTGGAAAAGATGAAAGAAATCGTGATACATAACCAACCATACCTATTTAAAATGAAATCTGTTATTTGATTTCTTTTTCTTGACCTTGTTAAAAAGATTTCAGAAATTATACAATGCTGAGGTCCAGCATAGGAAATTAAAAACTGTCCTTTTAATTTCAGCAGAGAGGCATTAACTTAATACTATTTAGGAACCTATTAAAAATATCCTTTAGTAGAACTGTTTTCATGAAGACACATGTAAATATTTCTGCTTTTACACGCAAGTGAATCAGAAATGTATGTAAGGTTGCCACCATTGATTGTTAAATTAGTTGCCTGTAAATCTAGAAAAAGGTGTTGGAAGCCTAATTTTTTTCCCATTACTGATGAATAATATCTTCTAGAGCAGTGTTTCTCAACCTTGACAATTTTAAGGCATGTGGACTTCAACTCATGCTGGCTGTGGAATTCTGGGAGTTGAAGTCCACATGCCTTAAAATTGTCAAGGTTGAGAAACACTGTTCTAGAGCCATCCAAATATCATTGGGCTAAAAGAAAGATAAAATAACAAATTTTACTCATAGACATTTGTAGGGGAGGCAAAGGGGTTTAAGTGACTATATGTGTCAAAATGTCACAAAGCATGCAAATACAAAAACAGAGGATTTGTCTTATGATGATGTGATTATTGCTTTTTTTTATTTTGAGATTATTACAATTTATTCTACAGACCTAGGGCTTCGTATCACTTCAGTGATGGCTAGGTAATGCCATGAACATATTAAAAGCCACTGGTGAGAAAACAGTCTCAGAATACATGATGTTCGTATATATTGGCATGTTTTAGGATGTGATTATCATATTTTTGGATGGACTGTCTTGGCTTCAATTTCAGAGATGCCTTTTTTATCCTCTTTGTCAATTTTCAAGTTCTGCTGAAATTTTGAGGAACTTAGGAAAGCTTGGATGTGGATGTAACTTACCAACTTTCCTAGTCCAAAATTGGCGTTTCTCCAGCATCTTCTGTCTGGCACTTTATAGACAGGATGGGAAAAAACTCACCACGGCCAACTCACCATAGATGATTCCCTGCGGGACAATTCAACAATTCAATTTATTTAAAATAATATTTTTAAAAAGTAATTTTTGTCATTCACATGTCATTTTTTCCTTCTTTCTGCATCCTGTCTTTAATTATTCTATTCTACCATTTCTTCAATATTAGTGTAACCCTTGTCCTGTGGCAAGTTGTCTCGTGGTGAATTGGCCAGAGTGAGTTGTCCTAGACCCCTTTATTAATTCCAAGCAAGTGTTTGTGGGAATATTGGTTCTGTTTTATTATGTTTTATAAATTACTTTGTTCTGAAATAATTTACACAGGCACTGACTATTATTACTCTTGTTTAACTAGGTTCATGAAGTTTTTTTTGTGGTGAATCGTCAGAAATGTTTTTATGGAAAGACAAGTGTGTTAACATGTTGTCTCCGTATTTTTCATTTATTTAAGAGAAAAAGAACAAAGATCTCAAGCATGGATTTCTGGATTTACGTGTCCCTTCAACTAGAATGAATGTAAATGCCCTTGGAGGCAACATTCAGAGTGTTCCCTGAGACATAGTTAGAGAAATTTGCATTGTTGGGATCCTGCTTTGCATCACAGTATTGCAAAATTGAGAAATAAAAAAAAAATCCTATATCATATGGTTTCTCCAATTTGGGGCTAGTTAGTTTGATAAATCATAATTTACCTGCTTGTTTGAGAGCTCATTATGTAATAAGAGCTAACTGCTTCAGCACGGTTGTGACACAACCTCAAGATTGGGCAATATGGTCTAGAATCTAGATATATAACAGAACCCTCCTTTGTCTCCCAAAAAGAATCAAAAAGTGCACTTGCAACCCTAACCTGTCCATCAGAACCTTGGTAATTTAAAAAAATGATCATTTTTATCTAATGTGTCTCTTTGGAACAAGGATCTTAAACACTTCATCATTTTGTTTCCAAAATGATTGCAATACAAAAGGCTTAATTATGCCCATAAAATTACAAGGAAAGCTTTGTTAATTAAAATATGGATAATAAAATCCAAGACTGAGTTGGGAAGCAAAGCAAGGAAACAGATACAAGTTATGTAGGTGTTATTAATGCTATAGCCATCAGCACTTCACAGTTGGCCTTTTATGTGTTTTTGGGTGCCTGAGCAATTCATGTCTTTGTAATTGAACAGTTAGCCATGAAGCATGAATGTGAAATACAAGGAATATGAGAACTAAATTTAAGTGTTCCATGATTTAGAGCAAAATCCATACAAGTACATATTTAATAACTAGCTAAATGGTGCAGGGGGCTTGTATTGTTTATGTTTACAGCTATTCTTTAATCTAAGAGATTATTTGAACAGTTTCCTTTAAGTTAGAAACAGTTCTCAGCCTTTGTAGGATCAGTTAATGCCCAGATGAGATTACTTAAAAATAATAGTCTCTACTGGACTAATGTGTTACATGGGAATTAATATACAATTGAGATCTTATAACTAAAGAGTGTTTAAAAAGAATAATTTCCAAATTTTAAAGAAGTAGAAGGAAGAGAGGCATACCCTTCTTAATATTTAGTGGCAAAAATTTGAAGGAAAAAGAAAATGAGAAATGTTTCCATATGTAAATACAAATTGTAGATCAGGGGAAGGTGATCTACAATGTTTGATGGTAGACAGACCTGCCCGGAATTTGCAGACAGAAAGAAAATAAGAGGGCTGTGTGTGTGTTACTGCTTGCTGGTGCTGTTTGTGTGAGTCAACTTAGCATGCTCTTTGGAATCCTGAACCTACAATTGCTGGGGTCTCACGCTTGTTCAGCAAGTCATGTGCTGATAACTCCTTGAAGTAGGCCAGGTCAGAGGCTGCAAGGATTCTAGGAATGCTACTTTGCTGTTGTAGGTATGATAACAGGATAATGAAAGCCTGTCAGAATTGAAAATTTCACTGGATTCTATTGCTTGTTGGGAAAGCCAATTTGAATCCAACTGTTTGTTCAGAAATAATCTTTCTAAAAGAAGGAAATAAAAGCCAGCTATGTTTGAGTTATAAGCATAAAGACAGAGGTGCTGACTTGACTTCTTCTCATTTCAATAAGTCTTGTGTCTCCCTGCTGCTTTGTCAAGTCCCTCATTCAAAACAACAGACTGATGTACATGTGGAAGGGTCTGCTCCCTTGAATCTTTAGCACTCAGACACATTTTTCTGTGCAAATTCTTTTCATTCATTAAAGCTTAGTACTTTCTAACTCTCTTCCAGATGAAAATACTCATCTCTTCACCTGCTTTCCAATTCACAGCCAGTCATAATTTTTTCTTGTCAGGATGGGTGGCTGGCTGGGGTTTTTTTTTGTTGTTGTTTTACATTCATGGCTAGTAAAGAGAAAAGTCACAGAACTCTTATTTTATAATTTCTATATTCTGTGCACCTTCTTTTGGTTGTTTTCCCTAATCTTCTTTTCTTCATATAGATAAACTCACTTGATTTCTCTGGTTTTCCATCCTGAGGTTACCAACATGAATAAAAATTCACTGTACTGTCAATCCATCACAATGTAATAAAATCTTAGGCAGTTACAGCATTTGTGAATATGAAGAGAGAAGAAAAGATTTCAAAAAGAACCTAAACATTCTGTATGGACCCTGCTGTATTCACAAAATCAAAAGCAGAGCCTCAGATGAAGAAGAACATAAAAACAGAAGTTGGGAAATGGATCAGACCTCATTTCTTCAAATTAGATGCATAAATCCTTAATATCGATCTGTTTCTTTGGAGCCCCCTAGGCAACCTAGAAGAATTCATTAAACCAACCATCATTTCAGTAACAAGCATCACATTACGCCATCTCTCTTCATTTTCTTCTGTCAAGTATTCATCTGAAGCCTCCTGCCAGCATAGACAAGGCTGGTTGTAATCCAAGTTTCAGATTAAAACAACAAAAATGTAAAATGCTGTGCCAGGAAATTTTGCATTTGGTAGAGGTAATGAAATGTGTGAAATATAATACACAGTGATCCTAAAAAGGGCCAGATTCAATTTTCTAATAAATCACATTTAACAAAATCAAATCCACATTAGCTGCTATTTATTCTTTGCTCACATTTTGAGCCTTGGTAAGCTCTTTTGAAGTAGTGAAGGAAAGTATATAAGCCATGTGATATTTACTATTGATCTATGTTAAGTTAATAAAACACTCCAGGAACAAATCAGTACAAGGAAAGCAGAGCTTGTCCCTCAAGAATAAGAGGGGGAAAAAAGAGACTGGCAATAAGCTTGCCTCTACTTCTAACTGCAGATAAATTCTTGGGCTCAGCCTCCAACATCTCATAGGTTCATCCTTGCAACATTCTTATTCTCAGATGACAGAATCAGTCTGCCTATCTTCATGCACAAATGGCCTGTTCCAGCCATTCAGCTGAAAGCATAGAAGGTTCATGCCGAATAAAGAATGGGGTCATCCTTGCTACCTCCCACTACCTCTATTTGCACTGCAGGAAGGAGGAGAATTACCACACCACCATTCTCCCCTACTCCTAAACCCTCCAAGGCTATCATGGTTGATGGCACTGAAGGCTTTTGAAAGCTTAGATCAATGCACCATACCCATCCTAGTCCCCTCGAAGATCAACAGCTATGATCAATGCCATACTATATCTTATATAAAACCCAACTGAAAGAAATCCAAATAATTTACCTTGTGCAAGGTCCTTTGAAGCTGTATCCTGATCAGCTTGGAGGAAAGAGAAGGTTTGAAATAGGACAAAAGGTTTTCCAGTGTCATTGGATCCAGCAACAATTTCTTAAGGAGAGGATGCACCACTTCATTTTTAAGAACTGGAAGAACCACTTTTTCCTCAAGGATGAACTTACCATCGCTCAGTTCCAATAACATGTAGTTTCACAGGAATCCTTGACCATCCAGGCACATGATCACATTTACAACCTCAATGACCATGTCCCCTTCATCAAGATCAATAAGATCAAGACCTTCTTAGATAACCAAGACTATACTTTTGCCAACACCATAGGATCTTACAAGCTTGACTCCAGCTCACAGCAGATACAAGCAGTTTTATCTGACATGCTTTGAATAGACTCACAGTGGCCTCTTAAATGTTCCTATTGTCCTTCTTCACAGTGAAAGGACCAGTGATCTTGAACAGGGCCACCCTATTTGAAAGTATGGTAAGAGCATACTTTTATTATCACAAAGTAACTCTTAATAAAGGATCACATCCATGCTTGGTTGAGTTTACTTTTCATTTTCCTCAAGCAGCACTCTAGGCATCTCTTCGGTTTCCATGGTTGCCATAGTAACCATTAATTCCCAAGCGACCTCTGATATGTGCACCCAGGGAAGGTGGATTTAAGGTAGATAATATCATAAGTCTTAGGAACACCACTGTCAAAGTAGTTACAACACTGAGTGGCTCAGACAACCACCTCCTGCCACTATCATCCATACAAATGCTACATTACAGTGTAACTCACACCTTCTCTCACCTGGACAACCAGAGATAAAAATCAGCACTTTCAAGGTCTTTTTAAAACTGAGGCAAACTAAGAGTCATCACTGCTGACTGCTCCACCTGGTTTGCCATCAATCTCTTTACACCATATACCAAAATTGTCTCTGTCAACTGTTTCTAAGTCTGTTCTTTTTTACAAACCAGTTCTTTAGATAGCAGAGATGGAAAGCTCCAGAAGCATCTACCAAAAGATGAAATACACAAAAATATTCTTCTAGTCTCGCAACCACATATAGGGGACAACTTGACAGCTACCCAGAATGGAAGCCTGGCAACAGCTATAGGATGCAGATTGGTCCTCTAGCAAATTAGTCTGCTACCAATGGGTGCTGTCACCTAAGTTTCTGGACCTTCCAAACACTGAGGTTGAGCATCCTTGGTTTGCTATGACTGCCACCATTTTGCTAGGTGATTGACTTCTGCTAAACATACTACTACCACCATTACCTGGTCAGGGATCACCACCAGCCCCTTTTCCTTTGCTGCACCACCTGATCTTCAACATCTGCTCTGCAGGGCATTTAGCCTACCATGTTATGATGCTACTAGCAATCTCCTTCACCAGCTCTCCATGTGATCTGGCCAGCTGCATTGGCCAGTTCTAGTTGAATGCTGTCTGATAACACAACATCCTCCTTGGTCACTCAGAAGGCTCTGCTTTTGCCATCTCCTATGCTATCATGAATTTTTAGCTCAAAAGGATTCAGAGATCCTTTAGATCTTCTCAATCCTTCATATACACAAAGCACCATCAATATGTTTCTTCAACAACTTAACAGAATAACAGAGTTGGAAGGGACCTTGGAGGTCTTCTAGTCCAATCCCCTGCTCAGGCAGGAATCCCTCTATCATTTCAGACAAATCTTGAAAACTTTCAGTGTTGGAGCATTCACAACTTCTGGAGGCAAGTTGTTCCCCTGGTTAATTCTTCTGTCAGGAAATTTCTCCTTAGTTTGAGGTTGGTTCTCTCCTTGATTTGTGTCCATCCACTGCTTCCAGGTGTCCCATATCTAATATTCATCTTACCTTGGCCTTTCTCTCTCTTTTCCTCTCTGTGTATGAGTTCAAATAGTATCTTCTTTAACATCTAAGAGAATGTTTAATTGTACAACACACGTAATATACTTTAGAAAAGCTGAAAGTCAAAACTCACCTGTAGAAAGAATTTTAGAGAGAAGGGCTTAGAAGAAAATATGTACTTTTTTTCTGTGCTTGTGTAATTGAGTAGGGATTAACAAAAGGCACATAGGTAGGAATCTATTAGTTGATCTCCAGCTGTCTAAAGGATCACAATAGAAAATCAGACTAACTCTGCTTCATGGCTGGCCGTATACTAATCACTCACTTCGCAACTACAGTTTCAGGTTAAAATTCTTGAATTGTAGCAATTTAGATAGATTTTTACTTGCTTGGGCAGGTCAACAATAGTGTTGGGGCTCAGGGAGTACACACGGGTAACTGGCTCTGCTTCCTAAAATACCATTTTTGCCTTTGGCTTTGTGTTTATTTATTTAGTTCTGTAATTTATATGCTGCTCAGTTCCAAAAGACTCCAAACAGCTCACAATAATACAGAAGTAAAAGAAAAAAATTAAAAGAAGAAAACAAAAAAAAAAGCAATCAAATCATGGACACACCAAGGCCAACAATGCTAACAGCAACCATTGCCTACCGTTGGAAGGAGACTCATAAACCTTCCAAAAACATTCTGGAGCTTTCCTGAACAGCAGCATAGTTGGTGCTGATCTGATCTTGCATTGAGCACCATTCCAAAGAAGAGAGTCCACTTGAGAAAAGACATGTCCCTTTTTATGAAAAGAGTGATCCATTAAAACTGACACTCAAAAGATGCTTTTCCTACTAGATCTTATTGGCTAGGCAGAAATGTCTGGGAGAAGATACTTCAGAAGGTCCTCAGAAGTTTTTAAGAAGAGACTGGACAGCCATTTGTCCAAAATGGTGTAGGGTTTCCTGCCTAAGCAGGGAGTTGGACTCGATGACCTCCAAGGTCCCTTCCAACATTATTATTATTATTATTATTATTATTATTATTATTATTATTATTATTAAGCTATTCTCCAAAGCACATGAAGGCAGGACAAGATGCAATGGATGGAAACTAATTAAGGAGAGAAGCAACCAAGGGGAAATTTCCTAATAAGTTAGAACAATTAATCAGTGGAACAACTTGCCTCCAGAAGTTGTGGGTGCTTCAACACTGGAGGTTTTTAAGAAGACATTGGACAACCATTTATTTGAAATGATATAGGGTTTCCTTCTTGAGCAGGGTGCTGGACTAAAAGAACTCCAAGCAGTGGTGGAATTCAAATATGTGAACAACTGGTTCTCTGTGTGGATGACACTTCTGGAAGTCCATTCTGGGCCTGGGCAACAAAAAATGAGCTACAGTGGTGCAAACCAGCTGAATCCCACCATTGCCTCCAAGGTTCCTTCCAACTCTGTTATGGTGGATGAGGAAGAAAACCAGCCAGTTCCCTGCCTGGGCTCCTCCAGTTGCTGAGCAAATGGATCTTGATGGTGACCCAGGAACCATAGTGGTTGACGCAACATCTCAGCAGTGCCATGAAAGAGCAAGGAGAAGCATTTAATGCTCCTACCCTATTCCCCTCTTGTCACAGACCTTGAGTTTTTAACCCTCCATTTCAATACAGCAGATTTTTATCCTGAAAAACTGTACTGACATATCTCAATGCAAGCTAATTTAAGGACCTCTTTGATTGCAGGAACCTCAAGATTTCAAGTAGTCCAAAAATGAACAAAGAAAAGGAGAAATGAGCATGCTATGAGCCAAAGAATAATCATTGGAAGGAGAAGTGGAGATGGGATACACTATTTTAGAAAAGAGTACATATGATAGGAACATTCTGCACCACTGCATTTGCTGGTAGATGGCCTTTCAAAATCAAAGTTTGCTCTGCAACCATTTGCTCTCCTCTGTGTAATGCAGATTATTATAAACTCCAACGTTGTCCTCTGAGCCCAAGTGTTTGGCTTGCAAATTTTACACTGCAGTATCATACTCTGTACACTCTTTGTGTCTTAGAAGCCTCATTGGGCAAATGGTGGCAATAACTCCAAAATTTTGGAGTGGCAATAACTCCAAAACTCTCAGTAATTGTGATTCAGTGATTTAAAAGGCTCTCTGCAGCCCTATACTCATATAATGAAATTCAGTCTCAGAATAGACTTTAGTTTTTTTCTCAGGGAATACCTAAACTATGTGCTTAATTTTATCTCCTCCCGCTAGAGATACATTAGAATGAGTACAGTTGTGAAGCTTCAGACTCTTATCATTTCAGGATTCGAACTCTATTTGATTTTTCATTGCCCTGCCATCAGGGAGGAGACTTCATTAAACCTTGTCTCTAATAATCAAATTAGCACCATGCAGAGGATATTTCTCATGGGGCAATATTAGAACAAAATGCAATATTCATTCCACAATTTTACTATTTCATCCTCCACAGCATGCGTATCAGTTCATCCGCTTTAAGAATTAACAGTCTGCAGCTTTCTGTGGCAGATTGTCCACTGCATAAAACCTATGATAATGTCTTGCAGTCTTAGCAATACAGAATATTTCTGTGTTCTACTTGCATGTCTGCAGAGCAGGCCAAATTTCTCATTTTGGATCTGAAAGGTGACAGTGTATTGCTTAGGGCTTGGGTTCCGGCGTCCTTTTCTTTTGTTCTCTGCGCACCACCTCCTCCCTAACTCAGTATATGAGTAATGTATATGTCTACAGAGTGGCCAGCACTGAATGCTCAGCTTCCACTGGGTCACCTTTGTCAATAAGAAAATTTTTCTTTCAAGTGCATCCATCATCTAATAAGAAGCTGTAACTTGCTACTGAAAGAAAGAAATGTTTTATTCATTTGCTTCCCGGTAAAACATTTGTGGATATTTTTTTTTAAATGTACTTTTACCCTCTCCTCCTGAATTCAGATGTTCACTACGGCAGCTTGTATAACGTAGAAAGCATTAGGCCCACTCTCTGAAGAGAAACACTCTGTGGTGACCAACTTCTCACTATGTACTAGGGAATGACCTTCTCGTATAAATAAATAATCCTGATGATGAAGTAGTTAGAAGAGCAATTCCTTCTTCATACTCACCCACCCAGTCTGAAAATGAATCAGCTAAAACTTTCATGGTTGTCATTGGGTAGAAATAGGACCAGGAAGTTCATATCACTACCCAATTTGTACTGATTTGGAGAATGTAAGTCCATCTTATAAGCAAAATATTCCTAACTGTGACATAATATCCGAGATCTTTGTGCCACTTCTGAGAAAATATTTTGCTTCTCATGTAACCCGACTTCAAACTTCAAGTATTTTTTTGCCCTAGATTGGAAGTATATCAAATGAAATAATATTTATGGCAGAAATAAAAATCAAGAGCAGATATTGGTCACTAGCTAATATAATAGGATGTTATTTTCGAGATTTAACAGCTCTTGGTTTTTCAAAACTGTGCTGTAGCCATTTTCTTTCTTCTGTTCATTGGTGTAATCTGATATTGACAATACTTAATTCTAATTATTCATTCCATAAACACTTTTTCATAATGAATTTGAATTTACAGAATAAAATACAGAATAACAGAGTTTGGAAGGGATCTTGGAGGTCTTCTAGTCCAATCCCCTGCTCAGGCAGGAAACCCTATACCAGTGGTTCTCAACCTTTTTAATGCCGCGATCCCCAACCGGTCGTAAGTTGAGGACTACTCAACCGGTCGTAAGTCGAGGACTACTCAACTGGTGCAGCACCGTTTGCAGAATGGGACTTTTGGCGGGCTTAGCAGGGCAGAGACAGCCTTGACAATTCCTATTGGCTTTTGAAAGCCAATAGAATTAGACTCTATTCAAGAGAGTCTATTCTATTGGCTTTCAAAAGCCAATAGAATAAAAGGGAGTAGCACGGCTAAGGAAAAGGGGGAAAAAATGGCGGACTGTGTTGTTTGGCGACCCCCGTGAAATGGTCATTCAACCCCAAATGGGGTCGCGACCCACAGGTTGAGAACCACTGCCCTATACCATTTCAGACAAATGGTTGTCCAATCTCTTCCTAAAAATCTCCAGTGTTGGAGCACCTACAACACTGATTAATTATTCTGTCAGGAAATTTCTTCTTAGTTCTAGGTTGCTTCTTTCCCTGATTAGTTTCCATCCATTGCTTCTTGTCCTGCCTTCAGGTGCTTTGGAGAAGAACTTGACTCTCTCTTCTTTGTGGCAGCCCCTCAAATATTGGAACACTGCTATCATGTCACTCTTAGTCCTTCTTTTCATTAAACTAGACATATCCAGTTTCTGCAACTGTTCTTCATGTGTTTTAGCCTCCAGTCCCCTAATCATCTCTGTTGCTCTTTTCTGTATTCTTTCTAGAGTCTCAACATCTTTTTTTATATCATGGCGTGTGTGGTCTTATTTCTGATCTTGTAGCTGAAACTCCTAATGTAACTTTCTCGTTTTCTCCCCTTCCAGATTTTTTTTTAATGTATGGTTAAGAGTTTTTTTTTTTAAATTAAAAGCTTATGTTCTTTTTTTGTGTGACATTTCCATTGATCTTCACAAAGTCATCGCTCAGCTATGGATTTTGAATACTTTCTTCATGATCCAACATGACTATGATTGTTTTCTAAGCAAGTAAAATAATAGATTATTTTTCTTCCCCAGAGTCTCTCTGAAGAAAACACATTAAATTGGAACAGATAACTAGCTATTTAAATCTGCAAGATTGGCAGCTAATGAAAAGAACTTTCATAGAGTTGAAAAAATAAGGTGAATAGGTTCTATGCAAAAGTCTTAGAATAAAACAAATATAATCTCTGTTTTATTCATTTTACTGTCTACTTGATACTCTGTTGTTGTAATGGAGATTATGTAATCTGATGGAGATTACATGAATATGCCAATATGCCAATTTTCCTATTATTATATGTATTATCTTACAAGTGTATCATTACACATCTCATTGTACAAGAGTATCATATGAAGATGCCAATTTTCCTACAAATATATCATCAATATGTATGTGTGTGTGTGTGTATTAAATACAAATTAAATATACATATTTAATATACACATTTCAAATCAATATATATTTAATTTACAAATTTCTTACTCCCTGTAAGCTGAAGGTATATACCAGTCCAGCATCTAATTTTTTTTTTTTTTTCATATAAAGCAGAGGTGGGAACTACAGACTCTCTATGACTTCTGCACTTCAACTCCCACAATTCCTGAGCCAGCCATGCTGGCTCAAGAATTCTGGGAATTGAAGTCCACAGGTCATAAAGGGCCATAGTTCCCCACACCTGATATAAACAATGGTGTGCTTCAATGTTTAGATGGCCTAGAGACATTGATATTTGAACATAGATCTTTTTAACATTTATATTGTATTAATCTAGATCAGTAGTTCTCAACCTGTGGGTCGGGACCCCATTTGGGGTCGAACGACCATTTCACAGGAGTCACCAAACAACGCAGTCCACCATTTTTTCCCCCTTTTCCTTAGCTGTGCTACTCCCTTTTATTCTATTGGCTTTTGAAAGCCAATAGAATAGACTCTCTTGAATAGAGTCTAATTCTATTGGCTTTCAAAAGCCAATAGGAATTGTCCAGGCTGTCTCTGCCCTGCTGAGCCCGCCAAAAGTCCCATTCTGCAAACGGTGCTGCACCAGTTGAGTAGTCCTCGACTTACGACCGGTTGAGTAGTCCTTGACTTACGACCGGTTGGGGGTCGCGGCATTAAAAAGGTTGAGAACCGCTGATCTAGATGAAATGTTAATATATATTGCTAGTCTACATATGATAAGCCATACTCCCCAGTCATAAGAATCTATAAACTTATAAATGTGAAATCCTCATAAAACCAAACATCATCATTGATCCATTCAGTGATACAAAGCATCAACACACACCCCTTTAAGATTCAGATGCAAAATTAGGGCTTGATTATTTTCATCTCTCTCCTAAATGTTAACAGTGAGGGAGTCATCTTTTCATGATAGGAACAACATAAATCTGGGAAAATGTAGAAAAAGCAAGTTTCCTGATTTCTGTCCTTAGCTTCATAGATAATGTGACTATGAAGTGCACCTTCATAGCTGGGACATTTAGGATTGGGCAACAGAAATAAAAGAATCAGAGGAAGCTACCAGCCTGTTCTATATACAACTTTATAAATGTGTAACAATCAGTATGGGTAACAAATAACCCATTAGCTCCATTACATAACAAATTAAAGAATGAAAAATGGAGGAATATATAAATGTATGAATACTTTGATATGCCAGTCTTCCTGTAAGTCCGTACACATGGGCCTTACACCATGCTTATAAACATCTCATCCATAGTACTGAGTACAGATAGCCTTTCACTTACAACAGTTCACTTAGTGACTGTTCAAAGTTACAACGGCACTGAAAAAAATGACTTACGACACTTTTGCACACTTATGACCATTGCAGCCTCCCCATGGTCACGTGATCAAAATTCAGATGCTTAGCAACTGACTCATAGTTATGATGGTCGCAGGGTCCTGGAGTCATGTGATTCCCTTTTGTGACCTTCTGACAAGTCAATGGAGAAACCAGATTCACTTAACAACCGTGTCACTAACTTAGCAGCTGCAGTGATTCACTTGTGGCAAGAAAGATGATAAATGGGGCAAAATTCCCTTAACAAATGTCTCATTTAGCAACAGAAATTGTTGCACTCAATTGTGGTCTTAAGTCTCAGACTACCTGTACAAACAGAATTGAAGGCCAACATTACTGTAGAAATCATAAAGGAACTCCAGCCAACATACACAGTAAAACGTGAATTCTTACACAGAGACACACATGCACATACACAATTGATGCTGTTAGAACCCTGCTCCCCTCAAAATCATATTGTATTTATAAGATCTTCAGGGAGAAACAGCTTCTGTACTTAGAATGTCA
The DNA here is from genome assembly GCF_016545835.1 of Crotalus tigris. NCBI lineage: Eukaryota > Metazoa > Chordata > Lepidosauria > Squamata > Viperidae > Crotalus > Crotalus tigris. The sequence goes on from NW_024097206.1 coordinate 599,071, forward strand.
TTCCCTACCATACATACTGTCAAATACAGGTGTATATATTTTTGAAGGTATATGTCTATTATTTTTATTATATGTATACATATGTTATATGTACATTATTCTAACAAGGAAATACTGCTTACCCTAACTGCCTCTCAAGACAAAAATGAAACTGGGTATACATCAAGAGCACTATATGCCACATCACTCTGCCTCCTCACTGACTCCAAAGGAAAGCTATGGTTTAATAACTTTTCTCTTAAAAATGATAATCACCTAATGTCTGGTTTAACTTCCAATTTTGTACATTGGGATATTCTGCCTCATTAGTTAAAATCTGTGTTAAGAAAAATTCAAGGGCCGTAGACAGCATATCTTTTTTCCCCCTCTTTTTCCTGCTTCTTTATTCACTCTTTATCCTTCGGGGATGATATTATCTCTACACTATTCTACCTGCACAGGCCTCTATATCATAACTCTTAAAGCATCAGATTTAAAATTTTGCTACTTATCTCAATTTTTATTGGCCATAAAGCAAAGAGGTATTTTCCTTTTCTTATTAATTGCCCACTGTTCTAGCTACCATTGTTCACATGAGTGCGATAGCCACTTTTTAACTGAATAGTCAGAGGATGGTAACATTTTGCTATTGAGTCAAGAGAAGTGGGAACATTATTTCCTTTTTGAATTACAGGGAATAACGGATTTATAGAGTTTCCCTTTTACTTAAAGCACTTAACTGAGAAGTTCAAAGAGAGTTGCTAGTTTTATTCCATCTTTTTATATCATCTGTTTTCAGCCATAGCTGAAAAATCTTAGAGTGAATAAAAATGAAGTTCCTATAAGGAATGGTTTAAAAGAAGAGATTTGCTTTCTTCTACTTCAGTTGTGTTTTGAACACATTTCCACTTGCTGTCTACTTATTATATTACAACATTGTACCACTGTTTGCTTCCTGTACTGAATGCAGGCAACGGTGTGGTTAGCTTAGACCAGGTGTAGGCAACCTTGGCTCTTTTATGACCCGTGGACTTCAACTCCCAGAATTCCTGAGCCAGTCAGAGTCATAAAAGAGCCAAGGTTGCCTACCCCTGGCTTAGACTATTGCTGATTTCCATGATGTGTCATCAACCCTTCTTTTTCTTCAATCCTGCATTACTTTCCTTATGACTTCTGGGAATAGCTCCAGAGAATTCCCATCTGCCACTGATGTACCAGGAGAAATACTCAGATTGTTCCATCAGTAAGGCACTTGCTAAGGACTAGATCAGAATGAACACCACTTGCACACTACTGCTAGCTTAGAAATTCTTGGAGTTGAAATGCACACTTCTTTAAAGTCATTAAGATTGAGCAACATTGATATATATATATATATATATATATATATATATATATATATATATATATATATATATATATATGTGAAGATATAAAATGAACACCAGGGTAATAAAAACTGTAAAAGTTTTTAATAAATTAAAACTATAAAAGTTTTAAAAAGCGCCAAGCTTTCGCCGTCACCTGCCGGCATCCTCAGGGCTGGCGCGCCAGAGAATGAGAAGGTCTTTTTATAGGCGTGTCGAGATCTGCGCCCGGCTCCTCGATCTTGTCATCGGGCCTAATTGGTTCAGCTGTGTGCAATTAACCTGTACTTCTTTTCTCTTTTTGGTTGCATTTTTATCTTCATCCGTCTCCAATTCTCCCAACTCCGAATTAGCTAGATGGCAATTCCAGTTATTTCGGTTGCCTTTATATTCTAACCTCCCCTCAGGCTCAGGTGGTAGTGCACATTCTACATTCCTTTCTCCACCATATCTTGTCCGGTTGTTACTTCTAGGATCGCGTTCATTTCCGGTCTCAATACTTTCGTTTTTAATGTGTCCGTCATCCTGATGATCTCGTAAATTGCCACGGGTCCGGTGCAGCGTGGGGGGGTGTTCCGCAAGGTGGAGGGATCGTCTCTTGTCCGTTATCATGCCCAGCTGTCTTGCGCGTGTCCTACTCCGAGTACTCAGTCCAGGGGGTGTGTGCACAGCGGTCAAGCCGCGTCCCTCCTGGTTGCAGCGCTCTTCCTCAGTTCTCCCCTTTTTTACGTTATTAAAAGCATTCGCGTGTATTCTATGGGAGTCCTCAGGATCGTCAGGTAGGGGGTGTAACGGCTCGATCTTCCGCACCTTGCCGCTCTCCGATCTTCCCTCCTCCTCCATAGCGGCGTGCGAGAGTTCTTCGTCAACCACCTCCCGTGGTTTGTCTTCATTAGAGCTGATCATTCCGGCTGCATGGGGGGTTCTTCTCCTCCTTTCCGGACCAGCCATGATGTTTCTTTTGATATATGGGCAGGCCGTTGCGTTTAGCGATTCACCCGCACTTCCACCTGTCGTATCTTCCCTCGTCTCCTCTTTACTGTCAGGGGTCCGGATCTTGGTTTTTATCACCCCCTTAATCCTCTGGGATTGCAGCAGTCTCACGGGGGTGGTCGGAGTATCTCGCGATTGCTTTCCTTCCTCCAAATTGCACATGGTTTGTTGGATAGTTCGGGTGCTGCCCAAGTTGTTGTTGGGCCATCGAGGGCGTTGCCGCTGATTATTGGCACTCCATGATCTTAAGGCCAAATAGGACGGACATAGGTCAATATGCCTGTTAATGGACTTACTGTCCGAGAGCCATGCCTCTCTAAGAAGGCGGCCCCCTTTGGTACTATCATTTGCCAATACACTGACGCCACTAAAATTAAACCTGTGGCCCAGATCCACCGTGTGGGCCCATATTTGGGAGTGACAATCCCTCCTTCTCACTGCCAATTCGTGCTCATGGACCCTGGTCTTAATGCGTTTAGCAGTCTCCCCAATATAATTGCATTGGCAGTCCATACAGTCAATCCTATAGACGGCTGCCGATCTTTCGATGCTGGGGAGCGGGTCCTTAGGGCGCATTATTGCCGCCCGCAGTGTTTGGTTGGGTCTATGGGCCACCTGTATTTTATATGGTGCCAGGATCCTAGCTGTGGCTTCTGATACATTATGGATATAGGGGAGGGCAATGCGTGTGGTGGCTTGAGGCATGGATTCTTGAGATGCAGGGTTACTCCGGAGTCCAGGTGGTTTCCTGAACTGGTTAATAAGTTTAACCGGGTAGCCGTTACGTCTACATATTTGGAAGAGGTGGTTTCTCTCTTCCTTTTTAGCTCTGACGGTGCTGCAATGTGTCTCCACTCGTTTGAATAGCGTCCTGACGCAACTGGCTTTATGGGCCATCGGATGATTGCTCCCAAAATGGAGAATCCTGTCAGTACATGTTGGTTTTCGGTATACCCTGGTGACTAGACATCCATCCACCTGGCGCTGCACTAATACATCCAAAAATGCCAAATTGCCCTGATCTTCCTCCTCCATGGTGAATTGGATGTCCGGGTATACCGAATTCAGGTGTTATTACCCTGGTGTTCATTTTATATCTTCACTATGAATATTCCCAGGGTTCATATTTTTAACCTTTTTAATCGTATATATATATATATATATATATATATATATATATATATATATGTAGGTCTTTGGTTGTTCGGGTTTTCTCCTGCGTAAAATTGGAAGTGTCTTGGCGACGTTTCGACGAAGTCCCATTCGTCATCTTCAGGCTGGTGTTTTCAGCTTCGTGCTGCTCAAAGCACGAAGCTGAAAACACCAGCCTGAAGATGACGAATGGGACTTCATCGAAACGTCGCCAAGACACTTCCAATTTTACACGGGAGAAAACCCAAACAAGCTAGAAGGAAGCCAAAGGACAAGGGTTCTGAGGAGGTTAGTTTCAACCACTATCAGTTCAAGGACCAGTTGCTCTTCAGTGCCAAAAATTCAAGTAAATACTATACATTTCCACGACTTGGGTGTCATTCTATAAAATAACAGAAAATTCTATACCGCAACTAGTTGCTGTCCAAATGACTAGATGCAAACTTGGTTGCTCTCAGCTAAGCCTTTGCCTTTATCCTACATTCAACCAGTATCAGCCAAGAAAACTCAAAGTCCCCCCCCCCAAAAAAAAATCAAAGCAAAAACAAGATGAAAGCTGTACTCTCTTATTTTAAACATCCATCTAACTGGTAAACTAATCTTTCTGATTTTGATTCTTGCATTTGATTTTTCCCAGATTTTGATTGGATGAACAGGTCAGCTAATTTTCCTTTAAAATTTTCGGTATCTGGACTTTTTGAAGTAGAATTGTTCCCAATTCCCTGCAGAAGAAAGCAACATAGGGGAAAGCTAGCAGAGTATACAGTATGTAGACCTTTCCCATCTGTGCATTTAGAAAACAACATATGGCCAGAGCTTGGATAATGCAACAGTCTCAAAGAAAATTGGTAATACTTTCTAGGTTTCTAGGGAAACCCTGATTCTGTTTGATGTTGAAATATTTTTCAACTTCTGTATAATTTAAATTACACTTGATCATTTTAATTAAAAATAAAATAAAAAATAGGCACAATTTTTTGCAAGTAGTTAAAATGATAGTTTTAATGCAAGCAGTACATTTTCCTATCAGACTTACAGTTGCTTATTCATTTATCTGTTACTAAATCTTTCCACAGATTCTTTTGCTGTGTACTTTTATGTTAAAAACATGCAACCTAAAACTACATATAGTGGAGATAAATAGATGCTATTTTCTAAGATATAAAATTAGCGATGTTGTAAAGATAAATATATAAAATACGTTTATCATCATCCTTTAATTATTTTAAATCAGTACTTTAATAATTAATAACTGAAAACAAGCACAAGCCATTTCTTCCCTGGAAGTCATTCTCTTCACTATATTTTGAGAAAGCAACTTAGTTTAATTATGCAGCATGAAAATAGTATTTGTATATGGCAGGGGTCTTCAAACTTGGCCCTTTTATGACTTGTGAACTTCAACTCTGGCTGAGGAATTCTGGGAGTTGAAGTCCACAAGTCATGAAAGGGCCAAGTTTGAAGACCCCTGGTATATGGCCTTAATCTGCTATCATTTCAGCTTCATTTAATGGTTTGGGGTTCTTATATTACATAAGAAAGGAAAAGTCTTTCTCTGATTATTCTCCAATATGCATAATTTTATTAACCAGTATCAATTCTCCTCCTTAAACAATCTCTACCCCAATTAGATCTTGAGGAATTTTTAAATACTGTATTGAAATTTGTATATTCCTTATTATTTGTATTTACTGAAGTACTTTCTCCTTTCTCACTGCACCCTCAGAGACTTGTAGGAAACAGAGAATTTCCAGAGATTTTTCTTATTGTTGATATTATTTTTTTTCAAATTCCAGCTTGGTAATAAAGCATCACTTTAAAATTAGTATGTGAACTTCAGATGGCAAGGATCTATATTATATTATGAGGATTCAAGTAAGGGCATACAGAGAACATGTTCTCCATTTATTAACTTAGTTTCAGGCTATAAAATAAAGGAAAATCATTATCATGTAAACTTTTATTTCAGATGTTTCGATCTATGAAAAATGAAAGGTGGTCAGGCAAGGTTGATATTCTAGCACATAACCAAATTGGCTATGCTAACTTCAGCTTCATTAAGCATTATGATGGCAAAATGACAAAAATTGCATCATGGCAGCACAACGGAAGTGCCATCCTTTCATACTTGCCTTGCAACATCCCATATAGGTTACAAAAGGAGCAGAACTTGTGCCTTAATACCTATTTTACCAAATACCTCTCCATAGATATCTGTGTATGTGAACTTTCTCCTATGGGTATGCATCAGCTACAAACAGAGAGCAATTTAATTAAGTATTTCAATCTTTGCTGCAGACAAGCATTCACCCCTTCCCAATCTCTGTGATTGGAGAACCCCTGCTGAGCATTTCCAGGTGAAAATGAAACTATTCATTTGGTGATGTAGTCAGTCATTTGACTTTATTCTTTTGACTTCACTTTCCATCTCCAAGGGGAAAAAATATCTCTATTATTTTTGCAGACAAAATGCCGTCCTCTTTTGCAGTTGTCTCTGGTTCGTTTCAGAAACATCCTGTTTCTCCTATCAGAATCGCAAAAATCAATGCAGCATAGCCCAATCCACATAGGGATTTGAGATTTAGCTTAATTCTATCTATAATCCTATTTACATTCCTATATTTCTTATGCTACTGTTAGAAGTAAAGTCTTCATCCTGGTTCATCCAAGCCGGGAATAAATAAGAAAATGTGGCGACTGCTTTGGGAAGAAGGTTACAGTTTATTGCAGAAAGATGGTTCTTCAGAAAAGAGCAGAGGAGAGAAGAGTTGAGCACATGGTGTTGTAGGTTTATATATCCCCTCTAGCCTTTTGTTTGGAATAGTTTCCTGTTCCTGTGGCATGAACTTTGAGGCTATTTCCTGTGTCACGTATTCTGACCTGAGTTTTGGTGTGCCTCTATGGTATACTTGATGGTAATGGGTTAGTCTTATTATATCCCAAAAGTCATCTCCTGCTTCCCTGGGGCTGGGCTAATGACTCTTAAGAGTTTCTTTGTCTTGAGTTCCCTGGCTCCAACCTTCCTAATGGTCTTATATCTGCATTTCTATGAGGTTAGCTCTTGCGTGGGGCAAAGAAATTTGGGGCCAGGTTTGGTTTCTGCTTTTCAAAAAATCCTTTTGGTGAAAAATATTTTTTCCTTTTTAATATTTCCTTCTGGGGGGGCTAACTTCCCTCAGTTGTAAGTGTGAAAAACAGTCATAAGTCACTTTTTTCAATGCCGTTGAAACAACGGTCACTAAGTGAACTGTTGTAAATCAAGGACTACCTGTATATCACTTTCAGCCACAGCTCTTGGATTCATAACTCATTAGCTGATTTCCTTGTTGAATAACTTTCACTCTACTTACTTAGGTCAGGCTTTCCAATTCATGGTACCTTGCAGCCAGAAATGTACAATTCAAAGCATTAAGAGCGCCTCCTAAGAATCACACTTTTCTCTAGAATAAGAGGTGTCCCTTACTGCTGTTCTGAGAATATTTAAGGACCATATGCCGCAAACCAAGCTGACATTTTCCTACCTGTTGGGCTTACCAATATGTAGACAATTTTATGTGACAGTTTTATGTCTGAGGAATGTTCTTGCTTAATTCCTTAATTTGTAGTTATTTGTTTCAGAGGCATTCCTTTTTGTGACAGATTCTCTATGAATTAATTGATCTTCCAGACAACATGGTTCTTTTTATATAGAAAAATTGTTAAAAAGTATACCTAGTTATTACAGTATAGGCGGATGGATGACTGATTCAATCAGAAATTCAAAGATTCGCACGTTCAGTAGATTGTTAATGGTGGTGGTTCCTTTGAAAATCTAAACATCACTCAGATGATTGTTTTATACATTTTCAGGACTCTGATGGCTGCTTAAGTCATTTCTAATTAGTCAAAGAACTTAAGTCCTTTGTCCTGATCTTGATGTGTGACTGCTCACTTTTTCTGGATTCATCATGAATGTTCCACGACTACTCCCTGGCTCATCCTGAAAAGATCCTGTTTACACCTGTGCTGCTTAGTCCATATTGATAAAAGGATTCCAGAGCTCCTCCTAGTTTTATCAATCTAGTTCAGGGGTCTTCAAACTTGGCCCTTTTATGACTTGTGGACTTCAACTCCCAGAATTCCTCAGCCAGGCACTCTGGCTGAGGGATTGTGGGAGTTGAAGTCCACAAGTCATAAAAGGGCCAAGCCTGAAGACCCCTGATCTAGTTCATTCCTTTTGGCTACTCTGTTAAATTCTTATATGCAAGTTGTTTTCAATCCCAGCTTCCATAACTGCAATTAAATAATTAAATAACAAGTAAATTATGAAACTGAGGCCTGCTAATCTAGTATTTCAACTCAACCCATGTTCTAATATTTTATGTACTAGTCCTATAATACAGAGCATTCAATAGAGCCTCTAAACTAGGTGTGTCCAAACCATGGCCCACAGATCACATGTGGCCCTGAACAGTTAGTAATACGGCCCCACAAGATCGTAATAAAAATATTTAAAAATAAAGGAAATTTCTTATTTTACATATATTAACTATCTTACATATTTTGTATAAAGCCCAAGATACTTTCTTTTCATTCAATATAGCCCAGGCAAGCCAAATGATTAGATACACCTGTTCTTAACAATATGATAAAAATATTTACAGTATTACATTATGCATAATACAGACAGATTTTGAATGCAGCATTTTAAATTATTGCTGCAGTTTTTCAATCTTTTCAAAAAAAGAAATATTAGAATATGACTTTGTTTATCTCCATTTAAAAGTACAGCGGTTTCTCAGATTTAGAAATACCCTATGCAATGAGTAAGGTATTGGATATGAATTTCTGCTGTGCAGTGCAAAGCAATGTTGAATATGCTCAAGCTTCTTGTGTGATTCCTTCTGCTCAAGAGATCAATGGTACCAATCTTCCACACTAGGAGCAGCATATTTAGATAAGGTTAAGAAGAGACAGAAAGCAATTGGCACATGTTCTGAATCAATAATTTGTAACTATATGTATAGTCCCTCAAGGTTAATACCTTTCAAATGGTTGGAAATTGATTTAAGTCTTTTTTCAACTGGGGTCAAGTCCCTTTAGTGTAAATTTGCATGTATCTTTGAAGAAAAATATGCTTTCCTGATTGGTATTAGACCTATAAATATTCAAGTCTTAGTGTTGTCCAAATAATGAGACCACTAAAAAAAGAAATGAATAAAATCACGGTCTGTGATGTATATTGTGGGATAAGGACAAGGGCTGTTTAAGAACTAAGAAAACTGGATGATTTTTTTAGTTAAACCTGGACAACTTTGTTAATAACTTTTTAAAGATAAAATGATGTGCAACATCTGGGATCCTGAAGCATGTGCCTATCCTAGCCTCTTAGTGTGTACTCCCCTCCCCCAGGATTCCCACAGAAGTGGTCCCCCAAACTTTTGGGCACCAGTGACCAATTCTGTGGATAAAGTTTTTTCCACGGAGTGGAGGCATCATGGTTTTGTGTGCTGCCTGACTCCCACAGATGGGACTTTGCTTGTTTGCACTGCCTGGTTGCTGGCATGCCACAGACCAGTGCCAGTTCATGGACCAGGGGTTGGGGACCTCTGCATTAGTTCTTCTGTTAGTCCACTCTGGCAAGATGATGGACTTATTCAGGTGGTGGGTCTTTGGAGAGTTATTTATTAGATAAAATGGACTAATCCAGATCATAATGTGGTATACATTTGGCAGCTGTAACCACTACACCACTATGGGGATCTTCTTTTACTTTGCAAAAGAATACAGACTAAAAAATTACCTTTCCCCTTCCCCACCCAGTGAATCAGAAAAGCTCTGTCTCTTTCATTGTCTCTTTCCCTTTATCTTCACTAATTTCAACCACTTCAGCCTTATTCACATAACCTGTACTTACCAGAGAAATAGGCTTATAAAGCAATTTGGTATCAATGTGGTTATGTCACATATCATGAAAGATGGGAATGAATGCTACTTTGTTTTATAGCCACTACCAAGAAGAATGCACAAATAGGCAGGGAAGTTTGGTTTGGGAAGTCAAACATGTTAACTACTTGTATACTGTAGAAGGGAGTTTACTCTCATCCTTGCTCATCAGCCTCAACTGTCAATTCTCAGTCCCATAAACAAAGATTATGTTTACAGCAATAGCTTGAATACAACTTGACCATTGGGAGGCACACATACAGACTAGAATTCAAAATGACATCCAATCGCCCAAATTATTTACCTCTACAGGGTAAATGATCTGGAAAATCCACATCAGACAGAAATTTTTTTGACATGTTTCTCTCACAAAGACTGAGAGTTTTCCATCACAACCAAGAAGTTTCAGAGAGATCTCTCTAAAATCTAGGCAGCAATTCCAGAAGGGTTGGAGTAGACTGCAAAAAGCATACCGGTAGTTTATGGAGTTTTATCAAAGCGGTGATAAACTGACAGTTAACCGCAGTTGTACTATGAAGAGGCTGAGAAACATCATACTAAAGCTCAGGTTTTGAAGGAGATGCATTTCAGAACAGTAAGGATGAATGCAATTCAGAGGGGTAATGGTGGTGATGGTCAAACTGAACACTTTGCAAAGTTTCTCAGATTGCTAGCATGTCCCAAATGCCAAAAAAACCTACAGTATTTCACCAGTAGGAGTGATCTGCCTTGCAAACAATTTATGAAGGTTTTGTAAGATTAATACACTGGTATAGCCTTTCATGGCCAATATCTGACAAGAAATGTTAGACTCCAGGATTTAGTGACCATGGTTTAAAGAACAGATTGCCTAATGTTTTGCTGGCAATTGTGTTTTGCATCTTCAGAGGCAAAGTGATTTGCTACACAGAATTGTTTTAGGCTTCTTACGAGCACAATCTTTTTTAGTTGTGGTGGAAATCTATACAAAGTGACAAGAGATGTTTCCCAGCATAGCCACACATATCATTGTTTGAATTAACTCTTTAGAAGCACAGATGTTCCACAACTACCTGTGAATGGCAAAGGATCACAATCTGAAAAGGAAAAGTTTCTATGAATAGACTGGATGAAAGGTTTCTTCCAAGTTTTAAGAATGCTTTGTGAACAATGAATCATACCGAATCAAATTATTGCAGCACAGTGCACACAACACAAATCAAACTGCAGCAATGTTGTTCTTGGGATGTACTTTATGTACAAAGCTAGATCTTCTCAAACCTAATTTGAGAAGAGATGTTTGGGACAAATATCTGAAGCAAGCTGAACCATCATCTTAATGCTGAAATACAAAGCAGTAACCAACTGAGGAGAACTCAGACATACACAAAACAGTTGCGGACACTCAACTGTAATTTCTGAATTACCATCAAATTAAGTACACACCAGTTGCCACTTTAAGACAAATCAATCATTACTGTTTGTTTTTGTCACTATTGGTACCATTCCATTAACATTTGAAAGAAAAATAAAACTGTACCTAGACTTTAAATGTAATATAGTCTGTATCTTGATGGAACAATTTTTTGCAATTTTTACCAACTCACTGGAATTAGCATTCCTGGATGTTTTAGTGAAACAAGAAGCAGGAAAAGAAAACTCTAATGTCTTTTGTTTTATCTGTAGAAAAACAAACATATTTTAACATGAAAGAAAAACTAGATGTAAGCTGACAATTTCATTTGTATTTTGTTCAATAGAGTTCAGTCTTGATACGATATACCTGGTTGAATTGCTTCCTTTGTACCCGGCAAACTGCTTGCTGCTGCAGGAATCTTAGATTTAAAATGAGCATTTTGGAGAAGTAACCATGCAAATGAAGTCAGCATCTGCCATGTGCAAACCAGTATTTTAGTTTGACAGCAAATCACCTAGCTCCTATTCAGTGTTTGAAATACTTTGTTCTGCAGGTTGTTGGTACCAGCAAACGATAAATCTGATCACCACAGAAACAAGAAAACATTCTTAGTATAAATAAGTTGTAAACTGTGACAGATCACACAGAGGTTTGTGATAATTCTAAAATGCATGCCTGCTGTGCAAATTCCTGAGTTTTATCATTTTCAAGCCATCAGTCATCACTGAACATAAATTTACCCTATCTATCCCACTTACATTTGAAAAAATATAAAATGTGCCTAGATTTTAAATATAATATAGTCTGTATTTTGATGAAGAGAGGAGGTTTTACAATTTGTACAGAAGCCACATTCACAGATAATACTAAGGCATGATACTAATACATCTGATAGCTTTTACAGATAATACATCAACGCATTAAACTATTGCTTCCTCTGCGTAATCAGGGTTTGGGGATTCCTTTGATGCTCACCAGCCACTTTAGTTTCAGTTTTCCATTTGAAAGTACAGTAAGCTCTGTTTAAATGGTCTACCAAACTCTTAAGTTCCTATCTATAGTAGATAGTGTTTGAAGAGGTAGACAGGTTGCCATCTCCTCTTATAGCAGTGTTTCTCAACCTTGACAATTTTAAGGCATGTGGACTTCAACTCCCAGAATTCCACAGCCAGCAATGCTGGCTGTGGAATTCTGGGAGTTGAAGTCCACATGCCTTAAAATTGTCAAGGTTGAGAAACACTGTCTTATAGTGAGCTTAATTACATTCTGTTTAAATTATGGCAATTACTTCTAAATTTACATAAAGGCGCATAAATACACTTCTGCAATTTGTATCCTCTTTTGCATTTTTTTAATAATGCATTTCTCCTATTTTAACAATACCTAAGTGCTAAGATGGTACAAAGAGATTATAGATTGCAACGGGTGTATTTGGGAATAGCTGCCAATAAAGCTGGATCTTTATCTGCTCCTCCCGAGCACAGCCAGCCGAATTGCTCTTCTAGTCAGTATAGCTTTCACATTTAGTTAACAGACATGGGAAATGAAATAAAAAGATCAATTTAAACATCACCTGTGAACAGTGTAATTTGCTTTACGGAGGATTCATTGATAACTCTCAGCGTTTGCATATAACTTAACTTTTCCAGCTATGGTGAGTAATATGTGAGTGGAGCAGTTAAGGGAAGGGCAGCAAATGTGAAATGGTAAGATTTTCTTAATGTTTTCAATTAATTAATCAAAAATGTCTCCAGGGCGGTTTATAAATTTCAACCTGATATCTTTCTTTGGAATAATAAGAAGAAAGATATACTGGGGAAAGAAGAATCATATATAAACAGCTGAAAGTATATGCCAATATTCATTTGCTATGGGCTATTAAACTTTAGCAGGATGTGGAAAAAAGAATGTGGAAAAAAGAATTCATCATTGCCCTTCTGAATCTTTGTCTAGTATTTAAAGAGAAAGCGAGTGGGAAAATAGCTTTTTAACAATGAATTATTAAAGTGATTGATCACATCCTTGGATGAAATGGATTTGGCACACTTTTTCAATCAAGTTTTAGACCTGGATTTGGCATTGAAGTTGTCTAGTCCCCCACTGAACAATTAGTGCCAAGAAAGAGAAACAGAGAGAACAACTTGTTGAATGTTCTGAATCTGTCACTAGTTTTTCAATATTGTGATATTCTTCTGGGGTCTGAGTAAGTTAGCTTTGAAATGTTTCTGCTCCAATCTCCAAAAGGAAGTTCTTGAGGATTTTTTTTTCTTATGACTTTTATATGATGGAACTCTGTAAGGTTTCATTCTCCAGCATGATTGGATGGAGAACCCACGGATGGGTTGTCTTAATCTATCTGCTCCAATTAGACTAAGTCTGAAATTTAGTACCACCCCCTCTGTGCCAACTGCACCCCAGTTTTAGACTTAGTCTCTTTGCTCTAAGACACGTTTTTTCTTCGCTCCTGGAGCAGAAGACTGTGTATTCCTATTTTATTTTATTCCCTTTAGCTTAGTGCTAACCATTTTTATTAACAGATTTGATAATTTAAAAAAAAAAAATTTCCAGTGATCATCCCAACCTGTAGCCTAGCAGGCTGACAGGCTGACAAACCTCTCTTGGGGGGGGGGAACTTTCCCTTTCTCCCTTTGAGAGCCTTTCAGCTTCACAATCAGCTTGAAAATTGGATTCCCAGAAGCAAGAGAAATCTCCTACCAGGGGCCGTTCCTCTGCATCAGAGGCTCCGTTCTTCTAACCAGAGCCTGGAGGCCTTAGAGGCAGGGGTAAGCTTGCCAATTGACTGGGGGGCTCCGCAAGCGACGACGAGGCTCGTCAGGCCTGGAGGGAGCCTTTTCTAGGTCCCTCGGCCTCAGCAGACCGCCCCAGCAGCAGGAGAAAGTTTTTGGCACCGATCCAATTTTCGGAGCCTGGAGGCCTTACTAGGCCTCGGCCTGCCTCAGCCTCTCTCAGCTCACCTAATTCCGAGGCCTGGAGGCATTATCGGCCTCGGCCAGCCTCAGCGCCTCCCAGCTGACCATCCTAACACCCTCTGCTACGTTAGGAGCCCAGGCGATTCTTCGGAACGAGGGCTCACCGCAGTTCTGTATGTTGGGATACAGATATTCTCTTTATGGTAACCCATAAGCTAATAATTTCCTTATAGATTACTGTAATGTATGGGGCTGACTTTGAGGGTGGTTCAGAATCTTCAAATCCTATAAAATTCTATGCTCAAATGCTCAGAAGTGGAAAGTGATTTTCCAAACAGCCCTTTTCAATGACAGTCTCCCCACCCCAACACTCCCTAGCAAAGTACAGTTAGAAAAGACCAATTTTTGACATCAGAAAAAAAACAACTTGTTCAGTCTTCTAATGATGTGTCAATGTGGCTGTTCAACGTTCTAAGTGTTTTACGTATTTTTCATTTTGTTCTATAGTTAATAAAATGTCTCAATGTAGGCTTTCAGTAATTGTTGTTTCTGACTGTTTTAAACACACTGAAAGCTTTTTTTAAATGAGAAGTAATATAGAAAGTGATCAGGCTAGCTTCCTTCTTGCTTTTTTTTTTGAAATTGTTAAAAACTGACATATTTCAGAGGGCACTCTCTGAAGTACATGACTCAATTTTTTTATTTTTTTTATTTTCTGCTCTAATTTTTGTAGCCCTTGTTTATGGCTTTTGAATAGGTTCTCTTGATGTTTTATTCAGACTGGGGAAGTTTAAATTTGTGTTATATTCTATACAATCCATTGAGAGTCATTTGATTGGTAGAAAGCTAGAGAGATTGATAGAGGAAGCCTGCTTTCAACACCACATCCACAATTTATTGTATAGGATGCTAATGCCAGATTATATTAATATGAGAGGTGGAAATTGCACATTCTGTTCTTACAGAAGTTTACTCTTAACTATGGCAAAAGCATAACCCAATAACTAGTTTTTGACCCTTTATCCTTAGGATGATGCCATCTCATCCCCTATTCATAACTGAGGCAAGTTAAAATTGAATGCTTCAGTAGCATTTTCTCTTTTTTTCCCAATACAGTTATTACCATGGACATAGCATCTGGCATGCTTCATCAAAGATGTGGTTGTAGACAAGGTCAGGCATTGCGTTATGCCCATTCCTATTGGCCACTTCAGCCTGTAATGGACCTGCCCTTTTTCCTCCAATCACTGGGCATTGCCTCCATGATCATTTTGTTTGCATTGTAAGAAAGACTGAACATCTAGCTTCCACTGATGCCATTGCCCGTTCTAAACTGCTTGTCAAGTTTCATGCACATTCCCTTATGCACAGGTTTTCTGATATTTTGAATAAGCTTTAGACTTTCTCCAGAGAAAGGTAATCATGTACTGCATGAAAAAACAATTTAGAGAGACTTCCGCTTCTGGATCGCGGCACTTCAGTCGTACGAAGAGACCTCTCTCTTTGTCAGCTGTTTTCCCTCCGCCAGTAGACCCTTATGCAGGTCTTAAATCGCCCTGGAGGGGCAACTACCATTGAGGAGGCTTTGCTCAGCTGCGGTGAAGCGGCAGTCTGAGATAACTCCCCCTGCAGTCTGAGATAACTCCATAGGGCTGACGGAGAAGAAGATCAGCCAGTAAAATGGCCGATCACTTAGCTGTGCCAGCTGAAGTCAGAAAATCATCTAAGCATAAAGAACCACCGTGGGGAATCTGGGTGAGACCTTTCCTCCCTCTCTCTGTCCTAATTGCCTGTAAAAAGTTTTTGATCACTTCCCTGTCTTAAGAGAGCAGCTTCTGTCTACTTGGGAAAGAAAGTTTTAAAAGAACTAAAATAATTGAAGATGTATTGACTACTTGATTTTTTTTTTCTTCTGGATACCTAGGGGCCCTGAAAAAAATAAAAAATAAACGCTATATTTTTTATTTTATCTATTATATTGGAGATATTTGCTTTTGCTTTTTTTGTTTCCCAAAAGAGATATTTTTTTACCTATTTGGAAGAAAGAGTTTATAGTCCATTAAGGACATCTTGTGGTGAAAAAATATTATTACAACTCTATTTTCTTTTGCTATTTGAAGATGAATTTGACTTTTAAATAAAGGAAAAAGATAAAAGATTTGCAACAGCTATGATGAATTTGTTTATTAGAATTTTGAAGGTGGATATTTGTTGACCTTTTTGAAATATAGCCTTCATTAAAAGATCAAAGACTATTCTTGATCAAAGATTATTTCACCATTGAAATGGAGGCATCTGATCCACAGCTCGACTATGAACTATATGAAAGCTTATATCAAATCTTGAAGAAAAAATCAAAGATGATACTAGAGAACCACAAATTGACTTTCAACCATTGGTTCAAAATATAGATCAAAAAATAATGGAGGAAGAACAGAGTAACCCTAGAGAGGTTCCTACTCAACAAGATATACAACTGAATGAGACAGAGGAACTGCATTTACAATTTAATTATGAACTTACAGTAGAAACTACTGAGCAAATTAATTCTACACAATCCTATTTACGATCTATGGAGAACATTGATGATCAAAGAATAACATTAACTGAGCTATTTGATCTCCCAAAAATAACAGAGCTTGACATTCAGGTACAAGTTATTGAAAATTGTGACAATGTGGACAATCAACTAGCAACTTTAATAAGGAATAAAATTGACTATACTATTCAGATGATATTGGAAGAAAGAGAAGAGAACTTTGACTATTTTGATGTATTGAGAAATAGCTTTACTCAAATGTTGAGGTTTGATGATGCAGAGGCTTTATTATGGAAACCGGCTTGGTATAGAAAGAACGATAGAGTTAGGTTTAAAAATGTGGCTTAAAATTCCACTGAATGGGTTAAAAAGATTGTTGACGCTTGAATTGTTTTAATAACAAATGAAATAGGTGAGTTTGTAAAAGGATATTTTTGTAACAATATTGGGTATTAGAGATGATAAGTAGTTGGAGGGGTAAATGTTACTTACCGTAAATGCCGGCATATAAGACAACTTCCGCGAGCGCTGAAATCGGCGCCAAAGACGGGGGTCGTCTTATACACCGAGTCGTCTTATACACCAGAAATACTGGTAGTTTCCGGCGTATAAGACGACATTCTAGGAATGCGGCCCGGCTATAAAGACGGGGGTCGTCTTATACGCCAGGTCGCCTAATACACCGGCATATACGGTAATTGATTGATAGAATATATATTTAAAATAGACAGAAATGTAATCTTTTGGACTGATATCTTTATTTTAACCAAGATAACTATTTTGTAATAGAGAGAGAAGAGGAGGTATTTGTGATAAGAGAAGTAATAGTATTAATAAATGATGTATTAGTTTAAGCAATAGGCTATATCTTAAAAAAATGTAAGGATTTTGCTTTTTGGGATAATATATTTATCTTAGATAGAATCATCATGATAGGGAAAAGAGAAATGAGTGATGCCCGAAGTATTAATATGTCTATATAAGCTTAATTGGAATATGGTAATTTTCAAAATAGTAAAGCTTAAAAACAGGACTTGGATTCTTATAATTGAAATGTGATTGATGATCGATTGGATTGATTGAGCTTTTTACAAATGTAATAATTTTAATTGATAAAATAATATGTGGGAAATAGGGAACTTCTAAGGAATTAATTTGTGTGATATATGTATGATTTTGTTTTTTGATAATTGATAGCACAATCACCTTTTATGTAAAAATGAAAAAACCAATAAAATTTCTTTATAAAAAAACAATTTAGACTACTAGGAGATCCAGCTCCTGTCAGATGACATTAATGATTGCATTACAGTTTTTTGTTGCTTCTACCCACAAGGTATTTCACTTTTTCCTGTTGCTATTGCTTTGATGAGGCTACATCGGGATGAGTTACATCAGGATGCTGCCAGATCCAGCCCCTTACAGCAACTCCCTTATTAGTCAAGAATGATGCTCACACATTATCAATTCCTCCCTATCCATTTCACCTTGAAACTTTCCTCTATGTCTATGACCTATGTTCCTGGTTATTTTTGCATTCTTTCAGAAGAACGCTAGACCCAGTTTCAGAAATAGCCTGCCTTTACTTTGTTTCTGCAACCTGTCGCCTTGACAGGTGGCCAAGACAGCTGTTCTAAGCATTCATCTATATTCACCTTCACACTCCTACACATATTAAGGAGAGGGGTTGATAGTTGTCTGTACCCTAGTATATTATGTACGATGGGAGGAAAAACAAGAGCAGAATAGCCGGTAAATCACTTTCCTCAACTTGTCTTGCATTAAAAAGAAGGAGGAAAACACATTTACTGATATATGTTTATGAACTGGAGCCAAGCAGTTTCACCTGACCATCTGGCTGTGCCCAACATGAGATCTCAATATTAGATCTTATTGCCTTTTTTCCCATGGGTTATTGAAATAAAACATTCCTGATATGACCAGTCAACAGTTTTTATGCAGATATTTTATTTTCTCCTTTGTAAATTTCCTGGATTTAGAAAAAAGATGGAGAAAGCAGTGGGAAAACACATAAGTGGAAGAGAGTTGTTCTGGACATCAACATTCTCCTTCTAAAAATTAATGCCTGAGGCAAGATGATTGCACAATAAAAGATTTTATTGGAAATATCTGAGAAGTAGTTGCCACTACAAATGTCTGTTGTGTATTAAATGACCAAAACAGACTATGTTTATTTTTTTTAAGCATCCAGTACTGACTTTGAATTGATACTGGCTTAATTTTAAAATTGTCTAAACCATCATGGGGAATAAAAGCTGAGTAATTTTGTTGAGAGTACTGCTTTTTTGTTGTTAAAAATGCTTTATGCTTGTATGCTAATGCATCACATAAGTAAAGCAGCATCCCATCCCATAATGAAAAGAGCCAAAGTCTCTGCATAAACAGCAATAACAACTAATAGTCTCTGTGAAGCAGAGGACTAGAACAAGGACAAGTGCAGGGAGAAGAGTCTGAAACAACTGCAATATCTTTGCAAGTGGCATTTTTCTTCTGGTACTCTCTTCTATATTATTCACTTGGTAATATAAAACTGAAAAATCAAGGATCTCCTAGTATTCTTTCATAGTTCAGGTCTAGCCATGGTGGCACAGTACTGCAGGCTACTTCTGCTAACTGCCAGCTGCAGCAGTTCGCCAGTTCGAATCCCACCAGCTCAAAGTTGAATCAGCCTTCCATCCTTCTGAGGCTAGTAAATGAGGACCCAGATTGTTGGGGAGGGGCAATATGCTGACTCTGTAAACTGCTTAGAGAGGGCTGTAAAGCACTATGAAGTGGTATATAAGTCTAAGTGCTATTGCTATGGAGATTCTCAGTCATTCAGGTCAAGGTTATCCCAAAGGTGCTTTTTCAAAAGGCAATTGGACTTTGTTTTTCCTTTCAGCAGTTCCAAGAAGGTTCCACACCCAGTTGCACTATGCAGGTGACCCTGAGGGCACACATAAACCTCCAAACTGGCCTCAATGACTCTCATAAAGTGCAGATGAGTGCAAGGAATAGAACTCCTTCCATCCCCCATCTTCAGTCAGATCTGAAGAAACTTCTTGGATGAGAAGTAAAATGTCTTCAAGGAAAACGAAGTCCTGTTGCCTTTTGAAAAAACACCTTGGGGACTTCATGCTTTAGGGATTCTCAGACTTTTAGATTTGCCTTTCTCCAGTGGTCTCTACCTATTCGGAAAGAACTGCTCCTAGTTTCATCATGTTACCCTTCTCTGGGGCTTCTCTCTTGAGCAGTATCAAACCCCCAAAAGTTCACCCAACCTTGACACTGCTGACCATGAGGAAAACTTTAAAGTCCTAGCTCTTTCAACAGTCCTGGAATTTGCTTGGGATGTGTGTTGGTTGTGCAATAGTATTGTTTCCCTCACATGGTTATTCTTTAATTCTTCTTCCCAGTTGTCATAATAACTTGTATTCTTTACATCAGGGGTCCCCAACCCCTGGTCCATGGACCGGTACTGGACTGCAGCATGCCAGCAATCAATCCATACAAACAAGCAAAGCCCCAACCGCGGGATGCAAGCAGCACACAAAACCAAGCACCCTCCGGTCCGCGGAGAAACCTTTCTCCACAGAACCAAGTTGGGGACTTCTGCTTTACATGATTGTATATTGTTTAAAGTTGCTGGTGGTGATCAAAATTGATATAAAATCAGTAAACTGTATATCAGTTGATACATAAATTGATTAAATGAATAAACTTGCTTTGGGTTCAAACTGAACATACATATCAATTTTTCCTTCACCCGATGCCCTCAAGAAACACCGGATAATAATTTGCATCATCCAATAAGCAAAGGATGCAGGGATGGAGGGGGAAGGCTGACATATGACTTAAATACTACATTGTTATGTTTACTAGAGTTTTGCGGAGTACCAGATTTAATGGTACTGATTCATGGACATACTCATAGTATCTGTCAAGAGCACTTAAAACAACTGCAACTTTTTCTGGACTCAAAACTTCTTTTTCCAGGTGACGTGTGATTGTGGGAAAGGGCACATTTAATTTAAGCTATGCTTGATACATTAATCCATATTGTTGTGTTTAGATTTATCATATATATTTCTTATATTTAAAGCTGGTTATTTTCCTTAGACTATGAATACAGCAGACAGATACCATTTTATTTCATAAAAATCAGAAAGAGAGAGAGAGAGAGTCCTTATGAACAGATTTATTTCACAGCTGGCTAGAATTTTAACTTTGGTCTCCTTGCTTTAAGTGAAAGATCTCTCTTTATGCTTTAGATTTTAATTGCAAGGAAATGTATAACAATTATTCTGGAAGATTGCAATGAAAATGATGGTTTTACAGCTCTGCCAAATGAGCTCTGCACAATGTAAAATACATAATTCATCAGAATGGTGTGTAGATTTTAATTGACTCCACAGATTTTTACATGTAAAACAGCATATTATGGACGTAATTACAATAATGCTATAAATAGAGTAATTTAATAATTATGACAGCAGCATCCACAGCAAGCTACAGTGATCCAAAAGTGTAAATATATACTTGGTGATGTCATGATGCATATCCCATCCTTATTCCCAATGTCTGATGCAAGTACGTAAGCTACCGTACTTTGAAGATGAATATACATAACTCAAAACTGTCTATTCAGTATGAATACATTTCCTTTTATATAAATTTGACACAGACAATAAATGCATTGTCATTATTATTTTCCACAATTTTCAGCAGAGATAGAGCTACCAGTTGTAAAATGGCCTCCTATATTTTGTATCATAACTCAGTCTGGAATTCATCGGTTCAAGACATAAATACTCTTTTTAAAAATCCATCTTTTGTGTTATTTATTCCAACATAAATTAAATAGGCTACCTATCTGTGTTGATTACTGTATCTCAGGCATTTGTCTTATTAACATAAAGAATAAATTGTAAATTATAATACAGAATAATTGCCAGTTCATCTTTTCTTCTTCCGTGCAGAATACCGTATGTTTGTTGTTGCTATTTTCTTGAGCAGTTCTTCATTTTGTAGAATAAAGTATGGCAAAAGCAGG
Organism: Crotalus tigris; assembly: GCF_016545835.1. Lineage (NCBI taxonomy): Eukaryota > Metazoa > Chordata > Lepidosauria > Squamata > Viperidae > Crotalus > Crotalus tigris. Next base: position 620,405 of record NW_024097206.1, read on the forward strand.
GCCAAAGTGTTGGTTTAATCAGGCATCCTTAATATTATATATCAGACAAAATAAATATCCCCTGTAATTTCTTGTTACCATTCTAAATGAGGTATGGAATAATTTTCTTATTTTTGTCTCTATAGTATAATTACTTCATAAGGTAATTTAAATTTGTATATAAAATGATTAAAATATCTGTTGCTACTAGCATTCAGGACTATGTGTTTGCTCTAGGAATAAATTCATTGAACTAAGCGCACAAGATTTAAAATCAGAGATAAATGGATATAATTAGTGTATCTTGTATTTAGCATGTTAGATTTTTAGGAGGTTTTTTTTTTTTTTGCCTCTTAATACAAATAGCACCAACTTAGGAGAGCACAATTACAACTAGCAAAAAGAGGCAATTGAAATGTTTCTTTCCTGAAGAAAGTCTGAAGAAAAGATGTAATCTGAAATAGGTAGTTACACTGGAAATAAATCATCCCAATTTGGGATTCCAAAGAAAATGCCAATAATAGGGAACTTTACTTGTATGACAGTGCCAATACCAGCTTCGAAAGAGGATTTTCCTCAAGATCCTAACAAACAAATTTCTAGGTTAATTTTTAGGTTAAATCTTGAACTGATTTGGTATAGTGGTGAAGACATCAAGAAAACTGGGACACTGTGAATTCTAATCGCACTTTAGGCACTTATCCAGCTACCAGTAGGTAACCTTGGATGAGGCCCTCTCTCTCAACCCTAGGAAGCAAGCCAAACTACTTCTGCAATTTTGCCAAGAAAATGACAAAAACCTGTTCAGCAGCTGCCAGAGTCAATACTGACTCGAAAGCACACACACACATACACACACACACACACACACACACACACACCTTTAATGGCTGCTTTGGTCCCATGCATTATTATATTCATGAATATATTATGATGGTGATTGATTGATTATGAGCCATCAAATCGATGTCAACTCATAGTGACCACATAGATTGATTTTCTCCAGAAACATCTTATTATAGTCATAATCATTTTCATCACCTATTGATGTTATTGGCACTTTGGCAAACCTATATATGAAATGAAAAGTCGGATTTTGTGGTCCACATTCTTGGATAGTGAAAGAAATTAAACTTCTTGGCATCCCAAGTGCAGAGCTGCCCATTTGAATGGATGCTGGTAAAATTAAACGTTAGCAAGGGCTGTCGTAGTCCAAACTTTTCACAGTATCTAAACCAGGAGTGTCAAACTTGCAACATCACATGACGTGTCATGACGTATTGCGACTTTTTTTGCCATTGACGGCAATGGGATGGACATGGTTTCGCTATGATGCATCAGGCCCACGGGCCAGTAGTTTGACACCCCTGGCCTAAACTGACTTACAATAATCCCCTTCCTTTTTAAAAAATAATAATTGTGTTAATAAGACTTGAATGGCTGGAAATAGCTCATATAGAAATATTCTAGAGAGGATTGAGATAAATAATCTCCCTGACTTACTCTAGCCAAAAATACTGCATGACCATCAATCTTGGTCGACAGAGGCGAAGTTTAGGAAGAATTTTCCAGATACGCTTTTGTTTAAAATTCTTGTTTCTCTTACAGCTTCACTCTGACCAGGATAAAGGAGATGGTTCACTCAAGTACATCCTTTCCGGAGATGGAGCAGGGGACCTCTTCATCATCAATGAAAACACTGGCGATATTCAGGCCACGAGAAGACTTGATAGAGAAGAAAAACCTGTTTACATTCTTCGTGCTCAGGCTATCAACAAAAAGACTGGGAGGCCGGTGGAACCAGAATCAGAGTTTATCATTAAGATCCACGATATCAATGATAATGAGCCCCTGTTTACAAATGACATTTACAATGCCAGCGTCCCAGAAATGTCTGATGTAGGTAGGTGTCAGATCACCCAAGCATGCTGGGATTAGTTTTCATTAGCTAGTCAAATAGCAGTTCTACAGTTGGGATTACTAAGATCAAAGCAATGAGTACTTAACATGTCCAGCTGTGCATTTTTCTGTTCTACAGTACTGGGGGAAGGGGAAGAGAAATAAAGACAGAAGATCTGCATTAAGTCCTTTGTGTTGGAGGAAAGATGACAGAGAAAAGTGATTTGTAGAAGCAGATAAGCATCTGGTATCATTGTAGGATCCATTTGATAAAACAGATGCTTAATAAGATGATATTATGCAGCAGCACATGGTCATAAAACTAAAGGAGGAGGACAATTGAAAATCGCCCTTACTACATAAAAAGTATATTCTGTATAACCAGATCTTCTAACAGTTAACTTTCAGATTTGATTAAATTATAATAAACATGCATTTACTGCCTTATATTCAGCAACTGTTTTTATGTATGCCCTTCTGTAAAGATTACAGTAATTTCTAAGTGCTGGTAGAAGTCCACTTGGCACAGCTTTCTGAGCAATAACAAAGATTTGGTATTTGGAACTGAGATTTTATTGAAGGTCCCATTTGAATTAGAACTGGCCTGCACAACTTTGTCTGTGTCGGTGAGAGGGGAAACACTCCTTTTCATTTTTGTTGACTGAAATACTATTAGTATCTTTTCCCTTTGGTTTTTTCAGTATTTCCACTGAAATCAAAATTCAGTGGCATCAAATATATACACATATGTTTGAAAATTTTGCCTTGAATGAAGATAAACTGAAAATGTCTATTTGACCAAAATAAGGAGAATTCAGCAGGGCACATTACTTTCTGATTAAATTAATGAATTGATTTTCATATGTCATCTAAGTTTATACAGTTATTGTATTGTTGCATTCCCATTCTGTCAGTCCAACAGGTAGGCAACACTTTGCTGACTTTGAATGATCTTAGAAAACTAAGCAGGCGTGGAGCTTGTTTAATAGTTAGATGAAAGACCACAAGGAAATTGCACGGCTGTAAGCTACGCTGGGATGTTAAAAAGCTATACCTAGAAAGAGGCAGTGGCAAACCATTCCCACAAAAATCACATGGATATGTCCAGAAAGTTGGTCACATTAGATCGCATTGTCCTGGTTTTCTCCTTTCCATCAAGTTTCTGTTTGGCTTACTATTTCAATATTCTTGTGGACTTAAAAGATTCTTTCACAATCATATTTGGAGGATTGGGGAAGAGCTGCTATGAGAAGGTAAAATCGAGACAGATAAGGGCAAGAGTGGTTAGGAATCCAGTCTTTGGGGCACCAGGTACTGATTCTGTGGAGAGTTTTTCTGCAGACTGGAGAGGACATGGTTTTGCATGCTGCCTGCATCCTGCAAATGGAGCTTTGCTTGTTTGTGCGGACCAATTTCTGGCATGCCACGGACCTGTGCCAGTCCACGGAGAGGGGGTTGGGGACCCCTGGCTTTGAAAGTACAGAGGACTACAGTTAAAAACAAATATATATTTGTAAGGGTTTTTTCCCCCTCTTTAATCTTCTCAATATTCAACCCAATCAGTATTTTGACATTTGAAGAACTAGTTAGCCCCACAAATATCATTTCTTCTTCTCTATCCATCCACCCAATTTTGGTTAAATAAAACCAAATAAAGAATAGGGAACAACTTTTCTTTCCCTCCTTATTTGTCAGTGTTACTTATTCAATTATTTCATACATATTCATGACTTTTTTTAATCAATTGTAAATATACAGCAAGAAAGACAAAAAAAAAATTAACTCAGGCAACATGAAAAATGTTCCATCTAGTGATGACTCACATTTTTCATGGTAATTTAGTTAAAAATCTGAGGGTCTGTAAATCCAAAGATGGTTTTACATGAGCATACCTTGGAAATACTACTGTTGTACTCACAGATAAGTCGTGAATGTGCTGAACCTGATTTTTTAGTTGCATTTTGCTTCCTAAAATTCTGAGCTTATCCCCAAGTATATTTGATAAGCTCAACTCAAAGGATGTTCTAGATTTACCTTATTTGTTACCAACCTGAAACATTGCATCTCCTGGGTGTAAGAGTATTCCATGATCTAAAAGCAGAGGGACTAACATTAACTGAGGCCATCTCCTCTTGTTTGACAGTAAGAAAATGGGGAACCAAGTTTGTATATTCAATTTTTGATTGCACATTGCATGAACTGGGACAGCATATGGTTTAAAAAATATTCAAAAGTCATTTTTGGATTGGATACAAGTTGCATTAATTTGAACTGCTTCAAGAAGGTTTAATTATTTTTTTCCCAGACTCATAAAGGTGTTTAGAAAAATGTCAGGTTGCTTTAATGAAACCCAGATAGGTGTTATGTTTCCAAGACACTATCCTGGATAGTGAGACAGATGGAATATAAATGGAATAAGTAAATACATTTTTTCATTCATTTTTAACCATCCATCACAGTATGCACTTTATGGTTTACAGACAGGAAGAACAAATCCAGTTGCCAGGTCAGAAAAGACTGCCCACTTCTATAGGACACTGCATTTAGAAAGAATATGTATTGGTGTATCTATGTGTATACTTTATAAATAAATAAATAAATGTTGGCGTATTTATAAAATCAGCTTCAAATCAGCTTCAAATCAAGGCAGGCTTGTGCTGACTTATATAGATTCAGCTATGCAGGTTTCTTGGTATCAAGCCCAAAAAAATGCCTTGCCACCAGCCTTTTCTAGCATTGTGTTTTGATCTTCAAATCTTGCCTACAGATCTGGATTTCCTTGGCGTCCCTCAACCAATCCTCTGACTCTGTTTTGCTTTTCAAATTAGCCAAAGTGCTATCAGTTACTTGGGATCTTGTTCTCTGGGCTTGTCGGTACTCTATATTTTCCAGCACACTCTTTTTGCTATTACCCCAGAAGCAATTTTCTCATATCTGAAAAAATACATTTTTGTGGGTCTGAATTCGGCCATTCACTTGCCTGTTCTTTAAATTGTTTGATCTTTTGATTTTTTTTCCCCCAAGAATAGCCAATGAGGAGGAGACTGGGTGAGAGAAAGAACCCTGATAAGCAGAAATTTCCTTTCTCCTCCTGTGGCTTGTCAAAATCGCCCTTCTTTCATTGTTTCTAACAGGAGAATAAGGATTTCCTTTTATTTTAAAAAGCAGGCACAAGCATTAACTGATCCCATTACAGAACATAAAAAACCCTCTCTCGTACCAGTTAAATCTCCTTTTCAGCTTGATAACTGCTATTTGTAAAATAAATATCAATGAGCTGCAAAATGAATGACACAATGACATCATGTGCAGTTCGATTCCTTTGAGCCATTTGTAAAACATTGGAACAGCTCCATCTTTCAAAGTGGGATTGGGCATGATTATATTTACAGTTAATTTTCATCAAATGAGTCGAGCCAGTGCTCCAAGGGCAGACCTTCAAAATTTGCGGTATCTGACTTGTCTTCATAAAATCTATTCTTAAACACAAATTCTGTTAGCTCTACAACTGACAGTAGTTGAAATGGCATCTTTTGATACACCAGTTTATAACTCTATTTCATTGTCACAGGGACATTTGTCATGCAAGTCACTGCAACGGATGCCGATGACCCCACGTATGGGAACAGCGCTCGAGTTGTCTACAGTATTCTCCAGGGGCAGCCATATTTTTCTGTTGAGTCTGAGTCAGGTCAGAGGCCTTTAATCTGTCATACTCTGATAACCTCCGTAATTTAAAATGACTTGTTAAGTCAAGCTAGGATGTCATTAGGCAAACTCTTCAAAGAAATCCATTTGACTCGATGCAGGCTTTGAGAGTTCCAATAGAGCAATACATCTGTAAGCATGATACATTTTTTTTAATCAGAATATTTTAACCTAATAAGCAGAACTTAGCCTGGATGCAAATCCATTTAGCAAACATTGGGTATGTAGGTGCTTCCATTAAGTTGTGCTTAGCACAGTCTTTTGACTTTGAATGTGGGGGGAAAAAAAGGAATTATATGCAGGAAAAAGATCTTGCTAATCAAAAGTATTTTAAAAAATGAAACTAGACTTGCCAAAATTTCTCCTCCTATTTAGTTTGTGGCCTACTTCAGCTTTGATAACAAACTTTTCCTCATAAATTGAAAGTGGCTATGTGGTATTCCCTCCTCCAATTTTCCCCTAACACAACCTTGTGAGCTAGATTGTGACAGTGACTGATTGAAAGTCACCTGGTGCTTTTCCATCATTTAAGAAGGATTTCAGACTGGGTGTGCCTGGTTCTAGACCAGTGTTTCTCAACCTTGACAATTTTAAGGCATGTGGACTTCAACTCCCAGAATTCCACAGCCAGCATTGCTGGCTGTGGAATTCTGGGAGTTGAAGTCCACATGCCTTAAAATTGTCAAGGTTGAGAAACACTGGTCTAGACCAATACTGCAGCACACTGGCTCATATAGAAGAAATGAGAGAGAGAGAGAGAGAGAGAGAGAGAGAGAGAGAGAGAGAGAGAGAGAGAGAGAGAGAGAGAGAGAGAGAGAGAGAGAGAGAGAGAGCAACCTGCTAAAATCCATATTAGAATATGTTTTTTTTCATTTTGAACTACGTGAATTACCCTATTAAGCAGAATGGGCATCAAAGCATTAAGTTTAGAAATTACTGAAATCATTTAAGAATAGGACATACTTGGTACACAGTACCAAGTCAACATAAGATTAAACATAGTTGCTGCTCCAGCAATTCACAACTGGCTCATACTGGGAGGTATGAAGGAGAGGCATTGTGTTATTTTTGTCGCCGTTTCCATCTCCATCTCTAGCTAATCCATATCTAATTTCTGTCTGTTTGTCTGTCTGTCTGTCTATATCTCTATCGCTATCTCATCTTAGATGCACTACATTCTGACTACTTAAGTATTACTTAGAATAACCTATTTAAAAAACCTCTTTTTTTTCATTCCTAGGGATCATCAAGACAGCTTTGCTGAACATGGATCGAGAAAACCGGGAGCAATATCAAGTAGTCATCCAAGCCAAGGATATGGGAGGCCAGATGGGTGGATTATCAGGAACCACCACGGTGAACATCACATTGACTGATGTCAATGACAATCCACCCCGCTTCCCCCAGAGTATGGGAAAGATACTTTTTTTTCCTTATATAGTTACATCCATAGAACATTTTGGCAATCAAATGATGGGAACTTTATGTACAGGTCGATGGACATAACTGAAGAGAAAGGATTGGTTTTTTTACAATTTACTGTCAGCATTAGGCCACAGGTCTCTGCAAGCAACAACAACAACAACAACAAAAAAAACAGCCAAAGCTCTAATTTCTAATTTATTTATCTTCTTTGAATTCATATATTTCATTAAAAAGGAGATTTAGTCCTTATAGTTGCCAACATATTGTTAAAATGTTAAGTAACTAGTTATCCTAATATAGAATTTTATTCTCTCTTTGCGTGGTGGAAAAGCCATTCCCTACTTTTTTCCTCTATTTTTCAGTTTATTTCTCTTTTTTCTTAAAAAAAAAACTTTCTATTTTTCTTGTTATTCAAAGTACTGATTAGTTCACATCAACAAACTGTTCTTAACTACTGGCAATTACTCATAAGAGTTTTCTTTTCAGCTATTCTGGTGCTATAATGTACTACTTTAAAGGATCAAAAGAAATCACATAGGAACCAATTCAAATATAATAGGGAAAATTAGTCCAATTGTTAACCTATGTCTACATCATTTATTTTTGTCTCACTTTTTCACTATTAAGTCACCTGCATAAGATACTTTTTGTTTGTTTGTTTCATCCTGGTCTCTTATTTTTGCGAAATGCTGTGGAAATTTCACACAGATCTACCACTAATAGGTCACTTACCCATTTGGGAGAAGGCTGGATTAGAATCCTTTTGCCTGACATATTTGCTTTCCAGAGGCAAGGAATTCTCCATGCATTGTAAAGCACTACTGCCCAAGTAGACATTGTCAAGTACTTTTTTCTACAAGGAAAAAGAATTCAGGAGAGAAAAATACGAGAAATAAATTTATTTTCCTTTTTTTCCTGCTGAAGAAATATTCATAATATAGGACAAATATCAGCCTGTGGGTACAGGGAACAGGAAACTCCTTTTGACATGAGTTCTTTATAATGTGAGATGCTCCAATGATGCCTCAGGCTTTGCAGAATCTGTAAGACAACAATACAGAGGCACAATAACAAAATAGTCCCCAGCAAAGTATCTGTGGGTCATTTGCAGTGCAGTACTGCAAACGTTGCACTCAACTTTTGATTATTTGAATATATTGCATACTTTTATTTCATATCTATAAATGTCTTTAGTTTATTTTCTTGTTTGGGTAAAAAAAATGACTTCTTATGTTGTACTAAAATGGAATCAAAGAAAAGAGAACAGTTTGGCAAGGATGAAATTGACTTTAAAGAAAAGATAATACCTATAGATAAAGCACTTGCCCAAGTTGGACTGTGCACATTTCTCTATCCTAACAGGTTCAGTGACTGAATAGCTTCTGAGTTCTTGTCTGTGTGGCAAGTTTGCAAAAAAAAAAAAAAAAAAGAGTTAAAAATAGTTCCCTTTAAGTATAAAGAACAAAACCTCTTCAGACTGAAAGAATAAATTGAGCCAGATTCAGATTTGTTCTTTTGTGTCACTGATTCATGCTAAATTAGTAGATGTAGTACCATCTCCCTGCCACTAGTAGTGCTGTCAAGTGGCAGGATTCAAAAGCAAGAGTTCTCTCTTCAGTCTGCAACTGCCATTATGGCAAATTGCTCAAAGTAAAGTACCATGTATTATAGTCACCAGTTGGATAATCGTCATGCATCATATTACTGCAATTAAAGAATTCTTAAGCCAGATTTATTTATATAAACCCCACATTTTAATGCTTGTGCACTTTTTGGTTTGCATAACTAATCATGGAGTTTGTTTGGCAGAGAAATATTGGTGAGGGGAAGGACCCTTTTGTCTTAGATCACATGATTTGCATGCAGATGATGCCAGATTTGATCCCCAGCCCCTCTAAATAGATATAGGAAAGATAGTTTGACAGTCTAAAGAGCCACCAAGAAGAGACAAATGATAATGGTGAGTTATTTGCATGGTGGAGAATTTATTTAACCACAAGCAAATTAGTAGCTATTTGAGGTTAAGACTAATAACATCTAGTTAATTATATGGGTTAATAGCTTATAATACTCACATAACCCTAAACCCCAGCACTGCCTAATTCTTTGAAGCATGTCATGTGAGCCAGGCCACTGATTTGTAGGAAGTCTTCCCTATTTCTAAAGGAGCAGCAATCTAGTAGTATCTGTCAATGTGTATACAAGCAGTTAAAAGATATAACAAGAAAATTTAAAGAGGTTGTTGAAAAATGCTGAAATAATGTTAACTGTCTGGTGGACCTTTCCACCTCTTTACCTTTAGGTGCCTATCAATTCAAAATACCAGAATCTGCACCCCCTAATTCACCGATTGGACGGATAAAGGCTAATGATGCTGATGTGGGTCCCAATGCTGAGATGGAATATAGCATTCTTGATGGAGATGGCTCAGAAATGTTCAGGATGACTACAGACAAGGACACGCAAGAGGGCATCGTAATTGTAAAAAAGGTGTGTATTCTAAGATGCTCGATTCCAGCTTTTATTGTGGCACGCAAAATGAAGTTTTTAAGATATTCTTAAACAAAAGACCTTTTGGATTCAGAAACCAACTAAATAATATGGGTAGATTCCCTACAGTTGTACGATCTCATGCAAGATATTTAGGGAGGAAAAATCCTTTAGGTTTTACATTGCAGTCCTTGTGTATGTTCTGAATATCTTGGCATAGTCTCCGAAAATATTTTCAGCTAAACCTGATAGAATAATTGCTGGGATGTGGGCTATTTCAAAATTCTATACTTCACAGGTATGCAAAGAATACTGTATCTTTACATTCAGTTGTTACATTCGTTCTCATCATTTTTGCCATTTCACATTTGTTTCGAATAGAAAGTAATGTTTAAATAATTCCCAATATATCCTAATTTCATGGGAATGTTGCAGAAAACAACAGGTTGTCAGAGAATAGATACCAGTGGAAAAAATTTAAAATGTGACAAAACCAAACACCCACAGGCCAAATATAAATGCGTGCACACACACACACACACATACACACATGCAATCTGCACACAACTAAAATTAAAGAGGAGGCAAAACAAAGTATATTAATGATAAAAGGGATTTAGCAACTGTGTCACTAAGAGGACTGTACGTCTTATCCAGAAAGATATCCTCATTTTTAATGTATCTTCTGGGTAAAATCCTTAATATGTAAAAGATCTTTGGTTACAGTTCTAATTCCACAAAGATAAAGTCATCCATTAAACAGAATCTTGTTGAATTAATCAATTAACAATTCAGATTGCAGCACATTAAAAATAAGTGAACATAAAATACCCTCCTGTATTTAAACAGTTGATGTGTGCAAATACAGAGCTTTATCTGTTCCATAATTTAAAAATTATTTAGAGCAAAGAAGAACAAGACCTACCAGCTGCAGCTTTCTTATTTTGTAAATTTAGCTCTATTAATCTCTACATAAAAGAGAGCAAAACCTTCTTTAGGCTGTAATTACTCAAAACCTCAGGAGAGAAGTACAGTATTTTTTTCCCATATTCCAGATTCACACACTGATTAAAAAATGGAAAAAGATAAATCTTGAAAGCAATAAATAAATATAATAAGGAGCAATAGTAGAAAAATGAAAACTGAACTATCATTTCAAGCATTTCATTAAACGGATCATAGATTCGCTTCCAGTCTTATACTAGCATTTCTCATAAGGGTGATATACCTTAACATTTTCATTGTAAACTAATTAGATCCCTTCCAGTTATGCACTGAATCCGGAAATCGATATGAGAATGCCAAAGGTAAATTAAAAGCTTGAGTTATAAAGTTGAAGATAGAATGCCACCAAGGAAAAGAAAGATTCTTGAGAAGGCTTGATGACAAAACCACAATTTGCATCTGAATACTCAAGTATTTTTTATGGGTGACTTGTTCTTATTTCATTATCATTTAAAACTAATTACACCTTTTATATCCTTTTGAGCAATCACCAAGCCCTCTGGCATCGTACAATATGATACAGAATAAAATTATATTATGGCCTTAGAGTTGACTAGAAAGACCACATTAGCATTATATTTATAATTTCAGCAACCTTTCAATCCTAATTGAATATTATTGGCATCTGTCCTGGGCGAGCTGGTCTATCCTAATTGATTTAGCTTTTTATATATGTTTTACTCTGTTGTGACTTGTCTAAAGTCTTTTGATTGGGGTGAGCTATAAAAATTGTAACATAAATGAACAATGTTGTAAGAAAATTAATAGATAATAAGCCATTTCTTGCCTGCTTTTTTTAAAAAAAGGATTCTGTAACTCCCTTCCTGCTAAAGGCCATGAAATTTCTCTGACATATTTTTCAGAGTACCTCTATTGTGGCAGTTAACTTCAAGGCTCAGGGAGATGCAACAAAATTAATTTTGGCTAGTATATTTCCATACTGCCCTATCATCTCTTGAATGTACCCAATGGAGACTCTTCAGAATCCATTCTAGCATTGAAATCCTCAGCCCTGTGGATTTCTAAACTTCCATTTGTGGATTTCTAAACATCCATTTGCAGTAACTGTTCTGGTGAAAGCTAAATGTGGAATATGCTTGCTTGTGTGCCAGAGGCCCTGAGCAAACTATGCATTATGGTTAATGATTTGAATCATATGCATATACATTTATAGGGTTCATAAATGGGGGGGGTCATTTAATTACCCTGGAATGAAAGTAGAGTGAAATCCAAAGGTACATCCAATTTTTTAGATGGTACAAAATGTCACAGGAACCAACCTGGGTCAGTTATCCTGTGGTGATTGGATCCTGAAACATTATCCTGGGACATATATATTTGCCTTCATTTGGTACAAAGTGTTATTTACTTTAAAGTCCTCGCTGTCTAAGTTGATGGCCTTGGTATCCAAGAAGTACCAAGAAGACACATGTGCCATTGATTTATTAGATTTGTAATCCATTGAATCTCGGGCTTCACAGTAGTTTATTATAATGAAGCAACAACAAATTAATAAAATACAAAACCAAAACATAGTAAAAAAAATTACATCAATAAAACCAAATGATAAAGCCATGTAGTCACATAGACACCCTTCAAACCTGGATGTCAGCCCTCAAATACCCTGTGGAATAGTCTAGTCTTCACTGGACTAACACCAAAGTACAGGGATCAGTGCAAGTTTGACTTCTCCACACAAATTAAACATCTGCACCAAGAAACATTGCCTTGGACCCCCATCTGTATACCAGAGACATCTCCAGTTGGGAACAGCATACTGAATTGAGAAAGCACACATAGATACGAAGGAGTCAAGCCATGTAGGGTTGTAAAGAATAAAGCCAACACTTTCAATGGAAATCAGAAACTGAGTGGAAGTCCAGACAGTGCCCACAATATAGGAGCTACTTAACTATACCTGTACTATGCCTATGCCTACCAGTAGACGATAGCTGCGTTCTGCACCAATTTCAGTTTTCTATTAAACTTCAGAGCTAGCTCCATGCAAAAGATATGCATTTATTATTTCTTTATTAAATTAGTTACTACAGTAGACTGTCAAAATGATGGCAACATAAATGATTGGTGACAGCTGATACTGCACAAAGTAGGGCATCAAGGATATATCATGCAATACATTTGCTTGCCATGGAAATATGTAGCCTTAAATAAATAACTATTTCCACAGTCTTATCCTTCTTCCCTAACCTTAACCCTTACCCTTCTTCAATTAGGATAAAAAATAGTTGGATACTGAGGGTAAGAACTGAGCAATGGATGTTTATAGTATATACGCCCCATTCCCTCCGCCTATCTTTTAATTCATATTTTGGTATTTTCATTGTTGATTTTCATTGTTTCATTGCTTTGCTTTTGTTACGCTCACATTTTTTAAAGCATTTTTCTTTTGTACTTTAACAGTTGTAAGCTGTTCAGAGCAGCCCCATGGCAAGATGGGAGGCCAATAAACTTAACAAATAAATAATAAATATTTCCAATGTCTCCATGCGCATGGGTATTTCAGAGGTCTCAGGCTAAAAACTGAAAAAAGGCTCACAAGTGTTTTTGGCTGATAGAAAAAGGTTTTCAAGTGTTGTTGGCTGATAAGGAGAGATTCAGAGTCACAGGGTGATTTGTTAGAATGTATTTTTACCAACCTTTTCCAAACCCTAGAATAAACAGACAAACATATTTAAAAGTAGCCTTTCAGCCATCAAAGAAGCAAGTTGAACAGGATAACAAACTGAACAAGCAGTGTTTAGGATTAATAATGATGTCCCTCTCATGGCTACCATAAGGATTACTAAAAGAGTAAAAAAAAAAAAAAAGTTCATGTATCTGAATGCTTAACATAATTAAATAAGCTGGCAAAATACCACTCACAAGAGAAAATATTTACCACTCATAAAGTGGTAAATATTATCTTCTGAAAATAAAAGCTTTATATATTTGTTACTATGTGCAGGACAATTCTTGTGCTTGTTTACAAATGATAGGCGACCATGCTTTAGGATTCTTGGATGAGTCAGAATGAGCCAAGGAAAACATCAGGCTTTTATACTTTCCTACTTCTTTAATTAAAAGATACATATGGTTCAAACCTGAAATTCTCATTTAAAACATTACCTAATCAATAGATCCAGAGTCTGAAATACTCTGTAAATTAGATTTGGAAAAAAAATCTATATTTTGAGCATACTGCTAAATTTGAAATTTTAGAAAGGAATAATTGAAGTTTGCTAATCACAAAAGAGCATATAAGCCCAATACTTTGTTTAGAGTTGTTTGGAATTATTCACACAGTCCCAAGCCATGTTTTAGCATTTGTATGAACCAGGTTAGTCTTTTCAATTGCAATTTAGAATTCTTCACATGCAAGATTTTTCCTACATATGGAGGCTAGAATAAAATAGTTGTTATGGTTCCGGCTAATGAAACATGCGTGTTTCACTCTGTGTGTCAAAACATATAATACTGAACATTATACATTTAAATGTTGTGTGTTGTCAGCACTACAAATATAAAACGTATATTAATGCTACAATTTTATACATGTTAAAAGCTGTATATTAATTTTGGTTTTCCATATAATGCAGTTAGTAAGCAAATGTATGTTGTCCCACTGACTTTTGCTTTTTTGTTTCCCAGAGCAATTGTTTAATAGAAATTATGACTGTTGATATCAGAAAGAGTTGCATTAATCTCATTTACAAATATATAATCTAGTAACATTAATAAGGTGATAAGTATCAGCCTACTTCAGTCCAAGCTCTCTAAAAGGCATTGTGTCTGTAAATAGCAGCACAACTAATATTTCTAATTCATAGGAAAATATCTCTTTAAGTTTTAACCATGATATCAGCTGAATAGATGTGTGCATGGAAATGAATATACCCTTGTATCTGGTTCTGAAAAAAAGAAAACCTTTGCCCATGTTTTATACAACTTAAGTATAAAATTTGAGACAGGATGGCTAAAACATTTAGGATATTTCTTCTACCTGCTCAGTTTGCATGAGGTAGTTGTCTAATTACACCTCGTCACACACATATTTCCACTTCCAGAAGTAGTAGGACATTGAAGAGGTAGTTCAGTTGTTTCTTTGTTCATTCAAACAACTTATGTGTCTTTATTTACAAACTCACTGAATGCTCTTTGGTGCTCTCTGAGTTTTCTTGCAGAGGTTTCATTATCCAAACTAAGATAACATAATCAGAGTACTGATTATGTTACCTAGTTTGGGTAATGAATGTCCGAGAGAAAACAATCAAGCTCAGAGAGCACCAAGGATCTCTCATTTCAATCCTGAGCTACAAATATTATGATGAGAAACATAAAAACCTTTAATCATAAAAAATTTGCCTGTAACACATCCGTTTACCAAAATCAGCGGAAACTTACATGGCAACCTCCTTGGTTCCTAGTTTTCTACTTTGATTCTCTTCTACTGTCCAAGTATAAAACTGGAAATAGTGCTTTTCACTGATGGCACTATAACGATTATCTACCATCAAGTATATGGGTCATGGGCAAACCAAGTAGATGCCATTAAAGTTGATGCACAATAATCTTGTGGACAGCAAAAGCCATTAAGGCAGATTTCTTCAGCTACTTCTATAGAATCATTAATTCACCATCAGCACTTGTTAGTAAGCAATCAAGTAAAAAAACCAAGATGGTTATCATTTTGCTTGCTGATAGCATTTCTGCTGTACCAATTTACTGAATATTACACTTGATTGCTTTTGACTGCACATATCGCACTCAGTTGCATTCCCAGTGTACTATTTGGGGGCCATGTGCTTTTAAGGAAAAGAAAGGGCAATTCCAAGTGAACACTGTATTTTCTCATTTGTGAGGAGATGTTTTATTATGGCAAGGAAGCTGACAGAGTCTCGCAAACCTATTTGGGAATGTTCATTTTAGAAAAGATGGGAAAGTGTCAATTTGAACTCCTGCCAGTATATACTCTTGACATCCTGTAAATTAAGTGTGTCAACATCATTCTGTTGACTTAAACAAAGCTGATGCCATTAACACCTTGCTAAAAGTGAAATATTATTTGTGCTTCCAATAAGAAGCTAAACCTCTCATTATTTTGCATCATATCCCAGCAGTGTTTAGTACCAGATTCTGGATGCCAAAAATTTTCACCACAGATTATAGTTGTTATGAGTAATCAACTATTTTTTGTTTCAAAATCTTAAAACAGTAATATATTTTAATAATTAAATATTTTTGCTCGTCTAGAGTGGGACAAACCTTAAATTAGAGTTTATTGTAAATCAGAGTTTTCAGAGGGGGAGAATTACAGATATACTGTAGATATTTTGCATATACTTGCACAATTCATGAGATACCGAATAGAATGGAAATAATCAACCGTGCAGCAAGGCCCATCAGGTGTTCAATTACACCTTTATACTGCTTGCTAGTGATTACAAAAGCAAGTTATTTAAGTCTGATTAGCCTTAGACATCTTTTTTATTTCCAAATTGAGCCTTTACACTGCACATCCATCAGTTTATAGTGACAAAAAGATGGTTGTTAGGGAATGGGTCATTAAAGTCTTCTTTGACTATAGTCAAAACAAACATTTATGTTTTCCATTGTATTCAAGGGATGTTCATTCTGAATTGGATTGTGAAGCTTGAGTTTAAATTATACAACATAAACTCATTCATTGCAACTCGAGGTTTCTTTAATTGATAGGTCTTTCTGGATGCTTTCTCAAATTTCTTCATAATATATGTATATATATATTTTCTCTTCTCAGGCTTTGGATTTTGAAAAGCGGAGACAGTTTACTCTAAAAGTGGAAGCTAGCAATCCTCATGTGGATCCCAGATTCCTCTATCTGGGACCCTTCAAGGACATTACTACTGTCAGAATTCAAGTAGAGGATGTAGATGAACCTCCAGTCTTCAGCAGACCAGCTTATATATTAGAAGCAAAGGAAGATGTCCTGATAAACACCGTCATAGGTGCTGTAACAGCACGGGATCCTGACAGTGCAAAGAACCCTATCAAGTAAGCATAACAGACCAGAGGTACCCAACTGACAAGAGTCAGTTGAGAAGGCAGCAATATACAAACCTGATGAGAAAATATTATTGTAATAAAGGGGGACCTGAAAGCATGTGCCAATGCACACAGGTGCTTTGGTAAAATGATTTAGTAGATATACGAAAAGTGAATTGGATTTCCCCCTCCCCTTTTCAATATATGTGGGGAATACAAAGTGAGACAAAACACTAAAATCATTCTATGGTATTGTAAAAGAGTTTTCTTCCACCCTGTCACCCTTGTCTCCTTTCTACCCTTCCCTCCCTCCCTCCCTCCCTTCCTTCCTTCCTTCCTTCCTTCCTTCCTTCCTTCCTTCCTTCCTTCCTTCCTTCCTTCCTTCCTTCCCTCATTCCTTCCTTCCTTCCTTCCACAGTTTCTGTGGCTTACATCTTTCTTGGGCAGCAAGCAACAAATTAAATTACAGGTAGCCCTCAACTTATGACCACAAGTGAGCCCAAAATTTTGGCAGACAGTTGTTAAGTGAATTTTGCCTCATTTTATAACCTTTCTTGCCACAGTTGTTAAGTGAATCAATGCAGTTGTTAAGTTAGCAACGCGGATTTTAAGTGAATCCGATTTTCCCATTGTCTTTACTTATCAGAAGGTCACAAAAAGGGAATCGGATGAGCCTGCAACCGTCATAAATATGGGGCAGTTGCCAAGCATCTGAATTTTGATCATGTGACCATGGGGATGCTGCAATGGTCGTAAGTGTGGAAAAGAGTCATCAGTCATTTTTTTCACTTTGAACGGTCAGTAAGTGTACTGTTGTAAGTCGAGGACTACCTCTATAATTTCCTCTCAATATGCACATGCATAACATTGTGCATGGTGGCTGAGAAAAATGGAAATTATAGTCCAACATCTATGAGAGCTTCCTAGTTGGAAATGGCTAGCTAGATGGATAGTTATCCTTAATAAAATTGGAGGGGGGGAATGGTGGGTGGTAGAAAACCATGGAAAAATCATGAAGGAATATGATGTTTAGATTTCCCTCTGCCCAATAAAATGACATTAAGACATTGCATAATGAAAGAATCTCCCGGCTGTGGGCAACAACTGGAATTAAAAAATGAAAAGAGAGATGCCATGTAGGTCATTAAAAAGAGAAGGATGAAAATGGAAGGCTATGTATAAAAACAGACTCGGGCAAAACAAATGAAGTTAGGGACAAACAAAGAAAAAAATATGCTAGAAGAGAGATGAAGGAAGTGGGCTGTGCTTCCATACAAGCTGCATACCTGCAATAAAATGTGATCTAAAAGGACCTTTTTGTACAATGTTATTTTGTACCTTCCAAGATCTATAATGGCTACTCTGTGCTAACAATACTTCCATCCCCCCCACCACCACCACCAGTGCATACCCTATTTCAAGTGTAAATGCTAGCTCTAACTTTTCCTCTCAGCTTGAGGGAGGAGGCAATTAGACCATTATATGTACTATTTGTCACTTATTTGTCAGTTTCCTTTGACAGTTAGGAATAAAACCTTCAGAAGCGGGGTGTTACATTGAAAACCCTCAATTTTTCCCTTCTTAACTGTGGCTTTAAAAAGAAAAACCTAATCATGGAGCACTGTCAGTTTGAAAGTCCTTTGATCTCCCATTAAAAAATATTTCATAATGGCATTATATAAATGCTTAGTGAGAAAGGGAAGAAAAAAAAACCCACTCACATAGATGTCTTGTCGACCCAGAAATCTATTCCACTTGCAGTTGCATTAAACATGAGGATGCTGTATTTAAGAAAGCAATTAAGAGAAGATCTCCAAGGAACCAGCTTTGTAAAAACCTGCCTTTGGCATGAACAGATTTGAGTGGCATGTACATTTGTCAATAGAATAGCATTTTAGTTGCTATCTCCCCCATCTACTTGGCAGCTGGATGTTTTTTTGGGCATAGTAGCATGATGTACTATTAGAAGCGTCAGTTTCTAGTTCTAGATGGAATGAGATCCTTGTCCTTTAGCTCAAGGAGCATTGCTACAAAGGAAAAGCACCGAATGACAACGTTTTACTTTGAATGACAACGTTTTACTTTGATTCTCAAGGAACTCATAGAATGAAGGGGTGATGCACCAATCCAAGCTTGAATAAACAGAGCAATGCAACTATATGTAACAGACATACAGGTAGCCCTTGCTTACCGACTGCTTAGTGACTGTTCAGAGTTATGACAGTATTAAAAATAAACAGCTGTGTGGCCAGTCCTTGCATTGACAACTGCTGCAGCATCCCAATCATAAGCAGCTTGCAACAAACAGAATTAATGGAGAACATGGAGATGCAGGTAGTCATCAATTTATGGCCACAACTGAGCCCAGAATTTATGTTGCTCAGTGAGAAATTTGTTAAGTGAGCTTTGCCCTATTTTACGACCTTTTCTTGCCATATTTGTTAGGTGAATCACTGCAGTGGTTAAGTTAGTAACCTGGTTGTTAAGTGAATCTGGTTGCCCCATTGACTTGGCTTGTCAGAAGGTCGCAAAAGGGGATCACAAAAGACACAGCAACAGTCATAAATATGAACCAGTTATCAAGCGTCCAAATGTAAATCACGTGTCCATGGGGATGCTGCAATGGTCATAAGTGTGGAAAATGGCCATAAGTCATTTTTTCAGTGCCGTTGTAACTTTGAACAGTCACTAAGGGAACTGTTGTAAGTTGAGGACTACCTGCAAAATTATATGTCATGATTTCCTGATGTTTCCTTAAGGACTGAATGAGAAGTGATGATCTAAGTCCATCACTGTTGTGTGGTTTTCCCCGTAGTGACCATGGGTCTTAGTGACCAAGTTACCGGTCTCAATTGTGGTTGCTAAGCATGGACATAGTACAATACACGTAACACAATAATGACTGATGGAACAAAAGTATGATTCAATCCACTTCAGTCTATTTTTTTTTTATCTGCTTGCTAGCTACAGCTGCTAGCAAGCAGCTTTAAAAGAAAGGAAAAAAATAAGAACTATCATAGTATAAGATAAGTGAACCAAAACAATGACACCTTGAGAAGTAGCTACAACTTCTGAACCATAGCAGGAAAATCACTTTAATTACTAGTCTATTCACAATGTTTCTGTCCCCCCCCCCAAAAAAAAATGAATAGGGTTGGAGTCAATCTCATCACAGGAAAAATGTTTTTCCACATATTTTTGGCCAAAATCAAAGCCAACGTTAAACCAGTCACAGCTCCGAATGAGGAGTGAACTTTGTCATAGTCATTTACAATGGAATCTATGCCTGAAAGAAAATCTCAATCAGAATAAAAACGTGGAGATAAGAACCAGCTCAAGTGAAATTTAGCTCTTCGGATGTGATCAAAAATGTCTCTCCAACATTGTGAAAAAAAATGTAATTGAAACACTGAAACAAGAGTAAAAAGATGATAATCAGCAAATAAATTAATGGCTGTTCCTGAAATTTACTGACCAGATGCTGTCTCAACATTCCCTGATCATTTGTCTTGTCTGTGCACTCCAAGTACAACAAAGCTTTGAGCAATTACAAATTATATCTTCCAATTTAACCATTTCCCGGGATTTAAAAAGAATAAAATTCTACAGTCTGATGGACACACATAGTAATTTATAAAATGTACAAACAAGTTTGATGTTGTCAGCTTAATTCTTAATAGGCTATGATCTTTTCAGTCGTAGTCATCAGCGGCTCAACCAAATTAGCCGTCTTTGACCAAAAGAAACCTAGGATTCTTTAAACAGAATGAAATTAGTGACAGGATAGCTGATCAAATGTATCCTTTAGATCAGGGATCCACAAATCCCGGTCCATGGACCGGCACCAAACCTCAACATGCCAGAAACCAGGCCCCACAAAGAAGCAAAATCCCATCTGTGGGGATGCAGATAGCACATGAAACCAGGCCCCATCCATTCTGCAGGACAACCTCTCTCCATGGAACTAGTCCCTGGTGCCCAAAAGGTTGGGCTGTTCTAGATCAAGATATACAATATAACTGGAATATATATTTAATTATTGTAAATCTGCTTTTAATAATAATAATAATAACAACAACAATAATAACAACAACAACTTTATTGTCACTTTGAATGTAAACCAATCGGCATACATCAAAATGAAATTTCGTTGCATACAGCTCTCAAAGGGCCACCACCTCCGATACACACTCCTTGTTTGTGGCCAGCTCAAGTTCCAGAACATCCATTTTAGTGTCTAGGGAGTGAACAATGGCAAACAGGACAGATGGAAATGGAGCTTCATGTGGATTAGCCCTCAATTTAGCTTGTATTCCTGCCTGACAACCTCGCCTCCTTTCCTTTTTCTGCTCTTGCCTCTTCCAGTTTTTCCTTTTCTATCTTTTAATGTTAAAAAAAAATACAAAATTAATATTTTCTCAGACTGCTGTTTTTCTATAGTAATTCTAAGCCTTTAATTCTGTGCCTTGTGATGGTTTATTTTAATCATCAGCATTAATATAAAAGAAAGGGGAGTATAGGACAAAAATAAGATAGGACCTTTACTATTATTGATTGGTTCCTAGGCAAGATGAGAGATAAGCTTTCTGCTTTTTTTTTTTTTTTTTTGCCTAATTTTTCTGAGGGGTAGATCTTATGTTCCTACTGCTTCTCCAGAGTCAAACGTAAAGACTTAGCCACTTGTTATGTTATATCACCTGATTAGGAATTAAATCCCAATTTTTTTTCAATTAAATACAAGACATGGGAAAGATCATCAGTGGAATCATAGCAGAAAGATGTTTAAACTTTCCCTTAGTTATGATCTTATTAAAGAATCAGTCTTTTGCACATCAATAGAAAAATCCACCATTGCAGTGGTGGGATTCAGCTGGTTCGCACCATTTCGGCAGAACCGGTAGCTAATTTTTTGTTGCCCAGGTCCAGAATGGACTTTCAGAAGTGGCATCCATACAGAGAACCAGTTTTTTCACATTTTTGAATCCCACCTCTGCTCCATTGCCATATAATGCTTTTGACCAAACGAAAACATGTCCTATGGTACTTATCAAACTTCCAATAGAAGACAATATAGGTAGCTCAGGATTGAACTGTGATATCGTTGATGCTCTCTGAGTTTGCTTGCAGAGGTTTCATTATCTGATTAGTTAACATCATTAGTGTGAGTAAAGTAGAACATAGAATAATAGAGTTGGAAGGGACCTTGGAGGTTTTCTAGTCCAGTCCCCTGTTGACCCTAAACCATTTTAGACAAATGGTTGTCTGAAATGTGGGGTGAGAACCCTATTTATACACAGTAGCTTGCACTACTGTGGCGGGAAGGTGTAGTCTTTCCTTTGATAATTTCTTGATTAAGGTATTATTTTCTGCTTGACTGTTAATCCTTCAGTATCTGGATGTAGGTGCTGGATGTTCTGGTGATTTTTGTTCTTAGGTGTTTTTTTTTCACATGTGAGCTTTTTTTTTTTTTTTGCAACTGTTAGCAATTGTTTTTTGCCTGTGATCGGCCTGTGATACACCTGTGAGCAGGCTAGACCAAGATAATTAAAAAATGCTAGGGAATTCCTGGAAGCTTAGCATTCAGACAAATCAGTCATCAATATACACATAGCGTTAATTCATATTTAGGCACCATTCAAAACAGACAGTTAAAAAAAATAAGCAGCTGGAGACAATAATAGCTAAGCAAACAATCAGAAAACAATGCCCAATCAAGGAACTATCAAAAGAAAATGAAATGCATACCAACATAGGCAGGGCAAGCCTCTGTATATAAACAGGAGCAAACCCCACACTCAGCACCACTGATCTTGTCACCTAGTTAGATAATGAAGAGCTGTGGTGGTACAACAGTTAGAATGCAGTATTGCAGGCTAATTCTGCCAATTGCCAGCAGTTTGATTCTCACCAACTCAAGGTTGATTCAGCCTTCCGGCCTTCCAAGGTTGGTAAAAGTAGAACCCAGATTGTTGGAGGCAATGTGCTGACTCTGTAAACTGCTTAGAAAGGGCTGTAAAGCACTATGAAGCAGTATATAAGTCTAATTGCTACTGCTATTGCTAATGAAATATCTGCAAGCAGATAATCAATTCAGAGAGCACCAAGGACTATATACTATCAAACTTCTTCTGCATTCAATTTTCATGCACCTATCACATGACTCTTAATAATTTGGTTAACATAATGCATAGCTAAGCTTTAATTCCCACCTACTTCTCTTTTTTTAGAGCTGGTCTTCTCACAGCACCGATTATTAGAATCTCTGTTCAACAGAAATGGCTCTTTGACATGGCTGCCATACTGTAAGATTAACTGTGTGAAAGAAGGTGAGACCAATAGGGACTCAGCTGCAGACTGCTTTATAAACCCACCCATGTCAAACTAGCGACCCTGAGCAAGTAGCAATGCATAATATATAAAATGCAATAAATACAATAGAATGCCAAGCAGTTAGGGCTGCAGGCAAAATTCTCCCATAACAAATTATAAAAATATACACAATGGTTTCCAAGAACATCCTGACCCCAGAACCTCAGAGAAAAGCCAGGACTTCCTTCCAAAAAGCTAACAGGGTAAAAGCTCTTTGAATCTCAGGGGGCAGACTATTCCTTAGGGCAGGTATTGCAACTGAGAAGGCAAATGAAGCACTGCAAGCACTACCTATGCTGACAGTCACAAAATACAGGATAATCCTTCACTTATGACCACATTTGAGCCCAAAATTTCTATTGTTCAGTGAGATGTTTGTTGTTCAGTGAGTTTTGCCCCATTTTACGGCCTTTGTTGCCATGGTTGTTAAGTGAAACACTGCAATTGTTAAGTTAGTAGCACAGTGGTTAAGTGAATCTGGATTCCCCATTGACTTTGCTTGTCAGAAGGTCGCAAAAGCAGATCACATGACCCCAGGACACTTCATTTGTCATAAATATGAGTCAGTTGCCACAAATCTGAATTTTGATCACGTGATCATGGAGATGCTACAATGGTCATAAGTGTGGAAAACGGTTGTAAGTCTCTTTTTTTAGTGCCGTTGTAATTTCAAATGGTCACTAACTGAACTGATGTAAGTCAAGGACTACCTGTACTGTTTTTAATCTGGAGCAAGATGGGTAAAAGTCTTCATGATGGGCTTGAAGGCTGGTTGAGAATGGCATTGGCTATTCCTGTCCTTGAGACCTAATTAGTGCATCATGGCATGAATGAATGAATGAATGAATGAATGAACGAACGAACAAATAAGCCCTGAAGCTCATTTCCCTTGATCTTAAAAAAAAAAAACCTCATGATATTTATCACTTTAAGCTTTCTGAAGGCTTCATTGTTTCCCTTAAAGAATGGAATCAGCCTCTACTGTGATTGCTGAAGTTGCTTTAAAATTCTTGTTTAAAAGGAGTTCTATTTAGCATTATTACCTTTAAAAGTGTTTTGGTCTGATTCATGGAGAGAGGGGTAACTTTATTTTTAGCTGTGTATTTATGGATTGTTGCGAGCTGCCTAGAATCTTTATATAAGTCAAATGAATGAATGAATGAATGAATGTTAGTGGGCCTAATGATAGTTTATAAATTTGTAGTACCTGCAAGCCAGCAACTCTCCTTCCTATACAGCCATCATCTGCCACATAATCACTATGAATTTCTGGAATAACATATGGAATAAGGGCTCCGGAAACATGACAGAGACCTTGTATGTTCCCTATTACTGCAATGTCTGGCACATTTGCATTACAGATTCATCACCTGTTATGCACAAACACTCTGCAATTACATTCTAATGAAACTCAAAACAGTTGTAATTTATTGTAATTGGTATTGCTATAGATATGTAATCACTGTATGATCTTGTAATCCCTATCAATTGGAGAGTTTTCAAAGCAGTAACCATGTGAACTTCCCTTTCAATTTATCTTGGACCTAGGAAGCCAGGAATTAGTGGTTATCCTTCATTTCTGCTTTTTTTAAATAACATGTCAGGCAACTAATTTTTGAAGGGAGAGGTTACATTTCAATCCAACTACAATGTGCAGGCATACATAGATAGTCTTTTTTTTTTAGAAAAAAGATCCCTCCCAATTTCTGAAACTGCAGTGTCACACATGTGCCCCTGCCCTAAACACATTATGTATCTCTGTGTTACATATGATCGTGTGATACATATGGGAAGCATGGCTTTGTATTCAGTGACATGAGCTGCAATTATATGTGTGGAATGCAGTTCTAGTAGCATACGTCTGCCCTTTTTAGCTTATTGACCGCTAGAGACAAAACAGTATATAAACAGACTAAACATTTGTGTTCCAATATATTTTTCAAAAGCCAACAGAATAGGAATTAGAATGAGACTTTGGATACAGGATTAAGCTGAGAAATAGATCAAATTTATTGGATTTCCCTACCAAGGTTTAGAAAGCAATGGGAACTGAAAAGAAGTGTGAAATGGAAATGCATCTCACTTTTTATCTGTCTATTTGTAGATATTCTGTGGATCGGCATACTGATATGGACAGAATATTCAACATTGATTCTGGAAATGGATCAATATTTACTTCCAAACCTCTCGACCGAGAAATGTTATTGTGGCATAACATTACAGTAATAGCTGCTGAAATCAGTAAGTTGTCTGTAAAAACACACAAACACACACACACACACACACAGAGAGAGAGACACACACAAAAGCAGCATTGCTCTAACAAGTGCAACCTTCTAGCCAAGCATGGCTGAAAGGAAGTCGGGTCTATATGCTTTGGTTGCTTGCTGTTATTTGAAGACATAAACCAAACAAAGTTTCTGTATTTTTTCTCACCTTTTATGAAGAGGCAACTGAATGCCTGAACAGAAAAAAAATAAGCAGGCCTCTCATTTTATATCAAACAAACTAGAAGAATTTTCCTGGTCATTGACTATCAGTGAGGAATTGCTGATTTGCAGAAAAAACAAGTTACAGATTAAAAATATACAACTATATAATGTCAGGGAGGAGAATGAAAATCCTATATGTTTTTCATTCCTGGGAATTTCAGTCGTATAGCATTGGCCAAAATGAACAAATAAAATTTAAAAGCCACTTATTTCTTCTGAAACCCTGTTAATTTAATTAGGCTCAGAATTAATTAGGAGAACTGAAAAACCAGCTCATCACTCTTAAATCCATTTATGCAAAAGTTGTTATTGATGGGACTAACTTTCAAGTAGATATCCTTCAAGAGCTAGCTTCAGGGCATTTAGATTGCAGTGAAAGCAAAATTCATGTTTTGTCGTCTTTGAAAATGTCAGCCACATGTATCATCCTTCACTATGTCCAGTTTTGTCCAAGCGGAGGTAATGGAGGGAGGAGCAATCTTTTATGATAATGGCAATCCAATCTATCAGTCCAAATACAGCTGGAAGGGACCTTGGAGGTCTTCTAGTCCAATCCCCTGCTCAAACAGGAAACCCTATACCATTTCAGATAGGTGGCTGTCCAATCTTTTCTTAAAATCCTCAGTGATGAAGCACCTATAACTTCTGGAGGCAAGCTGTTCCATTGTCCTCACTGTCAGGAAGTTTCTCTTAATTCCAGGTTGCTTCTCTCCTTGATTAGTTTCCATCCATTGTTTCTTGTCTTGTCTTCTGGTGCTTTGGAAAATAAGCTGATCCCCTTTTCTTTGTGGCAGCTCCTCAAATACTGGAATGCTGCTATTATGTCATCCCTACTCCTTCTTTTCTCTAGCCTGGCCAAACCCAATTCCTGCAACCGTTCTTCATATGTTTTTGTCTCCAGGCCCTTAATCATCTTAGTTGCTGTTTCTTGCTCTTTTTCCAAAGCATCAACATCTTTTTTGTAACGTGATGACCAAACCTGGATGCAGTATTCTAGATGTGGTCTTACTAAGGATTTATAAAGCGGTACTAATACTTCACATGATTTTGATTCTATGACCCTGTTTATATCAACCAAGATTGTATTAGCTTTTGGGGGGGGCTGCTGCTGCTGCACACTGCTGGCTCATGTTTAAGTGATTATCCACTAGGACTCCAAGGTCCCTCTCACAGTTACTGTTTTTGAGCCAGGTTTCACCTAATCTGTACTTGTTTACCTTTGGTTTTTCCTGCCTAGGTATAAAACCTTGCTTTTCTCCACACTAAATTTCATGTTGTTGGATAGGGCCCATTGTTCCAATCTGTCAAGATCTTTTTGAATCCTATCTTGTCTTCTGGGGTGTTGGCTATTCCTGCCAGCTTAGTGTCATCTGCAAATTTGATTAGTTCCCCTTCTATTCCCTCATCTAAATCATCTTTGAAGATATTGAAGAGTACGTTTGATGAAAAGCAACCCTTGTACTATATTAAAGAGTAACATATTCATTACTGTACAATTATAAGTTTATATCTGAACAACTGGAGATAAATGTGGCATCGGAGCAAATTAAGCCATCTTCTTTTTCTTATATAACATAAAGCTACTATATCTGGGCTACAAAATTCTAGAGGATAATGAGATGGCAGTGAACAGAAATATCTCCCCCCCCCTCTCTCTCTCTCCCTCTCTCCCTCTCTCTCTCTCTCTCTTTGCTACTGTTGTCTTCCCCTCAGATTTTATAGCTCAGATATGGTATGCCCATTAAAGGTAACTACACATAAAAAATATTCATCACTTACAGATAACAATAATCATACAGAGCAATATTAATAAAACCCACTGGAATTACTAATATGGGTAGTAAGGAGTAAACTCCACCATATTCCTTTTCTCCACAAACTCCCTTTTGCATTCTTAGATGCCTGCTCTTACTATATATTTCTCTGTAAGGTTACACTACTAACAGAAACATGCAGAATATGATTGTTATCATTTATAAATTCATGATAAAACATTTATATTAAGCCAGTATGATAATTGAACTCTATGCAATAGGTATTTCTACATTTTAGGTGAAATTGCTAGGAACTGTAATAGAAAATGTCTACAGAGTACTAATGTCATATTTAAAAATTTATCTATTAAAAATGGGAATTGGGATAAGAGTCGTGGTGGCGCAGTGGTTAGAATGCTGTATTGCAGGCTAACTCTGCCCATAGCCAAGAGTTCAGTCCTGACTCAGCCTTCCATCCTTCCGAGGTCAGTAAAATGAGGAGCCAGATTATTGGGATTAATATGCTGATTCTGTAATCCACTTAGATGTAAAGCATTATGAAGTATATAAGTGTAAGTGGTATTGCTATTGCTAAGGTGAATGGAAAAATGGAGCTAAAATTAGGAAATTTGCCTTTAAGAGCCTCTGTGGCTTCCAGGAAAACTTATTTCCAAAAGAATTTCTGTTAAGATACACACAGGTTGACTTCCGGTACGAGGCGATGGCGATGGCGGCTATTTTCTAGCCGTCCAGCTGGGGAAGTGTCAGAGCCGCGGAGCACAGCGTGCATCAGCTGGCCCGCGGCTCGGAATTCCCTTCCCGGGCAAAGGGAAGGGACAGAGAGCGCAGGAATAGAGGTAGAACCCCTAAACCCCCTCTGGATTTATTTCTAGAGGGGGTGAAAGGAGTGTTCCCTCGGAGCTCCTGCTGATCTCCGCCTCCCAGCTGTTTTTGCTTCCTAGGAAGCAAAAGAAACCGCCGCTTCTATCTCCGTGTTTATAGTATTTTGGTGAGTAATTTTTAAACGGACAGAGCAGTTTAAAGGATTTTTGTTATATAATTTAGGTGTTTATTTTTTTTATTATTTGATTTTGATTATTTTTCCTCCTTTTCTTTGTTATATTAGTGAAAGGATTTAAGATGGCATTTTGAAAGTGTCGGAGTTTTTTTTCCTTTCCCTTTTGTTTTACTTTCCCTTTTTAAGGATTGGATTTTGCTTTTGCTTTTGGTATAGAAAAATTTTTTTTTTTTTGTTGTTGAATTGTTTGCTCTTTTATCTTTTATTCTTTGGATTTTCTCTGGATTTTCAAGGACTATAGAATGGAGGAGATGATCCAACCATTAAGTGATCTTTTTAATGGTATCTTACAGGGTTTAGAGATTCCTCCTTCATGGCGTAGTGCTTTTATATCATTGATTCCAAAGGAGGATCAAGATCTTACTTTACCAAAAAATTATAGGCCTATATCTCTTTTAAATGTGGATTATAAGATATTTGTAAAAATTTTGGTAAATAGGCTTATGAGGGTGGTGCATCATCTTGTGCATAAAGATCAATCAGGGTTTATAACAGGAAGGTATATGAAAAATAATGTTAGACAAATTATTAATCTATTAGAATATTTAGACAAGAACAACCAAGTTTCTGCAGGGCTCATATTTTTAGATGCTGAAAAAGCATTTGATCAATTGAATTGGCATTTTATGCTAAGAGTAATGGAAGAAATGAATTTTGGCGAAAAGATATTACAAGCCCTCACGGTAATATATCAAAAACAAACGGCACAACTTATTGTTAATGGAGGTTTGTCGGAGGTTTTTACAATAGAGAAAGGTACTAGACAGGGGTGTCCTTTATCGCCATTGTTGTTTGTTTTAACATTGGAAATATTATTGATTAAAATTAGAGAGTCTCAGGAAATTAAAGGAATAGAAGTTAACAAAAAAGAATATAAGTTGAGAGCTTTTGCGGATGACTTGGTTGTTACTTTGTCGCAACCTGATCGCTCTGTAGTAAACTTATTACAGTTGATTCATTATTATGGTTTGGTTTCGGGTTTCAAGATTAATGTAAATAAGACTAAAATTTTACCTAAAAATTTGTCTAGTCAGGAGAAGCAGATTTTGGCTAACTTGACGGGTTTTGAGATTGTTAATAAGGTAAAATATTTGGGGGTGATGTTGTCTGTTTCTAATGTAAAATTATTTAAAAATAACTATGAAAGGTTGTGGGTCAGGGTACAGAAGGACTTGAAGAATTGGGAGAAGTTGCAATTATCCCTCATGGGAAGAATTGCAGTGATAAAAATGAATATTCTACCCAAGTTTCTTTTTTTGTTTCAAATGTTACCGATTTTGAAAAATGAGATTAACCTAAGTGAGTGGCAGAAGGGTCTTAATAAATTTATTTGGGCAGGGAAAAAGCCAAGGGTTAAGTTTAAAATTATGCAAGACTTCCGTGAGAGGGGTGGACTCAAGGTACCAAATTTGAAATTATATTACGATGCGGTGGTTTTAACACTAATTAGTGATTGGGTAAATTTGACAAATCCTGAGATACTTCATATAGAGGGATGGGATTTACTTTATGGGTGGCATGCCTATTTAATATTTAATAAAAAAATGGATTGGGTCTTTAAATCTCATATTTTAAGAATCTCTTTACTTAGGACTTGGAGAAAATATTATAAAAGTGATTTTAAAGTTCCATTATGGGCCATACCTTGGCATGCGATAGAAGGAATAAAAAGAGGTGTAAAAATGGATATGGTGTCTTATAGTCAGTTACTTAGATGGGATGGGCAAAACTGGCAGTTAAGATTACGGGAAGATTTAGCGCAAGAAAATATTATTTATTCTTGGTTCCAATATAGGCAACTAGTAGATAAATGGAAGGTGGATTGTAAATTGGGTTTTCTTAGAGAAGATGGAAATCTTATTAAGCAAGTCAAGGATCAAAGACAAACCCATATCAAGAGAATCTATGGGGTATTAGTTGAAATGGACTCAGAAACGGAATTAATTAAAGACTGCATGATTAGATGGGCGCAGAATTTTGGTGTCCCAGTCTCATTGGATATCTGGGAAACCATTTGGGTGAGAAATGTCAAATTTACACAAGCACAGAACCTTAGGGAGAATTTTTATAAAATGTTTTATAGATGGCACCTTGATCCACAAAAAATGTCTCTTATGTACCCTGACGTACAACCCAAATGTTGGAGATGTGGTTATACGGATGCTTCTTATTATCATATTTGGTGGTCATGCAGAGAGATAAAAGCATTTTGGATCAAAATATGGTGGAATATCCAGAGAATTTTTAGAAGGAGGGTAAAATTTACTCCGCAATTATTTTTGTTGGGCATTGTTACAGATTGTGATACAAAGGAGGTTGTATTGATGTTAAATTTGATTACAGCCGCCAGGCTGTTAGTAGGACAATACTGGAAGAAGGAATCTTTGCCTACATTGCAGGAATGGTTTCTTAAAGTAGCTTATCTGGCGGAAATGGCAAAGATTTCGGCTTTCTTAAAGCAACAAACGCAAGAGAAGTTTCTTGCCGTTTGGGACAAATGGATAAAATTTATACAATTTAGATTGGGTATTAAAAAATATCATATAGCTTTTTCATAAGTTTTACTTTCATATATAGAGAATGTTATATATAGATACTTTTTTTATATATATAAATATAAATTTTTTAATTTATTTTTTTATTTTTATTTGTTAATTTTTAACTAAGCCTATATTCTGCTCTGGGAAGCTCAGG
The DNA here is from genome assembly GCF_016545835.1 of Crotalus tigris. Lineage (NCBI taxonomy): Eukaryota > Metazoa > Chordata > Lepidosauria > Squamata > Viperidae > Crotalus > Crotalus tigris. The sequence continues at coordinate 651,319 of NW_024097206.1, forward strand.
GGGGGGAAGGGAGGGTGTTTGTGAGGGGTGGGGGATGGGGGTTTTTTTTTATATGTGATGTTTAGTTTTTTTTTGTATATGTTGTTTTTTGTTTTGTATTATTTTTGTCTTTTTGTAAAATTTATAAAACTTTCAATAAAAAAAAAAAAAAGATACACACAGGTTCTGTCTAAGGCCTAGACTAAAAATGAAGAATACTGATATGGAAATGAAAAGCTAAAATTTCATTGTGGTAAAGAGGACCAAAGCATTTCATATTGCATATGATGAAGAGAAAAGATTAAGCTGCTCACTATAAAGTGAATATTATATCAATGTTTCCTTTGAAGTTCATCCTTGGAAAAAGAGTTGCAAGCAACAGCATGTCAGATTTCTGTTTATGTTAGCACAGATAAGAAGCATAAGCAGGTAAAGTTTGTCTTTCAATTTTACTCAAATCAAAATGAAAATTCTAATAGTAAAATCCTCCCCCACTTGCCCCCTTTCCTCAAACCCTTGGTGATCACTGACTCACATTCCCCTTTTATCTGTTTATATTAATCAACCACATATATGCAAACAGTACAATCTCAAGAATTACAAGAAAGGCTCTTCTTAATATTGCCGTTTTTTTTCTTTCTTTTTTCATTTGTAGTAGTAGCAATAGAAGTACGAGGACAATTCGAAAATAAACCTCCATTTAATTATCAATGACAGACAGTTGCAGATGCAGAACTTTTATTATACATATTAGAAAACTACAACATTACATTACTTTTTGACATAATCGCCATTCAAATTGAGGCACTTGTCATAACATCTTACAAGGTTTGAAATTCCTTAGTAGTAGTTGCTCGGTGCCAAATCTGGACAATAGAATGGGGGAGGGATGATCAAAAACATCCCAACGGAACTGCTTCCAAAGTTCTTGGGTGCATCTAGCAGTGTGCAAGCGAATATTATTGTGAACCAACACCACACCGGAAGTGGTGCCATAGAAAATCCCACCAAATGTGAAGATGCCAAAGGAGTACTGCTAGTGAAGTTCATGCAGCGTGGTTCGACCATCAATTCAGAAGTCTACTGTGAAATGTTATGAAAACTCATATGAGCCATCAATAACATGCGTCGGGGCATACTGACTCCTGGTGTGGTGTTGGTTCATGATAATGCTCGCCCGCATACCTCTAGATGCACCCAAGAACTTTTGAAGCAGTTCCCTTAGGATGTTTTTGATCATCCCTCCCCCCATAGCCCAGATTTGGCGCCGAGGAACCCTAAGGAATTTCAAACCTTGTAAGACGTTATGACAAGTACCTCAATTTGAATGGTGATTATGTCAAAAAGCAATGTAATATAGTTTTCTATTGTGTATAAAAAAAGTTCTGTATCTGCAAGTGTCATTGATAACCAAATGGAGGTTTATTTCCAAATTGCCCTTGTAATATAGATGAAGGGAAGATAGGAAGGAATCCTATGGATTTGAGGTGGTCTCTCTGGTGACATTATATCAGAGAATTATACAGATGGAAAGGAGGGGGGGGGAATCATAAGATGGAATTTGAACCAGTCATATTATTATGAAGAATGAGGCAAGCTATCTCAAGGAGTGGATGCTGAAAAGGAGAGGAGACAGGCCAAGCCATTCTCATTCTCTGAAGGACAGGATTGTATGCTATGTCACACTTAGGTGCAGTAAATAACACACTATCCATTTATTTGCCAGCCTATTCTGCTTCTGTTATTCCCTTAGACAGTATATTGTCAGTCCTGTATATTTCTGCTGCTCTCAGTAAAAGAATGTTATCACTCATTGCTTGAATGCACTTCACCAATGTCTTGCTCCCCTGAAAAAAACAAAACAACAACAAGCAAGCCTCTTTCTCCTCATATTAAAATACCTTCCCTTTGTGTTATTACAGACAACCCAAAAGAAAGTAGCCAAGTCCCAGTATTTATTAAAGTTCTGGATGTGAATGACAACGCCCCAGAGTTTGTCATGTTTTATGAGACCTTCGTCTGTGAAAATGCAAAGGCTGAGCAGGTTAGCAGTTTGTGTTTTGAAAGAAATAAATATCTGATGTTTTGTGCCTTTTGTGTTGCAAGGAACTGTCAGCAACAGTAAATGAAATCAACTCATCACTTCTTGGCCCAAGCTGTAACTGGCATTTTGCATGGTTTTAAATGGCTCTTTCCATACTTTGTTTCACTATCTGCAGTTCTGCCCTTCTAATGTTCCTTTTGACAGGAAATTCTATTCCTTTTGATAAACCCATGGTGAGTATATATATAGAATCTGCAACCTTAATGGAGCAAATATCACCAGATCCAAAGTCTGGTTATTCAGCAATCCAAATGACCAGTTAGTATTATTTTATGTGTAATCTTCCATTTGATTCATAAACAGAGACTGGCAAAAACATAATAATTCAAGTCCTAATCAAGTATATAGGCAGTTCTAAGCAGGGTATTTTTTTTCTTTTTCTTTTCTTTTTTGGCGAAATAAGGATGTTCAGGTCTGATAAATTCAATATTTTCAAATATCGAGGGAATCCTTTAGGTATTGCTCCAATCATGCTTGATGTAACAATGGTTTTTTTTTTTCCCATAAGAGTTTAACTTATGGAAAATCTGGTATATTGCAGTGGGAGAGGGGTTGCTTTTCCTCAATCTTACTCTTATGATGTGTGTGTATGTGTGTGTACAACAAGAGCCAGAATGGTGTAGTGCTTAAAACATAAAGCTAGAAACTGGAAGCCATTCTGTTCTGGCCTTAGGCAAAAAGCCAGCCAGGTGGCCTTGAGCCAGTCCCTCTCTCTTAGCCCTATGAAGCAGGCAATGACAAATCTGGAAAAAAAACTTGCTAAGAAAATTAAAGAACTACTCCAGGTAGTCTCTGGGCATTGGACATGATTGAATGGAACAAAAAGAGACATACTAGAGTAGGTAACAAAATAATCTGTCTGAGGCAGATATGGTAATCTCTTTCAGTGATGCCTTGAAACATACAAGCATGTTGGGGGATTAATAAATCCCTCTTTCACTACATTACCAACATAAAGCCTTTTTTCTCTCCTCTCAAAGCAGTTTTCATGGGAAAAGTGTTCTATTGGGAGGAAAGTATACAATAATAAAATATTCTCATCAATCACTGTTTGTTGTCTTGCTTGTTGTTATTAATTGATTGCTTTCATCCCATTTATTCTTTCTGATGAATTAAGAGCAAGATGTAGATATTAGTCTGCGTGCCATAAAATAACACTATTTTCACTTTTCTAGCTCATCCAGACCCTAAGTGCAGTTGACAAAGATGATGCTTTTGGTGGGCATAAATTCTCATTCGCTTTGGCCCCAGAAGTAGCCAGTAGCTCCAATTTCACCCTTCGGGACAACAAAGGTATCCTTGTTTTGTTTTGTTTTTTATTGCATACTTTCTCTCCTTACTTGAGTTTTGACCTTCAGAAAGAACATACTCCTTACCATGTTTTTACTTTTTTTTTTCAGATAATACAGCTGGAGTTTTCACAAAGAAAATGAGATATAGCCGTCATGAAATGAATACATACCTCCTACCAGTGATAATCTCGGACAATGAGTATCCGGTTCAGAGTAGTACGGAGACGGTGACAATTCGAGTGTGTGCCTGTGACCAAAGAGGCAAAATGCTCTCCTGTAATGCTGAAGCCCTGATCCACCCAACTGGCCTTAGCACAGGCGCATTGATCGCAATTCTCCTTTGTATAATTATATTGTTAGGTAAAGAACTTTGCATGAACTTTGCATGAAGTTGGGGGAGTAGGATGGAGAAAATAGATTGTGCTAAAGAACAAATGAAACATATTTACACATTAATATAACTATGAAGTATTATTAATAGAGTCATCTTCTGGTATAGATAGAATTAGCTCATGATACATTTTTACATTCTGGGTCTACTGAGTATTCACCAACAGTGATACCCAGTACATTGATGGTGGTAAAGAAAAAAACCACCATTTCAGTTTCATGCCATCTTTCCTATTTCACAAGTTTCTTTGGCTAATTTGTTAGTTATAGTGGGTTGGCCATCTAATCAACAAACTCAAGTATGTATCCTCTATAAACAGTTCAGAATTATTAATCCTAACCATGTTCTGCGGTTATAATTATGAAGGAACTCACATGGATCAATTCAAACACATACAATTTAAAGTTCACCCACTAAGAAGATGTGGGCATACTAATTCCTTAAATGCAGCTGCCACAACATATCCTTCTACTTCCAGTCAGGACATTATTATTCCCATCATTCCCTAGCTGGATGCTGGGTTGAAATGAAGCCAACATAGCAAGAAAAGTATACTGTCATAATTTTTGCTGTATTGATTTCTGATATGTCTTTGCCTCTGTTTAAAGTCATAGCAGATAATCATACAACAACAACAACAAAATGTTGTCAGGACATGTTTGGTAGATGCAGATGGGAAAGGCTCATCACCTGGAATTCTAACGTGCTTGCAAAAAATTCACCAATACATGAGAATATCTCTAGCTCGAGTTTGAACTGTGGAGTTTTTGATGCTCTCTGAACTTAGTTGCCTGCTTGCAAAGATTTTGTTATCCAGCTAAATAACTTCATTCGTGAGAATGAGTGTAGGGTGTTCTCCCTGTTTGGATATAAAAGCTTGTCTTGCCCGTTTTGGGGAAGGGAGTGTCTCCTGGATGGTTTCTTGATTTTCTCCCTACAACTTTATAATCTAGGAATCAATACATTATGCTGTCAAGATGGGGTTTAAAATAATAATTATTGGGATTGCAATTCTATAGCCTGCAGTAGAATTCAATTAATAGCTGATGTCATCTTTTTCTTCTCCTTTGATCTGTAATACAATATTAATGCCAGGTGGTAAACCAAAAGCAGCAAAATAATTAAACTATAAATTCTATTTTTAAGAGTAACAAAGCAGATGATTTTATCATTCATTTACTTTTGGTTATATATTTTATTTTCAGTCTTTAGTAGGCCTAGCTTTTTTTTTTTTTTTAATGCTAAGAATTGCTGAAGAGCCAGAAGAGAAGCAACATGTCAGCTTTACTTTTAACATGTTTTTTTTTACCATTAAGAAGACCTATTCTACAAGTTCAGGTTAAAATGAAAAAAACAGCTTGAGAACTGAGAACACAATTATATTTTGAGCTGAATTACTTAGTAATTTGCACAAATTCAATTTGCATATTTATTTCTTTGAATGAAATCTCATTTCTAGTGATATTAGAGTACCAGACTAAAAATAAATTTAAAAATGCAAATTAGCTCTGTATTTTTACACTAGTTGGTAAAGTATCAGAAAATATAGAGTACAGATGATTATTTGGACTGAGGCAGAATTTATATGGCACAGAGATAGATGTCTATGGAGGTTCTTATTCATCCAGGTCATGGTTGTCCCAAAAGTGCTTTTTCATGAGGCAACTGGACTTTCTTTTTTCTCTTTGAAGACATTTAACTTTTCATCCAAGACCTCTGAAGCTTCTTGGATGAGAAGTGAAACATTTTCAAAGAGAAAAAAGAAAGTCTGGTTGCCTCGTGAAAAAGCATCTTTGGGACCCAAAGATAAATATTTCATTCAAAGGAATAGATAAACTCCAAAGCTAGGTTGTTGAGGCTAGGCAACCTTTACATGGTTTCCATACCTTCCCATTTCCAAATAGTTATTTTAGGGATACTTTATTTATATATTCAAACACCATAGGGTTTGCCCATGTGATCTACATTTGAGGGGAAAAAACTATTCTTGAGAAGTTATGCTAGCCAGTTGGACACAGTGGTGGGATTCAAATGTGTGAACAACCGGTTCTCTGTGTGGATGCCACTTCCGGAAGTCCATTCTGGGCCTGGGCAACAGAAAATTAGCTACTGGTTCTGCCAAAGTGATACGAACCGGCTGAATCCCACTACTGGTTGGACAGATAAGCAGTCTCATTTGTGTAAAACTTATATTTTTCTTAATTTATAATTTGAACACTCTTCTAAGCTAAGGGGTTTGGTAAAGTTGTCTTCCTTGAGGATCTTCTGAAAATCATGAGGTGGCTCTGTTAACTTCTTGAATATTTTTGTAAGACTGCAAAAGCATGATAATTCATGATTTCTATCGATAAGAAAACTAGTATTTTCATTTCCATGGAGAAGTATTTTAGTGAAGTTGGGAAAAGAACGGGGCAGTCAGCTTGACAATATAGCTAAGTGTCCATTTTAATTTTACGCCAATCCCCTTTGAATTTGGAGTATAGAGAAAATTATCTAATAAATATTCCAAACTTTCTTTAAACTAAAAGAGAGAGAGAAGGGGATTAAAAAATACATTAAGAGTATCACTGAGAACTTTGGTAGTTGTATGCTTGAATATTTATACCAGCACTCACATCCAAATGTTCTAATTCCGGAAATGATTGAAGGTAAGTCCACATTTTAAACCACCAGTTATAAATAATAGTTCCTAATTTTTCATACTCAGATTTTGGCAATTGGCAATTTTTAAGTGTCAAAAGGCAAATATACCGTCAGAGGCAACTGGAAAAATGCTCACAATTACCTATTTTTAATTAACAGATTAAATCAAGAAGTATAAAATACCTTCAATATTTTTTTAAAGGAAGACATTTTTACAGTGTTACCATAACTTTTTTCCTTATATAATATTGCTACTGTATATCTCACTTAAAAAAAATCCTTAGAGAACAAAATTCAAAGAATTTCAGCAATTCACCCTCAACATTTGATGTAACTGAATCTTCTTTTTTTTTCCCTTTTGGCTCTCCTCAAAATAATGACTTCTGTGATTTTAAAAGCATTGCATTTCACAACATGAAAACAAACTGAAATTCATCTATGTTTTAGCTTGAAATCTGCATTTCGCCAAACCTTTCCTGTAACTTACAACTCCTAAAATGATGAGCTTCCAAGTGAGAATGAGGTTGTGAATTGTACTGTTTCGCAGATCTTTTTTGCAAAAGAAAACAAAACAAGTTCCCAAGAATACAAATTTCATGGTAGCTTGGCGTTCTTTTAATTAGTGGGAGAATTAATGTCCCTCTCAACTTAGCCGACTTTGCTTAATTAATTTATTTATTTTCTTATCAGTTACCGTGGTGCTGTTTGCCGCTTTGAGACGGCAAAGGAAGAAGGAGCCTTTGATCATCTCTAAAGAGGACATCCGAGATAACATTGTCAGTTACAATGACGAAGGTGGTGGAGAGGAAGACACTCAAGCCTTTGATATTGGCACGCTGCGGAATCCTGAAGCCATAGAGGACAATAAATTGCGCCGAGACATTGTGCCCGAAACGCTGTTCATGCCACGCCGGACTCCAGTGGTACGAGACAACACTGATGTCAGAGATTTTATTAGCCAAAGGTTAAAGGAGAATGATACAGACCCCACTGCACCCCCTTATGACTCATTAGCTACATATGCATATGAAGGCAGTGGCTCAGTTGCTGACTCTCTTAGCTCTTTAGAGTCAGTGACTACAGATGGAGACCAGGACTATGATTACCTCAGTGACTGGGGACCTCGTTTTAGGAAGTTGGCCGATATGTATGGTGGTGAAGACAGTGATAAAGACTCCTAATAATGTTGCCTTTTCCTTTTTTTCCAAGAAACAGCAGTGAAATGTGTGATGTTGCTACTTCTTTCTATATATCAACCATTCTCGGAAAGGGTTCTCTATCCTCCCGGTTCAGATTGTTTCCTGACTGCAGTCTTTGTGGATCTAATGTCATTCCCACTGTAATTTCAGCTTCCAAGAGAGGAAGAAACCCCACATTATTTTTTAATCGCATTTTTATTTAGGCAGTTCAATGGCCAAACAGCAAAGAAATTGAGGGAGAAACACCTCCCCCCAAACAGAAATGAAATGCTAGTTTTAATATGTTTCTGCTAATTTTGTAAATGGGATGATCTTAATGTTATAGCTCATCAAATAACCTATATTTTAATTAGTCACCTGAGACACATATTTCTGAAAATTATATATTGGAACACCCTAATTTAAGGAAATGGTATTTCATATATTATAGGGAAAGAGTGTAGGTCTTTTAAAAGCTACAAGGGAGCTACAGGTAGTTCTCACTTGCTCATGGCATTTAAAGTTATGATGGCACCAAACAGGTGGATTTATGGCCGGTTCTTGAAGTTGTGCCGTCATAGCATCCCCATGATCACTTGATTGCAATTTCGGCACTTGATTGCAACCAACCTGCATTGACAGCTGTTGCAGCATCCCACAATCACTTGATCATCGTTTGCAACCTTCACTCTGGCTTCCCACAAGCAAAATCATGCCAGTCATGATCACAAGCAAAATCAATAGGGAAGCCAGCAGGAAATTGCCAGTCATGATTACATAACAACTGGCTTAACAATCATGTGGGATTCATTTAACAACAGCAACTGGAAGTGCTAGAACTGCCACTGTTAAGTTGGCCTGGTCATGTGGGGATTGGTTTTACAACTGCATCACTTAACGATGGGGTTCTTGGTTCCAGTTACTATCATTAAGGGAGAACTACCTGTAAGATACTTTAAGTAATTCAATGATCTTTTGAATGCTAGTGTTAATTTTGAATTGGTCACTTTCCTCAAACTATTAAAACATAATAATAATAATGGACAATCAGGAGTTAGAAGAAAGGAGAGAGATATTTGTGTATATATGTGCCTGATAAGTGGTCCTAGCCAGTTCAGTATGTGGGCTACAGTAATGTACTTCAAGAGATATTCTATTCCTGGAAAGTAGTCTACTAGGTAATGTATAGAATTTAACAACGTATATCAAGAAAGCAGAGTATTGCTGAAAGTACATGTATGGATTTCAAGTAAACCAAATTAATAATAATAAGAGCAGATCAATTGAAACAAAGAATTTCAAGTTAGAAATGACTAAATTAATTCCCACTTATTTTGGTTGCTCTATTTTAAACAGGACTGAATCTGGATCCAATATATAATATATAAAGAGGGTTCCTTATCTATGTTTTGTGAGCTCAATTCATATTAATTATTGCTGAATACCAGCTCATACCAGCAAAACAAAAGCTATCATGTTCTCTTTATCACTTGCTCAGCTGGTGGATTGCTGTTATTTCTACCTCCTCCTTCTTAATAAAATACTCTGGTACTAGTGCCTAGGATTAACCTGACAGCAGGTACTATATTGTGCAGTGAGGAAAGGGCATGGGAAAATAAGGAACTAGTACTACAGTAGTGCCTGGCTAAGCACGCAGCAGGAAATTGTATTTGTTATGATCTCGCCTTGCAATAATAATTCAGTTCAACCCTGGTTCATGCTGCTAAATCACTGCTGAGCAAAGCCATACCAACTAACAAGAATTTGTATTGGCCATGAGGTGCCTCAGAGCTGGCTTTGTATAGGATTGAAATATGAAACAAGGGCAGATGTTACAAAGAATCAAGATTTTTAGGAAAAAAGCAATGAAATGGAAAACAGGAACAAGACGCAAAGCAAGGCTATCTGAACTATCTGAAACTCAGTTGCAATGAGCATGCTGAAATGAGCAGCGAAAGCTTTGAACAATATAACATGCTTGAACTACCTTGGCAGAATGGCTCCTTGGCTCACTCATCTGCCTCACAATCAGCACCACAAAGAGGTCTAATAGGAGTTCCTTATGAGCTATTTGTTTTATTTAATGGCAGCATTTTAAAACAAATGTTTGTATTTTTTTCCCCTTCATTTTTGAATATCGTAGATCCAAGCTTATGAAAATGATTTAGATTCTTTTAATTATAGGATTTCCGCTTCTGTAATTACTATTGCAATATTTATATTATTTGTGTGTGTCTGTGTGTTTGTGTGTCTGTGTTTGTGCACGCACATGTACACAATTCCATTTAGGTGTTCCTGAATTCATTTAATCTAAATTCCATAGACAAAGGTGCCCATTAATTGTTAATCAGTTCTTTTTGCATCTCTAGAAAATACCTGATATAGTCACAAAACAGCTTTTCAGTATTACAGTTAATAGTTCACTGAGACCCAGTCAGCTGAAAAAGTTGTCTAAAAAATTTTCTAAGAGTTTACACAGAAGGTCAGAGGGACACTGAATCAGACCCACCTATTATGCTGTGTTAAAAACACTACACTGCTATCAGAAAAACTCAATAATGTAATCCTAGGCATATCTATTCATAACTGAGCTCCACTGATTCATTAGAGACTTTCAAACAGTATTGTTTTGTACCCTAATTTTTACTAAAACTTTAAGCCAGTAGTTCTCAACTGTGATCCACAGACTCCTGGGGGTGGAGCGTGCAATGTCATCAAAAGGGGTCTGTGAAAGCTTGAAGAAATATTATGATTTAAATCTTGAGTTAAATCTTGGTGGTGCATGGCCACGGTCCATGGCCACAAAAGGTATTTAAAGGGTGTCCGTGGTGAAGGAAAGGTTGAGAACCACTGCTTTAAGCCATGAACCCAATTACTTGTTATTTGATTGCCAGAATCTCTCTTTTAAATCTGTCCAATTTTAGGTACATAGTTTAAAAAACGATATATTGGGGGGTTTGTTAAAGTTTTTTAAGAAAAATACTGAATTTGTTTTTTTCCTCATCCAGTAATTTTTGCTTTTCTTTAATAACATCTTAAAGATGTGAATAAAAAATATGACCCCCAAAGTAGGTTTTGTAAGCATTTCCAGAGCATATCTGCTGAATCTATGTTTGTTTGTTTTTAAATAGCTGATTGTTCCATTTTGAAGCAGATTGGCATCTTTGGGACCCTCCAATGCATAGCACTTGCCTTTGTGTTCTCACAACTTAACCCAGCTTCAACAGCTGAGTCAATCATTTTCAGCTCAGCTGAGACTCAAATCCCAGAGAACAATTCTTCAGAACTCCAAGAAATTTGAGATAGGAGGTTTCAAATTGGTAGTTATCTCTCAAATCTTCCAGCCTGTCCTCTCCTGCTGAAACTAAGTTTGTATGGAACTATGCCATTTCCCTCTTGAGGATGCATTGAATTGAGAAGCAAATTGCCCATTATACTAAACAGTGACTGGAGTGTATTTTCTTTGTTCTTGTTGTTGCAAAAAAGGAAAAACAAAAACAACTATAAGCAGCTATGGGACACTAGCTATGTGTTTACCCTTCTGTTGCCTTATTAGTAAGCTACAAGGAACATGGGCGGCTGGTAAACAAAGAATGGCATAGCAATGGGAATATAGTATGTATAGGGCAGTATGGAAAAGATTCTGAGATTAGAGGTAAAAGTAGCTATGTAGAAATTCCCTTTGTTTTTGGACATTATGGTTCACTATTTTAAAAAACTGCTAGGTCTGTTTTGGCAAAGAGGACTGAGAAATGCAGGTATATGCCCTATTATATTTCCCAACTTGATGTCTTCCAGATGTGTGGTGCTGCTAATGTCATCATTTTATGATAAACTATACTTACCAAGACAGGATGGGAGTTATAGATAACCCAGTGGAGAGTTAAGTTGGGGAACACTATCATATACTATATGTAATGAAATCATTCTTCATTTGTTTTCATTTAAAAAAAAAAATAGAACAAAATAAGACCAATGTGTTTCTGATCTTATGATGCAAGTAAGAAAATCAAATCAAAGAGTGTATAAGATCCCAAAGTAATCAGCTAAATATTTCAGAATTTATACACCTCTTGACATATGCTATTTTAAGGAGATCAACTCTACAGAATGCTGTAGAATTGCAAATAACCAAATAGCAACTTTAGTGACATTTAACAAAAAAAAAATTAAGTATAATCACCTGACAATTTTCAAATAATTTATTTTATGGTACAAATGGATTGATTTATTTTGTGGAACCAGTTACTAATATTAAGTGTGCGTACACTGATTTGAAGTAAAAGATGTAGATTTGGAGTTGATAATGAAGGAGCAATAAGGAACAATCAAACAGAATGAAATTTAATTTATAAGTAGACATTTTGAGGGAATTAAAAAAAACAGTTATTTAGCCATATTAGTTATACCTAAAATGAGTGTGCATAGCATGCTAAGGTAAAATGTGGTATAATTTTGATTTAGGGTAATGAGTGAATCTAGACATCATGGTTTATAATCCAAGATTTATAATCTAAAATTATTTGTGAATTGGACCACTGTAGCTGATCCCACAAAACATAATTAAAGCAATCACTTCACGGTGATAATTCACGGTGATGAATGTGCCCAGTCTTCAAGTGGACAGTTCAATGAAAATGTCAGCTGCACAGCTGCACCAAAAAAAGTGCCAAATTCTTTTGTACTTAACATTATTTAGGAAGAGAACAGAACATAGAACTACCAATATAATAATTCCCTTAAATAAATTTGTGGGAGAACAAATGTAGGTATTGTGTATAATCCTGATCACAACAGAGTTAGGAGGTAGATGCCAAACTGGTATGTGTAGAGTTCTTTAAAGCAGGCTATTGCAGAGCTAGGAAAGTTACAAAAAGGGCAACTAAAATTATTAGGAGACTGAGGTAACTCCCTTATAAGAAAAGACTACACAAATTTCAAGCTGTTTAGCTTGAAATTGAGGAGGGTAAGAGGATAGATGTTATGGGTATATAAAATAATGCATGGCATACATAAAGTGTAGGGAGAATTTTTCCCTCTCTCCTATAGTTAAGTCTCAAGATCATTCATTGAAACTAAATTCAGCAGAAAATTAGCCTATCTTTAACTTTCTGTTCTTAATCACAGTGGCATTAAAAGGTATATGTACAATGATGTCACAATGTAAACTCTACCCTTTCATACCAGCAATACAATATTATATGCAAGAGCATAAGGGATAGAGTTTGCTTTGTTATGTCATGTAACATGTGTTGTCTTCATGTCTCTTTTGCTCATTCATGCAGAACCATGGACCAAACACAGGGAGGAGATGAGAGAGAAAGAAAGAGAGAGGTGCCATAGCATCTTGTTAAACTGAAATTTGTTGTAAGCATTTGGAGAAGCTTCAAGGGAGACTGAACAGGTTCATCAAAGAACAGGTTATCAATGCCTGCTGATATTGATGGTTCTTTACTCCTGACTCACAGCATTCTCCCTTAATACCGGCTGCTGAAAAGTAACAATGAAAGAGAATAATGGCTCATCAAACTTGCGTGCCAAATGCATGTAGTTGATCAGTTGTGCCACAAAAAAATGCTGGGTTAGATAGCCTGTGTTTGATAAGGTTCTTTGTATGATATGCAGCTTCTGAAATGTAAAGCTAGAGGCTAACCATTTGTCAGCCCACTTAAAAGCAGTGTTAAATTGGTTGAAATCAGAGGTATGTAGAAAACAGTGTTCTCTATAATGCCACGTGTTGGCCATAGAAAAGGGGGTTCCTTAAACCCTCTTTCGCCAAATGAGTCAAACAGTTTAGGATACTGTGTGTATGCTATGAAGACGATGTTTGCCCATTTCCTCCTGATACAGCAGATTTCCTTTGATGGCTCAGGTTAATTTAGCCAGGATTATTGACACTAATTCTGGGACATCTGATGGCTTAACTAGAAGGCTCTTTCACCACCTCCTGGAATTACTGACACTAAGTACCAGCTATTTGAGCCAGAAGTTTGCATTTTATTGATGAAATGTTTCGCCTTGTCAATAAAATGACAGTAAGCCACCCACAGCTTGTGCATAAATATTATATAAACTATTTAGCATACTGGCATCAAAATTAAGACGCCAAACTGAATTTAAAAAAATGAATTATGGTCTTCTCTGGAGGCTGACACATTATGCATTAATCACCTGAAGTTTCTTATTCGTGCAATTTACGAGCATGGATTTTTCCAATAATAGGCCCTGTCTGGGCATTGGTTCATATTTTTTGATATATGACTAAGACCTTTAGATTTTCTCCTCAGGCAACAGAAAATGCAACTCAAAGCAAAATTCCATGAACTCTGAGTGCCAGCATGGAACAACAACAAAAGAGGGAAAATGTAAAATAGTATATTATCTGATGTTGGAATAATAGAAATGTGACTAGATAATCCAGTATGAAAACATAACAGTATTAAGGCTGGTTGAAATCCTATAAATGCTTCTGCAGGCCCAATTCCTACTGAATACAATTCTGGATTCAATTCTGAGTTAAAATAAGATACCAGGACAATCCTTTGCATGTCTTTTGATGCTCAATGTGACTTCCTCCTTTTAACATCTTCTGACTATGGGGCCATTCCATACATACCTGCCAATGTATCCCACTGAATATCTTCTAAGAACCCATGAACAGGATCTGAGTTGGTAGCACTTATGAACAAATGAATTATATTCCCATTAGCATTTTCAGAATCATGTATTTTTAATAGCCAGGTTTCATTCTTGTCTAACTTAATCAAAAATGCACTGGGCAAAATCTTATTTTTAATAGCACAGAGTTTTTGGAATTAGGACGTGAAGCATTGTTAATTATGTTCAATCAGTGAAACTTTTTTTTCTAAATCAACATACTTAGGAATGACCATTTGCTTTCTAGTGTAGTTTATTTGCCTAGTCTTTCTAGTCTATTTGAGACTAGACGTTGCCTATTGATTACAAATACACATGTATCCAAAATCAATAGAACATTCAAAAAGGAATATAACATCTGTATGTCTTGCATTTAATAGGATAAACTTTAATCCTGATCTTATATAACAGACTTTTGAGGTTCTGCCTCATCATAGGAGATAGATAAAGGCAGAGTTTGTTAAAGTATTTTGTTGTTTATTTTTGTACACATAGATTACCACCTTTTGCTAACTGAAGAAGTGGCCAGAATCTCAGAATATCCTTATTTATAAGAGAGAATACCCACATATCAATGTAATATAGCTGGTAATGATACAGAAGTAGTCAAGTAGCTATTATGAGATTTACGTGCAAATGAATTGAGGACTGCTGACTGAAACCACATTTGATGTCTTTAACAGCTTAAAGGCTTTCTAAAGAGAAAATGCTATGGTTGGCGTAATTATTAGAAGTGAATGAAGCAAGTTGTTATTTTTATGTCATTGATTTTTTACATTTCCTGTATTAGCAGTTTAAAGTAGGTACTGCTGAGACAATCTTCAATGCATCAACACTTTCCAGTGCTAGAGTTCTCATCCAATATTTCTCGCATATAAGAAAATCCCTTTAAAGCAAGCAAATTGAATTCAAGGAAGTTCCTCTGACATTCAGACAAGCTCAGCAGAGTATTTGGGGAGGGGAAGAGTGATGGACCAGCAACTTTGACAGAAATATACTATTGACCTGCTTTTTAATAATAGGTATACTATATACATGATAAATAAATCCGTCCATTTTTAAAACTGATTGAACCCTGCAGCAATAACAGCAATTCAGCTGCAGATATTTAGAAAATTACCCACGTGGCAGTGAAGGCTTCAGCTTCCATTTTCTCCAAATCAAGTTGCCGTACAGGCGCAGAAGTACAGGCGTAGAATTTGCGAATTCTAAATTGGGAAGCAAAGCAGAAAAGTGGCCTTGAGTTATGTTTGGAATAGGAGGATGGAAAATGTGGGCCATTTACAGCAAGTGCACAATAAAACCATTTACAGCAAGTGCACAATAAAACCTCAATTTTACAGACCTCTTCATTGCACAGACTTTGATATAATGGACAAAAATTGGAATTTGCTTATTTTACATAACATAATTGTATATACATTACACAAAATTTACATTTACTTTATGTAAACCCTGCATTACTGACACTTTTTCCTCCCACTTCTGTAAAATCAAGGTTTTACTTTCCTGTCTTCTAGATGTGATAGTTTTGGTAAAGATAGGCCAAGGGTGTTTCCAAAAGGGGGGGGGGGAGAAAGTCCTAATACTGCCAATCAAACAATGTTGTGCAGCCATGCCATCTTTCTCTCCCTAGGTTTCTTTTTGCATAGTGTATGTCCGTAATCAGAAAGGGGAGGCGGGAGAGAATTGTGGGGAACACAGAATTATTCAAATGGGAAATGTGACCTGCACCCTTGTACAATTCCAGAAGAGAGGTTTTGTCCGAAAGCATTTGTTTGCTTTTTTTTTTTTTTTTTTTTTGGCCTTTCTCTACAAGACTGCACTGTTTATGTAAATACATCCAGATAACACTTTCGATAAGCTTTTAGTTTTTTAAAGTCTATTAATTTAGTGTTTATTTAAAAAACTGTATAGTATTAGGCATTCAGGTAAAGACATTTTAAATAAAATAAAAATTTTAAAAACGGCCAAGTTGTTGCTATTTTCACTATGACCAGACACCTTGTGCAGAAGACAAATCTTCAAAAGCTATGTTCCATGGTTTATTGTTGTTGTTCAGTCGCCAAGTCATGTCCAACTCTTCACGACCCCATGGATCATAACACAGCCCCTCCCATCCTCCACTGTCTCCTGGAGTTTGCCCAAATTCATGTTCATTGTGTTGATCACTATATGGAATGGAATGGAATGGAATAGAATAGAATAGAATAGAATAGAATAGAATAGAATAGAATAGAATAGAATAGAATAGAATAGAATAGAATAGAATAGAATAGAACTGGAAGGGACCTTGGAGGTCTTCTAGTCCAACTCCCTGCTCAGGTAGGAAATCCTATAGACCAGTGGTTGTCAACCTTTTTAATGCCGTGACCCCCAACCAGTCGTAAGTCGAGGACTACTCAACCAGTTGTAAGTCGAGGACTACTCAATTGGTGCAGCACTGTTTGCAGAATGGGACTTTTGGCGGGCTCAGCAGGGCAGAGACAGCCTGGACAATTCCTATTGGCTTTTGAAAGCCAATAGAATTAGACTCTATTCAAGAGAGTTTATTCTATTGGCTTTCAAAAGCCAATAGAATAAAAGGGAGTAGCATAGCTAAGGAAAAGGGGAAAAAATGGCAGACTGCGTTGTTTGGTGACCCCCGTGAAATGGTCGTTGGACCCCAAATGGGGTCCCGACCCACAGGTTGAGAACCACTGCTATAGACAAATGGCTGTCCAATCTCTTCTTAAAAACTTCCAATGATTAATTGTTCTAACTAACCATCTCATCCTCTGCCTTTTGCCATCAATCTTTCCCAACATCAGTCTTTTCTAATGAGTCCTCTCATTGAGCTTCAGCTTTAGTATCTGTCCTTCCAAAGAACAGTCAGGGTTGATTTCTTTAGGGTTGACTGATTTGATCTTTTAGTCCAAAGGACTTCCCAAGAGAGTCTTCTCCAGCACGACAATTTGAAAGCATCAAATCTTCAGCACTCAGCCTTCCTTATGAGCCAACTCTTATGCTCCAATTCCATGGTACTTATTTTTAAAAAATCCTCTCTTTACACATACACCACCTTAGTTTTCCTGCCGTTAGTTTTCATGTACTTAAACCATATATTGTTGGGCGGGAGGGGGGGTACATTAATTTTGAAAGTGCTTGATGTGATTAGTGGTTTTCAAATCCTTAAAATGCCCCCTTTTTATATTGATTTCTTTTAATTAAGTGAATGGACCTGAGTATATATTAAGGGGGGAAGGCACCATTTGACAAGATTGAAAGGCTATTCTTCCAATGCAGTTGTTTAAATCACCTGAGGTAGAAGACAGGATGGGAACACAACTTAACACAGAGAAATAGTGTGCTGTAAGGCTGACATATCTCATCAAGTAAAAATCACATGACTTTCATAGTGCACAAAATCCCCAGCGGTGGATGCAGGATTTAATCTGTAGTAGAATTCAAAATGATAACTTTTTTTTTCAATGCTAGGTAGAGCTCAATTTTGAAACATATAAATTACAACAATGCCCTTGTGATTATACAGACTGTCTTTCCTACTAGCTAACTAGGAAGATTCCTTTTGGGAAGAGGGCCTCATATCCCAGAACTGAGTTTTATAAACAAAAATGGAGTTCTGAAATCTTTCTCTCTGCCCCCAGTGTGATGTACTAATTAAAATGTTGAACCGGGACTCTGAAATTCTATCCCAAGATCATCCTCAGATGTAGATGTTTACTGAGCCTTGGGCCTTTTAAAAAACTAGTTATTAAAAATGATAGTTTGAAAAATATGAAATACATATAAACATGATTCACAAACATTAAAACATGAAACAATCCTACATATACTTGATTGTTTCTAAATACAGGTCAAATGGATTGCCACAGTGTCTCTAATTAATTTGGAATAGGATTCGTTTTCTAGCAATTTCAATTACACAGGGGTAATGGATCCCAAATTTTGGAAATCGGCCTATTTCAGGTACCTGTTCAAAAACTGTTGTCCAATGATGAAACATTTCACTTAATTGAACTTACAAACAGAGAGGAGAGTTTTAGTAGTATATATTTAAAAAATAGTCTAAGAATGAGTAATCTTAGAACAACATACATCCCTCTGGATTAACTCAGAGCCTTTCCAAGATAACATTATTGAAATTAGATAGCAAATCTTAGAAAATCATTGGTGCAATTTTCTACTTTAAACAGGAAACAAATACATTAATCCTCCATTAAGCTCATCTACTTCATTCTTAAAAATTCCTTTCAACTCCTTACATACAAAAATAAGTGCAGAAAAAGGCCAACCTCTCTAGTATCGCTCGAACAGTGTCATGTCTCCAACTCTCAAAGACCAAGCAATGTTTTTAATGGTATATCTTTCAGCTATTTAAAAAAAAGTGCAGCACTCAACCTTGTCTAGAGTGATGATGCTATCCAGACAGAGGAGCAGAACAAGCTTGAATCAGTGTCTCTATTGGCAAAGTAAATATTATGTCAATAGTTTCATATTTCTGAAAAAGATACTTAGTGCAGGAAAATCTCTCTCCATATTCCATCCTGGCCTAATAGTATACATATTTATTTATTTAATATATATGGCCATCCAAGTGACTCTGGGCAAGTTTAGCATTCTAAACCCATAAAACATTTAAAACAAATAAAGCAATCCCAAACTAAATATACATAGCAGTCAAGTAACCAGTTAACAGTAAAGCCAAGAAACCACACTCCTAAAACATTTGGAGGTCCAGGTTTGGGTACACAGCTAAGTTTTTAAACCTTTACAAAAGATCAACAGGGTAGAGGCCATTCTAATATACTCATACACTGTGCCCCTACTTCCTGTACCCTGCACCCAAGGCAGGAGTTACAGTAGAGAAGGCCTTCTTTTCTTCTTCTGGTCTTCTTTGTCTTCTGCTTCCCACTAGCTGACACTCTGACTGATGGGGTTTGCAGCATGCCCAGTCTGCTGGACCAAATTGGGTCGATAGAGAGAGTTGGACAAAGACAGTCAATTTTCAGGTAACCAGGTCCCAAGCCATTTAGGGCTTTAAAAGTAACCACCAGCACCTTGAATTGTATCCAGAAATACACAAGTAGCCAAAGTAGCTCAGGTAATAGAGGTGTTACATGTGTCATGCATATGATACCATTTATTAGTCGTGCGGCCATATTCTGCACCAGTTGAAGCTTCTGAATGCTTTTCAAGAGTAGCCCAAGTAGCGCTCATTGCAATAATCCAAACAAGAGATTATAAGAGCATGGATGACAATGAGCAGAGCCTCCCAATTCAGGAAAGGATGCAACTGGCACATCACCTGAAAGTACACATAGTCTCTTCCTAGCCACTACCACTACCTGCTCTTCAAGTGGAAGCCATGAATCAGATTGTGCACGGGGTTGTATGGAGCAGTGCTATCCCATCAGAACCGAAGATGGAATAAACATATCTCCAGATGGTACAAATACTCAAAGCCATTAGACTTTGGGATAGGACATCCATTAAACGACTCAAGGGCCTTGGGGTAGAGATATAGAGCTAGGGATCATCTGCTTATTGGTGATATTTCATCCCACCTCACCCAGCAGCCTTATGTAGATATTAAATAGGAGAGGAGAGAGTACTGAGCCCTGAGGCATCCCATAAAGTAGGAGTTGTGGGCTAAATCTTTCCCCCTTTGTTAACACTGGTTGGAACCAGCCCTAGAGGAAAGAAAAGGAGAAGAAAACAGCATAATACAGTGCCATCCACCCACAACTCTCAGAAGCGGCCCAGAAGAATACCATGATTGATGGTATCAAACACTGCTGAGAGGTCAGGAAGAAAATGGATGCACTCCATCCTGCTCCCACCAGAAGTCATCCATGAATGCAGTCAATGCCATCTGTGTCCTAAATCATTGTTTGAATGCAGACTAAAATTGGTCTACATAAACCACTTCATCCAGGGTTATTTGAAGTTGCCATGTGACCACTCTTTCCACAATCTTCTCTAAAAAAGGGAATATTGGAAATATCATTTATCATATAATTTATATCAAAATCTACTGTCTTTAGCTTGAGCTTAAATCGACTCCAGAAGATGGTAGAGGACAGGAAGGCCTGGAGGAATGTTGTCCATGGGGTCGCGATGGGTCGGACACAACTTCACAACTAACAACAACAACACTGTCTTTAGGCCCTATAAAAACATAGTCAAAATATTCAAGAAATGGTTTAACTAAAGTAGCTGGTTCATAAAGTGGCTGGGTAGCTTTTCAGGAAATGAGAATAAAATCAGTTTAAGTGGAGGAATATAAGTCCCATTTTATCTTTTCTTCTGAAGCATATTTTCCACTCAGTTTTAGCAACTGACACTTCCCTACTTGCTTCCCCACTTGCACTGGAAAACAATATGCAGGTGTTTGGGGAAAGAAGAATAGTTAGTTTTTGAAAAGAAAAGAATAAATGGAGAAAGACTTGACCAGGCCCTTTTCATAATTTTCATAAATTATGAAAATTAAAAAAAGATGGGGTTATTTATTTATTTATTTGCTAATTGTAATTGCCACCTATCTGTAGAGAAGTCTAGGCAGCTTACAACAATAAAAAAGTAGAAACGAAAAGAATGTGAACAGAAGTAAGATTATAACAATACAATGGCCATTTCCAGCATGGAACTCCCTTATTTGGACCCAGGACAACTGGCAGTGCCAGGTGTTTAGTCTCTTGTGGAAGGATAGGCGGGTGGGGGAAGATCTTACCTTAGACCAGGGATGCCCAATCCCTGGGCCGCGGCCTGGTGCCGGGCCACGGCCCCTTGGGAACTGGACCGTGCAAGAGGCAGGTGAACATGCAAAGCTGCATTTGTGCAAATGGCGCATGTGCACGTGAAATCATCCCCTCTCCCTGCCATCCCTGCCACTGGTCGGCAAAGCCAGAAAGGTTGGGGATGCTGCCTTAAAGGGTAAGATGTTTCAAAAGGCAGGCACTGCACCAAAGAAAGCTCTTCGGGATCCCGACAGATGGAGTTCTTTGATGGGATCCAAAGTGGGCATGAGTAGAACGGGCTTGTTTTATTAAAACAAACAACAAAACAATCCATCCCAGTGAAGAAGAAAGTCTAGGAAAGAAGAAGGAAGTATGATTGCATAAGTCATATTTACGTTGTCTCCAAAATTTCCTATCCTGAATTATCAAGACACAATAAGCACTTTTTCTCCTTCATCGAGAACATCATCAAGAATCTTTATTACTCCCTCCATTCGAATAAATTTAAAATGTTCTTTGCATTATTACACGTGGGTAACAATATGAACATAAATCAGTGCAATGATATGTGTTTGCCTGTATTTTTCAACATTATGCTTTTTTTTTTTAAAAAAAAGAAATAAATAAATCCACACTTTCAGCTGATAAGAGGACCATTCCAGCTAAAATCCGACTTCTCTGTGCTTTTTTACTGAAAAAGGGAGATGGAAATAAAAATAACCAAAACAACGGCCTTGTAGAGTTAGATTGTTAAAGATTTCTGATGAGATTTATATAGCCAAAAGAACTCTCAGAAGCAAATCAATATGACTAAGTACTGTACTCTTTTACAATCACAGACATCTTTTTCTTTTCTTTTCTTTTTTTAAAAAAAGAAGTGTCTGTAGTTTCATGGGTTTATCATTTTCTTTTATTGTCAGGCTGAGTTGCCAAAATTTTGAATGTGACTTTGCAAATGATACCAACTGAATGGAAGCAATTGGGGAGGATGAAGCAGAAATGGAGGTCTAACACGATGGAAAGCTTTCAGGTTGGAATATCTTTGCAATCTCTGGGTATTCATTAAGGCAGCGTTTCCCAAACTTGACAATTTTAAGGCATGAGGACTTCAACTCCCAGAATTCCACAGCCAGCAACGCTGGCTGTGGAATTCTGGGAGTTGAAGTCCACATGCCTTAAAATTGTCAAGTTTGGGAAACACTGCATTAAGGTTATGAGAAAACTACTGACCATATAATTCACCCTGACTCATTGATGATTCTGGCATGTTAATTGAGAGTACCAGAACTAGCAGGAGGAAATCATCTATGCCTCTCAAGCATCTATAGTTCTTTTCATCAGAGGAGAGCAAAGATTTCAGAAAAGATGGACCATTATGAGGACACAAAGGCCCCAAATTCCTTTGTAATAGATATGTGTATTTTCAGTCTGGGATATTAAAGTGCTTGTAACTATTTTGCTCTTCCCTGCAATGGAAAGAGAAGTATTTGAAAGCTAGACCACAATTTTGAAGCATTATGTCTATGATAAATTTGGTAGACTTCACTACAGGCTTCTTCAGGTTATATGGTCTTTTGATCACGACAAGCCACTGCTTATATCTCTTCCTCAGCATTCCCAATAATCTGTTGGCAACTCCAACTCAGCAATAATCTTCAGTGATTCCTGATAATTCTGCTTCTCTGGTGCTACTGCAAAATATATCAATATACGCTTGCCACACCGAAATGAAAGGGGAGAGATTCTGCTTGGAAGGACAAGTGAGAAGAAGAAAATAGAAAATAAGAAAATAATTATCTGAGTTAATAAAAATAAAAGCTAACGAGAAAGTATTCATCGAGAAGGTAAATGAATGGGGGAGGAAAAACTAAAAAGAATCGTATGTAATTGAAAAATCATTGTCTTTAACAAAAAATGAAAAGGTCCAGATAATTGGTTTCCTCCAAGGTCAACGGAAGCTATTTTCTTAACAATCTTCTCTAAAAAGGAAAATTTGGAAACTGGAAAAAAAATAACACTGTCCCTTCAGCCTCAACAGAATTTGCCTATTCAGAGTCCAGCTTGGAATGAGTCCAAGTGATTTTATTCATCAACCTAGAATATTCTTGACTTTAGCCCTGCAGACTGCTGTGACTTGTTCCTCCAATGAAATTGAATACCTATCTGTGGATATGATAAGAGTAGAAAAATAACAATATTCTGTTATTATTACCATCATGTAATCCCTAAAGTGAGCTTTTCCATACGCTCAATCAAAGTCACTGTCCATTATTTTTCCAAGTATTACTTTTGGTATTTCATCTCTGTGAGGTCTTCAGAGAACCGAGGAGTATCCTGAGATTGACATATATAATAAGAATGGGGAAGGTGAAGAATAAGCCAGTTTATTGTTTTCAAAAGAATATATCTGAAACATAAACAGTCACGCTCTAACATATCTAGCAGAATAAAAAGTGTGATTTTAGTGAAAGTATATGCAATGTGTACATTTTCTCCTTCCCTCTTTCTCCATGTATTCAAAGAAAAATTGTGAATGAGATTTCCAATTTCAGGATTCCAAGATGGTAAATCCCCTGATACAGAAGGCCCGAAAACCTAAAGCTATTCAATCTTTTCAGGGTTTAGTTGAAGTCTGTTGTTCCCCATCCAGGACATTAAGCATCACTTAACTCATATACAACAGGGTATGTATATAATGTATATGATGATATTTCACTTCATGGTGATGGATGATCTCCCCCAGCAGCTTCATGCACATGTTAAACAGGAGTGGATAAAATACCGTATTTTCCGGCATATAAGACGACCCGCCGTATAAGATGACCCCCGACTTCGGTGCCGATTTCCATGCCTAGAAAGTCATCTTATATGCTGGAAACTTCCGTAATTTCCGGTGTATAAGACGACTTGGCATATAAGATGATCCTCGACACTGTGCTTTTGAAGCTGCACATCAGGAAGCAATTCAAGAAACAAACCCAAGCCAATGTTAGCAACTCTTATTATTAGGCACCTGCCAAGGCTCATACTTACCAGGCAATCTATTGCTTACCTCTGTTCTTCCTTACTTGCGCTTTGGTTGGTTTCACCTGCCTTGGTTCAACACACATCCAAACAATGACTGCAAAGGATGAACCATCATACCTTCTCATCTCCTGTTAGACAAGGATGCAGATTAGGATGAAGAGTTAAGCTATGCTACAGTTACAATAGCAAGGAGGTAGCACTTAAAAGGTAGCACCTTTTGTAATTTGGCAGGTTCCTTACCAAAGGAATCTGGATGCCTTAACCAAATGTTAATGCACTTCTTTAATAAATAGCCTTCTAAATACAACCACTATCCTCTTTTCATTTCATCTTTTAGAAGTGAAATGAATTGCCACATAATGCCAAAGTCTTTTACTATTATGCATCTGCTTCTGAGATATAATAAGAACTCTCCTTAATGCTTGATAAGATAGCAGAAATATTCAACTCTTTACAATGTACTATGCTATCTGGTCTTATTCTTCCTGGTTTCTATTGTCCATCTAGTAATCTCTCAGCTAGAAACCAACATATTTATTGCTTCTCATCACTGATATTCAATAAAGCTACTCCTCAATTATCACTGAATTCAAAATTATGTGTATATGCCTATAATGTGCCATAGGGAAAATGAATAAGGATGAATAGGTTAAATGCTATTAGTCTAAAACGGCTATACAGTAGTGTCAAAATGATTGTAGAAAGCGTCCATTATAGTTCCAAGATGAATGTTCCTGCAAATAATATGCATAGATAGAAATAATGTATCACAGCTTCAAAAAAAAGTTTTGTAATATGAAAAATAGCCAAAAGGGATGGGATCATAGTTCAAAAAATGTTTCAAGGTAACATTAGAAAAGAAGGAATTTAATTAACAAAATTGAATGTTCTGTGAATAAAAAATAAGAAGCTATGAAGGTACGAAGGTACGAAAAGAAAAATCTAGGCTAAATAGAAAAGAATGCAGTGTTCTAAATACAGAAGAATAATTAGAATACTGGAACATTCAAAAGTAACCACTATATAAATATCAACAATGCAAGCTCATTAGCTAGATGCCAATGGGAATTATGGAATAAATAGTCCCATAAAGTTCAAATGTTCTGGCCATTTGTGTTTGTTTCTACTTCTTTTTCATCTAAGAGACATCATAAGTAGTGGTAAGGAATGTTCAGCTTAGAGTAGGCAATCAAGAGAGGAAGTCTGAATGTCTCTTTAACCATTTATTCAACTTTTCCCATCAGTCCTCGTGATCCCTAACTCCTGTCCACAGCTCACTACTAGTCCACCGCCTATTTGGAATTGGGATGCACGAGCAATGGGCTGGTGGCCATTGTACAAATGGCAGGCTGGCACCCGTGCACACGTGCATGCAGCTCAACCCACTCGTGTGGCCCAGTTCCACTCTCCTCCCCCCACCCCACAGCCAGGCCGTCAAGCCACAAAATTTGCAGACTGCTGTTTTAGACTTTCTGCACACAATTATGAATTGAGATGTGCATCTTTAAGGCAATCTTCCCCAGCATTTATCTAAGACAGACACACACTTCCCAAGTTTATTAAGCTTACTTTGAGCCTGCTATTTCAGGCAGAATTTTATCAATCTTGGCTAACTTCACTGGTTCTGGAAAGTGAAGATGGCACAGAGCCCTACTAAACAAAATCTCTAATCATTTTCTTGGAATTTATGACCTATTTAGATTTTAAGAAGTGCTGTAATTAAAGAATGAATTTCTCTTGAGTGCCACCCTGACATTCTCCCTTATTAGCTGTTAAGGGCAACTTAAACCATAGCATCATATACAAATAACAGTGATAGTTTACTCCAGCTAGACTTAACGCTATGCCATTGGTGATAGTAATGAATAGATTTTCAAAAAATGTTTTAAAAGCAGCGGGTTTTTTGCCCTTGCAGCAGAAGAGAGATGCTCTTGCTGTTTCTATAAATATGTACAGATTATTTGCATCATTATTTACATATCTATGGATGAAATATGCTATAGTATGTAGGGACATGAAATATCCACCAATAGAAATCTCTTACAAGATGGCAAAATTTAAGAGGTAGTCAATTCTGTAAGGCAATATTTAGTCAATCCTTTGGCAGTACAATCATTTTCTAAATAATTTGGTTAACTTTTTGCTCTACTAGCAGGGGTGGAATTTAAATTTAGAAGGACAGAGAGATTTTAGCTTTTAAGTGATTTTATACTTGGGTGATTTTAATACCCAAATTTATAACCAGAAATTCTGATACCCTCAATAAGGAAATTTACTAAGTAGTGGCAATAGCCAACTCCCTAGTCCAGTGGTTCTCAACCTTTTGCTCACCACTGACCCCCTTTGAATATTTTTTGTGGCCATGGACCATGGCCATGGACCACCAAGACTTAACCCAAGATTTAAATAACATTTATTCAAGCCTTTGTAGAACCCCTGTGATGACATTGTGGGCCCCCATGGGTCCCTGGACCACAGGTTGAAAACCACTGCCCTTGTCTATCCCAAGTCTTGAACCTTAGATGCACACACTACATGGAAAGCAATTGTCTCACTGTGCTTCTGGGAAGGGAAATATCATTTTTATGGATTGTAGCCATATCACTTTTCCTACTTCTCCAAACTTGTTTCTCATTAGCAATCTGGTAGAAAAAGTTAATTCCACAGAAAAGCAGTAGATCTGCTTTTATATAGTTAGACCAGGCTGACGTCTGCATCCAGGGGTGAATCCACTCTTAATGTAGAGCAGTCCTGGGTATTTTATGGTCCCTGGGCCATATCCATTCCTTGGCTGTGTCTGTCCGGCCCATGGGATGTTAATCAGAAATTAGAAATCAAATGTAAATAAGTGTACATCATGCACAAAATACTAACTTTTAATTATCATTTATATTTTTATTGCCATTTTTATGGTTTTACTGCTTTTAACATTGTAAGCCACCCCCCTCCCCAAATTGCCTTGTGGTGAGATGAGCAGCAAATATATTTTAATCAATTTAAATTTTATTTCTTTAAAATAATTTTAATAAATGAATATATCAACTGCATTGGTTTTATTTTGAAAGAAAGTGCTATTCCCCCCCCCCAAATATACGTACCGGTATGTACCTCTGCACCTTCACAACCTTATTAGGTCAACCCTCCATAACACTCCGTTTCTCAATGCAGACTACAGGAACCATTTGTGCTTCAGTTTGAGATTCAGACAGCACAGACTCATCCCCAATAGCCTGTGCCTGTTTTCAACAGTGAAGGGACACAGGGCAGAAAACATCCTGCAGCCAAGAAGGCTCCACACAGATTTGTATTTCTCAGGTGACCCTGAGGACATGGGTAAACCATTCAACAACTCTCTTGTTGTTGTTGTTAGTTGTCTGACCCATCACGACCCAATGGACAATGTTCCTCCAGGTCTTCCTGTCCTCTACCTCCTTCTGGAGTCCATTTAAGCTCACGCCTACTGCTTCAGTGAGTCCATCCAGCCACCTCATTCTCTGTCGTCCCCTTCTTCTATTGCCCTCAATCTTTCCCAGCATTAGGCCCTTCTCCAGTGAGTCCTTCCTTCTCATTAGGTGGCCAAAGTATTTGAGTTTCAACTTCAGGATCTGGCCTTCTAAAGAGCAGTTGGGGTTGAGCTCTTCTAGTTTGAGCTGGTTTGAGTGCCTTGTAGTCCAAGGGACTCACAGTAGTCTTCTCCAGCACCATAGTTCAAAGGCCTCAATTCTTTGGTGCTCAGCCTTTCTTATGGTCCAACGTTCACCTCCATACATTGCAACGGGGAAAACCATGGCCTTGACTATACACACTTTTGTTGGCAGGGTGATGTCTCTGCTTTTTAGTATGCTGTCTAGATTTGCCATAGCTTTCCGCCCCAGGAGCAAGCATCTTTTAATTTCTTGGCTGCAGTCCCCATCTGCAATGATCTTGGAGCCCAGGAAAAACAACTCTCTAAAGGAATGCAAATGACCATCTGTCTGCAAGCAATATAAATCCTTCCACTCCCCACCCTCTAGTCAGAGCTGAAGAAGCTTCTTGGATGAGAAGCAAAACGTTTTCAAAAGAAACACAAGAAAGTCCAGTTGCCTCCTGAAAAAAAGTGCCTTTGGGAGTCCCAGTTTCTCATTAGATTAGTAGTAGTAGATTAGTCTATGGCGACAAATTACAAACTACAGCTTGTCAAGACAATCAGCTCAATTTAAAGCTGGCAGAAATAAGTTTTTAGTCAAGTTTTCTTGGCTTGCTTCTTCAAAGCCCAAAGGGCAGGAGTGGAGTAGTTCCAATGAGCTTCCAAGCTCAAGATGTCAATGGGAAGACAATGCTACCATCCCTTAGCAGTGCACAAGAGAAAGAAATTAGGTTTTAAAAAAGTTCATTCAAAAGTTTATCACTGGAAATGAAGTTAATGGTACTGGCTAAATTGATGAAATTAACTATCTTGATTAAAGAAAAGATTAAAGACTTTCCCTTGCTTTGTTTCTATGTGGACATCACACTTTTGGACTTTTTGCTAGAAACCAAAAGAAATGCTCCATTAATTTTAGGATTTAGATTTGACAAATGGAAATGTTTGTGATTATATATACACTGCATATTATTGAATTTTAGATCAAATAGATTATAACTGCATTTAAGAAAGTTTAGAAACATCCTTCTTTTATTTCTTTTTTTTCTTATTTTACGCCTTTTTTCTTTTCTTAATATTTTTTGTAGAAATTTAATAAGGCACATTAAAAAAAATTAACACTGAAAAGCTGGTTTGTTTCAAGCCCATTTTATCAATCAAAAAAATACAGGACAGGTTGGAAAGTGAGAAGAAAGACAATTGGGTCAAGGAAAGTTTATCTTTACAGATCTGAACTAGTTAACACACACACACACACACACACACACACACACACACACACACACACACACACACACCACTTCCAACTTCCCAAGCAGCAAGTCCCAGTAGGTCAACAATTTCAGCCTTTATCAGAAGCCAGCATTCACTACAAAGGTCAGTATCATTAAATAAAATACACAACCAATCACAAAAGGACAAGGTTGACCTAAGAGACAAAATTTTCTTTTTCAATGCCTGGTTGGACCTTTGCTTGCCTTCTTGTGCTCCCTGTTATGTCAATGTTTTGCACCAAACAACAATGTCAGCTAAAAGTACCACAACTGGGTAATAGATGAATAATTTTAAAAAGTAAAGTAAAGGACATAGTTAATATAGTATTTCTAATGCATAGAGGAAGGGAGCAGCAGCATTTTCTCATCAAGATGAATTCTAGTCAGTTTGAACTTTACACATAGTCTGAATATGAATATCATACATTAAGGCAAAGATAAGGAAAGAAAATCCCCCCTCCCATTTTTGGGACTAAATTACCCAAGGGTTTAATACTCCTTTACCTACCTTTTTCACTGGATAGTAGTAGTAGTAGTAGTAGTAGTAGTAGTAGTAGTAGAACTGAATAAATGACACCTATATTGGAGAGAGAGAAAAAAAGGGTCTTTTCTTGCCCAAGATTAAACTTGCCTGTTGCTTTTGAAGACCCTGGTTTTTCAAGAGAGAGTTTTGTCAGTTGAACTTCATTTACTCTCCCTTAAAACTTTTATGAGCCTATGTTTTCACAGGCTCAGATCTGTCAGATCTGTCAGAAAGCTGGGTAAACCACCACTTGCAAGTGGCCACACGAAAAGGGGGGGGGGGAGAATAAGCAGGAAATTGTGCTTGAATGATGCAAGAAGATATTTTTAAAAAGCATGATTGAGTCACTTCTGTGCTACACAAGTTCGACTGATTATGGGCCATCAAGTTGTTGTCCACTTTAAGCAGCCACATAGATGTTCTCTATGACAATCTGTCCCTAGTCTAGTGTTCAGGTCTTCCAATGGTATACTCATTGCCTCTTTAACTGAGACTATCCGCCTTGTTCCTGGTCATCCTCTTCTTTTCTTCCATCTTTCCCAGCATCAGATCCTTGTCTAGAGTTAGGTCTTTGCTTAATTATCCAAACCACACAAGTGATTTAACAATAAATCAGAGCAGATATCTCTATGTACATATGTTGTTAAATTCTTCACTCCTACATCCTTTACCTCTTTTATATTTAACATTTGGAACAATGGGGGCTTTCCTACTACATTTGTCTGAAGAGCACCAAAGCACTTCCAGGTTGAAAAGATTTGCCCAGGGAATGCCCAGTTGGGGGCTCATGTCCTCCTACCCAACAAAGTGCTACCCATCTATTTACTCACAGTCATTCCACTTTTGAACTGCTGCATGGACTGGAGAAAGTAACAGGAGCTCACCCCTATCCCGTAGCAGCAACCGGGTCTCAAACGCGAGCTTGCTGATCATCAGCCCAACGTTCTCAACTCTTCTCCTTCAATGGACTCCCAGAAGGTCCAGGAGTCATTTTTACTGCTGAACTGAATCCACAATTGGAGTAATACAAATTACCTTTCAGACCCAAGTATTCCATTAAACTGACTTAGTACCAGTCAGTCTCTCTCAATTCAATTATTTTTATAGTTGGGCGGGGGGAGATAAAGTTTGCGGGAAACCCTTATAGGTTGCCTTAAACTCCCAGAAGGATATAAACCAATGCAATAAAGTTTTTTTAAAAAAATTCTAAAACATCACCTACCATAACACCAGACTAGGCAACTACACTGAAAACATACAATACACTTACCAAGTTGTAGTCAGAAAATGCAGTGATGCAGAAGATTGGCCTCTGGTGGAAAATGATTCAAGACCAGCACTTATCACATATAGTACAGCAGAGAGAAGATTGGAGGGAGAAATTTGGAATTCAGGTTTTTTTTTTTTGGCAGCTGTGGACCAGTCTGCTTTATTTAGATCTCCTTTTGCTTTGTGCAAAGTAGCTACTTATCATGAAGCAGCATCTCCCCTCACCTTGTTTCACATGGGGAAGGCTTGATCTGTTCTGCTCCCATAATCAGGTGGACTGAAGCAAGCTTACCTGCACTTTCACTTAGATCAAAGCTCTGATGAAGTCACACACACTTCAAAAGTACACACACCCTGCCATTTAGGGTGGTTGCCCAATGAAACTATCCTTAAGAAATCTCCTAATCTGGAAGTGGAACATTTTAATCCATTTCTCCAGGCTAGATAGCCACATTTGATCTTTAAAAGCACATTGTTTTATTTTAGCAGTTTTCTTCCTAACACAAAAAGCATCTGAAAGTACCAAGAATACCACCAAAGAAAGCTTCTGAAGCAAAGGTCTAGCCCAGCTCTTCAAGGACTAAAGTAAACGATCCCCTCTCCCTTCTCCCACACTAATTATGACAAAGTTTAAAAGTTTATGATAGCAATTGAAAATCTTTATCACCCCCAGAACAGATGGCTGATAAGGCAGTTTTGGCTGACCTGTCCAATGAGGCACCTTATCTTCCAGAATTTTAATTGTCTTTCCAGAAACTCTGTAATTGGATATTGAATAACATTAGCATGTTTAATATCCAGTGAATTCGAAATGGCTTTTTTTTTTGCTAGTTTATATTCCCATACAAACTTTGTTATGACAAGTTGAGTTACAATTATGGCTGACATAATCAATGAAAACTGCCTGGGAGAATATATTTACTTTTCTATCTGGGACTCCAAGCATCCAGGGTTTTTCTTTCTCTCTCTCTCTCTTTCTTTCTCTTTCTTGTTTTCCAAGGAGAGGGCACACTATTAATTCTATAAATCACTTTTCAGGACTCATTTACCTGTCTTTAGCATTGACTTCAAAGTACTACACTTACATATTCATTCATTCATTCACCAAATTTATACATCACCCATCTCCCTGCATCAGTAACCCTGGGTGATTTATAATAAAAGAGACCACAAAAACCATACAAAAAGTCCAAGAGTCTCCACAAGGAGCCAGCCACCCCTATGGCAGGAATGGGACAACTTGTTGCAGCCAACTCAGCATGGCCTACTCATTGCGGAACAACTCGCCATGGCCACCTTGCTGCGGGATAACTCGCTGCAGGACAACTTAACAGTTCTATTTAATTATTTAAAATAAATAAAATATATTTTAATTTTTGCCATTCACATTTCATTCTGTCCCTCCTTTTGCATCCTTTAATGATTCTATTCCATCATTTCTTTGATAGTAGTGTAACTCTTGTCCCTCAGTGAGTTGTCCTGTGGCAAGATGACTGTGATGAGTTGGCTGTGGTGAGTTGGCTGTGGCAACTTGGCTGCGACGAATTGTCATAGACATTCCCCTCCCCCCATGGCTGCTTATCACTCTTGGATCCCCACGCTAGTTGGCTGAGCCAGAAAACCAAAAGAGTGGAGGCCAACCTTGCTTCCAGAGGTAGGAAGTTCCACAGGGTGGAGTCAATGGCAGCCAAAGCTCTCCTTCTAGATCAGCGGTTCTCAACCTGTGGGTCGCGACCCCATTTGGGGTTGAACAACCATTTCACAGGGGTCGCCAAACAACACAGTCCGCCATTTTTTTCCCCTTTTCCTTACTCCCTTTTATTCTATTGGCTTTTGAAAGCCAATAGAATAGACTGTCTTGAATAGAGTCTAATTCTATTGGCTTTCGAAAGCCAATAGGAATTTTCCAGGTTGTCTCTGCCCTG
This sequence comes from Crotalus tigris, assembly GCF_016545835.1. Lineage (NCBI taxonomy): Eukaryota > Metazoa > Chordata > Lepidosauria > Squamata > Viperidae > Crotalus > Crotalus tigris. Next base: position 683,943 of record NW_024097206.1, read on the forward strand.
CTGAGCCCGCCAAAAGTCCCATTCTGCAAATGGTGCTGCAAGTTGTCTGCAGCGAAGGCGAGCTGTCTGGAAGTTTCCACCCCTCCCTGCTGAGCAACTACTAAAAATGTAAGTAAAAGAGGGCCACGGGTGGGAGGTGAGAGGCCGGCGGGCACAGGGAGGGTGCCTTACCTCCCTTGGGCTGGGCCAGCTGGTGGCCCAGGCAGTGGTCGCTCTGCGCCGTCGCTGCCCCTTGCCAGCTATGCCTCGGCGGGCACAGGGGGCACCACGCATGCGCGGTGCTCCTGGGCAGGGAAAGTCCTCGACTTACGACCGGTTGGGTAGTCCTCGACTTACGACCAGTTGGGTAGTCCTCAACTTACGACCGGTTGGGTAGTCCTCGACTTACGACTGGTTGGGGGTTGCGGCATTAAAAAGGTTGAGAACCACTGTTCTAGATCCCACCAATCAAAATTCTTTAGTCAAAGGGCTCCACACCATGCCCTTCCTGCCAGACCAGGTGGGGTGGATCAATGTAATAGGGAGAAGACAGTTTATCTCTCAGTAAATAACCAAAGTACCTGTAATTCTAATAAGCAGATCACCTATCAAAAGGAGGAAACATCCCAAAATACATTTATCCTTCCCATGTTAAAATCTTTAGATATCAACGAAATGTAAAAAATATACTGATGATTAAGATTTAGATAGTGATGTTGAGCATTTAAAGTAGGGTTTTTTTTAATCGATCATACTTACTAAATTAGTTTGGACTCCTACCTTATGTAATATTAAAAAAATAACAGCTACTGGTTGCTAGAAAATGAAATTATTTTGGTGCAATTTAAATTATTTTTGGATTTTCAGATTTATGATTTATATTGATTATTTTTAAATATTGGATAATATAACATTGTTTTGAATATTAAGGTATTATGTTAAAGATGAACAAAAGTGTATTAATGGTTCATTAATGCTCCATTTTTGGAATGATAAAGTTCAGAATAGTACTAGCTCTAAGTATTTCCGTCATGCTACTGTTTTGATTCCGCTTGTTTAATCACCGCAAAATTTCATAATTGCTTATATTTCCACACACATATATATGTGTGTACATATGTATATAGACACACATACTATATGTGTATAATAAATATATACATATTATAATATGCATCATCCTTGCAAAAATTGCATAACTGATCCTTTAAAATAAATATCCAATGCTTTAAATAGCAACTGAAACAGAAATTGGGAAGATTAAGAAAGATCACTTTCCTCATTTCATCTACAAGTTATATTAACTTTTTTTAAAAAAATGCAATAAACCTGGTAAAAATTATCATTGACAAGAAATAATAATACATGCAAATATTATTTATGTCTGGTGAACCTCTTCCAACAAAGCTTTCAAAAGAAAGACGACACAAAATAAATATATAATCTAGTTTGATCAGAGGAGTAAACTGAGGCAAAATATGATCCCCTTGAGGGATGAGACATCTGGATTTCCCAACTGTGAAAAATTGGAGGACAAAGTCATCTGATGGAAGGAGAACCTAAATTAAATGGGCCTGGTCAGCTGAGTGAATCGTGGTTGTGGTAGGATTACATATATGTGCCCTTTATAAGCAACCCTTCTGTAAAATTGATCAAGTATTTTAGAGCTAGGGCTAACATCTGTGAGGATGTTTCCAAGACAAACATAATTTAATGTATTTTTTATTTTTATGTGCCATCATGTCATTGTAAGTTCTTAGTGACGGCATTTCTCCATGACAATGTGTCCTTAACTTGGTCCATCAGGTGCACACATTATCACTTTAATTGAAGCCCCTCCCCCCTGCTGTTTTTCCTCATTTTCTCTTTCCGTCCGTGGATCTTTATACAATGTGTCCAAAATAGGATAATTTGAGCTTGGTGATTTGTGCCTTGAGTTCATTTAGTATATATCTTCTTAATTGTAATGTGGCACAGGCAGAACGTAGCGGAAAATAACATTCTGTTTAATACCTTATTATTTCATATTACACAACAATAGGAATAACACTATATTTTTCTTATTTTTAAAACGTAACGTATTTTGAAATGAAACATTTTATTGTTCACAAACCTAGTCTGGGGAAACGAAATTCTTCAAAAACTCTATGTTCTTTAAAAAAATCATTTTTAAATTTTATGAATACAGCTTTGCTTCTCAAAATGGAGATAAAACATATTAGTAAAAAAAAAAAACACAAAAGCAAACATGATTTCATTTATTTTCATGAAACCAGGATGGGTTTTTTTTTAATAGGCCATGGTCAAAGTTAAGCAAATATACTGTTTCCTTCTGCCTTATTTTCTCATGTCTTCTGAATCATCCAGATCTTTTTCTTGATGTTCTCGTTCCCACCTCATTTCTTTAAGCTCTTGCCGGTACTTCCGTTCAATGAACCGTTTTTGATGGGCCATCTGAGGAAAATTATCTGAGACAAGAAGAAATATTTCATATAAATAAAAGCCAGCCAATGACATGATCTTGCCACCATCAAATATAACATTCAGCTGTTATTATTGTATTACTTTGTCAGGATAAAGAGCACTTGTTGCACATACTGGTTTGGTTGTAATCCCCTATTTACTTTGAAGTAGCCTACTGATTTATGTGCATAGGATTTATGTGAGTAAGATTTACCACATTTGTTGGCAATCAGGGAATGATTTAAATGGAATAAGATTAGTCCCAGTGCTACAATAAATATTGGGATCTGGTTGAGATGCCACCACAAAGCTATGGAGTATTTAACTGTATTTTCTATTTTATAAAAGTTTCCACAGAGATCCATTTGAGTTGATGACTGCTTAGAGATCACATTAGGAGTGTAAGAAGATGAGTGATCCTCATGTTCGATAAAATACTTGTTCAGCAAGCTTCTATCATAAAACATGTCAGCAGGAGGGCTGGAAAGATCCTTATTATGATGATAAAATTCTACCATAAAACACAGATTATTAATAGATTATGCTGAGAAGTCCTGAAAAATCCTATTATTCTTCATCAAAGATGAGAAGAGGACCATCTGGAGCTAATCAAGACAATATTCCTCCATTACTACTATTACAAATCGTGTGTGAGAAACAGAGACAGAGAAGCCATTAGCCCCTCAAAGACCAAAGCACCCAATCTAGAAGCCAAAATCAGTTAATACAACTCAGCAAAAGTGGTGCACAATAAGGAATATAAACATATCAACAATGATGATGCCAGATGGAAGGTCACTGTGGAAAGTATTGCCCGGGTTGAATTTTGTGCCAGAGAACAAATTGCTATGTGTGATAGATGAGCTAATGCTGATGCTGAACAGCTGGTGTCCTTGGGAACAAGAGACTTGACACAGTACCACCTGGGAAATGCAGCTGAAGCAAAAGGTGAAGGAAGAGCTACAGAAAGCAGAGCTTTGACGTATTTTTTTTTTTTTTAACTCAAGAGTATCTTATTAAGTAAATCACTTCTCTGAAACAATGTGAAATTTTGCAGGTGAGAAAAACCATGATGACTGAGGGACAGATATCTCCCAGTGGGGAAGTGTCAGAAGTCTTTCTTCAGAGGGTTTTTAACAGCTCAGGTTTCATCCCAATGAACAGATGCATTTCTGTAAAACCTGTGCAAAGAGAAGGCATTTTGGCCAATTGGTTTACAATGGAAGACAAAGCTTGGAGAGATCTCATCTTCTGAATTTTCTCTAGAATCACCTTGAAACCTTGATCAGTCTTCAATATTTCTGCATTGTTTAATATGATTCAGACAAACACATCCAGGTTAAGAATGTTTGACATCACATCAGTAGAGACTTACCTCGCCAGCTAACATGAACACTTGTTTTTCATGAGAATCCCTGATATGGCTTTGAAAATATATGACCTAAATTAAAGTCAAGAAGTATGCAATCTTTTTTGGCTGGGCCCTGCCTTTGGCCTTTAATGGAGCCTGATCAAATTAGGAGATGATGTGATTTCATGCACATTTATTTTTAGTTAGTATTACTACCCTTTGATATAAATCAGCCCTTGGAGGTAGGCCAGGTCAAGTAACTGGCACTGCAAGGATTCCAGGAATGCCACTATATTGTTGTAAGGTGTAATTACAGAATCTTGAAAGCTTGTCAATTTCTCTCTGGCCCAACATATAGAATAGTAAAGAAAAGCAAGCCAGTTGAATTTCTTTCATTTGCTTCAGTCTCTGGACTGTGTAATCTCTTCTCCAGGTCCTTCCTAAATGGCTTGTTGCTTCCTTCTCCAAAGTCAGCTCTAAATTCCTTTACATTGAAAAATGTCCAGTGTTAGGAATAGCTGTTTAAGGGAGCTCCAGGATCGGCCTACAATAAGGGTCCTCAACCCCTGGTGGTCCACAGCCTGTTGGGAACTAGGCCATGCAAGTGGTGAGCGAGAGTGAGCAAAGCTTCATCTGCACATGCGCGGATGTAGGTTGCGCATGCGAAACCATTCCCTAACGCTGTTGGGGACCAGGCCATGTTAGTGGTGGGCGAGAGCGAGCAAAGCTTCATCTGCGCATTCCCTCACACTGCCGGTCCGTGGGATACAATTTTTCTTCCGAACCGGTCCCTGGAGCCAGAAAGGTTGGGGAACCCTAGCCTACAAGATTAGAGGCAAATCTGGCTCAGAAACTTTGGATTCTATACCCATGTTATAGGTCAGTATTTTTCAATCTTGGGTCATTTTGACCTAGCATGCTGGCTAGGGAATTCTGGGAGTTAAAGTCAATACATCTTAAAATAGCCAAAGATGAGAAACACTGCTATAAGGAAAGAACTGTAGCATGATTTAAAGGTTCCATCCCAGGTCTCCATATCTTCCACATTCATACCAGAAAGCAAATAATTAACAGAGAACAAATGTAAAAAAAATGAAAATCTCTCAGAAGCACATATTTAATGAAAGAAAAGCTAAGCATTTAAAATATGGGCCAAAGATTACAAGTTGGCTGATGGAAGTGGACAAGCTCAGCTTTGATAGATAAAGCTCTGCTTCAATAAATAAAGCTCTGCAACTTCTGTCAGAGGTTTCAATAAGATGGAGAGTTATACAGGATTGTAATACAAAGATTTAGGTTCCCATTTGGTAGTAGCTTGTGAGTTTTGCCATCAGTCTTACAAGGTGAGCACACTGCCCCCATCTAACAAAATAGCGGCTTTATTTTAATCACTATACCTAGATCATCAATGTCAAAGGAATACTTGCAGGCCTGAATTTAAGCATGGGCTTAAGTGCTTTGCTGGAGCCAGGCCAGAGAGCTCTTGTACTTTACTTGACTGAGTCCCTGACTATTGGATCTGAAATATGAATGCTTCCAAGGGATTATGATGATAAGGGGAGAAAGCTAGACATAAAAGTTGTGCAGAATAGCAAGCAAGCAAATATATATATTTTTCCTATCTCAGCTTTCACCAAAATACAAGTCAACTTCAAATGGCTCATCTCCTGCAAGTGACATTTCTCAACAGGGAGAAAGGATTCTATTAAAAACCTTTGGTTCTTTCTCACAATGCCCTCATTCTATATGTATGCACAGTATGTACCGTATGTAGCCTAACCCTTTGTCAAAATCAATGGCTCCCTCAGGCTGAAGCCAACAACTAGCCCATCTTCCAAAGTAATCCTCTGCAGATGTTTGCTCGTCTTTTTCAAGGGGGTTTCCATGATAGTTGCCTGGGGCAGTGTTGTACAGGATCCAAGTTGTTGCTCAACTCCATGATAAACTATTACAAAAGCTGGGCAAACTTTAATAGGCTGTGAAAATGACCCTGGGGGACAGAAGGGAAGCTGCAGCTTTTAAGGACAACGATCAGACAAGAGATGTCTCAGCCCACAGAAGCGGGGGTGGGGGTGAGGGGGTGGGTAGAAAGTTCTCCCTGAGTCTCAGGAGGGACTCTCCCTTGTTCTCTGGAAAGCAAAAACAAGGGAGGAGAGAAGAACTTTCAGAGTTACAAGGTTCTTTTTCTGTCATCTTAAAATAAAGGAAGTACTCATGATTTTGATTTTTGGTTTGGACTATCTTAAAGGGCTGGCACAAGCTGCGTGGGTGGCAATCAAATCCCGACCTGTACGAAAACAGGAGTCTGTACAGGAATTCCTTGATTTACAACAGTTTGTTTAGTGACCCGTTCAAAGTTACAATGGCAGTGAAAAAAATGACTTTTGACTGTTTTTCACACAACCATTGCAACATCCCCATGGTCATGTGATCAAAATTGAGATGCTTGGCTGACTTATGACTGTTTTTCACACAACCATTGCAACATCCCCATGGTCATGTGATCAAAATTGAGATGCTTGGCTGACTTATGACTGTTTGTCACACAACCATTGCAACATCCCCATGGTCATGTGATCAAAATTGAGATGCTTGGCTGACTTATGACTGTTTGTCACACAACCATTGCAACATCCCCATGGTCATGTGATCAAAATTGAGATGCTTGGCTGACTTATGACTGTTTGTCACACAACCATTGCAACATCCCCATGGTCATGTGATCAAAATTGAGATGCTTGGCAACTGACTCATATTTATGATGGTTGCAGGGTCACGTGATCACCTCTGGCGACCTTCTGATAAGCAAAGTCAATGGGGAAGCCTGGTTCACTTAACAACAACAACAATTGCTAACTTAACAACTGCAGTGGTTCACTTAAAAACTGTGGCAAAAAAGGCTGTAGAATGGGACAAAACTTGCTTAACAACTGTCTCACTTAGCAACAGAAACTTTGGGCTCAATTGTGGCTGTAAGTCGAGGACTAACTGAGGTCAACACCTACTGGCAGACCCATGCCTAAAAACCAACATGAAGTTCAGCATCACTTGTGACTTCAGAGATAGTAGAACGTAAAACAGTTTGTTCCACTAGTCAATAAGTTGTGTTACTAACAGGAACGATAATTGTAAACAATGCTGGAGCAACATATTCATTTGTTCACTTTAACCTGTATTTCTCCTCTGTTGCACACACTGCCTACAACTCCTCCCCAGAACAACTCTGTAGTAATTTCCAAGAAACCCTCTTACATTTTTCCAGTGCATCCATTGCTGCACACATCTCCGCTTGCTGAATGCTGCAAAAATAAATAAATAAATTATGACAAATGTAATTCAGAAGCAAGTTACAGCTTCCCAGAACTGCTGTGCAGTAACTAATTTTTCAAATAATTACTGGCAGTTGTTACCATAAAAACTCTTCCAGTCCCCCACCCCCACTACATACATATACATTACTGCTTTGCGGAGAGTTATTTTAAAAACAAAGATCCATGCTGTTAAACATCACCCTTCAAAATTCTTTGGCAATTTGTTTTATCAGAGCAATGAAAAGTCATTTTTTAAAAACAACAACAACAACACTTTGTCTATTTTGAAAATGAGCATGGCTGCAGACATCTTCCTTATTCATTTTTGGTTGACATATCCAGCAGCAAAAGTCGATGACAAGTGAAAAATCTTTTAAATGTTATTTATTCTGCAGATAGCCCTTGGCATTTACCGTGCAGAGAACTTTAAGATGTTTTTTCCATTCATCTTACTGAAATTATTTTTCTATAAAATGGACAATCAGGCTGGAAGATACCAATCGGTTTATAGGTTAGGCTGAACTATCATTGAGTCTAGATCTAGCTGGGCCTTGACATCAAGCTGGAGAAGGCAACTCTAAGCTAAAACTAAACCACAACTGTGTTCACACTTCCAGCTTATCAATTTGCTGCATTCTTTGAAAAGAACTTGTGGATATTGGAGTATTTTTCTAAACATTAAAGCATTAAACAGGGTGACTCTTCTCCAGTTTTCCATATATTACTCCCTTACTGGACACTGTGTCCTACCTCTCCCCAATGAAAATTCTTTCTCTCCTTAACAATTATTCTTTTTAATATGCCCCCAAACACAATTTCAACACATTAAAAAAATGGAGTTTAGGACTTTTAAAAAAATGTTTGACAGTACTGACTGGCACATTATCTCTTGACCTTCTGGCACTAAGCAAAGTCCCCAGAAAGAATATTTGATGACTGCAAAGGTTCTCTAAGGAACAACATGAATTGAAACTCAGTATTGTGTCAAGTTGTTGCTTTATGCCACTAACAGGCACACTTCCCCACTCTCACCTTGAATGCCTGACAATGAGAATCAGTGTGCTTGTGCCTCTTAGACTGTCTTGATCCCAGGTTAAGATGCACAAAAGGAGAATTCTAAAATTCACTTTTTTAGAAGTCCTATCTAATACGTCAGTGAACCTCATATAGCAATCTTTACCCATTTTCATTAGAGAGAGAGAGTCAGACAGATAGGCAGTCAGAGATATAGAATATCTAAGTATTTAAACATTTTACGTACCTTGGTCCCTTCCCACATCCTATTCTCTCGCCTTTGAAATAAACAGCCACGGTGTATGTCCTTGCATGAGAAGGCCCAACTGTTTGCAGTGTTCTAAGCCACAGAGACAGATAGCCAAAAAAACAAACAAACAAACAGGACTGAAAACATTCTCTCTACGACATCTGAACAGAAATGCAACTATTTTAACAAAGGTCACGGCATAGGGATAGAACCTTGACAGATTATTTTATGAGGCAATGGCATCATTTAATTAGGGAATATTTATGTATGCTTGATACAGAATCTTCTCTCTGTCAATCAATAATCGCTCCTCTTTCTGATATAACCTTCCACCCTATATACATAGTTACACTGTTAACATCAACTGCATCATATTTCCCGATTTCATGCTTCAATTTTATAGTCATTTACCTTCCTCTTCACCACAGCCTTACTTCTTATTTGAAGAGGATGGAATATGCCCTTAATATTTTACCCTTGACCCAAAAATATAATCTTAAAACGATGAAACATCTTGACATTTTCTGCAGCCTTTTCCCCATACATATGCTAAACTGGTACTACCTGTTCTAACAGCAACCGTTTTGCTAAGCAACAAGAGAAAAAAAAGTCTGTTCCTATCATATCTGAACACAGCATGACTAGGAAATTACTTAGAAAGCAGGTAGGAATATTCACCAATGTCTTCTATAACTTTGGGCAATGCCTGCTGCACCTGCAGAAAGTCACTGGATGAGCTTAAAAAGCAACAGAATGTCCAATGCGATCATAGTGGAGAAAGTGAGAACAAAGTTTGGGAAAACTGAATGTACCTGAGACTATCAATGTCTATTGTATTTACAGCCATCACACTGCCTACTTGCACAAACCTTCGTGACTATATTTCCAACGGTTTAAACTGAATTTGAGATCCAAAATGTAACAGTACACTTTGCTTTTATCAGAGCAAATAATTCCTTCTTTGAACAAAGGGCGTGATAACCGAATTCCAATCATATGGGAATTTTTTTTTTAAAAAAGGAAGGAATCACAAAGTGACAATGTAGATATACAAGTCAATCTCCTTACTTATAAAGAGGAATATCTGGCTCCTTCCCTTCTGTTCTGAGAGTTAAACAGCATTGCTGGAGTTGGGACTTTGGATCATTCCAATCCTGATTTAAGATGAATTCCTAAAATGGCCAAAAAAAGAGAGGAAGGAATAACAACTCTTCACAGGAAATAATGGACTGGAAGTAGGAAAATACTTTAGGATTTTTAAAAAAGTCTTTTCAAATGTTATTTTTTCTTAGTATACGTAGGTTGCATTTGTGCGTGTTTAAATAACGCAACATTTGATTTAGTGTGATTGATAAATTGATACCAGGTCATGTTTAATGCAAGACAAAGTTAACTAAGACTAACGCAACTGCAGTTGATGCTAGCGCATGCACAGTTACCATTATGGGTGCAGATGTTGAAGTTCTAGATTAGGAGTCTTCAAACCTGGTTCTTTTGACTTGTGGACTTCAACTCCCAGAATTCCTCAGCCAGCGTCCACAAGTCATAAAAGAACCAAGTTTGAAGACCCCTGCTCTAGATGTTTTAGTTTGTACAAAATGGAGAAAAGGAAGGTTTTGTTTAAAGGCAGCTCAAAAAGAAGAGGCTCATTTTGAAGAAGTACAGCAGAATACAGGAGACAACAATTACTCTTTTGATATCAGTTTATCCACTTTTAATGTTGTTCAGCATTTCATTAATAAAATATAAAAAAAAATACGTGTAAAAACTTTGCCTCTTTCCATTGAGCTGGAAGCAATTACCCTATTTTTCATAGAAATGTCACTTTAAGTAGTGCAAATTCCAATCATGTGATCTCTTCATGAGATTCATTAACTGCACTAATCAAGACCTATCTGTATCTAGGCCACGAATGTGAGAGAACAGAGATTTAAAACCTGTATTATCAGTCAGGACACCGAGGGCAAAAATCTAGGATTAACTGGGACTCTGCAGCAAAGCCACCTTTTTAGCTGTGTAACACATACTATCGCTCTGAGACTTACTTTCAATCGCGGGAAAAAGCATACGTTCATGAAGGTGTGGACATATTCAAGGTCTTTATCTATGTACAGAGCTGCGATAAAGGCTGAGAAAGAAGGAACAACCAAACATTAATGAATATTATTTTCTTTCAAATTCACATTAATATTTCTAGAGAATCTTTTGCAAATATTCTAAGTCAATGGTGATCTGCAATGGTATATATTAAGACATAAAAAAAAAGGTGGGCGAGAGGTGTTTTTTTGGGAAGAAGGAAAGACTATGAGGAGGAAAATGGTAGCAGGATTATTAATGTCCACACCATCCACAAAAGATATATGAAAGACATGAGTAAAAATAGGTAAAAATAAAATGAAAAGCCAGAGCAGATAATTGGTTTACTAATTTGTTTTTTTCTGATATAAACAGCAGGGAACAGTCTTTCACTTCAAGCAATTCACACACATCAAAGATTTGTGGAGGGAGCTGTAGGAAAGCTTGTGCTTTTAGCACTTGCCATAACTACACAGGAAAGTGTGTTTCTGCCCTAAAGACAGGTACAAGGATTGACAGGTACAAGGGCTATACTCACAATTGGATTATTATTATTATTTTTTGATTCTGTTAGAACAGCATAAGCCACAATGCTACAATCTCCATCTAAGGTTGGCTGGGAGAAACACAGGGGATGGAAATGTGCATAAAGTCCTCAGTCTAAATCAATGTTTTTCAAATTTGACAAATCTGAACTATGGTAGTAGACATCCAAACTTCTTAAAGTTGCCATGTTTGAAAAAATACTTATCTAAATTACAAACTGATCGAATTATTTTCAGTCAGTATTTTAGTCCATGTATTTTAATGGAGATGACTCTTCAACCTAGTGTCCTTGGTATAGTTTGGGACTACAACTAATTGATTATTTTGGGGAATTATAGTCCAAGTGCTTTTAAGACGGCACTACATTGGGAAAACCAGGTTAAGCTGTTGTGTTATTGGTCCACTATGAATATTTTCCTTTCTGAGCAAGGAGTGGGAATTCAAGCTCTTAAAATGTGAGTTCAGACTCTACTGTTTAATAGACTTCGTTCCTGGAAAACAAAATAGCAAACAAACATCCCGCTAAACCTAGCAATATTTCAGTATCGGATTATGTTTTTTTCTTGCAGCTCCTGCTGTTTTACACTTACACTTTTTTTTTCTTGCAGCTCCTGCTGTTTTATACTTACTATACTTATATTTTATTCTCCCAAATTGGCCTTCCCCATCCATGTACTCTCTGAGGGTGTTTTGGCTTAATTTTCAATCAGGTTGCTATCCTGACATATCAGATCAAATATCAGGTCAAGAAAGTTATTTCTAATCCCATTAATAGATTCGTCCACTTTTGTTCTCGATACACTAATAGGCAATACCTTCCTATTCTTCTCACAACTGTCTCTTGTCTCTTAACATGCTATCTGCCAAGTTTCCACTAACGAAAGTTTCACCTTCCAGCCTAGTTCTGTTTCAGAAAAGAGTTTGAGGCAGTTGGGTTAATTCAAGGTCACTGAGTAAAGAAACTGAATCAATGAAAAATGCCAAGATCTACACAAATTAATTAAGAAGCAATTCTGAAAAACTAGACAAAGAGACAGCTCTTCAAATATCCCATTGTTTAGCCAGGAGACTATAAGTTTTTAGAAATAAATCACAGCAAAGCACACACTCTCAGAACCTTGGCCATAAATTATGATTGTTTGTGAACTACTTCCATTTACTAAAAGGATCTGGCAAGAGACACTGGGCCCAATCAACTCACAAAATATATTAAAATGCTCTGGATAAAGATTACCTTTTGGGCCTGATATTTATTACCACTTGCACGGGAAGAACAACTTTTAAAAAAACCAAACTTAAAATTAAGAAAAAGGCGATGTTCCACTTGCAATGTGGGTTTTCATCGGAGTGCCTTTGGAAGCAATACTACTTATAAAATTATAAATTGATTATATTTCAAATAAAAGTAGGGAGTCAATTTTTCGTTTTGTTCCTTTAGTTGGGGGTATCTAAGAGCAGGCATTGTAACAGTGAAAAGCAATTCATTTTCTAATGTAAATTATATAGACATAGTACTACACATTTTAGATCCTCAGGATGGCAGTTAGTGGTAACACATCTATATTATAAGCAAACTTTCTTTAAGCCACCACCTTAGAGGTTCTTTGATCTGGTTTTTGCCTTTAACTGTTTCTGAACCACCTGTACCAGTAAACAAGTTTTGAAACTTTATTTAGCTTTCAAACCACTAGAAAAGGAAAATGAATTAGCAGCAGTAGCACTTACATTCCAAAAGATCAGCTAATGTTTTTGTTCGCAGTGCCACAGGCCGTTTGGTCTTATCGTTAGTAATGGCAAACTCCTGCATGCCCAGTTCTTCTGCCACTTTGGCTTGCGTTCTGTTGTTGACCAAAGAGCTTCGCAGCAACTGCCAAGACAAGAGACTCCACTCAGGTAAATGTGCATGGAACTCTGAGCAGCCATACCCAACTTTTAGCCTAGATCAGAGGTGGGGAACCATGGCTCTTTTATGACTTGTGGACTTCAACTCTCAGAATTCCTGAGCCGGCATGAATTCCTGGCTCAGGAATGATGGGAATTGAAGTCCACAAGTCATAAAAGAGCCATAGTTTCCCTCCCCTGGCCCAGATATATAACATGTTGCTAGCCTTTGCTTGACTAAACAAAAACAAAGAAATGCTATTGTTTATCTGGTATAAACACCTCCTGTTTTCTTCTAGCAATTTTAAAAGAAGGCACATATAGAAATGAGGTGTACACTCTTATCTCATTCCCTCTTTCCCTCTTTCCTCAACCTCATGTTAATACGAAAGGACTGCCACATTCATCTCAGCGCATACTTTCAATCAACCTGTAAGGGGCAGAAGAAAAAGGGCAGGATTCAGGTACTCCCAAAATATACAGGTGTCCCCTTTCCTGGCCTGAGAAAAGCAGAATGATATGTGCTGATTGTGCAATATTTTTATTTATCATAAATGTCAAGCATTCTATCCGCATTGTATATGTTCTCTTTTTATTAAGAAAGGCAAAACCTAAAAAAAAAAAATTACCCTGCCACACAATCTAATGTTATTTGTCTTGGTACCCAGTCAACAGAGATTCCTCCCAACTCTTTTTAGATTAGCCACAGTTTAGACCAGTAGTAGGCAATTCTTTCCAAAGAAAAAGTCACGTTTTAATGTTGAGATAATATCATAGTTACCCAGAGAATCAGGGAAGCTTGCCCATCTGCAAAAGAGATGACCCAGTAAGTAATACCAACTGATTAAAAGAAAGATTGGTGAGGTTGATCCTTCCCATCCTCTCTAGCTGTCCTCCTCAAACAGACACTTTGAAGCCCTAGATCAGTGATGGTGAACCTTTTAGAGACCGAGTGCCCAAACTGCAACCCAAAACCCACTTATGTAGAGTCGGGTGCCAGGTGGGCATGGCTCATTGGGTAGGTGTGGCCCATTGGGTGGGTGTGGCTGTGGTGCTAACAGCAGACTGGGTGGGACTAAAAAATTTAATCAATCAATTCCAACTTTGCGAGATCTTTTTTTTCCCCACAAAAAATTGAAATTGATTGATTGAACCTTTTTTTTTTTTTTTGCACACGACAGCAGAGACCTAAAGTGAAAAGGTTTTATAAAACCCAGCTGGGGCGACAGCACGTGTGCCCACAGAGAGGGCTCTGCATGCCACCTGTGGCACACATGCCATAGGTTCACCACCACTGTCCTAGATTATCTTTTCTGGACAGGTGATGGACACATCTGCACGTAAAGCTATGGACTACAACCATTCACATTCCTTTAAAAGAAATCTAAGGAAGTCTATCATCCTTGTGTAGAATTGAAGGAGATTCTTGACAATGCCGTTTAATTTGTAATTCTGACCAAAATTAAAACAATGTTTATTTTTAAAATCGTTTGAATGGAGGCTTGAAAACAAGAAATTTTCTGCTGTTATGTTGGTACCTGAAGGCACTATGTTAGGCACATCATATTTATTTTTTCATCTGTATCCCAAATTATGCCTCGCTGTAACTCAAGGTAATGGAACCAGCCCAGCTGCATGAAATGCAATTTAAAAGTGAATTGTTGTGATTGTGGTTATCATGAAGCACTTCACTGAGTCTGAACAACAGTGGCCAAATTGTGGTTAATCAAAGCTAAACTTTTTTTATTTCTCCTCACAGGCATGGGAGAAAGAAGCACAAGTGAGGACTATCTAGCTTCATTTTGTAACTGCTTAGCCACAGTTTAATATCACACTGAAAGTAATCCATAGTGTGCCCTGCTACTTGCATTCGAAACAAAGAGAGCTACTTAGTGACTTGCTAATTATGAAAGTATCTAAGAATACTGTTCCCAGCTGTTAAAGTGAAGTTGCAAAAATTCGCAAGCTGAAGTTTTATTTCCATATTTGATTTTGTAAGTGTTATTATGGCTTTGGCTAATTGAGCAGAAATAGTTTAAAAACATATAATCCTCTTATACTGGATAAATGAGATGGTCCCCAATGTGTCCACTGTAAGAAGATAGCAGGGTTTTTTTTGGGGGGGGGACGGGAGTGTGTTTAAAGAAATGCAGCCATCTATGAGACTCAAGAACTAGTTGACAGGAAAAAAAAGCAAGTGCGCTAATTAGCAGCAATAACTTTCCAAAAGAATAAGCACATAATATTCTTGGGATTATTTCTGCTGTAAATCAAAGGAAAAATGTTGAAATTTGCATAGGATATGAAGAGTGGATGATTAGCTAAGAAGGTGAAATTTCTGCAGAAGACTAAAAGATATGGGTGGTATTTGAAAAAGAACATAGTAATACTGTGACATGGAAAATAATGTGTACATGACACAGAAAAGCAAGCATTGGAAAAACGGTTTCCAATTGATTCAATGAAAAACACAATTTGGAAGCGTCACCCTGTCAGTAAGGAAGGAACATATAACGTATTCACAAATCGGATGGAACTATAACACCAATCATAGTGAATAAAAGATCTTGGATGCAAATGAACTCAGGGGAATCAAAACAGAAAGGGAAGAGGGAGAGATGTTTCCACTTTCAAACTAAAAAGGTGGTGCTAAAATTTAAATTGTCTAGAGGTTCACAGATCATAACAACACTGAGAAGCATCTGCTTTTTTATCTTTTTAAAGGATAGTGATAGTGAAGGAGGATGGCTGATGAAGGGCTATTAAGTTTTTAGGGGCAGGGGGTTAGACTAGAAGACCTCCAAGGTTCCTTCCAACTCTGTTATTCTGTATCTATTTACACTCTATCATCAAATTCTTAAAAATGATTCATTGTCTCTTTTAATGAAGAAAAAAAAACCCTAAAAGTTGCACTTTCTAAGTAATGCAAAGACAGTAAATTGTATCTTAGCATCTCAAGTCAAGGCTAGGCATGGTTTGAGATTAGGAGTAGTCCTTACTTAACAATGGAATTGAATGAGTTCGACTTATGAGTGGTGTTTAAGTTCTGGCTGTTGCAGAATCCCCTCAGGCCTGTGAGTGTGATACCTGGGCCTGCATTTCCAATTGTTGTAATGTCTTCGGTCATGTGATCAAAATTTGCAAACTTTCCTGCCAGCTTCCCACAGCAAAGTCAAAGGGGAACCCTGCAGGCCTCGCAAGCCATGGTTATGTGAGGTTGTCATGATAGTGCATAATTTTCTTAACAATGTTACCAGAAATGTAGCACTATTGTCATTAGTTGGCACGGTCACATAATGTTGTGCTTTATGACAGTGCTGCTTAGCAATGAAGTTTTCAATCCCAAATTACCATTGGTAAGCAAGAATATTGGTAATCTCATGATTTTTGCCATTAGCACTGCTGAGGCCAATAAAAGAAGAAGTCTAAGTACCTGGAGGGTCAAACTGAAGACACAACCAGCACACCCACAAACTGTTTTGTAACTCCTTTCTGCCTGCTTTGGGCAAATGATGAAATAAAAATGAAGGCTCTTAAGACAGGATAAATAGAGGATAGAGAATGAGAGGGAAAAATAATACACGAGGAAGGGAAAAAAGCACTTTGGACACGTCCTTTCTCTAATTTGATTTCATCTATTTTTCATCTAAGAGATGTGTCTCTATAGTTCCTAAAATTCATAATCCACCTACAAATTGTGCATCCACATCCTAGTGCAATGCACAGCACTATTTTTACACTCAAGGGAACCACAGGGATTCCTAGTTGCATGCACTTATTCATTCACATATATGTGTGCGTTCCTTTTTTTCACATATAGCCATCATTCATCCTTCTGCTTCTTTTAGCCTTCTTGCTTCTTGAAACATACTAGAGAGCGCGGATTTCTAGAATATTTGATTTCCTGCCACTAACGGCAGCAGAAAAGCCAACCGTCAATAACCTTCAAGCTTTTTATGGATCTTCAGTCCCCAGTTCTTGTAGGTGACAATCATATGCAACCTCTAGAATGTAGGATTGTTCACCTACAGCTTAGCTTACTAATCAGGAAGAAAGTTGGGATCAGGCTAGAAAACTTCATAAAGTTACTGCTTGAATTATTAGCCCCCAAGAAGCAAGAACAGCACCCCATATTAATGGCCTCCGTTGATTTCAATTCCTTTTGCTCTCCTGCAAATGAACTAGAATTACCTCTAGTTTTTAGAGGAATAACTTAATCATCACGGTTATTAAAGCTATTGATTTGTTTTAAAGAAGAGATAACATCACACCGGGGCTCCATAAATCACATTTCCTTGATTATGGCAGGATTCACATTTTCAAATTAACAGAACCTTATTAAGAACAAGTAGAGGGATGAAGTTGCGGATATTCAGTTAAGCTCAGAATGATTCACTTGCTGTTTTCACACTGTTCTTTTTTCTCTGTTTCCGCCCATAACCAGACTATCCCAGTTTTATTCCTGCCAAGAATAAATGGATGATACTCTCACCGTCAAGTGGCCTTCATGATGATCAGGGAAATGTATGAATAAGTACTCGGTGGCCACCAACTGCATTATGGAATCACCCAAAAACTCCATCCTCTGATTATGGCCCCTGAAGCAAGAGATAAAGGAAGACAGAGATTATACAAAGAAGGGAACAACACTACCTTGCTTTAGCACTGGATATTTTTAAAAAGGCAGAACAATACACTAGTGATCGTATCATACAGTTTAAGACAATACAGTATATTTGTATTGGCTAAATATGGGTTTTCGTGGGAGAGCAAAGGGGAGGCAAATGACAAAACCTATTTAATGTCACCAAGTGAATGTTACGATTATGCATGTAATTGCAGCATTTCTGTGATGCCACTGTGCATAGAATGTTATTTTGGCAACACTGCAGGTTGCTGCAAATCCCACTACTGCCGGATAAGACAAAACAATGCTCTTAGGTTGTCAGAACTAACAAGGCGGAACCACTATAAATTTAGCTATGAATCACTTTATGAAAACATAAATTGTAGGAATTGAGGGGGGGGGAATGACATCAAATGTCCCTGTGCAAAAACATTTGTTTGACTATGGTTCCGCATAAGTAAACGAACTCTGGATACTTCCCGCTTTGGTTCTTCTGCACAAATCAGGTGATTTGATTTTTGCTTAATTTGAATGAAACCACAAATTGTAGCTAGTTAAAAACAGAAGATTCAACCTATGCCAGGGCCAGAAGCAAACTTTGTGTAGTTAAGCCTCTCAATAAGCAAGAATGTTGTTTCTTGTCCTTCAGTATTTTGTCATAAAAATCTCAACTAATCTGGAACAAATAAGTAGGACCTCTAAGGTCAGAGGTTTTGAAAAATCTGAACTGGGGAAACAGCTGTAGATCAACACCACCCCGCTTTCTCTTAAGGAAGAACATCAGCCACTCAGCTTTCCTGAGAAAGAAAGTGCAAGATATCTATTTGGGAAGAAAAATAATAATAATCTCACAACGTCAGATGGTTAAATCCCACTGTTCTCAAAGTGAAAGCCCGTGCCAAGAGGCGAACATGAGTAAAAATTACTCCAATTGCATCTTCAAACTCAGTCAATTTCTGGAGGACAGGAGACGTTTCAATTAGCTGTCTGTCAGTGCTAGATTCTTGCAGCTGTAAATCAATATTAAACAATGAGGACAACAAATTAGTTTTAGAGGAGAAATTTAGAGCTGAATTCAGAAAGCAAATGAAGAAGCTTGATTAGGTACCTTACATTTTATTTTGGCAATATGAGTCTTAATCACCACACAGCCGATATTTTGGTAGCTTGCAATGCTATCTTAATAATACCATTGGCCAAAAGTCCCAGGAGACATGTCTTCTCTGCCTCAAAGACACCTCCTGAAATTAGATTAGTTCCATCCCTTTTGATATTCTGGAAGGTCCTCAAGATCGGGTTATGTGACCAGGCTTGGGGCTTCCAGGGAACAGGGGATTTGACTAGATAGTTCTATTGTTGAGGGGGGTCATTTTTTATTTTTGCTTCACTTTGGAGGTTTAGGATATCTATTACTACCATTTTTGCATTTGCATTCGTTATTACGTTTTTATCTATTGTTATGCACTAAGCAGAATCACCTTCGGTGAAATGGGTGGCAACGTAAATTTGATTAGTAAATAAAAAAAATCAGCAATAATGTATGAACTAAGGATGAATCTCTTTTTAATGGCAAACTCTAAAGAACATTATCGCCATCACAAAAATCAATCAATCAATTAATCTATCAAAGTTCAGGACTGCAGGTTTTTTTTCCTCCTATGCAGCAATCTTGTTTAATTTTACTATGCTTTATTAAGCAAATACAACTATTTTTCCCCCAGTCTTATTCACTCCATTTTTATTGGACTTCAGTTCTTTATTGGATTTCAGCTCAGCTTTCCAAGTTCCTGGAGGGGCACAGGAAGTCATTCAGTAAATATTTTCTAGCTCATTTTGTTGTTGTTTTTTGGTAGTTTGGGAACAGATTGTAAAGATGGGAATCAGGAGGCATCTGTTAAGCAAACCATTCAATCCTTAATTTTAATGCCCTTCAAAAATAGCCTGAAATTGCCAATATTCAAACTAATTTAAGATCATTGGTGGGAGAGGCAGAAACCCAAGAGGAGGAAATAGGAATAGCATTCTTCTCCGTTTCTTTCTGCACCCTAAAGCCACAAAAAAACTCTCCTTCAATAATGAAACTGAGTTGAAGGTCACTTTTATTGTTTAGCTGATAAGAAGTATAGGAATATAACATATTCTTTGCTCCCATTCCCACCCTTAATTCTTAGTTAAAAATCACTCAATTCTCTTTATTTCGGTTATCAACCAGCAGTGGATTAAAACACAAATAAAAATTCCATTCTCTAAGCAGTACATTTTGGTCAAATTTTAATTTTCATTGCTAAATTTCAGCAACGCAATTTCATGGTTCTAGACAAGAACCATGAAGGGTTATGTGAAAGATACTACACTGGAGAACGAATGACTAAATGCGAACTCTGCAATATACGTTTAATCTGAAATGAAAAAGTTTAATTTGATACACTAACTAGCCGATTGCAGCTGACCTTGAAATGCTAAGCAGAACTAGTTAGTAGTTGGGATAGGAGACCCTCAAACATATCAAGGCTACACTGGGAAGGTGAAAAAAATTCTCCTGGAACAAAGCAACAACCAGGTTGTTTTATATGTTGCCAAGAGAACAACATGGCAGTGACTATGAAGTCAACCTGAAAGAGATTTTAATCTAGCTTTGACTACAGGAAGATCCAATAACCTATGAACATGTATAAACAATAGTTTCAAGAGTTCTCAATTTTTTTCCTGGATCCTCATGTGTTCCAAGTCTGTAATTTTATTGTTAATAGCAAAGGTCCTATTCTCCCATGCTTATAAATATTTTGCCTTTTTAACTATTGCCATGTTTTATTAACCGTCTCAGCTGATTTTTTTTTCTTTCAGCAGTGTTTTTAGCTATGTTACATTCCCCCCTCCCCCAGTAGCCCAGGTATTATCTGCATGCTGAATTTTTTTTAAAGATATAATCAATGAATCTCTCCATTTTTTCCTATAAAAACTTATTTCAAAAGGTTTTATTTCACTGTAGAAAATCTCTGCCTATTATTTCCTTTAATCTAATATTTTCCTATTAAATTATTTTAGCTGGAAGCTAGCAAGACTGCTTGCTGAAAGTGTGAAAATAGGATGCTCAAACTTGGGGATATTGCAGGAACTTAATTGCATTTTTTTAAATAGGGCCTTGTTCTACTTTTGTTAAATTAGCTTTTCTAAGGGCAAAACTGGAATGTGGGGAACGTTTCAGCTAGTGGTATGATTTTACAAAAGTATTAGAGATAAACAATGCAATGCTCCAATAAATGATAGGACTTACCCTTCTTTATAACACATTACCAACATTCTGTTTGCAGTATATTGACGTATCCATATGCAAACCATAGAAATAAAAATTTTAGGGGGTTGGCAGCAGTCATGACAAAGAATGGTAGACAAAAATTTATTCTTTTTTTAAAAAAAATTCCTTACTTTTAACATCTATTTTGGCTTATTCATCTTCAGGAAAAAAAAAACTTAAGTATTCATACCATAACTGTGAATAGCATACTCCATTTATATCTTGTATCTTTCTGCCCAGGGATACCAAATTGCATATGATTGGCCATCAAAGATGAGTCCATTAAAGAACATTCCCCCAAATTTGCAAGAGCTTTGGAAAGAAGTTCTTTTATTCTGTCTTTCATTCTATATTTGAGAACGTGGGAGACATTTTTTTTCTTGCCTGTCTTGGAGGTAAAGGAAGAATCAACCTTCCCAGGAGAAGATGAGGGAATAAACTCCTTCATGAGCACATGTTGCCAGCTCAGAAAAGAACCTTCTTCAAAGAACTGCTTTCTATCTGTTTCTTGTTTCAGCAGAAGAAAGTTCCAGCTGAGATGCTGACAGTCTTCCTGAATCCGAAAGGAATCAGGTGGCAAAAAAAGGCCACTTATGTGCCCTGCCTCCATGAGCCTTTGAAATTTGTTGCATTTTTCCATCTGGAGAAGTCTCATGGTGAGCAAAGTTGCCAGCTTATTCTCTTCCTGTGCCTCGTGACTGACATCTGCTTGCCCAATTACTGCCTGTTTGCCTGTCTCCTTTAAAATCTTTGCCTGCCTTTAAGCCCAAGCGCTTGACACTTATTAACTACAAAAATTCACAAAGGCCATGTGTGCATGTGAAATGCTCAAAGATGTCAACACAGCCAAAGACCAATAAAAGGCATCCTTAAACTGTTCTGAAATTCGTTAGTGAAAAAGGGGACACTTACTTGCAGAGGGTGTAGCGGATAATTAAGCCATACTTCCCGCAGGTCCTGCAAACGTGGAGAGATGCTTTTAAAGCTCAAGGGAACCGTTTAACAAGTTCCACATTGCTAAATAAAATGTCATTCTGCAAAAGACTGAAATGGCTTAAGATGCTGACTCGGCTTCTTGCAAATTCAATAGTGCTGGCAAACTCATTTTTAAAAAGCAGGCATTCTTTGTTCAAACTGCCTGTAGTGCTTCCATTTAGTTCATGTCAATTAGGTAGAGGGAGAACACACACCGTTCAGAAACTAAATAATGGGTTACTTTTTTCTTTCTTTTTCTTTTCTTTTTTTTCTTTTTTTTTTTTTTTGCTTAAAGTTCTACAACTAAAAATTTGGGAGTTTCATTCCAGCTAAAGGAAAGGAAAGAAGAAGGAAAACCTCAAGACAAATTAACCGAAAGTGAACATGTAGCACAATTATATTTTGCACATAACCCCACATGCATGAAACCAAAAACTTACAATCAATAAAAACTATACATCTTGGTCATTCCTCCTAATGCTTTCTCTCTTGCAATATACAGGTAGTCCTTGATTTAGAACAGTTTGTTTCATGACCGTTCAAAGTTACAATGGCACTGAAAAAAGTGGCTTATGATTATTTTTCCACACTTATGACTGTTGCAGCATTCCCACGGTCACGTGATCAAAACTGACAACTGGTTCATATTTACGACGGTTGCAGTGTGCTGGGGTCACGTGATCCCCTTTTGAGACCTTCTGACAAGCAAAGTCAATGGGAAAGCCAGATTCCCTTAACAACCGTGTGACCGACTCACTTAACACCTGCACCGACTCACCTAACAAATGTGGCAAGAAAAGTCGTAAAATGGGGCAAAACTCACTTGACAAGTTTCTCACTTAGCAACATAAATTCTGGGCTCAATTGTGGTCGTAAGTCGAGGACTACCTGTTCTTGGCATGCAATTTGCATGGGAGAGGTTACGGGTTGAGGGAAAGCATTCCTCCCAGCCTTTATTCACTGCCAGTTCCTTGCATCTCAGCTCAGCTGCATTTCCACATTCAACAAGATGCCTGTACACATCTGGAGATCTAGATGCGGATGGCTGGAAAGCATAACTTTTGATACGATCTTCTGAAGCAAACTTATTTAAGTGTGTAAGCTTACACCGATTTACAGTTTCTGATTTTCTCATAGCCAGCAACCTATGATGTTTTCTACTTCTAAGTATTGCCTTTCCATCAGGAATTTAAGAGTTGTACAATTACCTTTCGGTTGGACTAAGAAATAAGCCCTCAAAAGAATCCCATGAATTTCCATGGCTACAGATGAATCAGCCTCCACAGCCTACTACTATCTCACCTTGGTCTCATTTACCTTTTTCTTCTCATTTCTTCTCTTTTCACTTATGTTCTCTTCAGCACTGTCAATCAGTTTCCCTCCCCCCCCCTCAGTCCTCCAAATAAATTATGTCAGATATGTGAAAGATTGTCTGGATTTAAATTACCAGACTTTGCGACCATTGGGCGCTTCTTCTGAGCAAGAAAGGGAAACTTGCTACAGGATCATCTTCACAGCAGAAAACCAGACACAGGCGTAATGACAATAATCTTTTACTTTTATTTTGCTAGAATGAGGCATTATATTCTGAGAGGCAGGATTCTTTTCAATTTTCCTTTGAAGCACTTGATTTGAAGCACTACGGAAAAGCAGAAAACAGCATTGCAAGGTATAATCAAGACAGAAATGAAGTCATACCTTGTTGTTAAAGAGCAAACGTCCAAACAATTGTTTGGCTTCTTCAAGACTTCCCTCCAGGTAAACTGCCCCTGTGTGAGAGAATGTGCCACAGGAAAAAAGCCTGAATTTAGACCCATTTAAAGAAGCAAGTTGCAAACTTGGGGCTGTTAACATGTGTGTTTCAGTTTCACTTACCTGTAAATTTAGGAGATAAGGGACTGTTTCATATTCATTTCACTCATAACAGCTAGAAAGGGGAAGAGATTGGCAGCAACTAGGTCTCACACATGCATGAGATCTGTATCCACAGTGATTTTTGCTACACGTACGTGGCAAAAATAGAGCAAGCATCCATGAACAGATGCTGTCTTGTTCAATTCATATGCAAATTCCCTTAAATCTATTGCAAAGTCTTTTCTTTGCAGGGAAAAAGATTTTTGCTTTTTAATTTCCCCATAAAGCAACTTGCTTAAACCAGAGCTTCAAAAGTAAACAAGTCCATGTCGAACAGATAACCTCTCTGTTTCATCTACATATATTTCAGTTGTTTAATTTCTTATTAAAATCCTATGTAAATTTGTTTAGAATAAAAAGGCAATGTCAAATCAATTGCTACCTGCTACCAGGAAAAGTACATGAACATTATTTTGATTTTGTACCAAAGGTACAAATACAGTTTAGGTGAAACCTGGCTCAACAACAGTAACTGTGAGAGGGATCTTGGAGTCCTGGTGGACAATCACTTAAGCATGAGCCAGCAGTGTGCGGCCGCAGCCAAAAAAACCTAATACAATCCTTGGTTGTATAAACAGAGGCATAGAATCAAAATCACGTGAAGTATCAGTACTGCTTCATCCAGTTTTGGTCACCATATTACAAAAAAGATGTTAAGACTTTGGAAAAAGTGCAAAGAAGAGCAACTAAGATGATTAAAAACCTGGAGACAAAAACATAGAAGATACACAAGCTTGGGAAGGTTACCGTGGTTGGGAAGATAGACTACAGGCAAATCCTTACTTTTGCTCTCCATACTAGAATGGTATATGCTTGATTACAAAATCGGACTACTGACTTATATATAAAATGGGGATAACTGCACTAGTCCTACCCCTTATTTCACACAATATGCACAATTCAACCATCACTTCTATCTATAGGGTCTTTTCATGCAAGGAATCTTCAATGAGGTGGATAGCCCCCCTGGACAGAATAGTTTGTTCTCTGTTGACAGTTGTTATTTCATATGGTAGATGATTCCAAGAAGGCAGCTTCCTTAGTTATGGGTAGGCCATTTCGCCTAAGATCTGAAGAGGCCCCATCTCATTATTTGGATCTGACTGGCTGCACTCTTGTGAAAAATAAGGTCACCCCAGTTCTGAAAAGCAAATATTACAAAGGCAAATCCCGCTGGTAATGCGTTTTCAGCAAAACCAAACATAATTCAGACCTTTCTCAAAAACTTTGAGCTCCGCTGTTCCTCTTAGCTAAGAGCAAGCAGGTAAGAGCAAGCATGTCTGTCTGTCTGTGTCTGTCTGCCTCTGTCTGTCTGTCTATCCAGTGCTTTTTTTCTAAACACTCACACATGTCATACAACCTGCCTTGCCTACCCTACAAGGTTCCATCCAATAAAGGTGTTGGAATTCCGTTCTGGGTGTTCTATGAGAAAAAAAGCCATCTATCTATCTATCTATCTATCTATCTATCTATCTATCTATCTATCTATCTATCTATCTATCTATCTATCTATTTCCACCCATCGACCCCTCCCCACACAATCTACTCTCCCCCAAACCTGATTTATTATACCAATTAATAGCACTATTAGAGAAAATTCAATTCCCCACTTTGTTTCATCTGAAAAATTGAAGCATTTGAATTATATTGGAGACATAATCCTTTGGTTATATATATGTGCCTTTTCGACATTAAACACCAAGGCAGTGTGAAGAGGAAAGCCGAGTTAAGATGGATGGCTTTCTCCCTTTATTTTGATCTGATGAAACACAGTGTAGCCTGAGGCAGAACCCTTATGCCTGTTATGTTGTTTGAAAAAAAATAAAAAAGAGAATATATTTTTGCAGGCAAGCTAAAATGCAGGAGAAAGAGACAAGATATCCAATAATAATCTCACTGCTTTTGCCCCAACCCCTTAGAGGAGAAATCATGCTGAACTGAGAGCAGGGAAGGGAAGAATAAAAGATAAGATCCGGATGTATTGGCAGATCTCTGTGTAACTCACAGTTGAGTAGTGAAGGTTTCAGACTTCCAATTGCTTAATAATAATAACAACAAAACGTCTCTTTCCTCAGCCCAAAAATTATAATGCTAAAATAAAATCTTAGCTAACTAGAAATTAATTTTGGCTGGAACACTGTGATTGTAATTCTGGCACTCCAGCAAGATTTGAGCATAGAGTTTTGATAGCTTTATCTATATATGACTTATGTTCTCATGTCACACTATGCTTTGGCTTGTATTAATAATGATTTCAATAATCCATGCTGGTTTGGTTCACATATAATGCTAATCCATAACGGGTGGATTTTTCCAGGAAAAGTGAATAAACATGTTCTTTACTGTTGGCTGCTTTGTATACCCATAACTAAAAAGGCAGATCTGTTGAAATAGAAGCCTGGTCAAAGTCATATACAACTGGATTTTGCTGTGACAACTCCCTGTTGTCACACAGCATCGATCAGTCAAAAAGAGAGTTAAGACTCAAAGCCAGAAGTAAGTAGAGGGAGATGCATATAAAACAATCATACTCAATTTCTTCTGCTGTTTAAGAGATATACTCTATTTTCAACCCTAGGAGCCAGTACAGTAGCGCAGGGGACACAAAACACGGCTTCTGGATCAGTTCATCACAACCATTAGAGATCCTGAACAAATGTCACTGAAATTGGCAACAAACTGCTTCAATTGACCAGAAAAATGGGACTGAAATTGGTCAATCAAATAAACAGGTACTTATTTTTGGCTGGTGAACGCCTAGGCTATATATTTCAAAAGGCCTATCATCCATCTCAAAAAAAAAAAAAAAAAAAAAATCCGCCCACCTTCCGGAATGACATTCTGCCCCTGCCTATTTGCATGAGACAATTCCAATTCTACTGTGCCGACAAAATTAATAATTGTTTAAAGTATGGCTGCCAAAAGATTGCTTCTGTAGAGGGGAGCTTTACAGATTGCCACTTTCTGAATCTCATCATCCAAGATCTGCCACGACAGTTTATTAGGCTCCCAGGTGGATTGAGGAATGAGTTACCCAGCTGGACTAAGCCCACTTTGTACCCACCTCTCTCTTTTTATGATGACTGATTTGGAATTATAAGGATGAGGTGGGGGTTTGGTATTCTATACTATTACAGTCACTTCATATGTTTTTCTTTTACTTGCTGGTAATCATTAGAATCTCATTTCCTAACAATGCTTCTGCATTAATCTAGTTTCTGTTCATTATGCATGCCTGGCTGAGGAATTCTGGGAGTTGAAGTCCACAAGTCATAAAAGGGCCAAGTTTGAAAACCACTGTCACAGAGCATCAAGAATGCCACATAAAGGAAGGGGCAAAAAAGAGATAAACAAGAGGCAAATTAGAAGTAAGCAAAACAACACAGAATTCCATACTTAGAATCAGGGAATGAGAGTACAAATACTCAACTGATCAAACCTACAGGGTAGTAGAATTGGATGAAGTATATACAGTAGCAATGAAAAAAAATACTGAGGGCTATTGAAATGTTGAGATCAATAAGAGTTAGCTATACAAAACAAGGGGAAAAGATGAATAATTTAAAAGTTATGTAGAAGAAAAAATAAAGAATTACAAAAAAAAAAAAATTAAATCAAAGGATGAACCAAACAGCCAGTACCAAAGGAATCTTGTTCCTCAACTTGAAAACATCCAGTGGCGAAAAAGATAAAAGACAGGCACATTTTTAACTGGAAAGATGTGGGGAATAGAATCATATTTATATGAACACAGTCATTAACTGTAAAAAATGAAAGAAAGTTCACAGAAAATAAAGAAGTCAAGAAGAAATGTTATGGAAAGCAGTTAGAAAAAATGGAAATACTAATGGAAAGAAAGGATTGTTTAGAGAGTTAACATCTGGATTTTTGTTTGATTTGGTTTTATTTTTTAAAAAATGCGAAGTGTGAATACACAAAAAGTGTACATGATTAGCAATATACAACGCATATATAGGTCCCCAAAACAAGAAGTCGAATGACTGAATTATGACTGCAAGCTTTCACAGTTACATTAATATGCTCTCCTGTTTTCCTTGAACTGAGAAGAAAGCATATTGACATAAATGGAGCTATCTCCATTGCCTACCTCAGTGGCAACCTTAAGATGTGTGGACTTCAGCTCCCAGAATTGGCATGCTGGCTGGAGAATTTGGGGAGTTGAAAGACACACATGCTTTATGTTGAATTCTTGACGTTGCAATGACAAATGTGATGAACCTGAAGTACAGATTTAATCAAAGCCTGGAAGAATTCTTAGTTATTCCTCCAATTCATGAGGATTAGGAGTGCAGACTTTTTCTGCTAAGTTGAAGAGAGACCAGCTTTCTCTACGCCAGCAAGAAAATCGTGTGTGTGTGTGTGTGTGTGTGTGTGTGTGTGTGTGTGCACGCACGTAGCAATAGCACTTAGATATAATGTTCCATGCTGTTTTACAGCACTCTCTGGGTGGTGTATAAATGTTAGCCTATTGTCCCCAACACTCTGGGTCTTCTCTTTACCAACCTCGGAAGGATGGAAGACTGAGTCATCCTTGAGCCGTCAGGGTCAAACTCCTGGTTGTGGACAGAGTTGGCCTGCAATGCTGCATTCTAACTACTGCACCATCACTATATCATATGTATGTGCACGTATACATGTACGAATGTATATATTTGTGTGTGTGCATGCACACACACAGAGGCATAAATACTGCATGTGCACATGCTCTGCATTCTTCTCATAGCTATCTTCTTCTGCTACATCCAAGGATGCTCTCCCCCCCCCCAGATGCCATACATCACTGGTTATCAACCCCATCCCAAAAGACCATCAAAACTGGAGAGCCACTAACTATCAAACCCATCTTTATAGGGCACTCCAAGTATACATATCCAGAAATTTCACTGTTTCTCTCAGGTAAGTGGGTAATGGCCTATAGGTACACATTTCTTGTTCTTTTTTTCTGAGATATTTTAGTCCTCGTCCCTCTGAAACTCAAAATGTATCATTTGCTCCATTTTTTCTCCTATTATATTTCATTTCGGGATGACATGTCTCTTGATGTTGGAATACCTGAATCAGTTTTTATTTTTAAATTGCTTCTCAAGATGCATTGGTACTCTCTGGCCCTTTACCCATTAACTAATTTTCTTCCATTCCCTTTCTATTATGTTTCCATTCCTTTGCTATTTTGCTTTGTGCATGGGATTATAAGCCTGCAGACAAGACTTGCTGATTTTCACCTGCTGCATGGCATTTGTTTTGAAAGCACTTTAGAAATTATATTATTATGCATAATAATAAATCTTAACCATGAAGTTCACACCCTGATAAGTGCACACAGGATTACAGCCTCAGTCCCACCAGAGCAATTTATTTTAAAACGATTCAGTTCAACATAAATGCTGTGATCATTTCATATTTAACACTTGCTCATACAGCAGAAGTCTAATCTAATTCCTCACTGTTATACAACAAAAGTCTGATCTAATTCTACCTTGCTGGATCAAGTCACAACAAGGTAATCTACATTCTGGCTAACCTCAGAACCAGGAATTTGACTTTCATCAACTATTATTTATGAAGTTGAGAAAGAGTTCAGGGTTGAGTGCTTCTCTAGCACATACGTTCAAAATTTCATTTCTGGCTGATGTTAAAGTGTCCTCATTATGTCTGGACCAAGCAGGAAACAATTGGCTTAACATCAGTACAGTAAGCATTTAAACAAGTGCCTTATTTTTATATAAAATGCTTAGTTTCTAAAAGAGAACTAAAGTGACCTCCTTAATTCATCTTTAAGGTCTCGGCTAGCAATTTCAATAGGAAATCTTAATATTTTTTTAGAATGGGGGGGTTAAGGGATACATTTAGCATACTAATGATAAGCAAATATAGCTAAATTTATGTCTACAGAGATGATATTTTAAATTATTTTTTAGGATTTCTGTGGGAAGCCCTCCCGGCCCGTTTTTTTTTCTTTTCTTTTCAAAAGTTAGGATTTCCTTTATAAAGTTCATGTATTTCTGCATCAAAATATCATAAACTGAATTGAGCATGGTCAAAATGTGATGGTATGGAGAACGATGCCGGAGACTTCAAAAAATAAGCTGGTGTCCCTCCAGGGCCAAAAGTTGCCCATTCCTTTTGAATGAATATGAAATCCTCTAAGAATCTGAACAGAATCCTCATTGACAAAGAGGAAACTTAATATACATCAAAGCCGCAGCACAGTTTTCTTACCTATCAATGCTTCAAAGCAGTTGGCCATTGCATGCCGCAGGTCTGATTCTCGGCATAAATCAGGTCCATGAGCATAAAGCATAAAACGATCCAGCTCCAGCTTCTACAAAACACCAAGACAGGTTATTTTGTAAAATGACAGATGTCCGAAAGAATGCACCATATACATCACAAAGAAAGACAGGCACAAACAGGATTATGTATGGATTTATACAGTGATCTTTTTCAGAAAGAAGGTCAAATGGAAAAGATATCGTGAGCCAGAGACATACTTAATTGACCTGTTGGCTTGCACTAATTATTATAATTTGCATGATGTTTTGATGAATGTAGTGGATGCTAAGCTAAAACTGGCAGAAATGCTGCATTAATCTCACAAACTCCAAACATTAGGTTGAGCCACTAAAATGTTTTTAAATGATGGATAACAACATCGTGGATTGAAATATAATAAATACAAGCCTACTTTAAATTTGTCTCTTTGATTCTCATTTCCCTAAGTGACAATACTGTAAGTAAACAAGGAATCGGGATAACACTATTGCAACAATATTCGTGGTATGCTTAACCTATTTTTTAAGATTTATTTTATTCAGGCTCTCAAAACAGTGTATACATAGATGCCCCTCCTCTTATATTTCCCCCCACAAAAACAAGCTTGTATTGTAAAGGTTTAATGATTGGTCCAAAGTCATCCACTAATGCAGGGGTGTCAAACTGCCGGCCCGTGGGACAGATGCGTCATGGTGAAACCATGGCCACCCCATTGCCAGCAATGGAAAAAAAAGTCACAATACGTCGTAACACGTCACGTGTTGACACCCCTGCACTAATGGTTGAAGTTGGACTTGAATATGGGTCTCCCCAACATTTTAAACATTACATTACCAGTTTGTCAGTATGTATGAACCTCATTTATCCAGAACACATCTACATGCCTGTTCCCATGTTGATTTTGATGGAGAAATATTACCCAGACTGGGCCTATTCAGGGTCATTTAAATATCAACATTTTCAGCCTATATATGAATGTCTATAAAGTCCTTAAACAAACCTCTGATGTTAATTTTGGAAATCAACATTTGCATTTATTTTTAAAAGTATGTATATATTCTTGATCAAGATGGGTAGGCAAAAATCTAGGCTCTTAGCTTGTTACGTTCAGGAAAATGTGAGAGTGGGTATAGAAAATGGCTTGGGAACAAACATGGACATTGCAACTGGCAAAGTTCCATGTACTGATTGCAACAGTCCTCCTTAGACAAGGAGGCAGATCAGAAAGCATATCTTTAAATGCAGAGCCTGTGCTGAGCCACCCACCAGCTCTACTCACCTGGCTTAGACTTTGAAGGTATTGATCTCAACCCCAACTGAAGTGGCTTCCAGATAGCTCTCAAACGCAAGCAGGATGGCTTTATTAAAGCATCTGGCTTTATGAATTTTTGCCATGCTGCTCAGTATCTAATTATTGGTAAACATTTTAACAATCTGAACATCTAAGCATTATGAAATAATAAATACACAAGTGTTCTGATTCTGTTCAATATTTGGAGTTATTTATTCCTGAAAAATACCCTACTTGACAGAATAGAATAATCAAATTGTATAATACAAATTAATGATGACATTAATGGATGATTAAAAGCACCTAGTGTATGTGCTTGGGGGGGGAGAGTAAATGTTGTACTATCAACTAAAATCAACTCAGGTTTGGTTTATAGTTTACAGTAAGAGGAATGCCTTGATAATTCTTTTTTCAAACAAACTGGTATGTTAATTATTAAAGTGTAATGAAATAATCAAACTCCAAGGATCTTCCTTTCAAAGTTGTGACTTTCATATGAAAATGAGAATGTTAATTTTTCTGATTTTTAATTATATCACTGGGCGTATATATTAACCTCTGTGCTGAACTGAAACGAAAATGACACTGATTTATGTAGTGTTATGCACCTACTTTAGAGCTATTATTTGGCACCTTTGAAACCTTGGCAAGTACTTGGTTCTAATGTACTTCTAGCAGTGAAGGCAGGCAAACGTATTTGCACCATAACTAATAAGAAATTAAAATGTAATTCCTAGTGCCAATGAGAAACTGATCCTTTGAAATAATTTATAATTAAAAATGGAATGGATGGCTAGCTGGATGGATGGATCTTAAAAGCGGATAAATACCCCTAATTAATTAATAACTCATAATACTTTCTCTTCTTTTCAGGTTACATTCAAACCAGTAAGTAAAGATGGCAATGATGGCCATTCCACAGTCCTACTAAATTAATTGCTAATAAATCATGTACAAACCATGATTTAATCTTGGATTTAAATCCTGACCGTAAATTTAGCTGATGAAGCCGGATGGTGGAAGATGCAACTCACCTCTCCCAATTTTGATCTACCAAGATCAAAGTTCAACAGACAAGGATCAAGACTATAGTTTGTGGATCAGACTCTACCTACATGCAAATTCTGAATACATGCTACTTCATTTTGGTGGTCAGTGTAGAGATTCATCCTCTTTCATTACAGTCTGCCTTCCTCAGCAAAGCAAAGTTATTTTCAATTTTAGATTAGCCTAGGCCCTTTATCCTGAGGGATTTTAAACGCAGTTAGTCACCCTGAGTACTCACCAGAGCCGAAAAGCAGGCTATAGCTCAGTCAATACATCTAACATCCAAAGATGCTGAGCTAATTTTTAGTTTTTCTTATAAGGTCCATGGAAATAAGTTTACATCAAGTTGTACTTGAAACCAACTCAATCAATGGCACAATTCACATTTAGTGCCAAGCACAACTCTCTGTTTCACATATGAGGTTAAGCCATAATGTGGTTTGGGAGGGGGGTGTTTTCTCTCTTTCATATATAAGTACAAAATCACATCAACAAAATAAACCACAATTGTTTTTTGCGATGAGTTACATTTTTTAAAAAAAGTATAATTATGAATCTTGCCTCCTAACTATGGAACATTACAAGTTATTCTAGAAACCTGTCATGTTCTTGTTAGACATTTGTTGGCTCCCTTCTTGTAGGTATCTCCCCTCCCCAGTATTGGGGGGGTGAGTATTGGCTGAATATTCCACAATTATTTTGCTCATATGCAAACGTAGCTTTGGACTTGAGGTAATAAAAATTGGCTTAATGTTATTTGCAAACCAATCACTGCCTTCTCTTTTAGTATTAACATACATCAAAAAGTTTTCACGATTGTTTTATTGAAACACATGTTGCCCCTTAAATCAGAATCTGTGACCATAGTTTGAAGCTGATTTGCATACTGTGCTTCTGAGAGAATTGGATTTGTTATTATGATGACAGATATTAGCTTGAGCTAATATCCATTCAATATGGAACCAATGATTCTGTTGCAGTAAACGAATCAGAGAAGGGAAAGGAAAGCAATTAACTAAATGAAATCATATTATTTTACTAAACTATAATTATGAACCCATAATGGTTGTTTGTAGAACTTGCCAAACCAAAAACAAATAAAACACTTTATAGCTTATTCCTACTTTGCAAATCAAGGTTTGCAAGGAATCAGAATTACCAGATTTTTAAGAAGAAAAAAAATCAAATTGTTCGGTAGGAACAGACAATACCATTATATTATATGCTTTTATTTGCTGAAAAACATGCATTAAAACTTAAAAATACAGGGATAAAAGCAAAATTATAGAACATCTTATAATTTATGTAAATAGATCCTAGTAATATTTTTTCCTCTCTCTCAAAAAAAAAAAAAAAAAATCAGGCAAACTTTCCAGCATCTCTTTCAAAGGTATTGATACTTTACTCCACAGCTCCACCTAAGCTTTTCTTTCTTTTGAAATGTAGATTAGAAATCATGTCATCTGGTTATCTTCTTTTTAAATGAAAAGGAGTGTGCAATTTATGGTAATTCTGGCCTAGAAAACTTACTGGGTTTCTACTGTCATTCATTTCTCCTATACATTAGAAAGTGATTTAGTCATTTGTATCTTTATTTCCTGTATGCATTAGAAGAGTTCACTCTGCACTTTTGTATATTTCTACTGATCAATGCATTTCATTTTTCACTCCCCAAAAATATTTCATTGACATGATTACGTAACTGAAACATACAGCTCTAAAATACTAAATAGGGTTGTATGTATTCTGAAAATCATTTGGATCTTGTTAAAGTCAATCATCTCCCCATGCATTAATTAAAGACAAATTCTTATGTGACTTTGGGCAAACCCCCCCAAAGATGCCTTTACTTTAAGAGTCATGTGAACCAGAATGAGTAAACTTAAAGAAACAGCACTTTTTTTTTTCAAGCTCATGCAAGAATCTGAAAAAAGTTAGGCAGCTTTAATGATCAAGTGGGAGATTCTGTCCTTGTATAAGGTCTAAACTCTAAAGCACTTTTTCCACATCACTTCTGAGGCAGGAGCATTAAGATTTTCAGAAATGTTCTGGAATTTTTCTTCCTTTCTTTCTTTTTTGAAAAATGGAAATTAAGAGAGAAATGGATATATACCATAGATATCAGTCCCATAAGATAGAGCAGATTAAGGAACAGACACCATACTTCAAGGTCATCATTTAAACTCAATTTGATATATAACATTCATTTTTATTTCACTTGTTACTGATATACAGGTCCAAAAAAACCCCATGGGGGGAATTAATTCCAGAAGCTGGGGAATACTAAGAAACATGAATCAGAAAGAAAGAAAGAAAGAAAGAAAGAAAGAAAGAAAGAAAGAAAGAAAGAAAGAAAGGAGGGAGGGAGGGAGGGAGGGAGGGAGGGAGGGAGGGAGGGAGGGAGGGAGGGAGGGAAAGGAAGGAAGGAAGGAAGGAAGGAAGGAAGGAAGGAAGGAAAGGAAGGAAGGAAGGAAGGACAGAAGAAACCATCATCATGTTATGAAGTTCTACCAGCCTCTAGAAAAAAAGTTATCAACAGACAAACCCAGAAGCAAACAGGCAATCGAATCCTCCTTTGTTGTTTTGTGAGAGCAGCAGTGCTGCTCTGAGCAGAAATGTGTGTTGCTGTTGCACTGGAGAGTTCTATTGGCTTGTGTAAAGGAACTGCAATTCTCTGATACTCTAAATAAATCTTCCTAGCAGAAGTAATAGAAAGGGGGGCAGAGGATAGCTGTATGTTAGCAGCAGGGCTTACTGCTTTCATTATGTGAAAGTAAAATATTTCCTTTGGAGTTTTGGTTTTACTTTTTCTGCATTTTTTTTTAGGAAAAAAGAACAAGAAAGTCCTGGGAGAATTCCCTCCAGTTTTCCCACTTCTTTCTCCTCTTAACTATTTGCATCTCTAACACACATAAACATACAGATACAAAGAGAAACACCTTTCAGCTTGAAGAAGAATTTGTTGAAAATCTACACAGAACACAGTATTATCCAAAAAAAACCAAAAATCACTTATCTAGTACAATGGCAATTATAAAGAGAGACAAGCTACTTATAGAATCAACACCAGCAATGTAAATTTTATTTTGGGTTTATTACCCGATTCCATTCTAGTTTGAAAAATGGTAGTTTCTTTTTTTCCTTTTTGTTCTCTCTATTCAAAATGGCCAAATATTTTTTTTTTGGGGGGGGGGGGGAATAGTATTAGCTACAATAGATTAATATAAAACAGATTAAAAATTACAATATCCTTATAACATAAATATGTTCCTTAATTTAGGAATAGACATATTTAACATGTACATAAAGACATAAAATGGACATGTAGAATGCTATGTTTTTCTAAGTTAAATGTTTCTTGAGGTGAGAATTTTTAGAGCAAAGCAAAAAAGGACACTATTTATCTTCTTTAAAGAGCAAAGTATTCACTGGTTTTCATAGGGACTAGTTACCTCTTTTATCTTTGGATTCGGAATCCATCACTGCTGCGATTGTTTCACAACAGTGACATTTTTAGTTGCACTTGAAAGCGGGAGATTCATGAGTTTCAAGTCCCCTCTTAGCCATGAAAGCCAGCTGGGTGACCTTGGGCCAGTCACTCTTTCTGAGCCCAACCTACCTCACAGGGTTGGTGTTGGAGGGAAAAACAGGAGGAGGAAGGTGTTGGATATGTCTGCCGCCTTGAATTACTTGTAAAAATAATAAAGGTGGGAATAAAATAAAATAATATTAAATTAAAGCTCACATGTGGCTGTAACAGTGAAGGGCCGCTATTCAGAAAAAGATCAGCAGAAGTAGGCTTAGAAAACACTGTATCACCTTTCTCTTTTCTTGGAGTCTATTTATAAGAGGCAAAGAAGCAAGAGTTCCTTATGGCCAATCGCTTTAAACTAAACATATAGAAATATGTACTTTTGATGATGTTCTTCTAATGCAGTGATTCTCAACCTGTGGGTCAGGACCCCATTTGGGGTCGAACGATCATTTCACGGGGGTCACCAAACAATGCAGTCCGCCATTTTTTTCCCCTTTTCTTTAGCTGTGCTACTCCCTTTTATGCTATTGGCTTTTGAAAGCCAATAGAATAGACTCTCTTGAATAGAGTCTAATTCTATTGGCTTTCAAAAGCCAATAGGAATTGTCCAGGCTGTCTCTGCCCTGCTGAGCCCGCCAAAAGTCCCATTCTTCAAACGGTTGAGTAGTCCTCGACTTACGACCGGTTGGGGGTCACGGCATTAAAAAGGTTGAGAACCACTGTTCTAATGGAAGTTAGTGCCAATTTTACTTTCCGTGGCTATAAACTCACAATCAGTAATGCTAAACAGGTTCAAGGAAAACGATTCAGATGCTGGAAAAAGGCTGAACAAACATAATTACTTGGTTTTCTTTAAAATAAGAGTTTGAACTGACTCTTTTTGGATATACAGTAGAGTCCAAAATACACAAAAATCCAGGTGAAATTTGATTCAGACATTACCCTATCCTTGAAGCACCTAGTCCTAAACTATCTCCAGGAACCAGGCTGGAAAGTGTGCTTTGCCATCTTTTATCAGTACAGGCATGGAAATAATCCGATCATCCAGCCCCTCTCATAGAGTTTGCATTTCATGTCATTCTGGAACTCTGTAGGGACAAATCACAGGAAACTAAATCTCCCCACCTAACCCAGATCTAAATGTGAGCTGATTTGAGAAAAATCAGTTTTGAGTAGACAAGCAGGTAAAGCAGACACGACAGAAGGATTCCAGTATTCTTTTGAAATCTAAAAAGATAATCAAACCCTCCCACAGCTGGACTATAGTAACTATATAAGAAAAGCTAACCGGGCGGGGGGGAACCCCAGGTTCTCTGAAACCTCTCCTTTTGCATCGCTGCAAGCTCAGAGTGATGAATCCGAACTGTGGGGGCGAAAGACAATTACCAGAACAACTTCCTATTTACACCCTTGAACTGAGAGGTATAAATCTGGCACGAGGACAAAACATAAACCTGTCTGCTTCGTATTAATGATGTTCACGACAGTCAGAAAACAATAGCTTCAGAATAAATGCTCACAAAGATAAAGAACAATGACATCTGGCAAAAGGTGGGGAGAGATGATTAAAATTGAGCAAAGGAGACTTAGAGGCATCTAAGGAGTGAAAGGGGAAATCAATGAGCTATGTATGTTTGGGAGCATAAGTGGCACTGGTTAAGGGAAAGTAAATTGAAAGATCAATCGAAAACTCTTTCAGTTGTAAGCAAGTCACTTTGACATTTTTCAGTATCATCTAGAATCCCCATAAATTTTTCAGAAGGCAGGCTCTTGTATTATGGTGGTACTTAAAAGGATTGTTAGGGGGAATCATTTTCAGGCAAACAAAATCAGGACTCAAGGAGAGAGGCCAGAATTCAAATTGCTTCCATAGCAGGAAGAGAGGAGCTTTCGGGGCGCAGTGCTTAGAACGCAGTATTGCAGATTAACTCTGCCCACAGCCTGGAGTTCGAACCTGATCAGCTCAAGCTTGACTCAGCCTTCCATCCTTCCAAGGTCAGTAAAATGAGGACTCAGATTGTTGGGGACAATATGCTGACTTTATAAATTGCTCAGAGATGCTATAAAGCACTATGAAGCAGTATATAAGTCTAAGTGCTGTTGCTATAATAGCCTAGTAGAAGCTTGCCACATAGAGTATCAGCCCATCCAATTCATCATTCTAGCATAAAATAGTAAACCAAATGCTTTTAGAAAGACCACAAACATTTCTCCACCACTGTTGCTTTCCTGTAGCTGGCATTTGGGGCATTTTGCCAGTGTGTGAGGAGATAATGAACGCTCATCGAGAGAAAAGAACCCTAACCCTAATCTTCTCTCTATTTAGTCTTAGGCATAGAAAATAGGGTTAGAAGGGAACTTGGAGGTCTTCTAGTTCAAGGGTCCCCAACCTGTGGCCCACTACTAGGCCGTGGCCTAATCGCCACTGGGCCGCCTGAGTGGCTGGCCGGTATACACGCATGGTTCCACTTGCACCTGGCCTTCCCACAAAATCATCTCCTCTTTCTCTGTCCCCCCCACTCTGGACAGCCAACTCGGAAAGGTTGGGGAACTAGTCCAACCTTCTGCTCAAGCAGTTGGTCCTCACCACATCTCACGTCACCCAACTCCAGTTCCATGTGTCATGTAAGTCAGCTCTCCTGCTAGTGATTCTGGATCTTGCCTCATTTATTTTCAGGGATAGCCTCACTATCTAACATTGTAAACATGGAAGAAAACCTTATCTCTGTTCACATGCTCCAAATTCTGCAAATTATAGATCGCTTCATTCAACTTTACTCCACATAAAGATCAAGACTCTACAATTTTCCCTCATGGGGATGACTAAGGGAGATGTTCTAGCCCTCTAATAATTTTGGTTTCTCTGTGTTGCACCTTTTTTGGGTTCTACAATTATATATAAAATGTGCTGACCAGAAATATCATATAATTCCAAGAAAGTGGGGGAAGGGAGGATGATTCTCCAAAACTGATGTAAGGGCATACTGGCTGCTTTAATTCCCTTCCTAATAGTCTTTTGTGTGTGGAATTCTGCCAGAAGCAAAGGACCAGGACCAAACATTAAGTTGCAGTTCAAAAAGGATTTATTGTTCAAGGCTATATACCAGAATCTAATCAACTAAAGTTCAGTACTAAATTGGTGCCAGATAAGGGTTAGCAGAATTCTAGAGGGGTTGTACTTGGACCATCCGAGGCAATGTAATGACTTTAAGTTAATGACATGCTTAACTCCACCTCCTGGCTCTGTCTTATCTTCTACAAATTCATTCTTTTTAGAGCAGCTGCATACACCGTGTTGATATTTTCATAGACCTCTTTATTCCAATTTCAAGATCTCTTTCCTAAATACTCACTGCTATCGCAGATCCCACTAATATATGTGCGATATTTAGATATTCCTGGGCACCAACATAACTTTCTTTTTGCTTCTTATATTGAACTCTATTTGCTATTCTGAGGGCCATCCACTAACTGATCTATTGATACTATTTAGAGCCCTTACTTGCAGGTATAATGAGGAAAAAACTTTACTTACTAAATTTTCAGGGACAACCTTCAGCAATTTGATAAACCCAGGTTGATCACCCCAACAGTCCATCCTATAGTACATAGTCAATTGCCATCCTAACTGCCATAGTCAATTGGGGTTCCCTGAATGTGCAATTAGAACGAACTGCTAATGAAGGCCATTAATGTGGTTGAGAAGAACACCAAATGTAACAAAGAATACTATAATAAATATATATGGTAATAAAATATACCACAGTATGTATAGTATATAATATATAAAATTATATACAGAAAAGTAACAATGTTCCTTAATAGAAGAGAATATCTATAGCTCAGGGTTGAATTGTGGAATCCTTGGTGCTCTGCGAGCCTGATTGTTTGCTTG
This sequence comes from Crotalus tigris, assembly GCF_016545835.1. Taxonomy (NCBI): domain Eukaryota; kingdom Metazoa; phylum Chordata; class Lepidosauria; order Squamata; family Viperidae; genus Crotalus; species Crotalus tigris. The sequence continues at coordinate 723,687 of NW_024097206.1, forward strand.
CAGATGTTTCATTATCCAACTAAATAACATCATGACTAGCACTGATGATTTTACTTAGATGGTAATGAAACATTTGCAGAGAACGACCAAAATCAGAAAGCAACAAGAACTCCAAAGTTCCTTAAAGCATAATATCAGTAAAGAGGCCAGATGATTATAAATAACTAGTAAAAGAAAGATTTTTTTCTTTTTTTTCCTATTCTCTTTTAAGTTGGGTCAACTATGTCTTGAGTTATGTGTGAATTACCAAACCTAACTTTATATTTTAGCACCTCAACTAAGAGCTTTCAGGTGCCTCTTCTGAAGGCTGAAATATCAGACTATGTCATCAATAGAGCAACTGCATAGTTGCTCAAACTCACTTTGATAGTTCTGACCTTCTCAATTTGATCTATTTAGAGTAGGTTTTGCATTCCAACATTTCATTAAGGAAATATTTTACCAGTTCCTAATAACATAATTTAGTCTTAAGAGTTTGTGATGGAAAGTGATTTCTCATCACTTTCAGCCATTTCTTGGGAAAGGCACATCTTCATTCACAATCACTTTCCATAGACATATTGGAAATTAAGGTCCTTTCAACAGGTTGATAGACCAGGTCATAAAATATGACCTGCGTACAAAAGAAGTCAGTGCTATTCCTGCAACTTATGGTTCAGAACACACTTGATATCTTCCAGGTATTTTAGATTTTAGAATCACAAGCAATGGCTAATCAGGAGATTCCATGAGTTGGGAACAAGATATTAGGAAAAACCAAATTTTATGTTCTGAATCATAAACTGAAAGACTCACCTACAATTGAGTGCTTTCCATAAGTTCCTATTTATTTTACCAACATGCAGAATATATTAAACTCCTTATGATCACTGCAAAATTTACATAGTACAAAGCATTTTTGTCTACCTTCAGCCCCTATAACTAACTAAATGGTTGCGATAATATTAGAGATTGAGTCTCATGATTTGAAGGATATACCCAGGGCAGTGCAGCACCAACTGTGCGTTACTTTATGCTACTTTCAAAACCACAAAACTCAAAAGTTAATCTGCATACAAAGGCTTTGCAAAAAAGGCAAGGAATGGGCTGAATCAACCTATTAGCCAGACATTATAGCTATCATAAACCAAAATGCAATAATAACTATATATACCTTAGCCAGCATTGCAAGATGCTGATTCTGAACAATGGCAGTGCGGTATGTTGCTAATCCTCCTTCCTCCAAGCTTGGAAACAAATAGTACAGATGGACACTGGAAATAAAGATAAAAATCACATAATGTTCTATATACTCTCAATTGCTGATATATATTCCTATCAATGAAATAATCATTCCAAATTTACTTCTATCTGATTTCTGCAGAGATAGTGTGCATTCCTAAACTCTGCCAGCCTCGAAACTATTTCAATAAGTGGAATAAAGATTTTATTGTCAATAGTGGGCAAGCATCATATGAAAAAGATTAGTGATACAATTCTTTCCTAATTTATTTATTTAGTAAATTTACAGTCACCCATCTCATATACCTGGTGGCTCACAATGAAAACAGAATAAGAAACAAAAGCCTCCAGAGTTAAAAATATCATAAAAACAGCAATCAAGAAAACTCTCGGCCATGACAGGGGCCCAGCCATACTATCAGGCCCCAGCTCAATGACAAAGATAGATTTTTTTTAGTGCCTTGTAAAAGAACAGAAGGGTCGGACCAAAGCTACCGTATATGCCGGCGTTTAAGGCGACCCGGCGTATAAGACAACCCCCGTCTTTGGCGCCGAGTCGCATGCCTAGAACGTTGTCTTATACGCTGGAAACTACCGTATTTCCGGCGTATAAGACGACTCAGCATATAAGACGACCCCCGACTTCGGCGCCGATTTTAACGCTTGTGGAAGTCGCCTTATACGCCGGCATATATGGTAATTTCTGGAGGGGAGGGAGAGGAAATTCTAAAGGTAGGCACCACAGCAGAAAAAAATGTCCTCCTACAGGATGGGTAAACATCATTGAAAAGAGATATTTCCGTAAGTAACCCAGCCCCAAGCTGTGAAGATCTTTGAAGATAACTAACAGCACCTTGAATTGCACCCAAAAGTAGCTCACACAGCAGAAGCATCACATCTGCCAAATGACTAGCACCGGATGAAGCTTCCAAATACTCTTCAAGGGCAGCCCCATGTAGACCACATTGCAGTAATCCATTTGGGACTACATCATGGGTGACTGCGAATGGACAACCCCTCCCCCCCAGTCCAGCAATGGCTGCAACAGGCATACAATATCAAGTTGGGCAAAGGCCCCCTTGCCATTGCTGCTACCTGCTCTTCAAGCAGGAGCTATAGGTCTAGAAGGAACCCCAGACTGCCCAGGATCCGTTCAGGGCAGTGTAACCCAATCTAGAACAAGACATGGAATGTCCACAGAACCAGGGGTTCTAAAACACAAAGCCTCATCTTACTGTGGTTGAGTTGAGACCTATTGTTCTTCATCCAGGCCCATAGCTTCTAGTCACCAAAACAGAACCTCTACAGTATCACTTGGATGGTCCAGAGCAGAGATGTAGAATTGGACATCATCTGCATATTTATGATACTGAACCAATGGAGAGCTTCACCCAGCAACTTCATGTAGCTGATAAAAAAGGAGAGGAGGGAGCACTGAGCCCTACAGCCACTCCACACAGCAGAAGCCACTGGCTGACTTCTTCTCCCCTATAAACATTGACTGGAACCAGCCTTCGGGAAGCAGCACAGCACAGTACTGCCCACTCCTAATCCTTGCAACCAATCCAGAAGAATGCCATGATCGATGGTATTTAATTCCTGCTCCCCCTCTTTTCCTGATGAAGTGAGTAGAAAAACAGACCATGCATTTGGTGTTTTCATCCAATTACTGAAGGGATAGAAGAAGCCACAGGGAAATAGCTTTCCTACTGCTTATTCCAGTAAAATAAGAACAAAATTTATCTGCTTGAATGCTTTAACACTTTTTCATACTCTGTACCGTCAATAAAACACGAATCTATTTAGGAAGGAAGGAAGGAAGGAAGGAAGGAAGGAAGGAAGGAAGGAAGGAAGGAAGGAAGGAAGGTAGGAGGGAGGGAGGGAGGGAGGGAGGCCCAAAGAACAAGTTCCATGATGTATTGTGGCTCTCAGTTCCTCGGTTAAATTGTTCTAAAAATTTACTTTTAGAACAATTTTGCAAGGTACTAAAAGCTTCTTAAAAAAAGAATAGAGAGAAATATTTTAAAAAAATAGATAAAATTGATTCTATAAGCACATCACTAACCTCACTCATACATTAATTCCTGGAAAAAAATTGACTTTAAAACATTTATTCAGCCTCTTTGCATGTTTTTATAGAAATGATCGGATGAAAATGTAGAATTTTAGAGACATGGCCTAGCCACGCTTCCTTCAAAGTAAATGGCACTGAATTCAATCTCATTATATGGAGATTTAGCTGGGAGTATATTTAACCTAATAAATCTATAGTGTGAACCTAAGCAAGATTGCTCAAAAGAATGACTATCTGAGAAGGCTAAGACCTGTTTCTCAAATAATTTTACAGATTCAAGCTTCACGCTCTTAGGGTGGGTTTGGAGGATGTCAGCTGTGGAAAGTCCAAAGTAAGCAGTCTTAGCTTTTGACCAAAAACAAAACAAAAAAAACCCCCTGATGAACTTGTAGTCATTTCACAGTCTTCTGCCGTTGTGCCATGATTAACTAATATTTGCAGGCCAAGATTGGTAGCATTAGAGCAATACTGTTGTGAAGCAGTGGGACTTTAGTGAGAGGAGAAATTCCCTTGCTGAAAGGAAAGGAGATGCTTATGGAAAGAATTTAACTGTGACTTTACAAGGTGATGGGAAGATCTTTTGCAGACTAAATTCCCTCGGGCCAGAGATGTTCTCCATGTTTGTCTGTCTGATCTTCCTCTTCAGTAAATATGCATCAGAGCTCGTCTTTTGAGTTTCAGATACGTTAAGAGTGAGGATTCTATGTGATTCACAGAAATGACATCAGAAGGAGTTACACTTTCACCGTGCCAATTTTCAAGTCTTAAGAAAATGCATGAGAGAAAAAAAAAATATATCGAGTCCTGTAATCCAAAATATTAAAACATGTGGCAGCATGATATAAATCAGCTGTCATTCAATATATATTATTTTTAGCATTTTTTAAAAATATTTTTAATAGATACAAGTCGAAAGCTCCGAACTATTCCTTCAAAGTAGTTGATACTAGTGGTTTTTTTCTCCTTTATCTGTAATGCCACAATACTTTAGAGTCTCTCTTTAAATAAAATAACTACTGTATTTTCCAGCGTACAGGATGACTCGGCGTATAAGACGACCCCCAACTTCAGTGCCGATTTGCATGCCTAGAAAATTGTCTTATACGCCGGAAACTACCATAACTTCCGGCATATAAGATGACCCCTGACCTCGGCGCCTATTTCCATTCTTTAGAAAGTCATCTTATACGCCGGAAAATACAGTACTTTTCCTAACACAGCTGAGATCTGAAATTGGTTTTGAAAGCTGTTACCTCAGGTTTTTATTATTATTTTTCATACTGCCTTCTCTCACAAATAACACTTATCAAGAAAACGGCTGCTGTTTTCACTATGCAATGACAAAGTCAATTTTATGGGGATTTTTCTTTCTTTTTGGTTATTTTTCAATACTTCTGAAAAACATACAGAGCCAAAATGATTGAGTGATCATCCATTAACTGGAAGGAACTTATTGATTTTTTTTTAAACTGTGAATATATATATGCGACTGCCTGCTCCTAAATAAGGCAGAATGCCAAGCTTGCCTTTATGAGGTCAGGATTAATGAATAACAAAGTTTGAAAGAGAAGAAATGTTTTGAGATTTACTTGGAAACTCACATCATGCTTGAAATTATAGGCAGAAAGATCAAGGAGTTCTATGACAAGAAAATGACAACATCTCAAAAGATGTGTATCTTTTATTTGCTGGCTATAAACCTAGAAGCATTTTGGTCCTAAACTAGCCACTGCTCAGAACAGTTATGAGCAATTCTAAATTACAGCTAATGGGACAAAAACATGAGCCTTTCACTTCACTCTAGTATACTTTCGGGGTATTATTAGGGTATTAAATTTCAGAAATATCTATGGACTTATCTTATTCTCTTCTACGGTAATGTAACAACAATTACTCAGAAACCAATAGATGGAAGAATTGAGCCAATAAAGAGGGAGAAGGCAAGAACCCAATACTTGGGAAGCATCCCATCGGGACGATAAGTATACTTCATGAGCCTTCTAATATTCTTCAGCTTTAGGCATTTCAAAGAGAGATACTAATTTTCAGTTCTAGGTTATTAGTTAAAGGAGATTGGAAGGGATAGGAGATATATTTTAAAAAGTAAACAAAAAAAATGCATGAGGGCCAAGAGATAATAAAGGATCTCCATTTTATCTGTGTTATCCCAGCCACTAAAGAAATAACAGGAATAGGGGTGGAAGGCTTGGCTCAGTTATAATTTAGGCTTAGTATTGTTTCTAAATAGCCTGCTTGCTTTAATCGTAGAATCAGATCTCCCCTCTCTTTGTAAAATAAAATTGATTTTCAGGTGCATTTTTAAATGAATCCAATTCTTTCTATACCCATTCCCTGAAGCAGTCAGAATATGTAAGGAAAACCTACTTTTTAATTCAACTGTTTGCTGGACTATCCTAAAAATTTCAACAGTTGACAAATAAAAACTATTTGATGCCCTGCTGATTTGACGGTACATGGCCCCGTCCATCGTCCCTTTGATAAAGTGAAGTTGTCCTGTCCCCTTAACAGAAAAACACCCCAAAGCATAATGTTTCCACCTCCATGTTTGACGGTGGGGATGGTGTTCTTGGGGTCATAGGCAACATTCCTCCTCCTCCAAACACAGCAAGTTGAGTTGATGCCAAAGAGCTTGATTTTAATCTCATCTGACCACAACACTTTCCCCCAGTTCTCTGAATCACTCAGATGTTCATTGGCAAACTTCAGACAGGCCTCTCATGTACTTTCTTGAGCAAGGGGATCTTGTGGGCGCTGCAGGATTTCAGTCCTTCACGGTGTAGTGCGTTACCAAATGTTTTCTTCATTACTATGGTCCCAGCTCCCTTGAGATCATTGACAAGATACTCCCATGTAGTTCTGGGCTGATTCCTCACCATTCTCATGATCATCTTACATGGAGCCCCAGAATGAGGGAGACTGACAGTTATTTTGTGTTTCTTCCATTTGCAGATAATCGCACCAACTGTTGTCACCTTCTCACCAAGCTGCTTAGTGATAGTCTTGTAGCCCATTCCAGCCTTGTGTAGGTCTACAATCTTATCCCTGACATCCTTGGACAGCTCTTTGGTCTTGGCCATGGTGGAGAGTTTGGAATCTGATTGATTGATTGCTTCTGTGGAAAGGTGTCTTTTATACAGGTAACAAGCTGAGATTAGGAGCACTCCCTTTAATAGAGTGCTCCCAATCTCAGCTTGTTACCTGGATAAAAGATACCTGGGAGCCAGAAATCTTGTGACTGATAGGGGATCAAATACTTATTTCATTCATTAAAATGCAAATCAATTTATAACTTTTTTGAAATGCGTTTTTCTGGATTTTTTTGTTGTTATTCTGTCTCTCACTGTTAAAATAAACCTACCATTAAAACTATAAACTGATCATTTCTTTGTCAGTGGTACAGAATCAGCAGGGGATCAAATACTTTTTTCCCCTCACTATATAGTACTTGCTACAGAACTTAGAGACCGAGGTCAATTCAAAATGTAGGTCAACTAGATTTGAAGGCATTTTTCATTAGACTGGTTGAGGGAAAATGCACTTGATGCTTCAATCAATGGGGGAAGGGGGGGCAGAAGCAAAGCTAGGCAAATCCCTGTCTTAACAGTTTTCATTTCCTATCCTATCTCTAAGGAAAAAAGAGCAATGATCAAAATATGTAAACTCAACTCAAAAGGCATATGTATAGTTAAATGCTTGGTACATCAGAAATACCGCATAATTTTGAAAACGATACAGATTTGGAGGTGGGTAAGTTTCCTTGTTAAGAATGATGAAATCATACAAGAAATCACTGGCCAGAGATGTATTTTATAAGTTTAAAACAGAGCTGGACCACATTTTCCCCTCTAATGTTAGTTATATTCCAAGTCTCCAAAACCAACAAAAAAAGGTTTGATAGAATTGCTGCTGTTCAGCATCTTTTGAGGGCTGCTTATCTGTTCTCAGTGACTAAATGGGATTAAGAGATGAGAAAGGGATTGATTTATTGCATGGTGGATTCAAGTGTCTCACCTGAACACAAACACTTACCTCGTTAAAAACTCAACCACAGCATCTCCCAAAAATTCCAAGCGTTCATTATGGTTAATCCTGCAAAGGAATGCGAAGACCGTTAAGAGTGAATCTTGCACACACCAGCGATGGAAAACAGCCATCCATCCCTACTTTGGGCAATAAGCAGAGAAAGTTAGCCTCCTGCAGTTTTTCTTTCAGAACACTGAACTCTCAATGCACAACAGTGAATTTCTGGGCTTCTCCTCCACCATACAAAAGCCACGGGCGGCCTCAAAAAGGTAATAAGGCAGATTATAATTTTGTGTTGACTGATTAGTAAAAGAGAGGATAATGATGTGCAAAAGCCTGCTGCGAGGGAGTCTTCCGTGTGCTGTTATGCCTGTCAATGATTTAAAAGAAATACCTCCTCCGAGGCCATCTATAGACTCTTGGTGCCATGCACACAAAAAAGAAAGGCACCTCGCTGAGAGCGCGCTATTTCTTGAAATAGCAATAATAATGGGCCTGACCCGTCCTCTTCTTTAGTGTTTTTATTCTCTTGCATACAAGCAGGATTACAGCTTACGAGCAGACTACACGCTTCGCATTCAAAACATTACCTAGTCAATCCTTAGCATTTCTCTCTAGAAAAGAACTACTGCCTGAAACTTCGGAAATAGTTGCTGGGCCATGTAGAAAACGCAGTATTGAAATAGATAGACTCAACCACCTGAAAGGGTAGAAGGAAGCCTCCTACATTTCTCTATAGGTGCTTGCACAGTTCTTAGACGTGTCCTTGCCTTTTGAACAAGAGGGAAACAGTCAGACCTACAGCCAAAGAGATCAATAGGCCTCTAAAGATTATTGTGCAGGAAAGCAAAACAATGAGAGCAGGACTGGGAGACATCCCTCCTCTCCCTCCCCCCAAAAAAAGACTGCCATTGGTGATCAGAAATTCAATTATGGTAATCAGGGGAAAAAAACACCTTATGGGCAATTCGTTTTTAAACTTCTGATGTGGCTAGACAGCTAAGTAGACTATCGCTTGCAAATTAGGATTATTTCTTCCACCAGGTTCCAGAAGTAGCATCATGGCTTGAGGGTAGAGAGTGCAATAAACACATATACTGTAGATCCAGCTTTCTGCTACTTCACTGTAAGATTCCTTGGAGGTAGCAGGTGAATAGCTTCTGGCACCCACAATTAACTAGCAAAACCAGCTGAAATGTGTAGAGCCAAGATGGACATATGAAAAATAACATGTGGAGTTCGGAAGAGGCATATGAAAAATAAATAAACCAAAATTCAGTCTTAGAGCTTCTGGCATCATCGTTCTGCAAGAAAGATGACGATCGCTCCTGCTGCCATTCAAGACAGAGAAGATATAAACGAAGAACCATAGCACAGAGTTTTTCAAGCAAAAGTCTGTCCCCAAATCCACTGCCAGATATTGTCAATGAAATAAGTCTAAATGGATTACTATTTGGACTCATACATTTGTATGGTAGTTTCCAGTGTATCTAAAAAACAGATTTAAAAAAAAAAAAAAAATCTGAGATAGGATTTCAAAAGATTGCACAGGTCCTTATTCTGCCCCATGATTAGCAATAACAGTTATCAATAATTTGCAGGTCATATGTAATCTTTAGGACTCACTTAAATATCACAGTTTAAGCATAGGCAGGGCCATAAATTAAGATTTGGATGGGACGCTTGTTTATGATATACATCTCACTTGCATATTACAAATAAAAGATCTCTCTCTTTACACCCTCCCCTCATTCTTAATTAAATTCAGTCTCTACTCTCTCTCTCTCTCTGTGTGTGTGTGTGTGTGCGTGTGTGGAGAGAGAGAGAGAGAGAGAGAGAGAGAGAGAGAGAGAGAGAGAGAGAGAGAGAGAGAGAGAGAGGGATTAAAAGTAATTAAGTAGAGACTGAATTTAATTAAGAATGAGGGGAGGGTGTAAAGATTTGATTTAACTATACTATAATTTTCTGTGGAGAAAAAGGCCTAGTTGTCCTCTATTTTACTAGGAACAAACATCATCAAAATCTTTCAACTGCAGTATGTATGACACTGCTGCAATTACACAGCATTATCAGATAAAGCCTACGAACGATACACAATATATAAAATTCAGCTCTCCACACAAACTGAAAGGCAGGGATCCCATTAAATTTTGAATTGCAAACAATTCTGAAAAATGTTCCTATGCTATATGAGTATAATTGATCTGCACAAGTATTTGGGCTATATTATTTTATGAGAAATCTATTCTACTTTATGAAGTTTGAGCATATGAAGAAAACTAATGGCATTTTAAAAAAGTTAAAAACTAACCTGGAGAAAAATATCATTATCAGAACATTGGAAAAAATAGGCAATAAGAAAATAATATGAAATTGCAATGTACTTTGCTATCTTAATTATCTATATAAATAAAAATGTAAATGTTCGTTTGTTCAAAATCTTAATTCTCCGAAAGTTCTTCACCGATTGCTTTGAAATTTTGACACAATGTTGCATTCGAATACGCGCCTGTTTTTATATATCTACTATTATATAGATGTCACACCTGTGACAGGTAAAAAGATTTTTTTTGAAAAACAGCGCCATCTGTTGGACGTAAAAGCAACCAATCTCTGCATCTGCACATACAATATTGTATACCCACAAGCACTGTGAAATTAAACATCTTACAAACGTGCGCTTTCTCTTTTCTTTCTTTTCCATTTAACCAGACTGAGCCACAGCAACGCATGGCCGGGTACAGCTATTTAGAATATAAAGAAAAGTTCATACAACTTGGAAATTGTCAGGCTTGCCTGAAATAGAAATTTCCCATGGAATATAAAAGACTGGAATATTCTCTAGGCCCCGTTTCTCCCCGTAAGCCATAAGAAAAGGAGCATAATTCTAGAACAGACAACCTGGCTAGGCTGACTGATGCCCTTATCACCATACAATTTGACAAAGAACATGGAACAACTTTGAAGTCCATCTCAAAAACACAATTGACTAAAAGCAGTGTTCCACGTATTGACTGGCACTAACCGCTAATATTTTTATTTATTTGTTTGTTTATTTGTTTGTTTATTTATTTATTATGCCACTTGCCTCCCCCATAAGCTTACAAGTTTTATAAAATAGGTGAAAATTTAAATATTTAAACATTAAAACCACACAGATTATGATTTTAAAACTATACTGAAACCAGAACCAAGAGACGGACAGGATGGGGATGATATCTTTTACCCTGTCAGCCACCTCCAGTGATGAACACCCACCTCCAGGCTCCACACCAAACAGCAAAAACCAGGTTTTCATACATGTCTATGGAAATTCTCAGTCATCCAGGTCATAGTTATCCCAAAGATGCTTTTTCACTGGCAACTGGACTTTGTTTTTCTTTGAAGACAAAGGTCACTCTTTCGAACACAGCAAAGTCCACATTATGGACAAAGAGGACCGCTGGTTTAAAAGAGGGGTCAAAGAGGCCATCCATGTCAAAATTGAACAGCCCTCTCTCAACAAAGGGGGAGGGATACAATATCCTCTATCTCCAGTCTATAACACAGTCCTTTCAACAGTTCCAAAAAGGCCCCATACCCATTTGCATACTCAGGTGACCCTGACGACACAGATAAGCCTCCAGGTGGCATTAACAACTCTCTAAGAGAATATTATGTTCACATTACACCTATGCTGTCTGTCTCCAATTGGTTACCAACAGATTTCTAGTTGCAATTCAAAGAGCTAATTTTGACTTATAAAGCTACATGTGGTTGACATTTTAAGGACTGCATACTGCAACTAGAGTTGACCCTCCAAGGAGATTCTTTCTCCTTACTCCTACCAGCTGTAAATGTCACATACTCTGTAGCCCTGCCTGGTTAGATCACTAAGCCCAAAATTTCTTGATAGCTGAGCGTATGGCATTGCTTATTAAATGATAGTTGGGCTTCAGGACTGGCCAGAAATTTTGATATACTTTGAATATTTGAAACAATACAAAATATTAGAATGGACAATGAAAATATTGAAGTGATGAATAGCTTCTGCCTGTTAGGATCAACTATCAATAATAAAACAACAAACAGTCAAGAAATAAGCCGCAAGTTAGCTCTTGGTAGATTTTACTTAAAGCTGACTCCTGAGTTGCAAATCCTAATTTGCATGGAACCATCTTGTTCTTCTGAATTTGTGAATTTGTATCTTCTCCAGCATTTTACATTTACTCTCAAAGTAAATGCACCATGTTCTTACTAGTTCCTACTAATTCTGAATACTTGTTCCATCAAAGAATTAACGCAGGCATAATATAATGTGAATACCACTGCCATGCACTTGTAATGCATCCTTCATGTCCAGTGAAGGGGAAAAAAAGTTTATACACATACCTGGAAGGAGTTGGATCATCTTGACCAAGACGTGACATAATATTGATCAAAGTGTTTATACCTGTAAAATACAGCATCACATTTAAAGAGTATTCATAAACAATATTGTATAGCTTCCTTTCAGTCTGGTAAGATAATTTCCTCTGGTCTAATATACAGTAGTACCTTGATACTCATTGTTAATTGGTTCTGGGAGGTATAATCAGTACCAAAAATGATGAGTATTAACCCTTTTTTTTCTCGAAAGAATGAGTCACAAAGCAGCTGACATCGTCATTCTAGCTTGTGCATTGAGTACCAAACAAATGGTAAGTACCAGGACAAACTTTTCATGTCAAAATGCATTGAGTACCAAATTTAATGAGTTTCAAAGCAGTTGAGTTCCAAAGTACCACTGTAGTCTGATAATTACAGGGAGGATATTTATGAGGAAACATTAAAGGTTCTGCTTCTCCAACTTGCTTTTTAGAAGGTTCAAATGAAGAACTGTTGGAAGCAACTTCAATGTCCACATCAAAGGAAGAAATGGCAACAGGAAAGACAATCAAACTAACCTTTCTTCCTCATATGCATATGGTGAACTTTCCTATCTCCATATTTGGGTTGCCGAATTCCACAATTTGATAAAGAATTTCTGGCATGGTCTGGATTCATTCCAAAGTTCAAGTGATGGCTTGGGTGAGTCATGGCAAGCTAAAAAGCAGAATCCCAAAATCAAACTGAAACACAATGAGCAATGTTCATTCAAGTTCAAATGTTCAGTGAAACCCCAGAGCAATGTCAGGAATGAGTCATATATGGTTTCCCAAATGTTGTTGGAAATGTTTTATCTAGCTAGATGAAAGAAATTTTTATCATCCCCCCTCCACTTCTGATAGAAAGCTAGTGACATATAGATATTAAAAGCACATTTCTCTCTTCCAGTTTAACAAACCCTCATTATCTGATACAATATTACATACAAATATACTATAATATTAAATGTATAACTATAATATAATTATGCTATGAGGATCTAATTGTTGAATCTAGCTCTGTATTTATTTTTGTAAGGAGTTCAGGCATGATAGTATTTGTGAAATACTATGCATGACAATTCAGAAGAAAGTCCCACTGTGCCCAGTAAGCTTACTTTCAGATACCTGGGCTTAAGTTTAGGTATTCAGCCTAACAGCCTCTTATGTTTTGTCTGCTACATTATCTTTCATCATCACCAGGATATCTATATACTTCTTTGTTAATTTTGCAATATTTGTAAACCACTGTGGTCATTTATGTCTGTAGATGATGAACAAAAGTTTTTTTTTTAAAGTGAGGTAATAATTAAAGTAATAATCTCTTTGCAGACCCACTATCAATACTGACCAGAAGCACAATGGAAAAGTTTTATTTTAATTGCCTTAGAAAATGAAAGGAGGTGGGCAGACATATTTCTGGGGAAAGTATATTCCAAAGCATGGAGGCTTTCCTTCAGACAAGCCCTGTCATCTAATCCTCATCTTTCCTGCTTGGTGGGGACATCTTCAGTAGGTTTTCTCAAGATGTTCGGAGTAGTTTAGCAGAGACGCATTCACAATGCAGTGTCTGGTAGTACTTCATACAGAGAGCTTTTAGGAGATAACCGTTTAGAATTGGCCCTTGAACCGGACTAGCAGCCAGTCCTGTGACCTCAAAATGGTGTTATTCTAAACGGCAGGACTGCAGTGTGGCTGCAACCTTCTGAACAAGTCGCAGCTTCTGAGTTCTCTTCCAAAGGCATCCCATATAGTGTGCCTTGCAGTAGTCCAGCCATTGGTGATCAAGGCATGAGTAGCAGAAGATCCTGATCTAGGCAGGGTGATAACTAGAACATCAGCTAAAGTTGTTCGTGACTTTGACTAACTGTTTATGTCAAGTTCAAAAAGATCTCTTAAATTTCAAACCTATTCTGTCATGAGGAATTGCAACCGCATCCTGAGTAATAACTGAGACCAGAGTTAATGGACTGCCCATATATTCATTACCAAATACAGATGTGAGATTATGTTTAGGAAACCATCTTTGACTCCATTCCAAACTTCTGTTTCTATCTAGGTCCACATCTGGTTTTTCCATACCTCTCTTCCTCACCCTTATTTCTTATTTCAAGGGTCAGCAACATTTTCAGAACAAGAACATCCCTCACAGCCAAGCAAACTGGCAAAATCTTGCAATCTGGTCAGGGATTGACAGGTTTTTTTGAGATTTGACGTCTTTGGATAACATAGCTAAAAATCCTTTGCAATCAAAGGCCTTATATTGTTTTTAATATAAGAAATATTTACAATTGTAAACTTAAAAAAAATTAGAATTTTTTTCTATCTAATCAGCCATTGTTCAATGTTCAGAGCCCAGTTAGATCTATTGTGTTCCAACTACCTCTCTTAGTTCCTATCTCCAGGTTAGTCTCGTAGGACCTGGGCTCCGTTATCTACAGCAGTCTCCCTAAATAAATTGGATTCTGGAGAAGGATGGAGAGATCCTGGAATTGAAGGCCACACATTTGGAAGGCACTCATGTTTGGGCAAATGGATTTAAACATCAATAGGAAGATACCAATAAATCTCTTTCCTCTCCCTTTATTTAGTTCCAACTTAGTACAATCATCATATTGAAGTGTATGATTGTCAACATGAGCTCACCTGCAGTAAACACCGGTCTTTAAAAGTGTAGCCTATCAGTCTGTCCAAATGCATCAGACACTGATGGTAACGGATGTGGTGTGTTAAGACAGGAAGCATCATGGCATGCTAGAGAAAGAATCATCACAATTCATGCTAGAAAATCCTTGAATGCAACAAGGATCCTTAAACATTGATTTTAGTCACTACTTTGCATTCACAATATACATTGCAGATATTATAAGCACTTCCATAATTTATACAAAAGCTTTGAAAGAGAGCAGTATATTATACCCATACTGCAGAAGGGATACGTGTGCGATAAAGCAGGGAGAATTAAGTTTTTACATTATCTAGTAAATGAGCGGGTACAGATCAATCTCCGATATGAGAGTTCATCGCTTACCTCCTTATCTGCTTAATTCAAATTCAAAATGTAACAATTAATTCTCAGAGTAGTCCAATAATATGTTATTTCTAATTCACTCTTCCCCACATTTACAGAAGATAAAAATGATGAAGTATACGATTGATTTCAATCATACAATATATCCATGATTTAATCGAGATAACAGACAACCTGAGTGGAACTCTAGAGCTTCTATATATTGATCAAAGGGCTCAAATTATGGAAACCAGAACTGATAGGCACACAGGTTTAGGAAAGGAGGAAATAGAACATTACTGACTGTTAACTAAATGTTTTTATAAACATAGACATACTCAGTCATAGCAAACAACGTTTTGAATAATTAATAGAAGTAGGGCTTCCAAATCAAGGGAAGAACTACTCTGTATTAGTGAGACCCCCTTATTGAATACTGTGGTGAATTCTTGGCATTCTGCTTTAAAAAATATTCACACAAACTGGAATATAAAAAGATAACAACAAAGACGATTAGAAGGTTAGAAAATCTTATGAAGAGAGATAAAAGGACCTGAGAAGGTTTAGCTTTGTGGAGAGAAGAAGAGGAAGTGATAGCAGTTTTCAAAGAATATTAAACAGAAGATGGTTAAGACCTTCATCATTCAAGCATGGAATCTAGAACCCATGGCAAGTTGGAGTTTGGATAACACCAGGGATTACTCATTTACAAGGAGCAATCCATTGTTAAACAGAGTTGATTTCTTCAGTGGCTCTCCATGAAAGTTCTCAAGAGAACTAGCAAGGTGGGAAAAGAAGAGCTTTTGAGATGCAGGAAATATGTCTAAACCCCTTAAGCTCTTCACTTGCCTTGTTGTGCCATCTGTCCATGCAAGGCAGGTAGGTAAGGCAGTATGTTATTTACTGAAATCCTCTCTGTGAAAACTCTACAACCATCATGCCCAGGGACTGTGCCCCAGGTATTCTGTTAGCAGCATGTTGAATACAGGAACATTTCAAATTTATTAAATTGAAACTCTAATCCTGAACCAATCTATTCCACTGGGCAAGAAAGAAAAACACTACACCAATAACTTTCAACTACTCTGTAATGTGCTTGTGCTCACAGTCTTGATACACATTTAATTCCATCCGATCACTTTTTAATTTGGTAGGAAGCAACATAGATATCGATATGGATACACACACACGCACACAAACACACACACACACACACGTAAAGATACACCGTCTCCTTTGATGTCTTGGGGGAATATATGAGTGTACAATATGGGTATATTTTATATAGATTTCTCTCAAAAACAATTGATTCTGCAGTAGAGCAGATCCATTGCCATTTGATACGTTGCTGTCCTTCACAATAAAAAGAAGAACATTTCAGTGGATAAACTGTAAAGCCTTTCAAGGCCATGAACAATGTTGTTTGTAAGTGCTAAAAGAAAGAAAGATGATATTTGGCATGGATTTTCCACTAGAACATTTATTCCTCAAAAACAAAAGCTATATATAAAAAGGAAAACATCTGGGGGCGGGGAGAGGGATAACGTCACTGATACCAATTCCACTTTGTACATTTCAGTTTCAAGGCAACCAAGAATAAGTAAATAAGAAGATTGTTAAGCAGGATTGAGAGAACCTCTCTTGTTGAGAATTCCACTTGTGCACTTCTGCACACTATACACTTTTTTTCCCCTTTCTATCGTTGCTGTAGATTGGTCCATAAATGAGTATACGTGCCTTATATCTGCACTTTGCATAGGTTTGATTGATTATGTGCCATTGAATTAGTCACAACACAAGTTCTATAAGAAATCAGATAGATAGATTTTCTCTAGGACTATTCTGAAAGGGGAACAGCATGATGAGTACCCTATATGCAATCTTTTGTTTACCTCAGCAAACAAATGCAAGAGATACTGGGGAGTCACCAGGATTAGGTCCGCAATAGCAGATTTGTTGAATGTTGACAATTGGGGGGGGGGGGGTGTCACGTTCCTTCTTATTTGCATTCCACAGGTTTGAAACAGCCTTAGTTAAAACTGACTTTCACCATCCCCTTAGCAATGAATTTAACTCACTTGACAGACGTCAGAACGAATTCCCGTCTTCCAGAATCCTTGGCTGCTCAGTTCAACAGTTACTTCCCGCCGCATGGTATTCTTCTGTCTGATTTTTTGCAGGGCTTCCTTTAGAGAAAGAAAAAGAGAATGTGTATTTTGCTAAAGGAACCAAAATCCCCTTGAATTTATGGAAAACTTGAGTCTTGAGAAGGGAGCCATCCTTCCCGTGTTGTTTGGAATCTCACAATGGAGTTATTAGTCAACTCCAAAAACATACCGGACAGCTTGGTCTATTGGCAGGATAGGCCAACCCCACTCTAACACCTCTTAAGAGAAAGGATGAATAGGAGTGGCTTTACTACTGCCACAATCCGGCATACTAATATGCAGAATCAGGGAAGGTTGGTGAAAACTCTTAAAATCAGGACTAGATGCATCCAAATGGCACACTGTCTTCCAGGAAAATATAAGCAAGCTGGGAACTAGACTGTGTTATTTCTCTGTGTCATATATGTGTATGTATATGGGTATATGTGTAGTTTTTTGTCATGTTTATGTAGTATATATTGGACGTGGTTTCCCTTTGAGAGCTGAATGCAATGAAATTTCATTTTAATGTATGTTGATTAGTATACATTTAAAGTGACAATAAAGTTATTCTACTCTACTCTACTCTACCCTACCCTACCCTATTCTGGAAAAGATACATCACAAAGTATTTCCTGTATTATGTGGGCCTTGAAAAAAGTATCTGCTGCCTCAGCGCCTGTTTACCTCACAGCCTCCAAACCCACCACTTTGCCAACTCCCAGTAAGGCAGTTAAGAAGAAAAGAAAGGAGCATCTGTTCTAATGTAGTTTGGGATATATTGAATTTTAGAAGGGAAATAGTTCAGCTGCTGGGTTTCTTGCAAACCCATCTCGTTCTTCTCAATAAATCTTGCTAAAGAGATTCTTTGAGAATTGTGCTTGGAAAAGAATTACTTTCAGTTTAGGCAGATGCTAAAGAGCCCCACAGAGGGCAGGATTCCCACCATAGAACCACCTATTGTAGAGGCCTATAAAGAAGTTCCTGCAAGCACAAATCCACATGTGCAAATCACAGAAACGCACAATGAAGAATAATGAAGGCAAGCAAGGGTTTAGCTGTCTCTTTATCTTGCTGAAATCTTTCTATGGAAGGTCTCTGTTAAAGTGACTGCCTTAAGACTCCTGAGTACATCCATGATAGAAGCAAAAAAATGAAGCAGAGAGTTTTTAGGAGACAACCAATCAGCTCAGGTGATAAAAATCTAGAAAGAGATTTACACCGCAGGGTGATAAATGTCAAAGCAGCACTCCCTTTTCCCTTTTTGGTTTCCAGTGAAATGTAATCACCCACAAATGCTATCTGCTATCATTTTAACAATAATGTGTCCATTATTCCCTAGAAAGAAATTTCCTTTTTTAATAAAAAAGTATTTGTCTTCCATTTGTTCTACACTGCAGCAATGAAAAGCTTCTGTAAAGTTGAAAATAGTCCACAGTATTAAAAAAAAAAAAAGTACTTCTCTGTCAATGGGGCAGGTTTATTATTAGTTCATGGACCTTCCCACTTAAGAGAGGAAACCAAAAGCTGATTTTTGCAAGACTCTAAGCTGGTAACATCATGCAGGCCAACACAGCTGGAATGTGACACTTGGCTGCGCAAGGCTGCTAAAAACATTAATTGGAAGAAGTGCCAGTGCATAGAGTGGGATTTTTTTCTGAGCCA
Source organism: Crotalus tigris (assembly GCF_016545835.1). NCBI lineage: Eukaryota > Metazoa > Chordata > Lepidosauria > Squamata > Viperidae > Crotalus > Crotalus tigris. The sequence goes on from NW_024097206.1 coordinate 742,233, forward strand.
TTATCTTCAGGTTTACACTACGTGATTAAAAAACATAAAGTGTGAACAGGTTCCCTATTTCTCCAGTACAAAACTACTTTGATAATATTGATTAAAAAGAAAGAAAAAAGAGACAAGTGTTTCATTGTTTTTCAAAAAGGAATGTGGCATTTTCTATTTCCCTCCCTCCCCTTTTGCTCTCCCCTTCCCAAATTCATGAAGTTATAATGCTATTATTTTCTAACCATCCTTTTAGTGTAAAATTTTCTGTCCATATGGCTGAGATGCCAGAATTTCAAGATTAGATCTGGCTACCTTGGAATGCTATCTCTCAGTTTTGCCTGAGTCCATAAATACATATCCTTCTTAATTGGAGTCGTTAGCAGTATAGAAGAGCTTAGAGAGGGATGTAAAGCATTATGGAGCAGTATATAAGTCTATGTGCTATTGTTATTGCTAATAATGAAATTTGAAAAACATGGCTTTTGTGCATACAGGTGAATTACATTAAATTACAAAACCCAGTATTCTTTCCAAGAACCCCCAAAGCCAGCAGATACTCAGTAGTTTACTCCCTTAAAATTGCCAGCTGCCTTCCTCCCAGTTCATGACAGTCTATCTCTTGCACACATCTCTTAGCATCTTCAACCAAAATACAGAATACAGTACCTTCTAGCTGTAAACTTCTTCTAGCTCGGGTCCATCCCAAACAAAAGGAATATCAGAATAACATAAATTAAAACACTAAGACACCTATAACCTTGGAAAATAAACTACGACTCAGGACAGGCTTGGGTTAAAGGCAACTGCCAAACCAACAATCTTGAGCATTACACAGAAAGCCAAGGAAAATGAAATTAACAACGTACTTCTCTCTGAACTAATTTCTGTTTATCTGCTTGTTTCACTTTGGGACTATTAGCCAGCAGGTGGCGTAATTTCACATAACTTTTCCAGAGTTTTTGGTATCTGAAAGAGGTGAGAAGAACAATAGTTACATTTTGGAATATTATGAGTTTGGGTTAGTGATCCGTCCAGAAATTATTTTATATACCCAAATTCTCTTTATAACCATACAAAGAAACTAATACAGATAATCCTCAACTTATAACAGTTTGTTTGGGGACCATTCAAAGCTACAACGGCACTGAAAAAAGTGACTTATGGCTGTTTTTTTACCCTTATGACTGTTACAGCTTCCCCATGGTCACATGATCAAAATTTGGATGCTTGGCAATTGGTTCGTATTTATGACAATTGCAGTGTCCTGGGGTCATGTGATCCCCTTTTGCGACCTTCTGACAAGCAAAGTCAATGGGGAAGCCAGATTCACTTAAGAAACATGTTACTAACGTAACAACTGTAGCGATTCACTTAACAACTGTGGCAAGAAAGGTCATAAAATGAGGCAAGATTCACTTAACTACAGTCTCACTTAGCAACAGAAATTTCGGGCTCAATTAGGGCCATAAGTTGAGGACTATCTGTACATTTCCAGTATCATCTACCCTGTATAAAAGCTTAGTATCCAGGTTTTTCATCTCCTGCAGCTTGGAGTTGGAAGCAGAAGTGAAACTGGCTTGGGCCACTGGTAATGGAACTGAATCTTTTCAATAAAGAAAAAAAGTACCAAAATAAATCTTTAAAAAAACAAATGTGCTACAGAGTATTCAAGGGAAAGGATGATTGCACGAGTTCATTCAGTTAATTCCACCAGATCTTGACCACAAACATCTGAAATGTCTCATGGAGACAATGGCCCTTTGGCCTCTCCCAACAAATGAAAAGATGAACCAAGCATTTTAGATACGGACACCTGAAAATAATATCGGATGTTTCACTACTTATACATATTGCTTAGAAAGAAAATAAAAGTGACATTGTTGATCAGTTCCATGTGACTAATAAAGGAGCAGCTTACTGTGGATCTCCAGCGTAACTAAGTTGAGCTGGTCGTATTCCAAAATGGACGATAATGGGAAAAGTAATCACATCAGGGTTGAACTGTTCACGATCCAACTGATCAATACGAACAGAACTGGGTTTCTGCAGGAAGAGAAAAAGAAAAAAAGAAAAGAAAAATTTAAAATTTTACTAATAATGCCTCCATCAATGCTTCTTTGGGCGATGGAGTTTTGCACACACATAACTTTCTGATACAAACAAACTTAATACATTGAAACTTTCTAAGAGCTTTCATGGACTATATCTACTAACACTGTTCTAAAAATAGCATGAACATTAGCATCTGAAACTAGCAGGATCTCTTCCAACTTTATTTGGATTCTCTCTCTTGGGCAAACAAATCATCCCATTCACATGTCCAAATATTATTATGAGAGGAAAAAGTGTGAAGTGGTTACTCTTCTCACATTCACACACAGCGTAACAACATAGGTTTCTTTGGCAATGACATAGTTTGAGCTGGCTACGTAAGTTCAGCCTGAATGTAAGACAGACATGGAGAAGGATAACAAGATGGTCACCTCCATTCACGCTACTGCTAGGTTTAGAATACAAAATAGCTGAGGTTAATTTTGAGTTGATTAAGTCACATATTCATTGATTACAGTAACTTATGGGAGGGTTAAAATTAGAATTACCATTGTTCTGTTTTCTTCAGAAAGTTCTGACAGAATTAACTATTTATTCTGCTTTTATGGTGCATTGTTCCATCTAGGAATTAATACATTTGGCGCTTATAATGGCTGAAAGGAGTGATATAACTATGGTCTCTGGGTGGACTCAGTCTGATAAAAGTTTAATTATCTTGCTGGAGCCACTATTTTTCTAAACTTTACAGTTAAAACATCATCAAAGAAAGCAATGGCTATTTAGCCCTGAAGGAGACTCAAAATTCCTTTTTATTTAAATAATGCAATGCTCTTCTCAATAAATTTACAAGGTTATGCTCTGTGAGATATTCCTCTTCTCTCTGTTCCTAATTTAGTCTTCATGCTAACAAAGAAGCAAAAAACCCACGCAATCTCCCTCTTCTATTTGTTCCTGGCAGAAATTAGAATAATTGCTATTGTCACTAAAGGAACGTGGCAGAAAAGAAAAATATGCACACACGAAACCTATTTTTCTTCCTTTTCTCATATCCACTTTAAAAAGTTACATGGAGATACACACACACACACACACACACACACACACACACATACAACCAAGAAAATTAGGCCCCATAAATCCCCTCATGATCTTTAGTCATTATAGACAAGAAGCGAGGGGAGAGATTCATTATTAAATTACATAAAAGTTACTCTTGTTGTCTGAAGAACATGTGTTCCACAATATATATTAATACACAACAGGCAGAGGTGTATATGTGACACGACTTTCTTTTAGGAGATGGATGCAAATTCTGGAGATAGAAAGAAGCAGATCATTTTTTAAAAAAGCTTATTGCTTGGATTGCTTCCTGTCTTACTTTTTTTTTTTATTTTTACAGGTAGTCCTTGAGATACGACCACAATTGAGCTCAAAATTTATGCTGCTAAGTGAGAAAATTGTTAAGTGAGTTTTGCCCCATTTTACGACTTTTCTTGCCACATTTATTAGGTGAATCACCACAATTGTTACGTTAGTAACACAATTGTTAAGTGAATCTGGCTTCCTCACTGATTTTGCTTGTCAGAAAATCGCAAAAGGGGATCACATGACCCTGGGACACTGCAGCCGTCATAAATACAAAATTCAAGCACCTGAATTTTGATCACGTGACAATGGGGATGCTGCAATGGTCGTGAGTGTGAAAAATGGTCATAAGTCACTTTTTTTCAATGCCGCTGTAACTTCGAACAGTCACTAAATGAATATTGTAAGTCAAGGACAACCTGTGCCTTCTGAACTTTGTATTCCCTTGCCTGTATTTTATCCTATTGTTTGTTTCATTGGCATTCAGCATATTAGACAAACCGAATGAAACCTAATGCATTTAACCCACGCAAGAATTCAAAGGCATGTTAATGCCTTAGACCAGGGCTGTCAAACTTGCAACATCATGTGACGTGTCGCGACGTATCGCGTCTTTTTTTCCATTGCCGGCAATGGGGTGGGTGCAGTTTTGGCATGACGCATCCGACCCACGGACCGGCAGTTTGACACCCCTGCTTTACACAATGTCATTGTTAGATTTCATGTACAGGTAGTCCTTGAGTTACGATAATAATGCAGCCTGCCAATTACAGACCTAAGCCATAATGGTCATAAAACCAAAAAACCAATTAAAAGCTTTTTTTTTGTGGTGGTGGTTAAGGAAAAGCCAGTTGTATAATGAACAATGGTTTTGGTTCACGGTTTTGTCAAAAACCGGAAGTAACTGCCGGATTTTGGGAAAAACTATAGTAAAATATGCTTAGTGACATGGGACGCTATAGACATCCATATATGCAGCTGGGTTGCTATGGGCCCAAAGTCCGGTCATGTGACCATGGGGTGGGTGGGAAGATGGCACGACATGGGTCTTAAGTGCCCCTTTTCGGGTTAGTCGTAACTAACTGTAATCGCTAAGTGACTTGTTATAAGTCAATGACTATCTGTAATCAGATACTAAATGGAAATGAAAAGCATCTCGTAAGCAATAACAAAAGGGCAAACCTCTGGAAAAGACCTCTGGGCTCTGGACCCTGACAAGTTAACTGCTGGATCAGGTCCCATTGGGCTTTTATTGCATCTGCCACCATTATAGCTCCTCTAGCTTTTGAGCTAAAGACATATTTTTGTTTTTAGGGAAGGACTCAGTGGTATTGAAAGGCTCCTCCTTCAGCCCCAGCATGCCTTGGTACAAACTTGATATGTGGTCTATTTGCATCTTTGGTCTTGTGGATGCCTGCCAATTCACAACTTCCAGCAGACCCAACGATCACAGCCAAGAGGAAGAGATGCTAGGAGTTGTAATTCAATTAAAATAATAATAATAACAATAATAATAATAGTAATAATAATAGTAATAGTAGTAATAGTAATAACAGAATTGGAAGGGACCTTCTAGTCCAACCCCCTGCTCAGGCAAGAAGCCCTATACCATTTCAGACAAATGGTTGTCCAGTATCTTCTTTAAAACTTGCAGTGTTGGAGCATTCACAACATCTGGGGGCAGGTTTTCCATTGATTAATTTTTCTAGCTATCTTCAAGGCCACACGTCCTATATCCCTGACTTATATATTCCAATCTTAGATATAACCCTGGGAAATAGCCTAGAATTTTCCCAGATCTTTAAATACCAAATGAGTTTTGTCCTATTTTATGACTTTACTTACCATAATTCTTAACGAATTACTATAGCTGTTAAGTTAGTGACATGGTTTTTAAGAGACTCTGGCTTTCCCATTGACTTTGCTTGTCAGAAAGTTGCAAAAGGTGACCACATTACCCTGGGACACTGCAACCACCATAAACTACTGTGTGGTGGTGCAGTGGTTAGAATGCAGTATTGCAGGCTAACTCTGCCGACTATTAAGAGTTCGATCCTGATGGGCTCAAGGCTGATTCAGCCTTCCATCCTCCCAAAGTCGGTAGAGTGAGGTCCCAGATTGTTGGAGACCATATGCTGACTCCGTAAACCACTTACCACTTGTTGTAAAGCACTATGAAGTGGCATATTAGTCCAAGTATTATTGCTAGTAGCCAAGAGTTCGAATTTTGATCATGTGACCAAGGTCGTAAGTGTGAAAAAGGGTCATAAGTCCCTTTTTTCAGTGCTATTGAACAGTCACTAAACAAATGGTTGTAAATCGAGGATTATCTATATTTTGTGCCCTACTTGGGGATGACAAAGGGGGCCACAGGTGATGCCATGATGTCATTGAAATATCCAGCCCCATCCAGTTAGGGGACTCTGGGGGAATTTGTTAAGACATACATTGCTCAACCATAATAGATTCTGTGGTAATGTAACATTAAAAACATACTCTTGTCAGTAATAGTTGGAATAGCTAATATTTAGTATAAATTTTTATTTCAAGAGAGAACATCCCAGTACCATGCCAGAGCTGGTCACTATCATCCCTTTACATTCTTCGGCGTATTTCTGCCACTCCAGCTCTTCCCACTGTAGCATATTGGCAATCTCTTCTTCTGGTACGAGAGGTTTATTGCAGCGTAACAAATACAGGAGGATCTGATGCATTGACAGAACTTCCTTTCCGCCATCTTAAAAACAGCATTGGACCGATTGTCAAACTCTTCTTATACATTGAAAGGAAAGCATTTGAAAACGAGCAATGGTTTCAGGGCAGCAAAATGGCTTCTGCGGAAAATTAAACAGTAGCTTGTCTACACATCACAGTAAGTCATAAGCTACAACTGGTGGGATTAATTTATCGCACTAATTTATAAACCACGGTCTGCAAATTACAATAGGTAGAGTCAGCCAAAATATTAAACCAAAGCCAGACCAACCGTATTTTGGCCTAGCATGATGCACTAACTCAAATAATAAGCTTCCCTATACTAGATAGCCACCACACAATTTATTGAACTTGGTGTCGCTCAACGCACAAAATCTATGGAAATTCACAACAGGTCCAGCATGGAGGTTGTGTACAACTTGAACCAGCTGAGAATGACTAGTTTCCCTCTTATACATTATACTGAAAGTTTAATGTAAATTATTTTACATTTTTTTGTTTCACAAAGCAAATGCAAGAATTTGAGGGGGGCGGGCGGAAACTTCGTTATATCATTTTAAGTCTTAAAATAAGCAGCAAAAAGACTATGTTTTCATGACAACCTGGACTTTTGCCTTCAAAGTTAGTAGGACTGTGATACCACATCAAGACATGGTATACACCAGGGGTCTTCAAACTTGGCCCTTTTGTGACTTGTAGACTTCAACTCCCAGAATTCCTTAGCCAGGCACACTGGAATTCTGGGAATTGAAGTCCACAAGTCATAAAAGAACCAAGTTTGAAGACCCCTGGTATACACACTTATTTCACAAGCCCGAAAGTCTACACTCAGCTGAATTTTAAACATATTTAAATTAAAAAAACATTTTACTTATTTATAAGCTACCAGTCTGAACCCAGTCACCCGAGGCAGCACAATACATTCAAATATAAGCTATAGCAATAAAATGCAATAAAATTATATTAAAAAGTTGAATCAAACCTTAACATTCGAAACAAAACAAAACCCCCCAAAATTGTATCAAATATAATTCAAGCAGTAGAAGAAAAGTACTTCCAGGGCTAGACAGAAATAATAAAAATATCAGATCTTTAAGAACAAAACATTAAGAAAAGCATACCTTCCAACTGATATAAAGACACCTTGGCAAGATGTCTATGCATAGGAGATAAAAACAAACTCGAGGGAAATCCTTATTATTATTTGAGCAAAAGTTGTATTTCAGTGAAAATTTTGTATGATGGCTGTTGTTGCTAGATAATTTCACTGATCATTCTGACTTGCTATAAAGCAGCTTCCTATGAAATTTCCATTAGAACAATGAAATAATTTGTGCTGCACATTCTCCATTATAGAGAAGTGCATCTCACACAACAGAAAGTTGTTAGTCCAACCAGAAGTAAAAGTTTCCCATAGGTAAGAATAATTCCAGACTCTCTTTGTCACTTCCTAAGGAAATCAGAAACAGAAAACCAACCTCAAAGGTAGTGTATCTATTCCATAGGAGTATCTATGGAAATTCTCAGTCATCTAGATTATGTCCCAAAGGTGTTTTTTCAAAAGGCAACTGGACATTCTTTGGTTGTTTTTTTCCTTGAAGACATTTCATTACTCATCCAAGAAGCTTCTTCAGTTCCAAGAAGGTTCCATACCCATTTGCATTGTTCAGGTGACCCTGAGGGTGCAGATTAACTGAAGAAGCTTCAGTGATGAGAAGTGAATCGTCTTCAAGGAAAAAAAACAAACAACGCCCAGTTGCCTTTTGAAAAAACACCTTTGGGTATTACATGAGTGGCAGCCAGAAATCAGAATTCAAATATTCCACAAAGTTTCTGCTGCTTATGAATAATAACCAAAAATTCTCAACAAGTCCCAGGCTACATTTAAATAACATACTTAATCAGGGCAGCTAAAGCAATACATAATTCTAAACTTGTTGCTTTTAGGCCTAGTTAATTTTGCTTTTCTTATGGGTTCTGCTTAGCATTCTATCTGAACTTTAGTAGCAATCTAAGATTTGTGCACAGTAGAAAAATAAGCATTATGGCTGAACATAGATACTAAATTATTTCAAGTATTGAAACTCTTAAAATAAACTCTTAAGAACAGACATAGATAATATAAATATATGCCAAGGTGACAACTAAATGTGTGGATTTGCAACTTTGGAAGAGGTACAGCCCAGGCCAATGTTTGTCATGCTTGGCAACTTGAAGATGTGTGGAATTCAATTCCCAGAATTCCTCAGCAAGCATAGCTGGCTGAGGAATTCTGGGAGTTGAAGTCCTCACATCTTCAAGTGTCAAGGTTGAGAAACACTAGCCCAGCCATAGGTTTATATCCTCTTAGAGAGAAATAACTAAAAGAATAGCCGTCACACTGAAATCGAATACACTTACCTGGAAGAAACCTTACGAAGCGTGGCATGAAATGGAACCGAGGACATGAAGTATCACTGTTTTCTGATGAAGGACCTTATATAACAAAATGAACAGCAATGTGCTGCATATCACAAGGTGTAATTTCATAGAACATTTATCTGCATCTTTAGTACCTCAGTGAAATTAAGCTACTTTTATAGAACTGAGCGTTTTCTACAAACGTGCTACAAAGCAAACAATTTTACATCCTGTGAAACAGCACCTTTTTAGCCGTTTCCTCTGGAAAAGATTGGGAACAGATACTATAGATCTCATCATAGGTAACCCTGATGGGTGGGACTTATGAGAATTAGCATCCAGAGAGAAACTTAATAGAACTAAACTTTGTTGTCTAGTAGAAGGAAAACTCAGAACATACAATTGCACAATTTCAGAATTATAGTGGACAATAATGAGCATTTGCCACAAAATCTGCCATGAAATATGTAGAAGGTTATATCAACTATTTATGTTCATCACACAACACAAACCTGGCTTTCTGTGACCATTGAACATAATGGAGGGAGAAATTATCCCTTATACATTTCTCCTTCTGCCTGCAAACTTTGAATTCTTTGAGTATATCTATACCTTTGTTTTGTTTCTCAGCAGCTATACAATATCCAGCAGCTCTAAATTGGATATCTTCTTCCCTTAAATATTCTGAATTAATTGACTGCCTCCTACTTTAGGGGTAGAGGCAGTTCAATGTAGTGGCATCAGGCCGGAAACTGGGAGACTGTGAGTTCTACTCCCATCTTAGGTAATAACCAACTGGCTGATCTTGGGCCAGTCACTTTCTATCAGCCTTAGGGGGGAGCCAATGGCAAAGTACTTCTGAAAAACCTTGCCAAGAAAACTTCAGGGATTCCTCCAGGTAATCTCAAAGAATTGGACATGATTGAATGGAAGAAAAAAAATTAAGGGATCCCAATATTTTAGGGTCAATGCTTCACTGGAAATTTTTCAGAACATATCACTGACACTTTACAATAGGATGGCAACAGAGGGCAGTTAAGTATACCTAGTTTTATAAGCAAAATATTTATTTACCAGGGGATAGACTTACTTCTATAGCTCTTCGTATGGCTCAAGGATGCCCTTAACTACCATCCCTAACTAGCTAATCTCCTTTTTCCCCCTGGACAAATGGGAAAAGCTCTAAAAATCATAATACAAAAATGTGATGTAAATTCCCAACTTTTCTTTTTTTAACAAGATACTTTCCCTTCTTTCATTAAAAGAATCTATAGTCAGATGGGGCAGGGGTTCTAGCATGCATCAAGAGAGAATCTACCAGCATATTAATACAGCAAACAGGCAACTATGCAGCAAACTAGAGATTTCCCATAAATATATATTTTAAGTAAGATAGTTACCAATCAAATTCCAATCGTACAGTTCTAAAATATCTTTGAAGAGATAGGAAGAGAAAAGTTCCAGGCCTCGGACACAAAAGTTCTGGGGGGGGAGGGGAGAGAAACAGACAAGTCAAGACGTTACAATAAACATCTTCATCAATTTTCATCATGAGAGTTGAATGTATTCCCTGCAATCAGACATTAGGAAAGGAAAGGAGGGGAGGGGAGGATGGGGAGGGGAGAAGGCTGGGGAGGGGAAGAGGGGAGGGGATAGAAGAGAACGGGAGAGGAGAGGGGTGAGGAGAGGACAGGAGGGGGAGAAGCGCACAATCTAGATCCATGCATGTGCAGTTTTGCTTGCCTGCCACTCAGCTCCAGCTGTGTGGCCCAGTTCCTAGCAGGTCACAGACCGATACCGGTCCTCGGCCCAGGGACTGGGAAGCCCTGTGTTAGGAAAAGAATTTTCATTTTTCTTTTCTTTTTTTCCCTACAACTTTTAATTGCTTCTGTCTCAAATTGGGAGGGGGAGAAAGATTATTAAAATTTTCGGAATCACAAAATGGCTTTACTTTTTTAAAAGTAAATGGTGGCGCAGTGGTTAGAATACAGTATGACCGGCAAACTCTGCCCACATCTGGAGTTCAATCCTAATGGGGCTCAAGATTGACTCATCCTTCCATTCTTCCAAGGCCAGTAAAATGAAGATCCAGGTTGTTGGGGGGACAATATGCTGACATTGTAAACAGCCCAGAGAGAGCTGCAAAACATTATGGGGTGGTAAATAAGTCTATATACTATTCTTATTAAATAATCTCTAAATATGGTACAACCAGAAGACATTTAGGTAGGACATTCACAGTATCCAATCTGATTAGGGCCTGTATGCAGAGGCCATGCTATACAATACATCTCTCAAATACAAAATCAAGAATGTATTTCTTTTACTAAGGATCAATGACATTTTCATAATCAAAACAAGGATATAATCCTACTGTACTGATGGGCTTGCCTCTTTTTTTTTTTTTTTTTTGACTTCTGATCCAAATGCTGTTGGGTTTCGAATTTGACCTTAAATTATGGGGTTTGAATATCAGCGGAAAAGCATTCATTGATAAGCAAACCAAGTTTAAATGGCATCTTATTTAAAAAAAAGCTGTTAAAAATAAGTTTTACATAGGTTTCAGAGTTTCCCCAAGTGTTTGCTTTTCCCCCAAACAAATCAAGAGCTAAAGGATTGTGTTATTGCTGTTTTTCCCCATTCTTTTAATTTCCAAACTTTCTACTTGCATAGTATAAACATGGAAACCTAGAGTTCTTTTCAAGCGTCCTACAGACTTTTATATTAAAATTCCAAAGCCAGGCTAAATTCCTTAAAATTCACTTATTGTTATTGTTAACGTTGGTAGTGGTGTAACAAGACATTTCCCTGATCATCTCCCATGTAGCGCTTATCTTATGAAGAAATGTGGAACAAATAATTTAAGCATTCATACTCTAGTTTGGAGGAAAAAAACATTGATTGTTGAAAAAGCAAGAAATAGAAGAAGGAAAGGAGGAAATAACAGAATGATCTCAGCAGAGGATCAATATTTAGCCTCCTAAATAGGAATTTCCTCTCTGAAAAATATTTATTTCAGGCCCCAACCGATAGATTAAAATCATTATACACAATTCCATCTCTTTTCACAGAACATTTTTTTCCCACCAAAACTAGTTAATTTTGTCAATTGAAAGACACTTCTTATGCTAAAAATTTTACCTCTACCCCCAAATATATATCTTTTTTTGATAACAGAGGTACAATCATCTGATTTTTTTCCCACCTGAGGAGAAGTTTCAGCAGCACTTAATATTTTACTCAGTTAAGGTTACGGCCTACTCTTATGAGGGGCATATGTTTAAGTTGTTTTAAGTCTTGCTTTATTGTATTTTTATAATTATATTCCAAAACCATAGACATTGTTATTCTAAAACAGTGTATCTTTAATTACAAGTGCCTATACAGGCATACAATATGTTCCACTCCAGAATATGCATGAGTCAAAATCTAAAATATCTTGGTGCAGTGCAAACCAAACAGATGTCTTGAATAATCACACTCATAACTTACTTCAGGCATCATCTCCTCAATGAAATGAATTGTATAATCAATGTTAAATCTGATTACTTTACACAGAGGAATCTAGAAAGAGACAAAGAAACATGGAACACTTTTAAGGAGCAGTGCAATCAACACTCTTAAAGCCTTTGTTGTCTTCTGATACAAAAGTACCGGTAGTAGTGTTGCATATGTTAAAATAAAGTTTGTGGTGACCAGCTGGCAAATGGCATAGAAAGCAGAAAGATAGTGGCATGATCAAATGCTGCCATCTATTGGACATTTAAAGCAAATGCACCAAAGCGATTGAATATAAACAAGTTATGTACATTATACATTGCAATGGGAAAATATACACTGTAATGGAAATACAGGAAATCTATTCACACAATTTATGCTATTCTAACCCATCAAATAGTTTATACTTTTAGAAATTGAGATGTAAATACAGTATCAGAATACGGATCATTCATAATACCAGTGGGCATTTGGTAGTAAAGAAATACTAACATTGTTTGATTACAGAATAACAAGAGTTGGAAGGGACCTTGGAGGTCATCTAGTCCAACCCCCTGCTCAGGCAGGGAACCCTATAACATTTCAGGCAAATCGCTATCCAATCTCTTCTTTAAAACTTCAGTGTGGAGCATCCATAACTTCTGGAGGCAGGTTGTTCCACTGATTAATTGTTCTAACTGTCAGAAAGTTTCTCCTTAGTTCTCTCCTTAATTAGTTTCCATCCATTGCTTCTTGATGACTCCCCCTGCTTTGTGGCCACCCCTTAGATATTGGGGTTGCCAGAAGGAAGAGGGACTAAACCTATTCTCCAAAGCACCCGAATTACATAGTATTTGTTTTGCTTTAAAAACCTCACATCAGCATTCTGAACCCAATATTATGCAAACAGTTCCGTGGCTTATCCCAACAGTCACTTCAAGACAGGAGTTCCCAAATCTCACGCTCCTGTGATCCCTAAAAGAAGGTTCTGTGCCCCCCTGCCAGGGAACAGAACAAATGCTTATACTGAGGTTAGGAAATGGAAGCCTTACTTTAAATTCCATAACTACATTTTAATCTATATTTCATAGAGGTTCACCAACCTGCAAGGGCAAACAACAAAGAAGACGGGCCAGATCAGGTTTTGCCAGTCAACACTTGGCTCTGTTTTTGCCTGAGCAAGCCTGCAGCCAATTTACAGGGCAAGATTGGACAGCACATAAGCCCCTTGCAGGGGTGGTGGTGATGAGAGATATCCCAACTCACACTCGGAGAAACCCTACTGCACGTTATTAGCTGAACTAAGATTTGACCAGGGCCCTGCTATTCCCAGTTCATGCTCTTCAAACATAGCAGAAAATGAGCTCTCATGGTTTAATTATAAAAGGTCAACAATCCTTGACCGCCATTTCACACAGGCTACAATTTTCCAACTGAAACAAAAGATACACTCTCTCTGAGATGCTAGCTCAGTCTGAGGGAAAAAGTTCTGCTTTTTAAATAAAGTGCATTTTCCCTGAAAAACTGACACCAGATTCTTTCTGATTTTTCTCTGTTGCAGAAACTCTTCAGCCAGAGAAGTGCAGTTTTGGGCCAAGAATTATTCTTGGCTTTATACTGTTTGTCAGAATACCTTGGATGAGTGCAGGTAGTCCTCGACTTACAACAGTTCATTTAGTGACCATTCAAAAGTATAACGGCACTTGTAAGTGACCTAGGATCATTTTACGACCGTTGCAGCATCCCCATGGTCACGTGATCAAAATTCAGACGCGTGGCAACTGACTCGAATTTATGATGGTTGCAGCGTCGCGGAGTCATGTGATCACTTTTTGCGACCTTCTGACAAACAAAGTCAATGGGGAAGCCAGATTCACTTAACAACCATGTTACTAACTGAATAACTGCAGTGATTCCCTTAACATCTGTGGCAAGGAAGTTCGTAAAATGGGACAAAACTTACTTAGCAAGTGTCTCAAAACTTACTTAGCAACAGAAATTTTGGGCTCAATTGTGGTTGTAAGTCAAGGACTACCTGTAGTAGTTTAATTGTTATTTCAATAATAATGCAGCAGGAGGAGGAGAAACCATCCGCATATGGCAGCAGTTTGGGGTTGTGTTCCTCTGCCATCAACCTGTTTATGTAGTATGTGTTAAACCAGCAGTCTTCAAACTTGGCCCTTTTTTATGACTTGTGGACTTCAACTCCCAGAATTCCTCAGCCAGGCACGCTGGCTGAGAAATTCTGAGAGCTGAAGTCCACAAGTCATAAAAGGGCCAAGTTTGAAGACCCCTATGTTAAACCTTGTGAGCTTAAAAGAGAATTGAGAAGATGCAAAATAGTATGGATGTTCTCTCTTGCACTTGAACGGGTGATGTTTTAGGAAAAGATACCCTTCTTCAGAAAAAATCCCAATAAGGCTCTAAAGAGCTCCCCAACCTTTCCGGAAGGGAGCAGCGAAATGTGCGTGCGCGCAGCCCCGCAAACACATGCGCAAACAGGCCAGTGCATGATGGCGGTGCTAGCGTGCATGCATACACAAGGATATCATGAGCACCCCACAGCATGCGTGCTGGCTCATGTGCATGCGCAAACAGGCCACTGACACCCACACATGCACAAACAGGCCACTAGTGCCCGCGTGATGCTGGTGGCAGTGCTAGCATCCCCGCACATGCGCAAATGAGGCTGCTAATGCCCATGTAGCAGTGCTACCATGAGTTGGGGGCGCTTGCCAGCTATTCCCGGGGCCCAGTGGCTAAGATGCCACGGCCCAGTACCGGCCCGCGGACCATAGGTTGGGGACCCCTACTCTAGAACCAAACTTTTCCTCTCTACCAAATATACGCTTCTACCAAAAAAAATATGTTTATATGTTTAGAAATGCACCATTCCATAAAACAAAGTAGTAAACAAAACAGCTATATGGAATACAGGCTAAAGTGAGAAACTCAAATGAACCCAAGGGAGACAAGCAATCACTCTTATGATTAACTCTGTAAAAGTATTGGTTTCCCCCCTCCAGGCACCTTACTCGTTTCAATTTGGCAGCAACTTCAGAAATAATAAAACAGAAGTAAATAGCTGCACTCTACAAAGCCATATTATTAAGGCCTTTTTATTCCAAAACTATTTATTCTGCTGTGCAGTGGTTCTTCAATCCCACAGAAAATTCCCTCCGGAAGATTGTTCCAGTAAAATCCCTGAAGAGATGGTGGGAAATGAATTGGGCTGTGCTGGCTTGGAAAATTATTTGGAAGAAGTGCTTTGGACCTTACTCTGCTATTCACTGAAGCAGCCCAACTTTGCATGAGCCTGTAAACTAAGACGCCATTACCTTAAGAACTTGGTCACTCAAAGTAAGACAGGTTTTAAAACATGTTTTTTTTTTTTCAGGCATCTGATGCACAAGGTCCAGAACACTCTTTCTGAGGTATTTCGGAAACATGCATGGCCCGAGGAATTAAGCTGAGACTTGTTTACATGCTGGGGCAGAAGGGTAGGAAACCACCGTAGGAAACGACCAGAATTTGTGGGGTCCCTTCTGCTCTCTGAGCTTGTTTGCTTGCAGACGTTTCACTACCCCATTAGGTAACAGCATCAGCGCAACCAGAATATAAAAGAAAGCGTACTTACATTTGTGAGAGGAGCGTGGGAAAACATGGAAAATCCTTCAAAAATGTATTCATGGTCATCGTACTCTATGACGGTGGGTCTGTCTGTCTAAAGAAATAAAACCAAAAGCTGGGGAAAGCCGTGCTAGGAGACTCAAGAAGCTGCTGTCATGCTTCAGATTACTTACTAAGAAGTTGGTAGGAGGTGACACCGTAATGCGGTAATGGAACAGTCTTCCAGCATTGTTGGTCATAGGACGGCAGGGTTTAATAGGCTTTAAGGACATAAGAATAGAGAAAATTAATGTTGAAGGAAACTGAATCCCCACAGAAAAATCCTGACCATTTCAGTGGAATCAAATTGTGATTGCTAAATGAGGACCACCTGTAGAGAGTCTGGATTATGCATGCAGGTACCATAAACAGCTGATCCCATTTGGTTGCAAAGAGATTTCCTTTCAGTTTTTTACAATACTAATACTAAGGGAACATATACATTACAGAATGGAAAGTTGTCATTTTTTTAAAGATGTCAAAGGGAAGGTTTTAAGTTGGCCAATCTCATGTTGGCTTAAACCAGGACAAATGGGGAGATGATACTCAGAACAATCCAACTTCATTATATTTTAGCCCCCAAATTCTTTTTTAAGGGCACCGAAGAATCTTCTACTTTTTCCTGGCTGTATATCATTTGCTTGTCTTATATTCCAATCCATACTTGGTGGGAGTTCTAACATCAGGGCAGGCTGATTGGTCATTCCACAAAAAATTCTACTATATTTTATTCTACACTTCGGAGCAGGAAGGAAAACCTATATTGGCTTGGATCCTAAGAAGAATGGAGAAAAGAAATGATGAAGGAAACCTAATCCCCACAAGAAAGCAAAAAAATCCTCCTTCTAAACCAACCATCCTGAATTTGGAACCATTTAAACATCTGGACTGCCTGAATTCCCAGCCGTTGCCGAGTGTTGTGATGACTACACAAGAGAGCATCCAGGCTGGGAAAGTCTGCTCTGCAGAGCCCGCAGTGAAAATGGCTGAACTGAAGCAGAAGCAATAAAAGTCAGGTTGTGTTCATGCTAAGCGGCAGGGGAAAGAATGGACTATGCTTCAGGAGCACTGAGAGTGGTGGGAAACAGAGAGTTGCCTGTTTTGATGCTTCCCAATGTTAAACGTATCTAAGTAAAATTATTTATGTATTCATTTACTAATAGCATTTATATAGCTGCCCATTTCAGGAAAGTGATTCTGGACGGCATACAACAATCCCATAAAATAATAACTATAAAATAACGATTACCTCAAACCATTGCATAATAATTATTTTTTTTTAAAAAATAAAAACTTTAAAAGTAGAATAAACCAGAAAAAAAAATAAACAGAGGGATGTTAATAATAGGGGAGTTAATAATAGATTAGTGAACTGACTCAGGTCTTCCCACCTAAAGGAAGAGGCTACACATATAAGACATTAACAGAATTACAGTGTTGCACAGGCTGAACCAGCCTATCATTCCCAGCTGGGTATATTTTCTTTATACAGGTTGCCTTCAAGCTGCCAGTTGTTCTCCTCCTAGCTATAGCCTTCCAAAAAGGGCTGAAATATTCCAGCAGCCTCTGAAAATAATAATTTATTAAAACCTGTATGCCGTCTGACTCTCAATGTACATGGCTGATGGTCAGGAATGCCGAGAGCTACAAGCTCTCCATGTCTGTGCTAATAGAAAACAAAGCCTCATTTTAGTCCAGTCTGGCAGATCTCTGTCCATAGTAAGCCATGCCCATAAGCCAGTGTTTCCCAAACTTGACAATTTTAAGGCATGAGGACTTCAACTCCCAGAATTCCACAGCCACCAACGCTGGCTGTGGAATTCTGGGAGTTGAAGTCCACATGCCTTAAAATTGTCAAGTTTGGGAAACACTGCCATAAGCAATTGTTCTCACTGAGAAACTGAAACCGGGTTACCTCTTCTCCAGGATAAATTCCATGTCTTATCCCAGTTCTCCTGGCTTTGGCACTGCATTTGCAAAGAGGCCCGTCATTCATCTGTTTTGAAAACAAAAAGTGTTTTTACAGTGATACTTTTGAGTTGAACTGATTAAGAAGAGGAATATTTAAAGCGAGTGGGCAAACATCCAAGGACCACAGATCTGTTTAAGTAATGTAGTTTTTGACTTACGACCCATCCTTTGGCAATCTGTTATGATGGATGACTCCAGGAACTACTTACAACCAGGTTTTGACATTTCAGTAGCTGCCCCTTCCCTCCCCCCCCGACGGTCATGTGATCACATTTGGGCGCTCAGCAAATGGCCACCATTTATCACCTTTTGCAGCCATGTGGAATGTGGTTTTATGGTGGCTCTTGTTGGTAAAAGGTGCTTAACAACCGTAGCATTCATTTAATGACTGGGATGATTCGGTTAAAGACCATAGCAGAAATGGTTTCAAAATCAGGCATGGTCACATAATGACCCGCTTAATGTCCAGCCCGACTTATGCCCATAATTCCAGACTCAACTGTACTGTAAGTTTGTAAGTCAAGGACGATCTGTAACATCGATTCTATTATTAAATTTCTTTTCCCCCTCTTTAACAGGGAAGCTTTTTCTGGAGACAGTAAGCCCACTCAGAACTTAATGCAACCATTTATCATTGTCTTATTTTGTTCCCCCACCAAAATCAAGACAAAATCCTAAGGATGAAATTGCTGTTGTTACGGAAACGGCGACAAAGACCTCCAGATCAACATCAGGAGGCTGAAATGTGATCTGTTGTAAGGAGGGTGGACATATCTGGGTTGCAAAAGTCCAAAAGGCAACTGGGTGGCAGCAGAAAGTAAGAATTCCCTGCCTCTTTTTGCTACCATCAAGCAATCATCTGGATTTCTGCTGCTCAGAAAAAGGCGTTTAATTTAAAAACCTAAGGCAATACGCAAAGTAGAGCCAATGCATCTATTTTTTTAAACACTGCCGGGTAATAATTATTCATAACACTAAAAATAAAAATTGGATTAGCAGAAGCCCCCAACCTTTTGGGCACCAGGAACCAGTTCTGTGGAGAAAGATTTTTCTGTGGACCAGAGGTTTCATGTGCTGCCTGCATCCAGCAGATGGTGCTTCACTTGTTTGCGCAGCCGGGTTGCTGGTATGTCACAGCCCAGTGCCGGTCCACAAACTGGGGGTTGAGGACCCCTGGACTAGAGTATTTTCCAAACTGTGTCCCCCCCTTAAGATTCATAACTGGAATCGGTCAGAATGACACCAAAGTGATCTCTCTTGGGGGGGGGGGGTACTGAATGCTTAGAATCCAATTCTAGCCTAGGCTTCTTGTCAACACAGCAATTTTCCACCTAAAGCAGTATTTCTCAACCTTGACAATTTTAAGGCATGTGGACTTCAACTCCCAGAATTGCTGGCTGTGGAATTCTGGGAGTTGAAGTCCACATGCCTTAAAATTGTCAAGGTTGAGAAACACTGACCTAAAGTGAGGTTTGACATTAGAAAACATTCCTACATGAATTCTGAAGAGATTGTAATATACAGGTAGTCCTCGATTTACGACCACGACTGAGCCCAAAATTTCTGTTAGCTAAGCAGACCATTTTACGACCTTTCTTGCTACAGTTGTTAAGTGAATCACTGCAGTTGTTAAATTAGTATTATTTTATTATTATTATTTTTAAAATTTATAAGCCGCCCCACTCCCCACTCCCGAAAGACTCTGGGCGGCTAACAATAAAAAACACATAAAACATAACAAACAACAATACAAAAACATGGTTGTTAGGTGAAACTGCCTTCCCCATGGGCTTTGCTTGTCAGATGGTTGCAAAAGGGGATCACATGATTCCCCCCCCCCCCGGGGACACTGCAACTGTCGTAAATGTGAACCAGTTGCCAAGCGTCCAAATTTTTGATCACGTGACCATGGAGATGCTGCAACGGTTTTAAGTGTGAAAAAAATGGGTCACAGGTCACCTTTTTTCTAATGCTGTTGTAACTTTCAACAGTCAGTAAACGAATGGGGATAAGTCAAAGACTACTTTTATGCTTTTTTTCTGAGCTATCCAATTATTAGCCTCCCTAATAAAAAGTACTAGAAGCCAAGCCTGACTACAGGTAGTCTTCGGCTTGCAACAGTTCATTTAGTGACCGTTCAAACTTATAACGGCACTGAATAAAGTGACTTACAATTTTTTTTTCATAGTTCCAATCTTTGTAGCATCCCCGTGGTCATGTGATCAAAATTCAGATGCTTGGCAGCTGTTTCATGTTTATAACAGTTGCAGTGTCCTGGGGTCATGTGATCACCTTTTGCGATCTTCTGTCAAGCCAAGTCAATGGGGCAGCCAGATTCATTTAACAACCAGGTTACTAACAAACAACGTCAGTGAGTCACCTAACAACTGTGGCAAGAAAAGTTGTAAAAGGGGACAAAACTCACTTAACAAATGTCTCACTTAACAACAGAAATTTTGGGCTCAATTGTAGCCGTACGTCGAGGACTACCTGTATTGTTCTATTTACTTCGGGGCTAGGTTAATGCAGGGGTAGGCTGGCTCAGGAATTCTGGGAATTGAAGTCCACGAGTCATAAAAGAGCCAAGGTTGCCTACCCCTGGGCTAATGGGAGCAGCAAGGACACTTGTTAAGTCATATTTTTCCCATGCCCTGGAACTCCTCTATATCACAATTGTTCAAATTGCAATAGGCAATGTCCCACCTTTATAAGGAAAGAAGAGCATGAAAATTATAAGCTAAACATTGATTGAAGCATTTACATTTTTCTTTTTTGTGGGGAGGGGGGAAGACAATTTCTCCTCCAAAATCTGTTTTGTCTGCACACAACTCCTTTCCTATTCAGAATTTAAAGGGCAATGTAGTACACTTGCAGTTTCTGCTTACAATGGCTTGATGATCCACAAAGGAAGACTATTACGGAAAGAAAAAGATGGCCCCAAAAGCATATGATTCTTATAAAAACATAGATGGAAGCTAATGTTTTTAGATACAGCTCAGTATTTGTTCTCTGGGCATATTTCAGTTTCCGGTGCTTTCAACACTACAAGAATATAGGTAAACTTAAGAACAAAATATAGTGTTCAAAATTAAACTCAGTCTATTGAATACCATCTTTCAAGTCTCATTCAAGGTGTCAGAATAATTCAGAAGATGCTCTCAGAATGGAAAGGGGGGGGAGTGTGTAAGATGCTCAAATTGCTGCTTTTATATCAAAAGAGTGTGTAAGTCTATGATTTCTCCTCGATATAAGTGGCTGGTCTTTCTAAATCTATGCCTGCAGAATGTATCCCTGTTATTTGCAAAGCTGGGTTCAGGACACAAAAGCAATACGTCAACAATTCTAAGTGCTTTCCATTCTATGATGTGTTTGTTTTAAATTAAATGAAAGCAATGCACAATATACCGAGATGCCTTGATACACGGATACAACCAAATGAAAAGGGATAGCTAACACAATTTACTTCATTAGCTCTTGTTTGTTGACAACAGTTTGTTCTTTAAGATTAGTGCAGCATTAAACATCTTGGGATTTTAAGGTAAACAGACTTGTTCCAGTTAATTTGCTTTTAGAGAAGTCAAGGCCATCAATTTCCATTTAAATTGAGAAGTTCCATTTAAATTTAATGACTAATGGGGGACACAAATGTAAGAAAACAAACGTGGAGGGAAAAAAATTAACAGAAAAAAAAGTATGTTGTCATACTTTTAACCTGTAAACAATTGAACATCAATTGTAAGTAAACATTCAAATTTGCAAAACGATGCTACATTTCACTTTCAACTTTATATCTGTAAAGTAGGGGGTTTTAAACTTGGGGGTCCATGTTAAATTTCAGGGGCCTGTGAACTTGGATGGGAAAATATAACAAGCTTATTTTCACTAAATTTTAACTGAGGTTTAGTTTATAATTTAATAAAGAATATATGCAACAAAATAATTTATGCCCTTACATTCCAAAAAAAGCTTAACTGCAATCAACCTCACTAGAATTATTATACCTTAAAAAAAATGAAATACAAATACATTTAGTGTTTGAACTACGTTTTTCTCTAAAAGCAAGATTGATAATGGTGAACAGTTTGCATTTCAAAGGTTCTTCTGTAGTTAAATATCCATTCAAGCTATTAATATTTTAATAGCTGAATTTAAGCATAATTGGTTTCCTTTGCAATACATCTATATCCAGGCATTTTATTTTATGCATTTAAATATATTTTTCTACGAAGGAGTCCATGGCATAAACAGATTAAGAACACCTGACATATAGGTCGTTTTCTCTTCTGTTCCCTTACAGATTCATTGAAATAGACAAATTGACAGGAGTGCCCAAATTTTTGCACAAAGCTATAGGTTAATCTCCCAACAAAATGAATGGAAAATGAACATAAGGAAAAAAAGAATATAAGCCAAAATACTCCTAAAAACTACTGAACTGAATCCCTTTTGTTGTAAAAACTTGCTTGATCGGTTCATCTTTGACATTTGTCCCATTCTTAACCAGTAATGACTTTCCATTAGCAATTATATCTAATACTTGAACTCATTCAGGCTCTTGGGGTTAACTTGTAATCACAGATAGTCCTCGAGTTACACTGATTCAGTGACTGTTCAAAATTACAACAGTTCTGAACAAGGGTACTTATGAGTGGTCTTAAAGTTGTGGCAGTTACAGGATCTCCACAATCACAATTCAAGCACTCAAAGGCCCAGTTCATAACTACATCACAGCAAACCACAATCACGTGATTGCCACTTGCAACCTTCCCTCCTGCTTCCCACAAGCAAAGACCATGGGGGAAGATGGCAAGGAAGGTTGCAGATTTTCTCCTAAGGGGGCCCATTAAGGAGTATGAGTTCCCAGGAAGATGTCTTCTAGAAGACTATTTGCTTTACTGAAAGGTAGAAGACAGGCAATTTTTTTTTTAAAATAAACAGACAAATAATAAACCAGGGCCATGGCTGATTTCAAGGGCAGTAGCACTTGAAATATTTAATACTGCCCCAGCTTGATAAATGGGACAATTCTCCCCAATAGCCCGTTAAATACTCCTATCTTCACACAGAACAAGCTGAGCCAAAAATAAGTTTGAAGGCCGAAACCAATGCTAAAATAATAGCAATAGACTTATATACCACTTCACAGTGCTTTACAGCCCTCTCTAAGCGATTTACAGAGTCAGCATATTGCCCCCCCCCAACAATCTGGTCCTCCTTTTACCGACTTCGGAGGGATGAAAGGCTGAGTCAACCTTGAGCTGGTGGGGCTCAAACTGCCAAACCACAGTACTGCATTCTAACCACTGCGCCACCAGGACTCTAATGGCCTGTGATACAGTCTTTCTCATTCCTAATGGTCTGTGATACAGCCTTTCGCTCCTTTTCTCAAGTGGAGTACCTGTCCAGGATCATTGTACCACAGCTCCTCGTGCAAGCGATCAGGGTGGGCCTTCTTCCGCTTAATTTCAGCAATGACATCAAAAACCTCCGAGTCAGAACTGCTGGAACAGCTGTCATCTTCTGAGTCACACTCAGAATCACTGGAGTTCCCTGTAGTCATCGAAAGACAACAAAACGGGAGATGAAGAAAACTGCGTCCTCGTTTGTGTCCTTGAAAGTCTTACATGAGTCAGGGGTCAACTAAGGCCTTTCGTTCCAGAGGCAAAAGGAAGTGGAGAGACATTGAAGGGGCAGTCAACAAATGCTTTCTTTGAATCAACACATCTATCTATCTATCTATCTATCTATCTATCTATCTATCTATCTATCTATCAAATTTAGATGTCCCTGCGAAACTCACCATATGCTTTCTTTGAATCAACACAACTCACCTACTATCTATCTATCTATCTATCTATCTATCTATCTATCTATCTATCTATCTATCATCTATCTTATCTATCTATCTATCTATCTATCTATCTATCTATCTATCTATCTATCTATCTATCTATCTATCTATCTATCAAATTTGGATGACCCTGAAATGCCTCTGAGAAATTCACCATATTAAATAAAAAAACAAATTAAAAGCACAATAAGATAGGAAGAACCAAGATGGCATCTGATCACTCAATGAAGAACTTGTACAAAAGTTCATCCAATAAGGGGATCCCATCCTCTCTAACCCAAGATTTGGGACAACAACCATAAGGGTGGGGAGGAGGGAGAGTCACACAGATTTCAGGAAGGATTTCATTCCAGAAGGCAAGGGTGCTGTGACAGCACACAATGACATTATTAAATGTGCCAACTCTGCCAGCTTTTACCACTTGGGCAGAAATCATGGGAGAGAAGTGGACCCTCAGGATAATGCCATGTAGGGCTTTATAGGTAATAGCTGAGTCTCTCTAGCACCTCGAACTCCACCCAGAAGCATACCGGCAACCAGTGCTCCTCACAAAGCAGAGGTGTCACATGTACATACCATTACAATCTGAACCAATGAAATTTCCATGGTCTTCAAGGGAGTGCCATGTAGAGCATACTGCAATACTTGAGCCAAGTTGTGATGAGGGCATAAGTGACTATCTTACAGCCTCTTGATCCAGCTCAACCAACATAGAAGATAGAATTATGCAAAGGCCTTCCTAGCCATAGCTACCACCTGTCCTTCCAACTGGAGCTATGAATCTAAGAAAACCCACAGACTGCACACCATTCTTGATTAGGGAAGTGCAATTAAGATCCCAAGATTTTAAAAATATTGGTTATGGGGACTCAAATAACCACAGCCACTCAGTTTAATAGGATTAAGTTGAAGGTGATTTCTTCCCAGCCTCCAGGCACTGAGACAGAACCTTGACTGTACATCTTGGCCAGATCAGGGTAAAAAGATATAACTGAGTATCATCAACATATTGAGGATACCAAACCCCAAACTGGCAGATGATCTCGCCCAGCAGTTTCATGCAGATGTCATACAGGCTTCCATTAAATGAAGCAGACACCGCTCCAAAGGCCCTTCTTCTTCTTGTGCCATATCTGTTATTGGACGTTGGCAATCATGTTGGCGATCCTGTTTTTATCAAAGCAGCCGCACGAAAATGGGCTGCTGAGTTTTGTCCAAACCAGTCCCTTAGATTTTGAAGCCACAATATTCTTCTTCTGCTTGGACCTCGTTTGCCTTCAATCTTTCCCTGGAGGATTAAATGGAGTATGCCGTATTTTTCTGGGTGTCGCATCACATGTCCGAAATAGTCTAACTTTCATTTTTTAATTGTTTTGATGATTTCCCTTGGCTTTCCCAGGCGGCTTATCACCTCCTCATTTCTGATCTTGTCAACCCAGCTTATACGTAACAACCAGCCACAGCATATCAAAAATAAAGCAGATTAAACTATACTTTCTGTTTTTGGTAACCTCTCTTAAAATAGACAGATCATCCTAAGATTCATTCACATTTGGTCCGAATCAGTTATTTCTTGCATCCAGCCTTTCATAAAACTACCCTGACATGTACAGAATGGGATAAATGGGTGAAAGAAAATAAGGAAATTGTAGTTGGAAGGATAAACCAGAAACTTAGTGTGGGATTAAAATTGGTTTTAATGACTCTGTTAAAAATAGTATGAATCATACAGTGATTTTTTTTTTAAAATCAAGTTAACTAAGGAAAAAAAAATCAGAAAGAACTGCTGCAATAACAAGAGATAATTATCCACCTTAAAGACTATTTTACAAATTCTATTAACTGGTTTAGTAAGTGAAAATTTGAATCTAATTATTGTAGTTCTCATACTGAATCTTTTTCGAAAAGCTAAAAGATTCACTATAAAAAGGTTATCAAAATGTAAATGAAAAGTATTATTTTCTGATATACCTCTGTAGTAAAGAATAATTTTACTATTGTAACTAATAAGACTTTGGAGTCGGTTGCTCAGGACTGCAACTCCCCATGTTAAAAAATGGGAACAGGAAACCTGTGGTCTCACACAGGTGAGGAGACATGAAAAGAAAGAAAAAACATAATCCTGTCAAGTCCCAGCATCTGTTTATTCATAGCTCTGATTCTGCCCATCCTTGGCCCTCCAAAAATTATTTCCAGAAAGAAAGTAAACCTTAATAGATGAAAAAGTCAAAGACCCATGATCTTATCTTCAAAATATGATACCTTCCTTTGGAAAACTTCCGCAGCCTCCAAAGGGTCTCTTGCGGGAAAAATGATGCAAACTTCATTCTAGTCTTCTCAGGAATCACACACAATATAGGGAATTATGTATCACATAATGCAATACAAGGCAATACAAGTAATCCTCAACTTACGAAGACAAATGAGCCAAAATTTCTGTTGCTAAGTGACACATTTGTTAAGTGAATTTTGCCCCATTTTACAACTTTTCTCGCCACAGTTGTTAAGTGGATCACTGCAGTTGTTAAGCTAGTAACACAGTTGTTAAGGGAATCTGGCCTCCCCATTGAATTTCCTTGTCAGAAGATCATAAACGATGGTCACATCACCCCAGGACACTGCAGCCGTGACAAAATGCGAGTCAGTTGCCAAGCATCTGAATTTTGATCATGTGACCATGGGGATAATGCAATGGTCTTAAGTGTGAAAAACGGTCATGTCACTTTTTTTCAGTAGTGTTGTAGCTTCGGTCACTAAATGAACTGTTACATGTCAAGGACTACCTGTATAGCCATGCTGACTCAGGAATTCTGGGACGAGTCATAAAAGAGCCAAGGTTGCCTACTCCTGGTCTAGATCCAGCCTGGTCTAGCGGTTAGGACACTATGAAAGAAAGAAACTAAGAGGCCTGAATTCTAGCCCCACCTTAATTAGGAAAGCCGACTGAATAATATTGGGACAGTCACTCTGTCTCAGTCCAGCCCACCTCACAGGATTATCTTTTGTGGGGGAAATAGGAGGAAAGAGTATTAGGTATGTTCCCCACCTTGAGTTATTTATAAAAGTAATAAAGGCAGAATAAAAATGAATAAATAAATAAAGATTGATGGTGATAGGCTTTTTGATCTTATCCCAGCTTCCCCCAACAGAGAAAAAAGGTTGAAGAAGTGAATACTTAATACAGAGTTGAAGGGCCTAAAGAAAGTCCTCAAAAGCTGAACTTGGTTAACCCTTCAAGAAAATAGAAATTTATCTTCCTGCAGCCTATAGATTTTACACTCACCTATATATGACACTCAGCCTATATATGACACTCACCTACATCTTCATCCAGTTTAGTCTTAGGTGGCTCCCATGGAGGCCTGGCAGCTTTGGCCTTTGCTTGACGCTTTCCTAGGTCTTCTTCAAATTTTTCATACAAATCTCTGAGCCGGCTCGTTCCCACCACTGTGGAATCCCCCTTGCAAAAGCAACCATGGGAAAACGGAAAAGTTACAGCTATTTTGAAAGGACAAGGATCTGCTGAAAGCAATCTACTTATTTTAAAAAAACAATCTCTCATCATGCAAATAATTTACCGTATTTTCCGGCGTATAAGACGACTTATACGCCGACTTCAGAGAAGATTTGCATGGTTAGAAAGTCATCTTATATGCTGGAAAATACGGTATTTTCCAGCATATAAGACGACTCGGTGTATAAGACGACTCCGGACTTCGGAGAAGATTTGCATGGTTTAGAAAGTCGTCTTATACACCAGAAAATACGGTACATCAGTGTTGGCATGTAAACAGAGATATCCTACCAGAGTAATATTTAACATCCACCCAGCACTGATCACTAATGCAGAGTAATAAAAATGTGGAAAAATGTTCTATTCCATACAGATGGACATGAAAGATCATCTGCTCTCCGTGGTTTCGTGCCTCCAAGATAAACATGCACAGCAGTAAAAGCATTTCCAAATTGTAAACAGCAAGCAATTCCAGTGTAAATTGTTCTTTTGTGAAATAATCATAAAACCCTATTTATAATGAGCTGCAACCAAACATGAGGCAAAAACTGATTGGCTGGATGGCAGGATCTCCTTTTCCAAAAGTGTTTTTCATGACTGCATAAAATAATACAGGAAACCCTCACTTACCAACTGCATCTTTCAGAAACGATTCAAAGTTATAATGGCACTATCCCTCAGTTATGGGATCCCAGTCATGTGTTCGCCCTTACATTCAATATTCATTGTCCTGTAGTTTTTTCTCCTTTGCAGAGCAGAGAAATGGGAGAAGAAGGGATTACAAGAGAGTAAAAAGGCACACAATGGGGAATACACCAGGTTTCAGTTGACTATGCTTAAGGCTGCCAGTGCCACCACACTGCTTTTGATGTGTGTTCCACATTGTATGCTTGCTCGCTCTTATAATCCCTTCCTCTCTGTGAAGCGGAAGAGAAATAAGCAATTTCTGTAGGCAAGTATTTAACGCACCAGGCTAGAAGCCAGGAGACTATGAGTGCTAGTCCACATTAGGTATGAAAGCTGGCTGGGTAATTACATCTGTTACTCTCTCTCAACCCAATTAACCTCACAGAATTGTTACTGTGAGGAAAATAGGAGGAAACAACATTGCAGATGTTCACTACATTTTTATTTATAAAAACAATGAAAGCAGGAAAAAATAATAAAGTAAAAATAATAAAATAAAGAAATAAAATAAAATAAATTAAAATTAAAATAAAATAAAATCTCTCCTATGTCTGATCCTTTGCCTCCTTGCTCACAGAACAGAGAGAATGAGAGGAAATTATAGGACAGTAAGTAGACACCCAATGGGGAAATCATTGGGCTATGTATTTTTATTTTATGTGTATCCCTACTTTATATGTCTACAAACCTAAAAAAAAAAAAATACCATGCAATGTTTAAAGAGATATCCCAAATTTCTCCTAAAAGTGATATTCAAAGCAGTTCACAAAAATGGTATGTAGATTATATGTAAGACTATAATTAAAAGCTTAAAATTAAATCAATTTTACAAAAAGAATCAACGTGCATATTTATCCTCTGATATTTTTTAAAAAATATATATCTGATTTTTAATTCCTCAAGTTTTAAAAACTGTATTTTGCTAAAGAATATTGATCTTTCACAGAGATACATTAAAGTCTGCTTTCAAAATTGCTTATCAGCATACTATTGAATATCAGGGTCAATAATATGTATTCCTGGAGATCAAACAGTTTTATTTAAACCTTTTCTCCAATCACTTCCTTGCTATGGAAAAATAAAGCCCTTCTAATAACTGACATTGGAATCCAATATATGATGCAGCTGTATATATTTTTTATTATTATTCTAGATGGGTCTGGGCTCAAAGACTACAATTCTGTATCCATGCACCTGCCCTATCTTATTTACTTGGTATACATACAAATATCAGAGACAAAAACTACAATTCTGTATCCATGCACCTGCCCTATCTTATTTACTTGGTATACATACAAATATTAGAGATCCTTAATTAATTCCATTAGCTAATATAAACTCTAATTTAAGACATGTAAAATTCACAATCACAAGTAGTCCTCATTTAGCCAATACCTCATTAGGGAACTATTTTCACATATAATTGTAATTAATTGTAGGAAAAGAATCATTCTCCAACCAATGCGTGCATGCCAAAAAATTCTGCACCTGACAGCAACACATGCCAGAGTAACACTGGCATCGCCGCATGAGAGAACTTTAGCTAAATAACATGGCAACAGCCAGCAGCATGCACATACTATAAATAGCTGATCCCATTTGGTTGCAAAGAGATTTAATTTGTTTTTTTTTACAGCATTAATTTTAAGGGAACATACACATTAGAGAATGGAAAATCTTTTTTTTAAAGATTTTAAAGGGAAGGTTTTAAATTGGTCAATCTCATGTTGGACAAATGGGGAGATGATTCTCACAATAATCCAGCTTTTGTTGGGCAGCTCAATATACAGTATTTGAGCCCCCAAATCCTTTATTAAGGGCCCTGAAGAATATTTCTACTTTTTCTGTCAGCATGTTGTTTGCTTGTCATACATTCCAATCCATGCTATTTTCTTTTTGAGTGTTCTAACATCAGATTGAATAGTCCATTCCATGAAAAAATCGTATTATATTTTGTTCCACAGTTCAGAGGAGAAAGGAAACATTCTGACTTGGATCCTAACATCAACTAAAATTAGTTATGGAAAGCAAACTTCAAATTTTCTCTCCCCTTCTGCAGCCCACGAGAAGACTCTGGAAGATGGGTAAATTCTTCCTGTAAACATAGCAAAATAGTGTGTAGAGCAGGTATGTCAAACTTGCGACGTCACATGACGTCGCGCGGCGTATTGGGACTTTTCCCCCATTGCCGGCAATGGGGTGGGCGCGGTTTCGGCGTGACGCATCCAGCCTGCGGGCTGGCAGTTTGACATGCCTGGTGTAGAGATAAAGTGGAAAGGAATAAGGCATTACCCCAAAATCAGGCACCTGTCCCCTCACCACAATATTGGGTAATGTTCTGAAAGGTACAGCCCAACGCTCCAGAGATACCTTATGGTGAATTCAGAGAGCTGCAGAAAGCCTGGGAAAAGAAATTCTTACCTGAGCTTCCTTAGTCAGTTTTATTTATAATCCAAGGCAGGAGTAGTCAACCTTGGCTCTTTTATGACTCGTGGACTTCAACTCCCAGAATTCCTGAGCCAACTGGCTCAGGAATTTTGGGAGTTGAAGTCCACGAGTCATAAAAAAGCCAAGGTTGACTACCCCTGATCCAAAGAATAGATTTCCAGGAACCCTCAGAATACATACCACTTGATCCATGGGATCATTTGAATAGTAGCTTTCTGAATGGGTACAACGAACCCACACCGGCTTCAGTAGATCCTCTTCTTCTTCCTCGTTCTTTTCACCTGCAGCTTCTTCTGGCTCTTTGTCCTTGATGGAGGTATAACTTTTCTCTCTATTGGCATTTTCTGACCACCTCTCCCTGTCTTCTTCCCAACGGGGTCTCTTTCGGTCCTGGCTAGGAGATCGACTGTGCAAAAAGGGAAGGGAGTTAAAAAAAGTCCACATTTAATACCAAAACTAGCCCCAGTTCATACATAAATGAATCAGTGCCTCCATAACCTTGTGAACGTTAAAACTTCCCCTAAAGCTTCCTCCTTCCATTATGTATTCAAGATGGGCAGTGATTAATATTTGTGTGTTACTTATATGTAAGGGTGTAGATCTATACATATGTTGTATATAGTATGTTTAAATGTGTGTTATGTATTGTGTATTGTGTGTATTGAGAGCAAGCAACTAAATTTCATTTTTAATGTGTGCCAATGTGCCCACAGTTAAAAAATGACAATAAAGGTTATATCTGTCTATAAAAAGGGAACCATACGATCTCAGGACAAACTGTGTTTCAATTAAGGAGGTGCTGACAGAATGTCATACAGCCAGTTCAGTGCAGTAGTTAAGGTGCTGGATTAGAAACCAGGAGACTATGAGTTCTAGTCTTCCCCTAGGTCTGAAAGCTAGCTGGATGACTTTGAGCCAGTCATTTTTTTCTCAGCCCAACCCACTTCACATGGCTGTCATTGTGTGGGGGGTTGGGGTGGGGTGGGGAGGTGGGAGCGTTATGTACACTGCCTTGAAGAAAATAAACACAGAAGATAAATCTAATTAATAACAGTGCCATTCCACTTCAAAATACCTTATTGTATCCTCCTAAGTATAACATATTTAAGAATTAGGCAGAATATAAAGCCAGGCCAATCATATCAGTTTCTCTTTTACATATACCACTTCTCAGTGGTGAGATTCAAATATGTGAACAACCGGTTCTCTGTGTGGATGCCGCTTCTGGAAGTCCATTCTGGGCCTGGGCAACAAAAAATTCTGCCGAAGTGGTGCAAACCGGATGAATCCCACCACTGCCACTTCTCCTAATACAAGGCAAAACTAATGTTACCTTGTCTAAATTAATCACTTAGATATGTTGGCTTCATATCCATTATGCTTAATCAAGATGGACGAGAAAATAGGATGATGCTAGCTAGCTGAAATCCAGCTACTTTGGGGGACAACACATGGCCACAAGAGATGGTCTTGTGAAAGTAAAGAAACAAAAACACCCAACAGTCCACTCAATACAGTTAACTTAGCAACTATTCAAAGTTACAACAGACCTCAGAAATGCTACAGTCAATCCTCCACTTACAACTATTCATTAACTACTGTTCAAAGTTACAACAGCACTGGAAAAAAAAAGTGACTTACCACCAATCCTCACTCCTACAACCCTTGAGGCATTCCCACAGACTATGGGATAAAAAGTCAGGTGCTTGACGACTGGCATGTATTTATGACAGTTACAGCATCCCAGGATTATGTGATTGCCATTTGTGACCAACAAGCAAAGCCAATGGGGGGGGGGAACTAGATTCACTTTAACAACTACATGATTCACTTAACAACTGCTGTGATTCACTTAACAAGAATGCAAAAAGATTGCAAAGGCAGGTGCAACTCAACAACTTGTTTAGCAACGGAAATTCTGGCCCTGATTATGGTTATAAGTCAAGGG
Organism: Crotalus tigris; assembly: GCF_016545835.1. Lineage (NCBI taxonomy): Eukaryota > Metazoa > Chordata > Lepidosauria > Squamata > Viperidae > Crotalus > Crotalus tigris. The sequence goes on from NW_024097206.1 coordinate 774,312, forward strand.
CTACATTTATTTATGACCTATCCTTGAAGTTAGGATTTCCACCACCACCTCCACAGTCACGTGATCAGTTTCAGGTGCTTGGCAACTGGTTCACATTCACAACTAGTTGCAGTGCTCTATGATGATGTGGACCAGGATTTGCAATGTTTTTTGCCTGTTTTGCAAAAAATGCCCATTTGGAAGAATTAAGTTGCTTAATTCCACACGGCCCACTTAACAGCCATGTAATTTGCTTCATGACTGCAATGACTTGATTTATGACCACCGTAAGAACAGTCATAAGATCGAGTCAGGCCATGTGGTGAATCATTTAACCATGACAACTTATGACTAAAAATCCAGGCTGAATTGTGCTTCTTAAGCGAGGCTACAGCTCTTAGCAATAGCAATAGCATTTAGACTTATATGCCGCTTCACAATGCTTTTACAGCCCTCTCTAAGAGGTTTACAGAGTCAGCGTATTGCCTCCAACAATCTGGGTCCTGATTTTACCGACCTCGGAAGGATGGAAGGCTGAGTCAACCTTGAGCCAGTGAGACTCGAACTGCTGGCAGCTGGCAGTCAGCAGACATAGCCTGTAGTACTGCATTCTAACCACTGTGCCACCACAGCTCGTAAGAAGAGTCAAACGTCTTACCTTCCTGTCCTTTTGTGATCTTTCCTATAGGACTTTTCTGTAGATGGTGATCGTCGACTATCCCGGTGTCTGTGCCTTTCCCTTTGATGTTCCCTTTAAGAATATTTAAAAAAAAAAAAAAAACCACAATTCTCAGTATAGAAATATTCAGTTCCCAAAATACATGGGGAGAACCAGAAGCAAATAGATTATCGAACTAAAAGCTCCAGAGTGAAAGACATACCATTGCCTCTCTGCACGTCAGTTATGATTCCCCTTGGCACACTCTCAAGTTTCCAACCAGGGTTTGAAAACGAACCCGGACATACTATTTATGGAATCTCGGAAGGAGAAGGAATCACTGTTTTATTTTCAACTTTGCTATAACACAACGCAAAGATCAACAGCCTTTTCGTGTGATCTTGCATGAAGGTATGATTGCCTGTTCCACCCCCCCCCCAAAAAAATCACTCCAAACTTTGCAAAATGATTGCATTTCAACATATAGTGAAAATTTTATGTAAGGACCCCAAACTTTCTTGAGATTCAGGTACTTGATAACATTTCTCACATTTTTTAAAAAAAAAACCAATCATAATTTGGAGTAGGTAGCATGGATATCATTAAGAGTACTTCCAAATATGGCAGATAGGAAGAAGATAGACAGGCAGATAGGAAGAAGATAACCAATGGGTTCTACCCACCTATTTCTATTTATCTGTTGTTTTTATCTTGGTCTTTTAATTTTAGCAATGTGATACTGAAGAACAATCTTTAGCGGGAATTAGTAATCACTTTTTTTCTTGAAAACAGTAACAAAGGGAAAGCAGAAGAGAACACCTCAAAACAACTTGTTTACTATGGTAGAAGGGAAGTTAGACTTGATGAACAAAATGAATCTTACACAACCTGGAACTAAAAATAAAGCTTCCTTCCCCTTTGTTTACAAATGTTGTTAATCTGCGAGGGTAGAGCTGTAGCAACTATGAACTCTCCGTTCTCCAACTCAGACCTGGAGATGGAAGGAATAAACATGTGGAATCCCCATACTCAACAGACTCTCAAAATTTCTAACACAGAGATCAAGAAAGTTGGCATGTCTCTACCTCTCAAACAGGAAGAGGTGGAGACACGCACCTCTGGACTGAATATTCCCACCATCACTTATGAGCAAAAATGAAGAAAAGCTATCTCTTCTTTACTCCTCAGTTAGCTGGAAGAGGAACACTTACTTCATGGCTAACAGATTTCTCCTGCTTACTTCCAGCTCTGAATTTCTGGGGTAATCTACCTTTTAACAGTGGGGATCACAAAGAAGACAAAGTAAAGGAAAAAATAGTTGTTGAAGATGTCTATGGAGATTCTCAATCATCCAAAGTCATGGTTGTTCCAAAGGTGCTTTTCTCAAAAGGCAACTAGATTTTCTTGGTCTTTTCTTTGAAAATTCTCATTCAAGAATTCCTCACCCGTCAGTTAGGACAGAAGAAGCTTCTTGGATCAGAAGTGAAATGTTCTCAAAGAAAACACCCAAAAAGTCTTTTGGAAAAAAACACCTTTGAGATACCTATTGAAGATGCAACAGCGTAAGAGTTGCATCTAAATTTGGACAGAAGATGCTTACTTAGAAGTTATTCAACAATTGCAAAAGCGTTAGTGATTCTAACCCAGACAAAGAGGAAATTGCTATCAATGTATCGGTCCTATCGGTTGGTTGTAGCTTAGATATTTAACTAAAGGGGTTTATGTTTCCTTTCTTCTTTCTTTCTTATAGAACAAAGATTCTTCTTTTTTGTATATTTCACTTGTTCGCTCAAGTTAGGATTATATTCAGAGGTCTGTCTATAATGTCAAACAAGGATCGCTAACAAGTGCAAGCCTGTATCAACCCAGGAGTCTGTGGGGTTCAAGGAAGCACCAAACAGGAAGCCATTCTTCTATGAGCTACAAAAATCTGAACTAGTTTCCTCCACTAATAGAGCTGCCCTATGTCATTCTCAGTCCCAATAAAAAGCAAGACAGGAGAGCTGAGAATAGCACCACAGATAATCCAGATTACCTGTACCATTCATAACTTCGATGGCGGGGTGGGGTTCTTCCTCTGACATAATCTGATCTATGACGACTGCTTTCTGCCCGCCGGCGATCTGGGCTCCTCCCTCGATCCCGCCGGTCCCCATGATTAGTGGAGCGATGCCGATCCCCATGTCCGTGGCAGTGATCCCGATGGCGATGTTCGTCATAATATTTACTCCTCTCTGGAGACCTCCAGTCAGTCTGAGATTTTTCTACCAGGTATTCACTTGGATGCCGGAGGTTACTGCTGGTGTTACCACTGCTACTAGCGCTACCACTGTTGCTTTGGTAAGAGTTTGCGTTGTGTTGGTAGCTATTAAAGTTAGGAGGCGAAAAGGTCTGCTGGGAGTATCCTGGAGAATACACAGGCTGGTAATTCACTTGTTGAGGCATTACCGGTGGAGGCACGGGATGTGGTATGGACGGAGGTGGCATCATGTAAGGGAATGTGTTTTGTCCAGTTGCATTGGCTACAATGGGAGGGTTACCAGGGTTTGGGACAGGGGGAGGAGCTGGGGGAAAACAAGGAGGAAGTGGGAAAGTCTGCCTCATCTGAGGGCCTGAAAAAGGAGGCCGGGGCGGACATTGGGTGACTGAACTTTGAGCCGAAGGGGGGATTGGTGGGGGATACGGGACAAAATCTGGCCTAGGAGGGACATAGTTTGCAGCTGGAGTGTTCACATAGATAGAGGTGGTTGCAGTTGGCTGGTCATACTGATACTGCACTGAAGACTGCTGAGGGTGTAGCTGTCTCAAGTTTTGGGGACGAAAGGTTTGTGATGAAGCTCGAACAGTGGCTCCTCCTCGGCCCCGGGGGCATCCACGTCCAGAATGAAAAGACATTACCCAGCTAGAAAGAGAAGAAGAAGCAGGGGAAAACGATTTTGTCAGATTTCTTTCATTTGGAAGAGGAAATCTTAGCAGTCGGCTGTGAAAAGGAGGCCATGCTTGCAATATTTTAATAATGCCAGCTGATTTCACCACACGTTTGTTTGCTTAGTGTTAATAACCACTCAATGTTTTCGGCTGAAAAATTAAATTTAAAAAAAATTCCGTTGAAATTATATGTCTATCTCTCTGTGAAAATTTAAAAATGTTTAGATAGTATCATCTAAACTATTATTGACATGATATAAATTATTATTACTTCTAAATAGGTAAGTTTGTTTTGAAATTAGTAGCTGATTATAGCAGCATTGTTCATAACTTTTATTCACTGCATGTTTGAAGCTGCATATTTGCTACTCGCTTATAAACTTGGGTGCTTTATCCTTGGTCTACAAATCTACATATAATCTTTCAAATGGCACGTCTAGCATTTGCAATAATATCTTCCTGCAGGTTCTTGAGCAAAGACTCAACCACTATCAAATGTAAATATTAATTCATAAGGGAGTCTTTTACATTTTGCAATCCTTAAAAATATTAATTAGGAAATAAATCCTGCTTATCTTTTTGCAATTTGTTTCTGACAGACCGTGCTTAAGTCTGCACTCTAAATTGTGTACACTTATTAGTTTTAATGCAGAAAATGTCTTGTTCATCAACTGTTTAGTTTATGCATATCTTTTATTACCTTTTGCTAACTCTAGGATACTTTGACGGACAGTTCAAGCCTTAACGTTCAAGGAGATTATACATTTGATTGTAGTCTGTCTTACACTGGGCTTGCTCTTTAAAGAACTCCATCTTTTCAAAAGAAAAACAAAACACGTGCTTATTAGGTTCCTTGTTAACTTCGTGAGATTCTGATTTTAAATCGGGGAGGGGATAAGATAAGCAAGTTGAAAATTGAAAATTCCAAGTGTTAAGTATCAGTGAAGTTATTTCTCGCGCTATATTATTTCCAACATTGTGCATAGCTTTGAAATAAGGACAAAATAAGTGTATTCTCAAACATGAGACATCACATATTCCACCAGAACAAAGACAGAGAATAATCTAAATCCCACTTAACGTCGTAGAATCATTACCTCCTCCCCTCATTAAGAATACCGTGCAACTTTGTTTTTACCTGGAAATATTGCTTTTGACATTCCACAACGCAGAGCGTAGGTACCGGCAAAGACAGAGAAAATTTGCGGATAAAACCCTTACACCGGAAGAAAACACTTGGAAGGAGGAGCATGCATGATATCAAAACGGAAGCTCAGGGGGAAAATGTTCCTTTTTCTAGCAAAGGAGAAAAGAGCCAGCGAAACTTATGATTAATGAGTTGACATGACACTACAATATTTTGAAGATTCCTGGCAGCCAAGATTCCTTGTCCTAAAAATGGAATAATCATTGCTCCCCTTCTCCTTTCCGTTCCCAGCATGCCTATTTGTGTCACGTTTAGACGTGTCCCCCGTTCTCTTTGGAACACGATCTGGGCTAGAATTCCGGCCTTAGAACGTAGCGTTCCCCAGCATTCGATGCCTTCCTGCACTGAAGATCTTTGCGTTCTATTTTAGAATCTTCGATGTCCCGAACATTCTGTGACCTATAAGCTGATCAAAATGAGTAGCGGCGCCGGCGGCGACAGCGGCCGAGGGAAGGAGCAGAGTGTGGGACACGAGAGTAACGCGGGCAGCTCCCTCCGCACGTACCCGAAGTTGCCAGTTTGGGTGGTGGAAGATCATCATGATGTAAGTTAAATGCCGATCACCAAATGGTTTCATTGCAATTTGCTAATGCTCGGCGCTGTGAACTTGGGGAGCAGCTCCAAAGAATTCGTGGACTGATTCTTATTGAGTATAGGCAGTTAAAGTTGGAAACCTAAGACTTTGTGACCACTTGCACTTTATCATACACAAAGATGCTTGGATCACAAATCTTCTCTCTTAGCCCCACATGGTTGTCCACAGCCCAAGAATAAAAAAGTAACAATTTTAAAATATTTTTCTCTTTATGCTGAAATTGCTACATTTTGTTAACTAATAATCTTGGAAACCAGGTCAGCTGATCTGTTATGGATGTAAACAGAGGTGTGTTAGGGGAATATATAATCACTTTCCACTTTAAAAGTATTTATAAAGCAATCAGGCTTCTACTAGGAAAGTCTGCTTTTCCCTGTGCAGTTCACTTTTAGCAGCAATCTGGAATATTGAGATTTTCTTTTAATCTAGTTGGAATTGAAGAGAGAAGCCCTTGCATTTTTCTGCTTTCACATTGTTCTGAAACAGTTTTAATTTACAGGCAGCAGTTCCATTTTTCTTCCCTGCAGTCTCTCATGACTATAGGTAATTTTTAGGCCCTCTTTATTTCATGTATAGCACTTGAACTCAATAAGAGCCTGAGTATCTTTTAGTCAACTCGGAATACTTGGTACTGAGACTTAGGACTGTAGTATTAGTTAAGAGTGAATTTTATTGATCTTGGGGTTTTTAATAGGGCATAAGAATTTTGCTGCAAAGGTTATTGGGACAAAGCCAATTATTTCCAGCCACCCCTGCTTTCTAGCAACAGCCCCTCTTTCTGATGACATTCCCTGCAAACTTTGATGAATTATAAAGTTTATCCACTGTTTTTCTTGCACCCACAACATTTGCACTGGTGTCATTCCAGGTTCTTCCCTTCATTTACCGAGCTATTGGCTCAAAACATCTTCCTGTTAGCAACATCAGCTTTGTTCATTTGGACTCCCACCCAGATCTCCTTATTCCAGTGGACATGCCTGCAGATACTGTGTTCGACAAAGAAGCTCTGTTTAGGTATGATGGTGCAGGCGTGTTGACTGGGTAGAATTTTAGCTTAAGTGAACATAGAATGATTAGCTGTTGGGGAAGTTGTTTTCTGTGTCTTGTTCCTGGAATGCCCTGAAGTTACATAGACATATGACAAAAAAACTATTCAACTCACATTACTCAATCAAATAAGTAATTTTGTGCATGTCTTTTACCTAAATGGCCAGACGGGGGCATCTGAAGCTCACGCTAAGAGTTCTACTCACCTAAGACTTTGTATAGAACTAGCCATCCTGGCCTTTATTTCTGAGAAATCAGTTCTGTTGCTTATGTAGAACAACATGATGAAGTTTGTACATCATTTAAGAAGCAAGCCCCCAAATTAAATGGGGTAGACCACAGAATGCCGACTGATAAGGTGGTCTTGGAACCTAACAACTGACGAACAAACAGGAGCATTGAACACTGCAATGCTTTTGCTACAGCTCCTGTAATTTTATCTGCTAAGTACATCGGAATGCTCAGAGAACTGTGAGGTTTGCAAAATTATAAAAATGCTTTATATTCTGCAGAAGTTGAACAGCAAACAGTTTGCATATTAGCATACAATACATGCAGTCTGTCTATACATATATAGAACGCTGAATAGGGACGTTCAGAATGCAACATTTTATAGCAGGATCCCGTTGCTACATATTCCATAACTCAGTTCAGTTTTCCATCGTACCTATCAGTGCCATTTGAAAGGGTAAAACCTCCATCTTCATGCACGGTGAGTAAAGCCAATTTATATTTGCCACAATGTTCTCTGTTCATGTGCAGTTTGGTAGGTCTGATAGGGTGCCAGATTCCACTTCCAGATCACGTGTGTATTGAAAAAAGTTTACAGTAGGCTATACTGTGAAGTTACTGGGTAAATAATACAGTTTCTTCAGTGAACCTTAATTCTAGACTGCCAACCTTTCATCTGCATGCTGTAGGACAATAAAATCTCTTCATGTACTTGACATTCTTATCGCTATCTGCACTATTCTAGGCATCTACACAAGGATTTATTATCTCAATAGGATGTTAAATCTAAAATTTAAATAAATACCAAATAGCTCAGCGTTGTATGTGGGAAATTTACTTGAAAAAAATCAATGGAAACAAAATCAAACCTATGGCAATATCTCACAATATAGTGAATCTTAATTTCCTGGATTCAGAACATAGGATCTTCTTGGCTATACATATTTGTACGTGTTTTATAATTTATTTATCTATTAGAGGGAAAAACCCAATAAAGTTGATAATTTATTGGAGGTACCAAATGGTTTCTACAGGCTAAGGCTATAAATAACGATTTTGCTATTGCCTTCTTCCTGTTATATATTTATATACTATTATGTGTCGTAAATCATGCCGATCATTAAGCAAGGTTAGAACTAAGGTTAAAACTCAAATCTAGGTCATAAGTACTTTTTGGGGATTTGTTGTAACTTTGAATAGTCACTAAAAGATCTTTCATGAGTTAAAGACTACCTTTGTACTGTTTCACATTTTTAAAAGATATCTTAAAACACTATACTTCTGACCCTGATTTTGTATCTAACAAAAGCATTCTAATATTTCTTAGGAGGGTTTATTTTTGTATGGGCCAGTATGTTGCCAATACTGTTTTTTTTTTTTAAAATTATGTCGTCTGTACCCAAGTTTCTCAGACATTTCAGCCCATATTTACCTCATGTTCTTTTACAGTGAACTAAGCATTGAAAACTGGATTATACCTGCTGTTTATGCAGGTCATTTTTCACAAGTAATATGGCTACATCCAGATTGGGCTCAGCAAATAGAGGAAGGAACTCATCATTTTTTGGTGGGCAAAGATACCTCTACTACTACAATAAGGTAACTTAGGGATTATGTTTCTTGCAGCATTCGAAGAGTTTATTTTTGGATGTGTGTTTATCTGAGTTAGTATAGGTTTTTTTATTATTTATTAAATTTATACGCCACCCAACTCTTTCACATAAGAGTTCCTAATAAACTTCAGAATGTGTACATGGGTTATTCAGTGTTCTACTAAAACCCAGAGTCAGGATTATAGCGATTGCAATCTAAAACATTCTTTATCCATCCACAGCTTATTATATTGTGCTATCCTAGCCTGTTTCTCCTGTGCTGTTTTTATTCTTTCCAGTCCTGTGGAATATTAAAAAGAAATTCTGTAAAGTGGACAGCAGGATAACTATGTGAATGAGAGCAAGTTTGATGTGGCAGGATAAGTTGGCGAAAGAAAGATTAAGTTCAAAAGTCAACCATATTTGGCCAAGAGATGCAGATAAAAATATTTCCAAAATAACCTTCCAAAGCATTTCTATGGAAGAAGCATTTGAACACTGATTCCAAACATTTCTGATTTTTCCATTCTAAACTTCCTCTCCGTCTTCCTCCTGATCACGTGACTTAGAGCAGCAGTCACCAACCTTTCTGGCTTTGCCGACCGGCGGGTGGGGAAGAGGGGATGGTTCCAGGCTATGCAAATAGTGTACGTGCAAGCTCGCATGCACATCTCCATTTGCACAAATGGCAGACATGCACGCCGCTCGCCCAAACCGAGCTTCATGCACAAGCACCCACTGCTCATCCACCGCTTGAACAGCCCAGTTCCGAACAGGCCTTATGCTTCTAGGTGTGTGTGTGTGTGTGTGTGTGTGTGTGTGTGTAGGAAGAGCAGACACATACACAGAAGTAAGACCTATGCACCACTCTGAATAAACTTTCGCAAACCTATATGGACAATATATATATATGCTTAGATACTATTTTGTTGTTGTTGTTCTGTCTCTAAGTAGAGTAGACTCTTTGTGGCTCCATGAAAAAAACAACACATTCATATTTAACACGTCACTTCTTTATGGGGAAGAAAATAAAGAGATTTCATATGAATATGGCTAGTAAGAGAGTTAGAATTTCAGGACGTCACAACTTATTGCTATAATGGGCAGGCTCCATTATGGCCAGAATTCCAGGACTATCTGTATAGCATTCTTAAGAAAGCTTTTTAAAAATACAGCTTCTGAGAGCCATGGGGATGTGGTAACAATACACTAATTGTGAGTAGGACCAAACTTTTCTTCTTGTTTTGAGGGTGGTTTTCTTTTAAAAGGAAAATGTTATAGCAGTCTTACAAAGACTTAGCCCATCAGTTTCATGCTTTATGCAATTTTATGCTTTATGTTTTTTTTGGGGGGGGGGAAGTGCATAATAATTTTGCTTGTGGGAGGAGCTAATTGTTACGGAGGGCTGTCTGGCCATGAGTCGCTCATTCCTTTTTTTATATATTGATGGCAATAAGCTAACAATAACAATAAGCATTTATTATTCTAGGGTTACAAGCACAGATGCTTACTTCCTTTCTGATGGTCTCTATGTCCCCGCTGATCAACTGGAGAACCAAAAATCTTTACATCTGAGTGTGTGCCTTGTGAATCCCTCCAAAGCTTCTGGTGACTGGGAAGGCAACCAAGCTCCAGGTTCCGCTAAGAAGTGCAAATTAAGTGTGGATGATGCAGGTGATGCCTCTTCATCAAAAGACTCTGCCGACACAACCCACAGTTGCACAGGTGGACTGTCTGGTGGCTTTGAAAAGAGTATCTCTGGGCATGAGAAGCCAAGCAATTTCCACGTTCCCTCTGCCTCTGGTTCCACAGGAAAACACCAGTCTCAAATGATAGAACTTGTCCAAGACATTCTCCAAGTTCTTCAGAAGGGCACTGCTTATGTTTTAGATATTGACTTGGACTTCTTTTCAGTTAAGAATCCTTTCAAAGAAATATACACACAGGTAACTATCCAGTTGCAACACCCATCTTGCTCATCCGTTCTTTTTTAAAGAAGGCCAATTTCAAAAGATATTTTTTCCCTCCCTTCTTAGTGTGACATTTAGTTCAGAATCTTTTCTACTGCTTTTCCTACTCAACATTTCCTATTTGCCCAAAGCTGTCTAAAATGCAGTGTTAAAGCAAAACTTCAAAACAAGAAGCAGTGAAAGAACTGAAAAAAACAATACAATACACTAATACAATAAAACTCAGTTAAAATAGCAGAATGGGGAAAAAATCTAGCAAAAAAAAAAAAAAACTTCTTTCAAATACTTTCCCAACAGCTCAGGCATTTTTCTCTATGGTGAGTTTACTGGCATATATATAAAATTCAAACCAGAAATGTTCCAAAAATGGATATATTTTATCAATCAAGTGCTTTTTTTAAATAAATTACACGACTATCTTTACACCTTAGGACTAAAATTTGCCACAAGACTGTTGCAGTATGAAAGCTCTTAGGATACCAGTCTTCTAGGCTTATTTCATTCCTTACTACTACTCCCAAGAGTCAGTGTGTATCCACCAACTATCCTTGGTCCTTTTACAGTGGTTTCTAGCTATTCCTTTCTACTTTGAAGGGATTTCCCTTTTTTTTGCTGTTGTTGTCTTTTGACTGAAGTTGACTCAAGCCTCTTGACATCTCTCGCAGTTATACAGTAGTGATAAACAGCACTCAAAGACTTCAACTTGTTATTTGAAGTTAGTGTATAACAACCCTACAATCTGGAACCCTAACATAGCTCCTCTGAGTACTGGGAGTATGTGAAATTCTTTGTCCTCAAAATCTATTGTAGAAAATCTGAACTGCTTTCAGAAAACATGACTGTTGCTGGTGTGTTTGTTATAAACTTTCTTTGCTGTTCTGAATATTAGAAATTTGATTGCCTCTAGGAGGTGTAGGCTGAATGTCTACCAAACCACCAGCAACAGTAACCAGGACCATGGTTCCAGCATTGATTCTTCTTATATAATGTCATAAAAGTCTTAAGTGTTATTGCAATTGGTATCAGAAATCATGTTTGATGGATTGTGAGAAAAAAAAAGAGGCACTGATTTGGGCTCAACCAAAAGCCTAGATTATTCCAGATTATTGCTGTTTACCTGAGTACAAAAGTATTTTAGTAGTGCTGTGCAATTGCTCATTTGAATGTCTGTCTGATCTTTGCACTGAATTGCCTGCTGCTTCCCACACTGCCCTGTGCCTCCTCCCTTAATGTGCAGCAGTAATGATTCCTCATCCAGTAGTCCAGATATAAGTGACAGGTAGATAATAATCCTTGAATTCAGTTGCCTCTGCCTGGGTCACTGATGTACATATAAGGTTATACTGTATGAACTGAGAAACCAGTGTAACACTGGCATTAGAAAAGGATTAATAGCAATAGCATTTAGACTTATATACCACTTCATAATGCTATACAGCCCCCTCTAAGTGATTAACTGAGTCAGCATATTGCTCCCAACAATCTGAGTCCTCATTTTACCAACCTTGGAAGGACGGAAGGGTGAGTCCTTGAGCCGGTCAGGATCGAACTTCTGGCAGTCGGCAGAGTTAACCTGCAGTACTGCATTCTAACCACTGCGCTACCACAACTCATTAAATCAGCTTTATGGGGAGGAATTTACCTCTATGGCTTATGATTTCAGTAGATTGTTTATTAAAGATACTTCCTGTAATTAGGTTAGCAGTATTCCCATTAAATAGGAGATAGCTGTAGTGTAATTCAGGATGCTGGTTATCATGACTTGAGACCTGATTAGGGAACAACTAAATATCTTCCTGCCCAAGATTCTTGTAGAGCAGGGGTGTCAAACTGGCAGCCCATGGGCCAGATGTGTCACACATGCCACTCCCACCCCAGCTCCACAAAAGCAAAAAAGTCACAGTACATCACAATACATCACGTGACGCGGTCGAGTTCTTGCTACCCACAAGGATAGGATACTCAGAGGCAAGCATTTCCAACAGAATCTCTCCTCCCACCAGATATAAGGATGGTGGGTAGATTATTCAATTGTTGCAATGCACTGTTGTGCTGTTTGCTATGTGATTTTAGTGGCATTGTTCAAAGATACTGCTATATGCTGCTTAGAGTCATATGACTGAAGCAGCTTAAAAGCATTCAAAATAAAAATCTGGATTCAGCTGGATAAAGCAAATTTTAAAATGTAATAAGGGAATTCTATGTGGAAAAGTTTAAGTCTCTGTATATGGAAAAATCCAGAATAACTGTGATCTTGTACAGTTTGGTTTTGACACAGAAAATAGAGAAAATGTCTAATAAAAACAAAGTATATATTTGACGATGCAGTTTTCTTTTTTTGCAGGGAGTAGGGGCAATTTCCTATGAACTATGTTTACGGCTATAAATACTGTTTTTATTAATGGCATATAACTGCAATATGCTATGAATAACCTTTTTCATTTATTTATTTATTTATACAGGAAGAATACAAACTCTTACAAGAACTGTACAGTTTTAAGAAGCCTAAAAGCAATTTATCAGAGGTAGGATGCTAGTAATTCGCAATAGAGAATGGCGGCGGGGGGGGGGGGTTGTCAAAATGTCTTATCTCAAGAAGAATATAAGATGTTTGAAAGAGAAGTGATCAGAATGGGGATAATGGACAAAGAAGAGATGCCTTCTTGTTAGTGCTGTCAATAAGATTCTCAAAATGTACTCTGGAACATGACTAGAACCCATCTCCACTTCCTTAAAGCAGCCGGTAATCCCAGGACATCACTATTTTAAAAAATGGCCGCTAATACTATATTCACCTCAAAGTAGATTTTGGGGAGTTGATTCAGAAGGATTTTGGAGCGGCGTGGTGGCCTAGAGGTGAAGACACTCACCTCCCACTCGGAAGGTTGAGAGTTCAATTCTAGGCAGCGGCAGATGTTTCTCTATCCAGGGTGCAAAGAGAATATCTGCTGAGAACTCTGCGTAGGCGTCAGGAAAGATATCCAGCCAGTAAATGCTCAGTTCCACATCAAAACAAAGGGATTAAAGGGTTGGAAAAAGAAAAAAAATGAGAAGGATTATGCAGTGCCTATATCTACAACACCAAAAATATAACCACATTTCCTCAGCTGCATAGCTGGCCTTCTGGCTTCATACAATTGCTTAGTTCTTCCTATTTTTATATTTGAAGGACGAGTTGGTTGACTGCGTAGAGAATCGCACACACCAGCTAGAAGACCTAGAAGCAGCTTTTGCTGATTTATGCGATGATGACACTGAAGAAAACCTGAAAAGATGGGCTGCAAATCCTGGGTATTGTAATTGAACCATGTTCTTGACACCGAGGCTACCATGAACTAGACTTTTAAGGAGATGATACTGGGAGATATACAGACACTGAAAGGCATTATTACCTTTCTGGGAACTCAGGTTATTTTGGGAGGGAGAACAACTTCACACTTGATGAATTCTTGCTAGAATTTTTTATAACTCCATACAAGACATACTTTTTTCATATCATACCATCATGCATCAAACTTTGCTTATACCACAATGAATCTTTCAAAATATTGGTTATTTCCATATTTGAAGTGCAATATTAGGGGCAGTGCAATGGTGAATAGAATGTAAAGGATATGTGTATATAAGGTATGTTTTTATTTGTGGTTTTTATTTGTGTGTAGTGTGCACTGTGGACAGCACTTAATTTCATTTAATTTGACAATAAAGATTATTCTGTTCTATTCTATTCTATTTTATTCTATTCTATTCTATTCTATTCTATTCTATCTCTGCTCCTTCTTTCAGCCAGACTTAGTGCCATGTAAGTTTCCAAATAGTTCTCACAGTAACAAGGTATGAATAATGAAAGAGAGAAATTAAGTACACACAGATAAGTCTGTCAAATGTTACAGCCTGTTCAAAGAATCTTTGAGGCGGAAAATATTTACCTGAGTTTTTAAAAGCCAGTAATTACCAGACTATTATAAGCTGTTAGAAATAGGATAGATATTACCACCAACACCAAAACCCACACTTCCTCAAAAAATGCATTTCTTTTTAGTAGAATATATATATATATATATATATATATATATATATATATATATATATATATATTCTACAATTTATCCATATTTATGAATAAATTAGACCTAGCTATAATGTCCCAGCAACTTAACTTTGTATTATATGATACCTTAAGAGAATAGTGCTTCATCCTGATGCTAAGTTCTATTTTTTTTTCCTGGAAGAATTCTGCAGTTGTCATTTTAATGTTGTCAAACTTTGAAAATAGAAAGTTTTACAATTTGTAGAATGAAGTGTTACATATCATAGTTTCTCCAGCTTGTTTGGAGTGTGCCTAGAATGTTTGCTCTTTATATTAATTGCACAATTTGTATTTTAATTCATTGTAGAATGAAACCTCTAGTTCCACTTGTGCATAATTTGAAAGATCGAATGGGAACTCCAGATTATGAGATGGTAAAGCTATTCATTTTTTATTATTTCTATTGTCATGTAGATATTGACCCTCAGATATTGGTTGCATTATATAACCTGTGCTTATCATAACAAGATTAACTTCCCTCTTCCCTTGAATTCATCCAGTTGTAAGATTAGAAGCAGTCAACCATAAATCAACCATAATTTAATGTTGCTCTTAAAATTTGCAATTTTGAAACAATTTGTTTCAAAGAACTAAGTTCATAAACCAAGGTCTAAAGTTGGGTTGATTTTGGCAAGTACTTATTTCTCAAGCAAAACATTTTTACAGCAAGCACAGTAAGGATTTGTTCAGGACTGCTTTTGGTTTTGTTTTATCTTTCTATTTCTGTTATTTTTTCTGTTTACCTTTTTTATTATTGCAGGTAGAACTCGACTTATGGCCACAATTGAGCCCAACATTTGTGTTAAGTGAATCTGGCCTTCCCATTGACTTTTGCTTGTCAAAAGGTTGTAAAAGTTGATCACATGACCCTGGAAAACTGCAACCGTCATAAATATGAATTTATTGCCAACTGTCTGAATTTTGATCACTTGACCGTGGGATGTTGCAACGATCATAAGTCTGACAAATGGTTATAGGTCACTTTTTCCAGTAGTGTTGTAACTTCAAACAGTCATTAAATAAACTGTTGTAAGTTGAAGACTTCTTGTATTGCTCTGTCTTGTCAGAACACAAGACACTATACATTTTGTGTGTTTTATTTGACTCAAACCAAAAAATTTTGGAACATTCCAATGTGTCATTCGAAGCAGAACTATTTGTTCTGAAGTTTCAGTTCTGAAAACTGAAGTTATGTACCAGCCAGCTTCAAAAGCCCAATATCAAGAGCCTACCATCACAGTAAAGGAACAAAAGCTGCAAGCAGTGGACCAATTTACGTATCTTGGTAGTACCCTCTCCCGTGCAGTGACAATTGACATCGAGGTCAACTGTAGAATTGCCAAGGCAAGTTCTGCATTTGGCAGATTGCAGACTAACGTGTGGGACCGCTGTGGAATAAGTCTTGCTACCAAGCTTAAAGTTTACCAGGTAGTAGTGCTAACTACCCTATTGTATGCTAGTGAGACATGGGCAGTGTACAGGAAGCATGTTAGGCAACTGAACTACTTCCACATGAGTTGCCTTCGTAGAATTCTGAGGATCCGGTGGCAGGATAAGATACCAGACACAGATGTCCTCTCCAGAGCAAGCCTATCATCAGTGTACACTCTGTTGATGAAAGCCCAGATGCGCTGGGCAGGCCATGTTGTAAGGATGCCAGATCATTGCATCCCTAAACAGCTTTTCTATGTTGAGCTGTCTCAAGGAAAGCGATCGCACGGGGGACAAAAGAAGCGATACAAAGACACATTGAAAGCCTCTCTTAAGTCCCTGGATATTAACACCATCTCTTGGGAACTTCTGGCGCATGATCGACCGACATGGCGTACCTTGGTGTACCAGGGTTGCCAGATATATGAACACAGAAGGACAATCTTGGCACAAGAAAAGGAGCACTCCGCAAAGCCAGAGCTGCAAATACTGAAGTAACAATGTCTACATTTCTTTGTTCAGTATGTGGCAGAACATTCCGTGCTAACATCGGTCTTATTAGCCACCTACGGACACATTATTGATGGCCCATAATGCACAAGATGTCAAGGTCTTCATCGAAATCGATGGATGAACAACCATTTGTTCTGAGATCTGAAGGTTGAAAGGAGGAATGTAAGGGGAAATGTCCAGGTTCTGTTCCATTAAAGTACAATATAAACACGGCTCATTGTAACATTAAATATATCTAACTTACATGATTTTAGACTTTATATTGAAATACGTCACGTATTCTTGACCAAATTAGCATTCTTCAGTTGTGTCCAAATTGGCACTCTGCAGATGTGACATCAACATTTCTAATCATCCTGGCTGGAGATCCTTGAGAAGTCAGATCTTACTCACAAGAGAAAGTCAGGGAGGAAAAGATGGATTTAATATCATCTGAAGATGTAATCAGAAAAGTGTTTAACATCTTTTCTCTTATCACCTATACTGAGTTTGCTTTTTAATTTGCTTGGAGAGGGAGTTCTTGAGCAATGCACTAATAAACAAATGTATGTCATTTATTTCTCAGGTTCATCAGGCTGGCCTTACATGTGATTACTCAGAAATACCTCATCATGTTAGCACCGAAGAAGAGATAGAGAGTTTTGTACAGTCGATACAACATCTCTTGGGAAACTTACCGAAACCAACACTTGTGACCATAGCCCGGTAAGTTTAATATTTTTAAATATAATTTTTATTAAAATCTTTAAAAAAGGAGGTTAAAAAAACTAAGACAAACTATCGTGTTTTCCTGAAAGTAAGTCCTCCCCTGAAAATAAGCCCCAGCTTGATTTTCGGGGGTGGGCCTAATATAAACCCTCCCCCAAAAGTAAACCCTACTTAAGAGCCTGCTCAGAGGCTGTCAGTGCTTCTATGACAAAGCGAAGCTGGTGGGGAAGGGGGGATCTGACCCACGTGCCCCGCTAACCTACGATATACCTTAGCGCCACCTCTGACACCGCCCGGTTTGTTCCGCGGCCGGTTTTAGCTGGCTGTGGCTTTTTGCCGCATCATGCGACGCACCCCATGCCACTGCCATGAGGCTTGGCGGATCTCTCCCATATGACCCACGCAAGGCCATAGACAGGTCTCCCATGAGTATGGTAACCCTAACCCCCAGTCCCACCCCTAACTGGAGATGAGAAACCCTGGGGAAAAAATGGAAAAAGTTGGGTGGGGCGAAAAACATTTTTTCCTGTTTGTTTCCAAAGCAGTTCCCATGCCCAGAATGGCTGTGCTGGGCAGTGGCAGGAAGGGAGGTGGGAAGGGGACCCAGGTAGGGGCGTCCTCTAGCTGGAACAGGGGGGCTTTGCCCTGGGGAACCGGGGAGGCCACCTTCCTGGCCTGGCCGGGTCCGCCTGAGAGGTGAGTGGGAAGGCGGCAGCCTGGGATCAAAGTGGCAGGTGGAGTGCCGGAGGCTCGGGGAAAGAGGGTGCTGAAACGAGCAGGCCGCTTGCCGTCAGCGCCCATGCCGACTGCCTCTTCCACGCCAGAGCCATAATGCCATTGTGTTTACCATAAGTGCCAGTAGATATCGGCCTTCCCTCTGGCGGGCCTGGGCAGCTGCGGGACAGAGACAGGCCCGTTTCAGCATCTTGCCACTTGCTTTGCAGCTTCGTCGCAGTTCTCTGCTGCTGTGGAGCTGAAGACCTTGCCACCCCACCAGCCAGATGCCCTTGCTTTCCCAAAGAATTACATGTCTTTGCTTACCTGACTTCCAGCCCTGTCCCATTTCTCCTTCACGCTCCTCTGCTGTCATGTGCAGGGAAACAAAGGAAGCTTGGGGGTGGGGGGGGGAAGGTCAATCAATTCCAACTTCGGGAGATCTTTTTTTTTTTTTTTTGCAAGAACTGATTGATTGACCATTTTTCCCCCCACAAACTTTTTTTCCCTATAATATATCCTATCTAATCATTAAATCATAAGTTCATATTTTTATACAAAAAAGTCCATAGGAGGTTTCTAGTCACCAATAAACTAGAGAGTATCTTTTATCTAGTCAAGAAAGTTAATTTATTCATCTCTGTGAATTTCACCAACCGTTCTTCCATAGTGAGTAGTGTCAAAATCTTTCCATCTCTGTGGATATAATAATCTCATCACAGTAATCATATATTATTGTGGCCCTTATTCTAACTTCTGGTAAGTTTAACTGTGAATGTATCTTCAATGCAACTTGATGGGCTGAATATTGTCTCACCCAAAATGCTTCTCCAGGCTTAGTTCATATTTTATGCTAAGCCTTAATTAGCTTTGCTTTGGCTTTGAGTGATGCATACAGTTGTATGCTGCAGTTACCACTATAGTTAGTTCAGTATTCTTATTTAATGCACTGTGATTTAATCCTGACTTAATGTATTATGAACTTAGTGGTTCAAAAGATGTAGATGTTGCAGATACAAAGGAAGGAGAGGAAATAGCATTTCATTACTCCTAAATAAAACTAGTCAGAGAATCAAGCAAGACTTTTAAGGAGAGATGGCATCCCATAATATATATTTTTTCATAGAGAAAAGGGAGAGAATTTTTTTTAATAGAGAAAAGAGAGACATTAATAGAACAGGAAAAAAAATCACTTCTAAATGCATTGTGCTTGTTGTTCTTGACCTCTTGGAGTTTTGCAGGTATGTTTCTTAAGGTTAACTAATTATGCCAGCTAGCCTTTCAATCATTTAGCAAATGGAGATGAATGAAAGGTTCATTCATCTCCATTTGCTAATTGAAATGAACGTTAATGAGAGATGTTCAAATAAGCATGCAGGAGATGGTGTCAAAGAATTTCATTTGAAAGCTAGGTTTCCTCTTTGCAGTTCTTGCCGAGCTACTAATTGCTCAGCTATGCAACCTGAATTGTTAATTAATGCTTCCATCTTTCAATTCTTGGGTAACATCAGGCTGAGAAACATTAGCATAGTCTCCAGTGATGTGAAAATGAAGCGCTATGATTTAACCATAGTATAGCCAGGCAAACTGACTGAATAAGCAATGAGCCTGATGGTTAAAATGCTATTTTGACCATGAAATAGCAATTATTTGAAGTGTTTCATTATTTCACTCCTGTTTCTAGTAAGGTGCTAAGATGTCATTTCCATCCTTGTAGCTGCCTGGCTGAAATCTCTGGAATTCCAGCCAACCAGTTGTATCTTTCAGGAAGCAGAAACATCTAGCATTTCCATTTTAGACCGGGGCATCCTGAGATTGTTTGAAAACTTGTCTGAGCTTCTCCATTGGGAAGATCAGTGGGACAGAGGGTGGTGTTTTCTTGTTATCATTACAGGCTAAGCTTTGTGGGAGAATAAGGAACATTTGCGTAAAAGCTGGTACTGCAAACTGAAGGTGGGGAAAATAAGAAGGATGAAACTGCTGTATCTTTGAAGAACAGCAGAAAACATTGTTCTTTTGAAATAAACTTAAAAATGTTAAATGTTGGTGTTCCCAGATCCAGCTTGGATGACTACTGTCCGGCAGAGCAAGTTGAGTTCATACAAGAGAAGGTCTTGAATGTACTTCATTTGGTATATGGCACCCTGGATATTCATTTGGAATACTTGGAAAATGTATGTCCCACCGAAACAGAATTTGCATCTACGGCATGAACAACATGACCATACTTTATGGGTGTAAAAAAAAGAGAGAGAGACTGATACTACAAAAAGTATTGTGCTTTGCTTTCTGTGGAGTGGTAATTCTTAAAGAAGTGTTTTATGAAGCTGGATTGGGTTTGTAGCACTTATTGATGATACTTGCGATCCCAACCCATTTCTCTTTTTTTTAAAATTGAATTGTTTTTCTGCTATTGCTGTGTAGATTACTTCTCCATATTTCTTTGCTTAAGAATGTGATGCAGAATTTTGGATATGGAAAAGCTAGCAGAGAAAATTAATTTCCCTTCTGTTTGTATCTAGTTGCCATAAGTCAAAAAACCCCACAAGTCTGAACTGTATGTTTTAGGAATACAAACATACATACATACATACATACATACACACACACACACACACACACACATACATATATGTCTTTTAAAATACTATATATGTGTGTGTGTGTGTGTGTGTGTGTGATTTCAAGTTGAAAGTATCTATCTTAAGGGTGAAGCACACCTGCCCAAATGCGAAGCAAGATTTTCTCAAGTATTTTGAAAGTGTTTTGTCTCAAAGCAAGATATTTTGCACTTGAAATACAATGGTTCCAAGCTTTTGGAATGCCCGACACTGGAAATGGTTCTTTTGCACTCGAAATTGGCATTACAAATTTGAAATTGAGAATTTCAGGTTCAGAACCTCTAATGCATTTTCAAATACTGTATGTACTTTTTATTATTTCTGGAGTATGCTACTTTTGGTGGCAGTGAGGGTCGTAGTCTTATCATCCATTGCCTTACAAAT
Source organism: Crotalus tigris (assembly GCF_016545835.1). Classification (NCBI taxonomy): domain Eukaryota; kingdom Metazoa; phylum Chordata; class Lepidosauria; order Squamata; family Viperidae; genus Crotalus; species Crotalus tigris. The sequence goes on from NW_024097206.1 coordinate 794,980, forward strand.
CTTAGGTTAATGATTCTCAAATTGTATTAAAGAGAGAGAACCCAATTGTCAAGCTTAGTAATAATAATTTATTAAATTTATATGCTGCCCAACTCCCATTACAATCATGTGTGACCTCTGAATGAAATGGTACAGAATTTAGAGCATGCCACAATTTAATTGTGCATGTGGTAAGCCAGGAGCCTTATCTACCTCCTTAGAAACAGGTAGGAGGGACTCAGAGAATAGTGGGTGTAGGTAAGGCCAGAAGACTAAACATCGTACTCAACCGGAACTTTCAGTACAAGTGAAACAAAGGCAGAAGATACATCCTGTTGTTTAGATTTAATTCCCTCTTGCTTTTCTTCTTTTGTGCTTTCAACATCTGCTCTATAAGATATCTCAGTCTTCTAGGACAAGTGTGAGGAGATCGGGGTCAGGAGATATCTTTTTTGGGGAAATTAAAAAGCATTGGATCTAATTAGACATGTAGTTGAAAGCATTCCTAACCTTGACTTGAGATCACGAAGGCCCATGGTTTAGTCCCCAGAAGTGTTCTGCTAATGTCTATAGTGATTAGTGTTCAATCAGCATCAGCGTACCTTATAATTTACCATTTAAGTGAAATATTGTTACTAGAGAAAAATCTAGCCAGGCTGTCACCTTCTGCTAAAATTACTATTCTGTACACTTTAAAAAAATGAAATCTGGTAGATATTATTTAGCTCACTTGTACTAAAAAGCTCTAACCATTGTTTAAAGTTTCAGGCAGTGATAATTTTCTTAGCTGTCTGTTAAGGATTCTGGTATGTTTGAACCCCTCTGCAAATAGAGCATATTCTCTTTCATGGACTTCATTTACAGACACTGGAGGGGAATGCCCTCTGATTTGCAAAAAAAAAAAAAAAAGAAGCCCAATGGAATTATAAGCCCTATTTTTTGAAGTTTAGCTGCTTGTTATGGAGTACTCTGCTGAAGTGTGCCTCCTTTTCCCTTCAGGATCAGTTCATATTTTGATGTTCAGAGCAGATCTATCTGAGGTTCTCTCCTATACTAAAAGTGGGGAGCTGATGTTCCTTGGTCTGATTCAAAACTACCACTGAGAGTTTAGCACCGGCTGTTGACAGAAATGATCTCTCTTATCCTACGATTGCTTGCTGGTAGGGAACAAATCATGCCCTTTGTCTACTACAGTGGTTCTCAACCTGTGGGTCGGGACCCCCTTTGGGGTCGAACGGCCATTTCACGGGGGTCGCCAAGCAATGCAGTCCGCCATTTTTTCCCCTTTTCCTTAGCTGTGCTACTCCCTTTTATTCTATTGGCTTTTGAAAGCCAATAGAATAGACTCTCTTGAATAGAGTCTAATTCTATTGGCTTTCAAAAGCCAATAGGAATTGTCCAGGCTGTCTCTGCCCTGCTGAGCCCGCCAAAAGTCCCATTCTGCAAACGGTGCTGCACCAGTTGAGTAGTCCTCGACTTACGGCCGGTTGAGTAGTCCTCGACTTATGACCGGTTGGGGGTCGCGGCATTAAAAAGGTTGAGAACCACTGGTCTACTACAACTTTGATCCTATTAGATATGCGGCCCTCCCAGGTAAACCAGACACGAAACAGGATTAGATGAACTAATTCTACTTTATTGTAACAGTACATTAACAGAATCTTGCAAGTCTGAAGGCATAATCTTCCCTCCGGATGTTTTTAACGGCTTGATCTGTGGATCCTTCCTAAGTTTCTTTCTCTGACTGTTAAGCCACTGGGAGCACTTGCCTCTCTTGTCTGATCGTTTCCTAAGCAGCATCTCTTCTCCTGTTTCCCCAAAATCATTCATACATTCCATTATACCAGTGTTTCTCAACCTTGACAATTTTAAGGCATGTGGACTTCAACTCCCAGAATTCCACAGCCAGCAATGCTGGCTGTGGAATTCTGGGAGTTGAAGTCCACATGCCTTAAAATTGTCAAGGTTGAGAAACACTGCATTATACCAACCACGAGCAGATTGTGGCCTTTTGCTGATAAAAGGTCTCCCAGATTGGCCCGGGCTAGAGGCTGCCTCCTCTATGAGCTTAAACAGTAGCAGGCTTGAGACTAACACCTATAGAAGAATTAATGCAAACCCAGTCTAATTTTGGGGATTAGTTACAGTAACAGCAATTCTTTTATCTGTTCGGTAGGTGATGTGGTTTACACAAAATTAATTGATTTCCTCATTCCTTAAGAAATAATAAGCTTCTTTGTGCATGAGGGATTCTTTAACAAATCCTTTGCAATTTAAAATTGATATGTTAGAGAGAGTTATAATAAAAATGAGAAAGGTTTATAATATTTTCACATATTGCGCAAACACCATCTATTTTCTATTAATATCGATCAAATGTACACCATTTTTGTCCCACCATGGCAAGTGCAATTCATCAGCCGTATATTGCAGCCTTCTCAGTAAAACTATTAGCTTTCTTGCCTTCTGGGAAGGTGTAAAACAGGATTTGTTTGGGACCTGACTGGCAGTATATGTTGATTAACTCAGAAGTCACAGAGACTGAAATTAGATGACAGAAACCTGGCAGGGGAAGTTGGAAAAAAAAAGTGAGTGTGACTAGTGAGAAACGATAATTTGAAAATGGCCACCATCCTGTGCCAATTTTCTAACTTTCAACTGTGAATCTAGTATAACAATATAAATCTCCTTTGATTTTTTTTTTGTAACACTTTGAAAGCAACTCATATTGAGAAATAACAAAGTGAAACAGCTACACAGCACTTTATGTATTTATTTTGTAAAATCAGATTTACCGAGCTGCCTAACTCAATCGACTCTGAGTTAAATATGAGTTAAAAATGATCAGTCAAAAGTCCAGAATAAGATGGCCTGATAGAAAACAGAAAACAACAAGGTCCGATAGTATATGTTTATCCAAGGAAAACCACACTTCCCAGATCTTGGAGAAATAATCCAGTCTTCAAGACTCTTTTAATGATCAGCAGAGTCAGAGCAATGCAAACCTTGCAGGAGAGATTATTCCAGATGTCACAACAGAGAAGTCAGGTCCTTTCTCCACCCATTAGAGGACATTGTTTCAAGCATGGGATCTGGAGGTTGGCTAGCCGGCTGGGCTCAGAACAAAGCTGTGGAGTATCCCATTGCTTCTCTCTTTTTATGTAGGCATAAACCCATTAAGGACCCCATGATGAGTATTGCAGGTCAGCCAATTGTAAATCTCTTTTGAATTGGAACCATTTGATATTCACTGTTCCATTTTATCAAGAGGGAGACTATGATCAACTTAATCAAATGCCTTACTGAAGGCAAAGTACATTCATCCACAGCATTCTCTTGGCTTACTAATGTTTTTTTGTACGTATGTGTGCCTTCGAGTCAATATTAACTTCTGGTGAATGCCTGGACAAGTCTCTGCAACGTTCCTTTTCAGAAGCAGTTTGCCATTGTCTCCTTCCTAGAGCTGAGAGAGAATGACTGGTCCAAGGCCACGCAGCTGGTTTTATGCCTAAGGTAGGACTAGAACCCAGAGGCTTCCAGTCTTTAGCCTGATGCCTTAATCTCTACCTGGCTAATCATTACATTCATTTATAAATGTATTTATTTACAAATCTAGCCACCTTACTTAATTAATTACATGTTGAGGCCACCTGACTCCTTAAACTTTCCAGGTAGCTTACAATTAAAAGGAAAAACAGTCCAAAGCACGTAGAGGGAAAAAAACCTTAAACAAACTCACAACTAATTAGAAAATAATATGCTACCAATTAAAAAAGAAAAACCCGGGGACTCTGCAACCATTCTATCCCCAGGAGAACAAGCAAGTTTTTAATGATTTTCTGAATGTTACTAGGGTGGTAGGGGAACACATTTCTGAGAGAAAGTCATTTCAGAAAGCAGGTGCCACAACAGAGAATGCACACTTCCTGATCCTGGAAGGGGTCATGGTTTAATTGATAGGACCTACACCAGACCCCCCCCCCACCTGACAGGAAGAAATAACTGGAGCCAAGTGGTCCCTTAGATAATCAAGCTCTAGGCCATGAAAGGGTTTGTAGATGATAACCAGAACCTTGAATGGCATTCAGAAGTCAACTAGGTAATTAGCACAGTGAGGACGTGGGGGCTCATCATTTTGCCAAAAGAAAATACCAAGATTTGTCTGGCATAATCTGATTTGAATAAATCCATGCTGGCTTCTAGTAATCTCCATAGTGGCTCAGTAGTTAGGATGCAGTATTGCAGACTAACTCTGCCAAATGCCAGCAGTTCGATCCTGGCCGGTCATCCTTCCATCCTTCCGAGGTCGGCAAGATTAGGACCCACATTGTTGGGGGAAATATGCTGACTGTAAATTGCTTAGAGAGGGCTGTAAAACACTGTGAAGCAGTATATAAGTCTAAGTGCTACTGCTATCTCATTCTTTTCTAAATGCTTGCAAACTCACTGCTTCATTGCCTTTCTAGGTACAGATATCAAGCTGATTGGCTGTAATTTATTTTTTTAAAAAAAGGGAAATATTCTAAATTGTGTGGCCAATACATTTAAATAATTAATAAATACTAATAACAAGTTCTCTTCCAACCTTCTAGCACTTTCCTTATAATGAAATCCAACTGGTCCCAAAGACTTGAATTCAAACGATGGATTCTGTTCAATAGGCATTTTGTCACTATTCCTTACCTTAGAGAGATTCCTTAGAGAGAGTCATTTGACAAGAAATCTGCATTTAGTATAGATAGCAGCTGTTCATTGTCACAATAAGGAATGAAAAACATAGGCACGTACCTGCAACATCCTAAAAGCTTTTTGTAAATGCAATTAAATGGATTACCCTGATTTTTATTTTTGAGGAGAGAATTTAAGAAGATTATTATAGGTCATAATCTAAGAGAAAGGAGATTAGGGATTTGCTTTTGTTTGAAAACCAAACCAACCTCAAGGCTGATGCTGGTCTGCAGTATTAAAAGGAGGTGAAATTGAAAGTTACAACTGGTCAATTTAATCAGATCATAACTGTGTCTTAGTATCAACCGGGAGCGATGTGGCAGAGTAGTGGGCAGCTTACGGTGGTGAGTCATACCGCTGATTCAATTTCTGCTTAATACCTATGCAATACTCGATTTCAGCACTGCCAAACAATTTCCATGGTGGGGTATTATATAAAAATAAAAATCAATAATAAAGAAAACATGTTTTTTCTTCTTTTGAATGTCAGGTGGGGAAATGGAAAGTACATTTCTGATCTTATTTTCTGCGCTGATTTCCATGAGTAGCTCCAGTTCTCATCCTTGGGGCGATATATAAAACAGCATCACAGTGTGCTCGTTTCTATTGTTGCAAATTGTAATCTTTAATGTAATCACTATTTAAAAAAAAAAAATTTCAAGACCCTGAAAGCAGACTGAGTATTCTCTGTATATCCTTGATGTACGTTTAACAGGACTTCACAGTTGATACAACTTATTTTGGGGGTTTCTGTTATATAAATCAAGACATTTTAAAAGCAAGTTCAGTTATGGATTTTTAGACAGTGGATCTAACCTTCAGATTCTGCAGATTTTCAAAATGATATAAAATCCGGTATTATTCAACTCTGTGGGTGACTTCTACTGATTTCCATATGAATTTTAGTGCTAATCAGCTAAAGATGTGAAGAGGAACATGTGCCTCATGCTCTCTGAAAGCTCTCGTGTGTTTAGAGGGAGAAGAAACAACTACCATTGTGTGCAGATAAATATGTAAACCAGAATACTTGCTGCTACTTCTTGAATAAAATCACTCTTCCTTTCACAGAAAAGTTGATTTAGAGCAGGGGTGTCAAACTGCCGGCCCACGGGCTGGACACATCACGCGGAAGCCGCACCCACCCCATTGCCAGCAATGGCAAAACATTGATACATTGTGCAACGTCACGTGACATCACGAGTTTGACATGTCTGATTTAGAGATAGGGGGTGCAATACAGTTGTCAGACTGGAACAAAGGTATGGACTCTACAGGTGACATCATTACTATAGAGCCATGTCATTCCAGCTAAAGGAAAGAAGAAGGAAAACCTCAAGACAAATTAACCAAAAGTGAACTTGTAGCATAATTATATTTTGCACATAACCCCACATGCACGAGACCAAAAGCTTACAATCAATAAAAACTATACCTGTTGGTCATTCCTCATAATGCTTCTCTCTTGCAACATACAGGTAGTCCTTGACTTATAACAGCTACAACGGCACTGAAAAAAGTGATGGCCATTTTTCACAGTTAAAGGCCTTTGCAGCATCCCCATGATCATGCGATCAAAATTCAGAGGCTTGGCAACTGACTCATATTTATGACCATTGCTGTGTCCCAAGTTCATGTGATCCTCTTTTGCGACCTTCTGACAAGCAAAGTCAATAGGGAAGCCAAATTTCATTTAACAATCCGGTTACTAATTTATCAACCGCGTAAATTGTGTCAAGAAAGGTCGTAACATTAGGCAAAACGCATTTAACAAATGGTTAACAACAGAAATTTTGGGTTCAGTTGTGGTTGTAAGTTGTACTTATCAATGGCCATGCCAGTGGTGATCCTGGGAGTCCACACACCCGGAAATAGCCAAGGTTGAGAAGCACTGCTATAGGGGATACAGATGCTACAAGCAGCACCTCTAAAATGTCAGTTGTTTCTCTTTGATTCTGGGGGTGACACCAGCAGAGTTAAATTAAGTATTTTCTGATTTTGTGACATGCCAAGCCCAAAAGGTTCACCATTACTGATATAAGCGATTCTCAGTTGGATTCCCTGCAGTATTGGATGGATTTTAAGACTGTTACTGGCACAATCACGATGGAATGCCTTTTATCAAAAGAGTGGTGCAGTAGAAAAGAGGTCATGATTTATTGATGGGATACAGTGAAACATGTTGTAAGAAAGCATTGATTAGATAGTGGTCTGGAAAAACAAATCCCCATAGATCTGGAATCTCTAATGGATGAATAAATGTCTGATAAATAATACATTTCAGATATATGATAGATATTATACAATGTGTATTTTTCCCCTCTCACATGCACATACACTCATACATCATTTGTCTACCTTGTTTCATTTTTACTCTACCTGCTCTGACGCCCCCCCCCTTTCCCCCCATACTACTTTTGTTGCATATCGTATATTTGCTTGCCAGTCTTATTTGCAGGTTATAATGGTGGAGTGCCTACCTCTCATCATACCCAACAATTAACATGGAAGAAATGGACTCCCAGATGCAATTTTTTGCATCAGCCTGCACTTCATTAACCTTTCTTAAAAGAACAGTCACCACCTACCTTTATGATAATTTATCATTTCTGTCACGGGAATGTTCCCCTTAGAGAACTAATCCTTCGTTTGTGTGGTTTGTGCCTGGGCTATTCCGAGATATGCCGTTAATAATTTGCTTCTTCCACATGTGTGTACCTATTATACACATAGTGGGTCCAAGCCGTACCTATTCCAAGGTACAGCTCTTTGGAGGGGAGAGTTACATTTTTCTCCCTCTGCACCAATTTATACTGGAGCAAAACTGGACATGTTTATTTTCTGCTGACTTTTCTTCAGCTTGATCCCAGTTCCTGGGAACAAGCTAGTTCTTGCTTAGTGTTCACTGCAACCTAAACTTATTAGCTAGGAAAGATGTATTTATTTCTTTATTCATGTCAGAAGCGTCATGATTAAAATGGTGTATCTAGGTATAAGTACAAGCATAAGAACATAAGATTTAAAATGTATGAAAGCCTAATTTAAGCGGTGGTTGCCCAGAAGCGTGCAACATCAATTGCATTCTGTTACCCAGTCATGAGGTCCTCAAGAATACATTGAACAGACCACAAGGAGCAAGTCTACACGTATGTGGTAGTCTGCAGGTCTCCACATTCACAATAGGCAGAAGTCACCAGATATCACATCACCATTTATTCAAGGTATCTCTTGATCTTTTTTTGTAATATATTTTATTAATTTTTTTAAAAAAAACATAAATCACAATAATTGGTGAGCAGCCAGTATTTTGAAGTCTGAAAAGGCTATAAAAATACCAGGGGAAATCAATCAATCAATCTCTCCCTCCCTCCCTCCCTCCCTCCCTTGATTTTTTATTGAGCCTTAAGAACTGAGCATTGGAAATTCCTAGCATGTTCAAGCCTTGATCGTTAGACTTTCTCTGAGTTATATGCTATCAATATAGTTAGAAATGCAAAAGAAGGGGTGATTTTTGAACTGAATGAATATTTTTTTCAGGCAAAGATTTCATTTTAAATTCTACAACCAGGTGATTATAAAATTGTAACACCTTTCTCTGCAATTTAAAAGGAGGGTGCACAGTATTTCTGAAATAATACTAAAAATTGAATGAGCTCCTCACCTCCTTTTTAATAAATTATCATTTTCTACATCTAGTATCAGCTGGAAACCCAAGAATTTAGCCAATCAAGCCTTTTCCAGCTTAATGGTACCTGGTGATGAAAGCTTAATCTCTTAAATGGCCTAGCCTGTTATTTCAGACACCAGAAGGCCACTTTGTTAAATGGTGCAATCCTGAATAAAATGCTTCTTTGAGCTTGTTAATAGAGAAATACATTCTCCTTTTAAAATCTAGCTGGAAACTTCCAGAAGGGGGCAAAATCATGCTTTTTAAATGGTCCGATTCAACTACTATTCTTTTAATGGAATATTTTTTTTTTAAATCAGTGAGTCCTTAACAGCCACGGCTGAATATTCTTCTTAATTTTATAGCTGTAGAAATGTATCTTTCCAGTCAATCTTCCTAAAAGAAAAACATCATTGGTAACTGACTACAGCTAGTCTTTGATTTCCTACCACTACTGGGAATAGAATTTCTATTGCTAAGCAAGGCAGATTGTTAAGTGAGTTACACTTAATTTTACAACCTGTAGCACCATAGTTGTTAAACAAAACACTGCAGTTAAGTGAATCGCCTGATCATTGAGGAATGTGGCTTTCCCCACTGACTCTGCTTATGAGTAGCCCACTGTGAAAGTAACAAATGGTGATTATGTGACACTGGGATGTGCGAACTATCAAATATATGCTGGTTATACTATGTATACTTGCCTGAATTTTGATCATGGGACCATGGAGATACTGCAATGGTTGTAAGTATGAGAACTGTTCCTAAGTTATTTTTCAGTGCCATTGTAACTTTGAATGGTCACGAAATGAATGGTTTTAAATTGAACACTACCTATAGCTCTACTCCTTCCTGTCTTTAGAGAAAATATATGTTTAAAGCAGTGGTTCTCAACCTGTGGGTCGGGACCCCATTTGGGGTCAAACAACCATTTCACGGGGGTCGCCAAACAATGCAGTCCACCATTTTTTCCCCCTTTTCCTTAGCTGTGCTACTCCCTTTTATTCTATTGGCTTTTGAAAGCCAATAGAATAGACTCTCTTCAATAGAGTCTAATTCTATTGGCTTTCAAAAGCCAATAGGAATTGTCCAGGCTGTCTCTGCCCTGTGAGCCCGCCAAAAGTCCCATTCTGCAAACGGTGCTGCACCAGTTGAGTAGTCCTCAACTTACGACCGGTTGAGTAGTCCTCAACTTACGACCGGTTGGGGGTCGCGGCATTAAAAAGGTTGAGAATCACTGGTTTAAAGGGTTTTTGGAGGGGATAATTCTGCTTATGATGTAGACATTATTAATCCTTGCTATTCTCAGACTGACTATCAACAATTTTTTCCATAGTCCTTTTGGACCAAAGCAGCAACCATGTAGGAGCTGGAACTCATGAAGTGGTCACTGGTTTTCCTCCCCCACCTGACATTTTTCAATCCTCGATGTAGCAAACATTTTATAAGGTAGCCATCCTAGTCAATATGCCCCAGAGAACAGCATTTTATAGTCAACCATAGTTTGACAGTCCACCTCCCTTTTACTTTTATAGATGAAATTTCTTAACCAAGTAAACAAACTTAGTTTTATTTCTGCTAATAGCATTTCAAAAAGCCTCTTGTGATCTAATCATGGTTGAGAAGATCATTGTTTATCATCTTGTTCTTTACTTGAGTCATGGGTGAAGTTATAAAAGAGCAAAGCAGGAGTAGCAGAGCTGTTGTTAGAAACAGATAACATATGATCTCTATTTCAGATGACTTTGATTTCCTAGGCTCCTAACTATTTGCCCAATTCAACCAATTTAATTACATGATAGACTTGGGTAAGTTGAAACAAATTACAATTTAAATTAAGGATAGGTTCAGGCAAGGCAAACCAAACCATAACATAGCCTACTAAGAAAATCGTCAACTTATCCATTAGGAAGCAGGGTTTTTTTAAAACCCAATTGAATTATCAAGGAAGACTTAGACCCAGTATCCAAAACATAGCTTGTTTAATAGCTCTGATCAAGATTTCACCCTTTAGAACAGTGGTTCTCAACCTGTGGGTCGGGACCCCATTTGGGGTCGAACGACCATTTCATGGGTCCACCATTTTTTCCCTTTTCCCTAGCTGTCCTACTCCCTCTTATTGGTGGCCACACCCACTTGGGGGTCACCACAACATGGGGAACTGTATTATGGGGTCACGGCATTAGAAAGGTTGAGAACCACTGCTTTAGAAACTTGAGCAGATGTCATCTGCTTTAGAATCAAACATCAACATATTAAATCATTTTTTTTAATTGTCATACTGTACACTAGCAGAATGTCAACAAAATCCATTACTACATAGTGCCATGTAGTGACGGGGAGCACACAGCCAGCAGCTGATGGACGTCCATGTGGAAGCCCTGTGCTCTGCCTGACTCCCGACAGTCAGCTGGGAGTTGGGTCAGAGTCTGGAGCTCAGCAGCAGACCAGCGAGGCCACTACGCACCGCCTGGCTCCCGACAGCCAGCTGATAGTCGGGTCGGCACTTGCGAGCCAGCTGGGGGTCAGCAGAGACGCCGCGCGCCGCCTGACTCCCAAAGGCTGGTGGGGAGCCGGCCCAGCCTCTGCGGGTCCACCCAGCTTCTGGCAGTCAGCTGGGAGTCGGCTCGGCTCCCTGCCAGCAGCTGAGGCTCGGCATGACTGTCAGAATCCGCGGGTGCCTCCCCCTGAAGAATGGGATGCTGGGACTGTTCCTGCCACTGGCTGGACATTTGGGCCAGGCCAGCTGGACGAGGGGGGATTGTTCCTCACCTTGGCTGCCTCTCCCTCCCTCTGGATGCAGGGGGGAGGAGGCAGAAAGCTGCCTGGTTGTCGACGAAGACTCCTGGAACAGCAGAGGCTACATGGGTGCGTCTGAAGGGGGGAATGCAGACATTGAACTTCGCCTTTTCTCCATACGGACCAGATGTTGGTTTGCTGATTGGGGTGGGGTTGGTGTGTGGGGCACATCTATGTAAAGACTGGGAGCAGTTCACTCCCAGTGCTGACTTTTTCTTTGCATTAAAGTTTGCTTGTCACCTGTTCCTTCTGTGTTTGGAGTTTGTCGGCAGCTTGCAGAGGACAGTTTGACACATAGTTCAAGGTCTTTTTTTTCTTCTCTTTCAATATAATTATTTTTAGAGTGACAAACGCTTTGAAACAGTTCCTTGGCTTGCTGAAGCTTCAGTCAAACCATACCACCAAAGCAGAGTCATGAACTCAAGAGAAAAATCTGCTTCCAAACTCTTTTCGAAATGACAAAGCTAACATCAGCGGGGGTATTATTCATTTTCTTAACTCTCAACATCTTTAGTGTGGCCTGTCACAAGCCTTCATTTTGTGTTCTCCTTTTACATTTCTATACTGATTTTATGAATACAATTCAGAGTTCAATTCAACTGGGAACATGAGCTGAAAACAGACCAGTTTAGTGCATCTCTTGAACCAAATATTTTCTGCAATTTTTGTCTTGGATTTAAATTATTCTATTTCCAATTGCTGCTGCATCATTTATCCAATGTCATCTACATGGTTCTCTCTGCAGATAGTCCTCAACCTATGCAATTGGGACAACTTCCATTGCTAAGCAATCCAGACCTTAAGTGATTTGTTGAATTACAATCTTTTTGCTGCAGTCATTAAGCAAATCACAGTGGCTAAGTAAATCATGTGGTTATTAAACAAAATTGACTTCTCCATTGTCTTTGCTTGTTGGAAGCCACTGGCAAATGGCCATCCCATGACTAGAGGTCCTTGCAAGGGTCATAAATACAGTACATGCCAGGTGCCTGAATTCTGTTCACCTGACCACAGGGATGCTGAGAGTGTTGTAAGTGTGAGTCACAACTTCGAATAGTTGTTAAATGAATGGTCATAAGTCACAGGCTACCTATAATAAGATTGTATCATTTATATAACCACATCGTGGTACTTAAATCTTTAGTTCAAATCTAATGAAGCTGGTTTGTAAATGCCTGGTAATTTCTGTGGAACAGCAGCATAAAATAAGTCCTGCTTTTTGTGTTATGATAGAAAACAATGAAAAACAGGATTGGTGGACAGTCTTTCCTAAGGATAGCATGTAATAACCCATACCTGTTCACATGACAACCATATTTCTTCTGTAAATATCCTTCTGAGAAAAGTGATGCTCTTATATAGCATTAGTCCCAGGGTAATTTGTAACTTCAGTTGCTATACAGGTAGCGAGCACTGCAGCTTGAAGCTGCTCTAGGCAATTACTGACTCAGAAATAAAGAAAAGATGGTATAAGTTATCCCAATTGTGTAATATCAAGAAAGAAAAAAACAATTGCTAAATATCTATTACAGTTCTGGTAGATTATTAGGTTAGATCAGGGATGTCAAACTGCCATCTCGCAGGCCGGTTGCATCATATGCATCACCTCAGCTCTGGCAATGCAAAAAAAGTTGCGATACATCGCAAAACGTCACATGACGTGGCAAGTTTGACACCTGTGGGTTAGATGTAGTGTGTGTGTGTTTATATTTATATAAATTTGAAAAGTTTATATAGGTAAAAGATAAATACGAAAATATACAAGGAAAAGTTAGGAAAAGATAAAAGACAAAGTGAAGAAAGCAATATGATTAAAAAAAAATAATTAAGGAAGCAACTTCCGGTCTTCTTTGTAGGAATTACAGATAAAGTTATTATTCCCTCTCTCTTATTCAGATTATGTCCTATATTTGAATCCTTTTTCAACTAACAAATCCACAAATTACTATTTTTTCCATGTTCAGCAAGTAGTCTATAAAAGGTTTCCAGTCTTTTATAAAAGTAATTATTGTTTTATCCCTGATCAAACAGGTCAGTTTCTACTAAATCAGTCACTTTTACAATCCATTTTTAAATTGTATTTCAGTACAATATTTTTTGTACACATAAGCTTGTTGCAGTGCAGCTATTACTTGTTCAACAGTAATATTATATTTACATTTTATGAATATGTACCGGTATATATGGAGTTTTTCTCAATTATAACTTAAAATGCAGTGTAAGCATTTTAGGCTATGAATAGAGTGAGAAAATTTTCAGGAAGTCATAAAGTGACAAACAATGCAAGTAGCAAGAAAGAATCAGCTGAAAAGAGACAGAAAGGCTGTGTCATATCAAGAAAGCTAACAAGAATATGGAGATATCCAGAATATTTTTTTTGTCTGTAACCTAAACAAAAAAAAGTTACAAAAGATTAATGATATAAGCAGCAGCTGGAAAAATCCCCTCCCCCCCCAAAAAACCAAAATTGATCAAAACAAACCTTTGAAACTAAGGTGTGCCAATGAAACTCTGAACCGCTCAAGAACTGCACTAAACTCTGAAAAAACACATCTCATTTGTTGCATGGAATAAAATAAATAGAGTGTGAGTATTAATTGGAATGGAGATTTCTGTAATAAAACTGAGTTGAGCATTCTGGCTCAGTGTTAATTGTATGTGGGGATGACTTTGAGACACAAGAGGAAGAGCTACAAGCTATAAACCATCATGCAAAAGATAACTTGCAAAAAAAGATGAGGTATGGGAAATGTTTCAGAAGGGACCCTCCCTAGTCTTCTGGAAGGGAGAAGTAAAGGGGGAGAAATACTTTAAAACACGTGTGTCAAATTTGATCGTGTCACGTGACATATCATAACATATCGTGATTTTTTTGCCTTTGTGGAGCTGGGCTGGGCGTGGTCTGCGCATGATGCATCTGGCCCACGGCCCGCCAGTTTGACACCATTGCTTTAAAACTTGCAAAATTGTTATTGTAATTCTTACAAAAAGAGTTTGTACTCACAATTGTTCTTCTTGTCAGGATTAACCTTGAAAGGCTAACATTCATACGGTAGAGCAAGAAATATACAGAAATGCCTTAACACTGTACATAAATATTCTGCATGCAGCAAATACTCAAGACTGCATTTTAATAATATTTTAAGTACTTTCTATGTCCAAATTCTATATTTCTGAAGAAATCTATATGGAAATGTGATGAATACTATGTATACAAAAATGATGAGCATTAAATTACAATGGTTATCAACCATCTGTCTGGTGGAACAAATAGGCATTTAATCTGTTTTGATGTCCTCACCTGGCTTTCAATTAAGAGTAAACATGACTCCCTCAAATGATGAGAGTGTTATACAATTTAACAATTAATTTAACAAATAAAAATATCCTTTCTCTTGAGGGATGGGATTTAGTATATGGATGGCATGCTTATTTAATTTATGATAAAAAGTGGATCAGGTTTTTAAATCCCATATTTTGAGAAGTGCTTTGTTGCGTGTCTGGAAGAAGTACTATTATAGGTTAAATTATAAAATTCCAATTTGGGAAATTCCTGGACATGCGATAGAGGGAATATCTAGGGGTGTGAATTTGGATAGGATTTCTTATAAGGAATTACTTAGTTTGGTAGGGAAGGATTGGCAACTAAAGTCTTTAATTGAGATGAAGCAAGAAAATATTGTATACTCTTGGTTTCAGTATAATCAATTGTTAGTGAGGTGGAGTTTAGATCAAAAGGTTGGTATTACCTTAGAGGATGTGAATTTGGTAAAACAGATTAAAGATCAAACTCGAGCCCAAATAAAGAGAATTTATAATGTTTTAATAGAATTAGATTCTGAAACGGAGTTAGTTAAAGATTGTATGGTCAAATGGGCTCAAAATATTCAAGAACCAATTGTATTGGATACATGGGAGACAATTTGGGTTAGAAATGTAAAATTTACTCAAGCGCAAAATTTAAGAGAAAATTTTTATAAAATGTTTTATAGATGGCATTTGGATCCCCAAAAGTTGTCCCGCATGTATCCTAATTTACAGCCCAAATGTTGGAGATGTGGAAGCTCAGATGCAACCTATTTTCATATTTGGTGGACTTGTAGAGATATAAAAGCTTTTTGGATTAAGATTTGGTGGAATATTCAAAAGATTTTTAAGAGAAAGATAAAGTTTACTCCGCAATTATTTTTGTTGGGTATTATGGTTGATTTTGACGTCAAAGAAATTAATTTGATGCTGAATCTTATAACAGCTGCAAGATTATTGGTGGGGCAATATTGGAAGAATTTTTTTTGCCTACTATGGAAGAATGGATACTTAAGGTGTCTAATTTAGCAGAAATGGCGAAAATTTCCGCTTATTTGAAGGACCATTCACAAGAAAAATACATTTTGGTCTGGAGAAGATGGATTGATTATATTCAAAAGAAATATGAGACTGAAAAGTATTATCTTGCTTATGAGTAGATTTTAGGTTATTATTAATAGTTTAATATGATTGAATTTATATTATTTTTAGTGTTATGGTTTAATTATATTATTATTTTTGTTTTTAATTTGTTAATATTTGTTTTGAAAAGGAATTAAAGTATGTTATGGTTTGATTGATAGTACAGGTGGGTAATGTTAGTTAGATTATGATTGTTTATTTGTTACCCTGTAATCAGCTCTGGGAAGTGGGGGAGGGGGGAAGGGGTGGGGGGGTTGGGTTATACTGTAAAACCTTTAATTTATAAAACCTTTAATAAAAAAAGAGTAAACATGACTCCCTCAAATGTTGAGAGTGTGCAGTTTTCTTCACAATGTTATACAAGTGTTTAGCTTTTTTGGCAATCAACCAAAGTCAAGAATTTCCACCTGCTATGAAATCTTTCAGTTGTAATCCTTAATTATCTACAGGATGTCATAATTCTATTTGTTTAATCACCTAGTTAAGTTTCTTATAAAAGAAGTCTGCGGTGGTTCTGTTTGAAATTGTAATCCGTTTACTGAAGAGCAAGCAACCCCATATTATGTATTGAACGAAATTAAGAACAGTTGATAGAATCTTCCAACCATAATGCAAGTGCAAATTTTAAGTATAACATTAATATCTTTTATTTTCAAAATTCAAGAGAAAGTGGGCAAGAAAAATATATGCTAAGAAAAATGTGCAAGAATTGTGTCATCAATGTTTAATTGGCATTTGCTTTTCATATATATTATTATAATTGATGATTCCCCCACCCCCCAAAAAATACAATGATACACTATCAATTATTTTTCAGAACTCATGGACATCTGTTGAAAACAAGTTTGTTTTAACAAGTACATGTGGGATTTAACCAACAATTCTTGAAATGTAAATTAATTTGGAGATCTGACTAAATTACAGAAGTGGTGGGGGGAAAGGTAATGAAACAGATTGAGAAATGGCACAATTGCCTATGTTGAGTGGCTATTTTTGCTGTTGAGAAGATCTGCCTTTCACACTGAGATAAAGTGAGAACATTTATTTATTTAGATGTTTACTTAATTCACACTTGTGACTCCAGGAAGGTAAAATAGGATAAAAAAAATCACAAAGGCCATCCTGGCCAAGCTGCCACTTGCTCATCAAGTAGGGACTGCTAGTCCAGGAATATCCCCAGAATGTGCACCATCTTAATAGGAAAGATATAACCCAATCCAGGGTTGAAGGTAGAATATTCCCGGATCCAGGTAACTGCTACAGCCAAAATTCTTGGGAGGACTGAATTGGAGATAGTTCCCTCCTCAGTCATCCCTCCCATGTAAACCAGACAGTAAGTGCAACTAGATGTACTAGTTCTACTTTACCGTAAGCCTATATTAATCGAATCTTGCAAGACCGAAAGTGCAGACTTACCACTGTCATTTTCAATTGCTTGATCCTTTCTTTCTTTGACCATTAAGCCACTGGGGGCTCCTGCCTCTGTTTTCTGACTGTTTCCTAGGAAGCACCTCTTCTCTTTGTTCCCAAAGTTCATGCACACATTCCATTACACTCTCATCCATACCCATATAGCTTCTACTTGATAAGCATCAAATGAACATCAAATAATATAAATCGTACTGGAAGTCCTTAAGACAGCTCCCACAAATAGATAAAAGTACATAAAATGGGCTCATTTAACATCTTGGCTCCATGCTGCGAGGAATATCCATGTTTTTAAAATCAGGATCATACCAATGTTGGAGTATTATGGCAGGGGTCATGATGGAAAAGGCAAACATCTTGGATCTTAACAGATGGCTGTTTTTAATAGTCAGCACCTGGACTATGTCTACTCAGATGGGACGAGACATCAATATCAAGTATATCCACATCTGAAAAATGTTGGCCTGCTCATTGCTTATACATAAGAGATTGCTTTGTGCATTGTTTATGCACAAGAATGTTCCTTCATTTCAAATGACTTTCACTGGGTGCTATAACAGATTTTTGCCCTGTACAGTAATCTCAGGATTCCTGAAATCCAACACTGACAAGGTTTTAGCAAGCTGTTAGCTCTAGTAGAGATGGTGATTACCAGAAGGGATTCCCTCCTCTTCTAGTAATAATTATTTTATCAAATATTCTAGAATTACTAGAACATTTGGTAAAATAATGCAAATTATGGTCATCTATAGAAGTACAAAAAGTTTATTCCTGTGTGTTATAATACAAAATCTATAACAGCAACTTCTACTTTATATCTTTGGGAGGATTGTGTTACATGGTACGCAGTATATCAGCAACCATTTGATTGTTAACTATTAATAATTTGTACACAGCCCTACTTTCAATGAGACCTTGCTTTCAGCCAGACATTCACTTTTTTTAAGAATCTGCTTCTTTATAAATGGCTCCTTGGAAGAAGCTCTCTCTCTCTCTCTCTCTCTCTCTCTCTCTCTCTCTCTCTCTCTCTCTCTCTCTCCCTCTGTTTGTGTGTGTGTGTGTTTTGTCATATTTGTAGTAAACAGAAGTGAGGTGCGTAGCTGATTTTGGAAGAGTACTCAAAAACTGTTGAATTGAACCAAGTACGAAGAGTTTTGTTTTCTTGCTAAAACTAAAAGCAACAAGAATACAAAGGAAAATAGCACCTTTTATC
The DNA here is from genome assembly GCF_016545835.1 of Crotalus tigris. Classification (NCBI taxonomy): domain Eukaryota; kingdom Metazoa; phylum Chordata; class Lepidosauria; order Squamata; family Viperidae; genus Crotalus; species Crotalus tigris. Next base: position 813,240 of record NW_024097206.1, read on the forward strand.
CCCTCTGATAGCTATGTATTCAGATCAAACATGTACTTTAATTCGGAGAATTTGTAAAACAATTAAAACCTTAGGTTTTTCTTTTAGATTTGATGGATAAACAATTGAGAAGTAAACATGGGATTTAGTTTTTATATATAACTACAGTGAGATTTTTATATGCAGAGATTTACAGATTGTCAAGGCCATCTCCTACACAGATTCCACAATTGAAGAATGAATGGTGAAGTTTATGGAACTGGCTTGCATGGCAAAAATAATCTTCTTGATTAAAGAAAAGACTTTGTATAGTTTTGTTTTTACATGGATGCTATTTTTGTACTTTTTGCTAGAAATAAAGAAATTCTACATTAATTTGGGGATTTAATGATTAGAAATATTTATGATAATAGAAATATTATATATAATTTTAGATCAAAAGATTAATGTATTTTATATTTGTAACTGTCAAAGAAAGTTAGAAGTTCTTTTTCTATTTTTCTTTTCCTTTGCACCTTTCTCTTCCCTATTATTTTTTCTCCTTAATTCATTTTTTTTGGGGGTGGTGGTATTTTTTTTTAAAAAAAAGATAGCATAATCTCAAAGTAGCCTGTTAATGCTACTTCTCTTTAATCCTCGGACCAGATTGATAACAAATTTTGGAAGATATAGCAAACTGTTAGACCATTTCATGTATTTTCACTGTATCATCCTCCTCCTCTATTCATTCTATGAATATTGTAGTCTTTAGGACAGATATTTTCTGATGATGCAGTTCTGATCAAGAGCCTTAGAAATCATGGAAGTGTTTGGAAGTTCCAAGCAACTTCTTTCTTTCTTTCTTTCTTTCTTTCTTTCTTTCTTTCTTTCTTTCTTTCTTTCTTTCTTTCTTTCGCAAAGAGAATGATATAAAATCTGGTAAATTTAAAATTTCAAATATTTGGTGAATCCCTTTGGTGTGGCTCTAAATTATGGTGGGTTATTATAGTGGACATTTTCTTTCAAAGTCTTTCAATTTTAATTTGCCAATTGGTTTTTTTATTTGGATTTGATTAATTTCATTACCTTTTCTTACTGCTACCTCTATGAACAACAATTTTTCAGCAAAGGTAGTGTCTGCACTTCAAGTATCAGTTGGTTTGTTTTAAAAACACATACATAAAATATCTTGATCTCCTCATTGTCCCGTTCAGATTCGTAGTTCCAGCAAGTTTTATTAATGATAAAGGAAAGTTTTTACATACATTTCAACAAGCATTTTTGCAACTATAACATAGTGTTGCTTATACTTATTTTAAAATTTAACAGCTCTAATGAGGTCATCTACAATTCCAGATTCATCTTATGCAAGTGGTATTTGTAATTATTTAAGATCAGTTTTGGCCATAATGATGTTAGATTGCATAGTCTGTTCCTTTTCTGTCATGATTGCTCCTTAAGAATTCTAATTTTCACCTAGTGCCAAGTCATATTTTTATCTGACAATCCTTCAAAATGATGTACATAATGCCCATGAAGAGGTTTAACTGCAGCTTTCAGTTGCTTCCTTTTTACAATCTTCTTTTGATTTTGCAATTTTCAGTAGCATTTCTTTACAACACCCATCAAAAATAACTCCTTGCTGTGCCAGCTATCATCATTCCAGCTGTGTTTCACTTCATCCACTGTTTGCTTTACTTGGAGTAATTCTCTCTTTCTTTTATATCTGAGAAAATAGAGCCATCTATATCTCATTCGAAAATCACACCTGTAATCTAGAAAATAATTGGGACAGCCCAAATGTTTATTGCTTTAATTATGTTCCCTGCATATTTCATTTGGTTATCAAATTTCTGGATTTATATATTTAAAGTTAGTTATTCCATTCACTCATGTAATGAATGAGAATTTTGTATCTATCCTCATTATTTATTTTCTTCTGTTGCCAATTGGCTTATGCCATTTCCATTCATTAGCTGCAATCTATCTTCAATCATTTTGTCTCTTTTGATTGACAAAATTGCACATTTGTCTAGAACAAATTGCAGTTTTGTATCCTTGCTGTATCCATAGACTGTGTTCAGCAGACACATGAATTCTGCTTTGGGTTTTGTGAATAATTGTAGGTTATCCACGTATAGGAAATGGATTGTTTTGGGGCTTTGTTTGTGAAATGAGAGGCACATTCTGCTTTGTTTAAATTATTTGTAAATGATTTTTTATAAAATAAATATTGTATTTTCCAGTGTTTAAAATGACTTTCTAGGCATGGAAATTGGCGCCGAAGTCGGGGTTTGTCTTATACGCCCAGTCGCCTTATACGCCGGAAAATACGGTAATAAAGATGACAATGATTCACCTTGTGATGTTAGAAGAGAAATATTCTGTGATGAATTGTTGTCATCTTTACTATTTATTAGAAAATATTGCCTGTGCCAGTCTATTTACCACTGACTATCTTTCAGGCATTTATGGATGACAATCCCATCTTCCCTACCCTGAGCATCCTGCTCTTTGCTTCCCCATCTTTTAACTATAATTCTATTTTTGATCCTGATTTCGGTTTTTATTGTTTTAGAAATATTCATCTTTTATGATTTTAATGCTTTTAATTCTGTAAGTCTCCCAGAACCATCTTGAAATGAGATGGGTGACAAATAAATGTAACAAATAAATAATAAATAAATTTATCAATGCTTTTAAGTATCTTTAAATGGTTTTTACTAATCACAAGTTTTTAGTCATTTTTCTGCTCAGGCTATGGTCAGGAAGTGAATTTTTATATCCTATCCTAACTGTTCTTTTTTTTTTTTCCTCATAGGTTTCTTAGGATCAACTTTTCTATTATTATCAGTAGTAATTGTACATTTTAATGCATAACAAATTGACAGTGCTTCTCTGTGAATGCCTGTCACTCTTTACATTTATTGTTGGAGGGTATAATAACAGAATCTTGAAGGCTAGCTGGGTTTCTCTCTACCACATTTTATGATATCAATATCTACACAACCAAGGCAGGGGATTTTCTGAGATTCTTTCCCATCCTTTCTTCTTTCTCAGCACTGAACAATCTTTTCTAAAACTACTTCCTTAACGACTTATTTATTCCTAGAGCTAGATGTACATTCTATCTTTTTCTAAAGTTGTTTCACCCTGTCTGTCCATGTTTGTGGTATACTGCATTGCACTGCGACTCTAACATTTCCCTCAGCTCATTTATTCAATCCAGTTTAGTATTTTGCCATTCCTACCCATAGGAGTAACCTTCTTTAAGACAGCTTTGCAGTATTGTTAAAGTTCAAACTTAAACCTGAAATGAGTTTATAATGATTAGTGTTTGCGATTGTTATTGTTGTGCTATACTATAGTGTGTCCTGCACGGTAATAGCAGTGCAGCATTCATATAATCCTGTACATCTAGCAAATAAACCCCCATCAGCTGTAACATGAAGGAGTCAAAAGTTGGACAACTTGGATGTACCTCAACTCTTAAATATCAGCAAGAGCTGTCAAAAACAGGCTTCATATTCTATAACCTGGTTACTGTAAAAACTGTATTTAGGTGGCCTTGCTTAAGTCAAGATATTTCCTTGTCTTTTGCATTTTTCTTTTTCTCTAGAATGCTGTAATTCAAACTGAGTGCCAGCTCAACCCCTGTTGCAAACCGCCTGCAATCCAATGTTGGCTCAAGAAACAGGTAAGAGGAGCATGAGAGACATGCTTAGGCTAAAGGGTGGTTAAATGCAGACTGAAATCAGAGCCTCACTTTGGAAAAATTTCATGGCTGTCCTTGAATTAACAGGAAAAGTAAGTTGAGTAGTTGGATCTTATTTCCTTTCTTTTTGACAATATCAAGTGGCGTTTTATAGTTATGGGATGTGTATATGTGCACATCCCATAGCTATAGTGGTTTGGGGTCTGCTGATTCTCACCAGGAATTTCAAAACCTTCTTATGATAATCCTGCCGAGCTGTCCTGGCAACTCTTGCAGAAAGGTGTGCTGCCACCAATTAACTTTACTCCACAGGTTTATCAAACAGGAGAAAAATGACCTTCCTTCCTTCCTTCCTTCCTTCCTTCCTTCCTTCCTTCCTTCCTTCCTTCCTTCCTTCCTTCCTTCCTTCCTTCCTTCCTTCCTTCCTTCCGTAACATGACCATCTGGGTAATTACGTGCTAAATGTTAGATCCCTTTCCCAGAATGAGCTCCACTTCTAAATCTTTGTTACATGCAGCAAGATAGGAAAGCAAGGCAATCACTTTCTTCATCTGCTTCCTCCAGCCTAAAATCCAAAATCTCAGTCAAGCCCAAATATCAGTTAAAATAAAAAAGGTGTACAGGCCATTAAATAAAACATAATTGATACAGCAACTAGATTCACTGATGACAAACCCCTGCCACATTGCTATTTTGTTGTCATCTGGTTTTCAGCCAGCCTCAGAAAAGTCTTATAGCTTTCTAACCACCATGAGGCCAACACAATATACGGTGCATTGTAACATTCTCTCTTCACATATTTCAGCTTAACCCATTAAGACAATATGAAAACTGTCCTCCACTTCTGTGAAAGCCCACCTTTAGTGGAAATGCACGCTTCTGATTGGGTGCTAAGAATATAATTTTTATTGGCTGTGATTTTCCCTGCCAATTACCAGACTGACATATCCTCTTTTGATTCAACTCTTTTAGCATCTGGACCATTGGGAAATGGAATTTCTCCACATGAAGTGCGGCAATCTCTTCTGAGTGTATCTTTCCAGATTTCAGACAGATAATGTCAATAGTTTGGTGTTTTTTTTCCTTGAGAAGATCAGCTTTTACAGTTTAGATATTTTCTGAAAAAAAAAACTTATTTTCAATTCCCCGTCTTATTTGCTTCTGGGAGGAAGCAATTTATATGAAAATTATCTACTTACACTGGGTGACCCTAGGGAAGAAATCACATCATTTCGAAAGGAGAGCTGTAAAAGTGTTTGTGCTATTTCGTTCAAAGTTGAGGGGGACGATTAAAACATGATTTATTTCCTGCTGTAGGATTTCAAAAGTCATTAAGATGTTTTTTTAAAGCATAAAATTGTTATAGATCATTGTAATAAACAAGGCAAACAGTTTCACCTTTGTCAGAGGCATACATAATGTTAAGGAAGTCAAGAACAATGGAGACCATGCATTGTGGACATCATGTAATTGTTATTAAGAAGATGTAGGCAACAATTCTACGTGGAATAGTCCAGAAGTAAGTTCTAGTGACTTTAGTTTCAGAAGACAGTCATAGGCTTAAGTTATGTACAGTTGGTCCTCAACTTACAACTGTTCATTTAGTGACCATTCAAAGTCACTAAAATGGCACTGAAAAAAGTGACTTATGACCGTTTTTCACACTTATGACCTTTGTAGCATCCCCATGGTGACGTGGTCAAAACTCTGATGCTTGGCAGCTGACTCACATTTATGACGATTGCAGTGTCCTGGGGTCATGCAATCTCCTTTTATGACCTTCTGGAGAAGCCAGCTTCACTTAACAAGCATGTTACTGATTTAACAACTGCAGTGATTCACCTAACAACTGTAGCAAGAAAGATCATAAAATGGGACAAAAAATCACCTAACAAACGTCTCGCTTCACCACAAAAATGGTGCTCCATTGTGGTTGTAAGTCGAGGACGACTTGTATTACGTACGGATCTAAAAGCAGAAGTTTTTCAGCAGAAGCTCTTGACTACCAAATTATTTACAAATGTTATCATATAGCACATGGGTAGGTGGTTTCTGTTGTGTCCTGAGTCTGCAAAAGCAGGCTCGGGACGTTGCATTGGTCCCGGGAATTCCAAAAGCTGCCCAGGATCAGACTAACTGGCGCCAGCCTTGTGTGCATGCGCAAAAGTGGCCTGCTACTTTGTTGTGTTATTGTCCGGGTGTCTGGTCGCTTAAAGAGGCCTGCGTAACTGTTGCTTGTTGTTGGAGTATTGATTAAAAGAGGAATAAAGAGCTGTTGAACTTCGCCATGTTGAGTCATCATTCGCAAACGAACGGAGTATTTAACAGTTTCCATATCCTTTTTATTCATCGCACAGTGGATGTGATGATGAAGTATCAGTCAGGTGCAGATGAAATAAAGTCTTTCATGCTGGTCCAGGGAAGTTGTTATATAGCAATCACGCTATCCCGTTTCCCTCAGGACTGGGTTCTCATTATATACAATATTTCTATATTCAGTGACTCACATACTAAAACAAGGTGGCACTTGTTGTTTGTTATAAGCCAGCAGTCATTAAGCTCGATACGTGAATCATCCTGCTAATAACTCAGGTCCTTCAAACAGGTGAAAAGAAGCTTAGGGTTTGTTGCCAAAGGTTTGGATGGAGAATTTGCACTATAACTCTAAGCAACTAACAGAGATGAAAGCCTACTAACAGGTACTTGATGCTAATATCATAATAGCTTGCTTCTAAGACTCTCCTCAACCTAATTAGCAGTATTTGTGCTCTGTATGTTCTCGTAGAGAGCCATGCTAGCTGTAAATGTAACAGTTGAAAAATGCTGGTAAAAAATACTTAACAGTTTGTATTGTGTGTAAAATCTGATCTTATTAACCTATTGTCTGCTGTTTATTGATTTCTTCTTCATACTCTAGAGAGCAGCTTCTATGAAATTCTAAGTTGTTTTGTGCAAGAACATATGAGATGGGGAGCAGTACATTTTGTTATTTCAGTTTTTATATATATTCCGAGAGTACAAGACGAAAAACATTTTAATGCAGATGTAAAGCGCAACATCTCCTTTCGTAAAAAAACTCAATAGACGCTTAAGAAAAGTTTCTATAATTCTTCATAAAATGTGTAAACTGCTCTTTCATTTGCAAGTTCAAAGTCATATATATACAAAAGTTATATAGGAACATGAAATAAGCACAAAATAAGTATGTGGACAGTATTCGAAAGACTGGCATTGTGTGGTTATTTTAATGAAATAATTTTAATAAAGCATAAATAATTTGGGGAATATAAGATTAGGGGAAACTGTATGTTTTGGGAAAACGAAAATAAGTTCAGATAAGCTCAAATCATTAAATAGTGATTTTAACAATCATCTCTTTTCTCTGGTCTGGTAGATCTAACCTTAGAGGGCTAAATAATGCAATATAAGCCACAGAGCCCAATTACTCGTCTGCAGAGGTTTCGAGAGAAAATCGAGAAAAATAATGAACCCTGTTCAGCAACTATAAATAAATGTCCTTCAAAGTACAAAATGCAGCTTTAGTTTCTCCATTTGATTTGGGTTTGGATATGTATGTTACAGTTGCTACACAGATTGCAAGTAGTTAACTATAATAAACAGCATTTTCAAAGTACATTTCTGTTTCCAACCATGTCCGTGTTTATTCAGGCTTCATTTGGTTTAGAGAGAAGCTTTCAGAGCACAAAATGTTCTTTTCTCAATGCCCTCCATATTATATTAAGCCACTTTTTCTTCTTCTTGACGTCCTAAATTATTATGGTTCATGGTGTTAGTTTATGTTTTGTTTAAAATAGGGTTTTTTGCTTACTGATTCCTATTAACTTTTCCCATAGCAAAGGAAAAAAACAATATAGGAATATTTCTGAAGATTATTGAGAATTGTAAAAAACATGCCAGATTTTGTGTACTTCAAAATGCTCTGCAAGATAAAGAAAAAAAAGGGAGGGAAGAATACAAATGGAGAAGTTTATATAGGCTAATTTGTGCTTCATAAGAGTTGCTGAAATTCTTTTTGAAGTGGCTTTCAGCTTTCTTTAAGGAATACTACTTATTCTAAGGTGACCAACCGTCCTCCTTTAGGGAGGACAGTCCTCCTTTTGTGAGTTCTGTCCTCCCTCGAAAAGTGTCCTCCTACATGTCCTCCTTTTTGATATTTGAAGACTAATCTGCAGGGCTTTTTTTCTCATAGAATGCTCAGAATGGCATTTTTGATTTTTTTTTTCAACTTTTGCATGAGCTGTGCTACTCCCCCTATTGGCTTTCGAAAGCCAATAGGAACTGCTGCTGAGCGCGCCAAAACACCCAGCCGGCAAACTTTGCACATGTAAGTTGTCTGCAGTGAAGGCGAATTGGCAGGAATTTTGCACCCCTCCCTGCTACCCAACTACACCATCTCCTAGTAAGTCCCGAAGATACCTGGAGGAGACTAGAGCGGCGACGCCGTGGTAACTTTCTCTTGATCTTCGGTCCTGCTAGGGCAATAATGGCTGCGGGTGCAAGAGGCAGGGGCGGCGGGGCTGCTGTGGGCAGAGCAGCTGGTGCTTTGGGAGCCGCGAGGCCTGCTCTACACAGTGGGGCAGCAGTGCTGGTGGGGTGGCTGCAGTCAGGGGCGCGCCATGTAAGCATAATTACAATATAAAATGTTATTGTTACAAATATTTTTATTATGCATTTATCATATTTGTATTTGTATTATTGTTGCAATGAATAAAATGTTTCTTTTATTTATGATATTTTTTTCTTCAATTTATTTGTGTCCTCCTTTTCATTGTAAAAAAGTTGGTCACCTTACTTATTCTTAAATTTCATTGGACATTTCTAGTCTATTGTCCAACCTGACTAACATTGAAGTCAATCATTGTTCATAGTTTCGGGGTGGGGGGTGGGGATGGGATAGTAATTAAAATTGATATGATGGCAGATGATGCATAACAATTCAAGCTCTGTCCTTATGTATGTCCATAGAAGATACTATACAGCATAGAATCCTAGAGGTAGAAGGGGCCTTGGAGGTCTTTAGTCCAACCCCCTGCTCAAGTCAGGTAATCTTATTACCTGGTATGTCAAACTGCCAGCCCCCGGGCCGGATGCGTCACATCAAAACCGCGCCCATCCCATTGCCAGCAATGGGGAAAAAGTTGCAATAAGTTGCGCGATATCATGTGATGTCACGAATTTGACATGCCTGCCTTATACCATCTTGATCAGATTGTCTAGTCTATTTCTGAAAATATCCTATGATGGAGCACCCACAACTCTGAGAGGCAACCTATTCCATTGTATTGTAACAACAGCAGCAGCAACAACAACAACAATAATAATGTCGGAAGGTACCTTGAAGGTTATCTAATCCAACCCACTGCTCAGACAGGAAACCCTATACCATTTCAGACAAATGACTATCCGGTCTCTTCTTTAAAACTTCCAATGTTGGAGCATTCACAGCTTCTGGAGGCAGGTTGTTCCATTGATTAATTGTTCTAACTATCAGAAAATTTCTCCTTAGTTCTAGGTTGCTTCTCTCTTTGGTTAGTTTCCATTCATTGAATTTTTGTCCTGCCTTCAGGTGCTTTGGAGAATAGCTTGACTCCCTCTTCTTTGTGGCAACCCCTGAGATATTGGAACACTGCTATCCTGTCATCCCTCGTCCTTCTCTTCATTAAACTGGACATACCCAATTCCAGCAACTGTTCCTTATATGTTTTAGCTTTCAGTACCCTGATCATCTTTGTATTCCATTGCATCAATGTTGTACACATTCATTACAGTTGCCATTCACCATCTTGTCAATTTTGATACACAGATGCCAATGAAGAGAAACACTGTGGAGCTAAATAGCAATCTCACTGATTTTGTCTTCTGTATATAGATGCTTTGTCTGGCAACCATTTTGTGAAAAGCAAGGCATCTCCATGACAGATGTTTTCTGAGTGCCTGCAAGATGTTTCAAATGTGCCCATCACTCATCTCTGCTCTACCAGATCAGAATTATTTTCAGGCTGCACAGTTTGTATATAAAAACATAAAATCTATCTATTACTCAGAATCAGTCTTTGTCCTGCTGAGAAAAAAAAACTGATGTTTTTAAATTATCTATACCAGCAATAATATTAGATGGTGAAATAAATTGGGGTTTTTTAAAGTCTGGCATTTCTGGATAGTTTAACCAAATAAATACAGGTGACACATCCTCAGAGAATAAATTTCAACTGTTGAATAAAACTCAGTGAAATGGTTATTTCTGGTATTCTTAAAGAGGTAGAACACTAAGTCAGAAATATTTTTATTGGGCCCATTTAAGTTCGCATATATAAGATTTGAGTTCTGCAGAAAAATCTCAATAAATAGAGCACGAAAAAAAGTGGGAAGGAAGTCTGGCATTCAAGCCCCACAGTCTGCAATCAGTTATTAGAACTGAGTGTAAGAATAGGCTGAAAGATTAGAAAATTGATTAGAATCTTTCAGTCACAGTCATCAATAATATTAAAAAAAACCAATCAAAAGTAGACATAAACTTTCATTTTCAATGTTGGGATATACTGTTGCCATCAAGATATTTTTATTACCTAAAAGCTTATATTCAGTTCTTATAGGTAGTCTAAATATGTATGTATGTATATATATGTATATATGTATGTAGGTCTTTGGTTGTTTGGGTTTTCTCAAGCGTAAAATTGGAAGTGTCTTGGCGACGTTTCGACGAAGTCCCATTTGTCATCTTCAGGCTGGTGGTTTCGGCTTCGTGCCCCTAGGAGCAATGTGTGATCGTAGCTGTTTCTTCCTTTTAACTGCCAGTGGGGGTATGAACTGATTGGATGAGAGCTTGGCTGTGTTCTGATTGGATGGAGGTGTGTTCTGATTGGTTAGGAGCTTGGCTGTGCTCTGATTGGTTGGGGGAGTATTCTGTTTGGGTGGGGGCTTTGTCATTAGCCACTTTAAACCCCTCCAATCCATACATGAAGCAAACTGATACCCACCATGAAGATGAGACATGACCACGAACGCGAAGCCAAACAATAGCAATGCTCACCATCTCACATCCCCCTGCAACTCAGATTAACCTGAGCACAACAAAGCCCCCACCCAAACAGAACACTCCCCCAACCAATCAGAGCACAGCCAACCCCCCATCCAATCAGAGCACAGACAAGCTCCTAACCAATCAGAACACACCTCCATCCAATCAGAACACAGCCAAGCTCTCATCCAATCAGTTCATACCCCCACTGGCAGTTAAAAGGAAGAAACAGCTATGATCACACATTGCTCCTAGGGGCACGAAGCCGAAAACACCAGCCTGAAGATGACGAATGAGACTTCGTCGAAACGTTGCCAAGACACTTCCAATTTGACGCGGGAGAAAACCCGAATAACCAAAGACCTACATACAAATACCCGTGAAAACCTCAGAAATATATATATATATATATACATACAAACATGAACACCAGGAAAAAATTTTAAACTAAAAACATTTAATCTAGTGCCAAGCTTTTGTCGATCAACTGCCGACATCATCAGGGCTTAAAACTCCTTCCCCCCTTTTTTGACCGTTTGTTTCCTCCGTGTTTTCCTAGTTACTCCTTCTTGTCTAATGTGGATTGTACGAAGGCGGACAGATTAAAACGGAGACTGCAACGCGATGATCGGGGCAACGCGAATGTAATGAGCATTGAGACAAGGAAGAGGGGGTGAAGACCATAGGAGGTGATGTATGCGTAGGACATGGCCATGAACATATGGGAAGGATAGCGGGGGGGGGGGAAGATGAGAGGAGAATACCCAGCGCACGGCCCAATGGAGTGAGAAGGAGTAACTGGGAAAATACGGAGGAAATGAACGGCCAAAAAAGGGGGGGAAGGAGTTTGCTGAACTCAGGAGCCTATAGTGAGGAGATAGATAACAACACATGCACAAAGAAGGAGAGTGGAGGAGCAGAACAAGTAACGGAGCAGCAGCATCAATTAACATCAAGATTATAACCAACACGCAGCCCAATCAAGTAGGACCTATGACGAGGTCCAGGAGCTGTGTGCACAAACTGACTAGCACTATAAAGGAGACTCCCATTGACCGGTTTTAAGCCCTGATGATGTCGGCAGTTGGCCGACGAAAGCTTGGCACTAAAACGTTTTTAGTTTAAAAATTTTTCCTGGTGTTCATGTTTGTTTGTTTTTATACTATGAGTATACCCAGGATTCGTGTTTTTAACAAAATTAGTAATATATATGTGTGTGTGTGTGTGTGTGTGTGTGTGTGTGTGTGTGTGTGTGTATGTGTATATATATATGTGTGTGTGTGTGTGTGTGTGTGTATATATATGTTGTTGTTGTTAATTGTGAAGTCGTGTCCGACCCATTGCGACCCCATGGACAACGTTCCTCCAGGTCTTCCTGTCCTCTACCATCTTCTGGATTCCATTTAAGTTCACACCCACTGCTTCAGTGACTCCATCCAGCCATCTCATTCTCTGTCATCCCCTTCTTCTATTGCCCTCAATCTTTCCCAGCATTAGGCCCTTCTCCAGTGAGTCCTTCCTTCTCATTAGGTGGCCAAAGTACTTGAGTTTCAACTTCAGGATCTGGCCTTCTAAAGAGCAGTCGGGGTTGATCTCTTCTAGGACTGCCGGTTTGAACGCCTTGCAGTCCAAGGGACTCGCAGGAGTCTTCTCCAGCACCATAGTTCAAAGGCCTCAATTCTTTTGTGCTCAGCCTTTCTTATGGTCCAACTTTCACAGCCATACATTGCAACTGGGAAAACCATGGCCTGGACTATACGCACTTTTTTTGGCAGGGTGATGTCTCTGCTTTTTAGAATGCTGTCTAGATTTGCCATAGCTTTCCTCCCCAGGAGCAAGCGTCTTTTAATTTCTTGGCTGCAGTCCCCATCTGAGGTGATCTTTGAGCCCAGAAAAATAAATCTGTCACTACCTCCATTTCTTCCCCATCTATTTGCCAGGAATTGAGAGGGCCGGATGCCATGATTTTGGTTTTCTTAATGTTGAATTTCAAGCCAACTTTTACACTCTCCTTCTTCACCCGCATCAAGAGGCTCTTTAGTTCCTCTTCACTTTCTGCCATTAGAGTGGTATCATCTGCATATCTTAGGTTGTTGATATTTCTCCCGGCAATCTTAATTCCAACTTTTGATTCATCTAGCCTTGCCTTTCTCATGATGTGCTCTGCATATAAGTTAAATAGGCAGAGCGACAGTATACAGCCTTGCCGGACTCCTTTTCCAATTTTGAACCAATCAGTGGTTCCGTGTCCAGTTCTCACTGTTGCTTCTTGACCCGCATATAGGTTTCTCAAGAGACAAATGAGATGGTCTGGTACTCCCATCTCTTTAAGAACTTGCCACAATTTGTTGTGATTCACACAATCAAAGGCTTTTGCATAGTCAATGAAGCAGAAGTAGATGTTTTTCTGGAACTCCCTAGCTTTCTCCATGATCCAGCGTATGTTGGCAATTTGAGCTCTAGTTCCTCTGCCTCTTCGAAATCCTGCCTGTACTTCTGGTAGTTCTCGATCCACATACTGCTGGAGTCTAGCTTGTAGGATTTTAAGCATAACTTTACTAGCATGTGAAATGAGTGCAATGGTGCGATAGTTTGAACATTCTTTGGCATTGCCTTTCTTTGGAATTGGAATGTAAACTGACCTTTTCCAATCCTGTGGCCACTGTTGAGTTTTCCAAATTTGCTGGCAAATTGAGTGTAGCACTTTTACTGCATCGTCTTTTAAGATTTTGAATAGCTCAGCTGGAATACTGTCACCTCCACTAGCTTTGTTGTTGCTCAGATTTTCTAAGGCCCATTTCACTTCACATTCTAGGATGTCTGGTTCGAGGTCAGTGACCATCTCATTGTGGTTATCTGGGATGTTAAGCTCATTCTTGTATAGTTCTTCTGTGTAGTTTTGCCATCTCTTCTTAATCTCTTCTGCCTCTTTTAGGTCTCTGCCATTTTGGTCCTTTATCATGCCCATCTTTGCATGAAACGTTCCCTTCATATCTCCAATTTCCTTGAAGAGATCTCTGGTCCTCCCTATTCTGTTGTTTTCTTCTATTTCTTTGCACTGTTCATTTAAGAAGGCATTCTTATCTCTTCTAGCTACTCTCTGGAATTCTGCATTCAATTGGGTGTATCTTTCTCTTTCTCCTTTGCCTTTCGCTTCCCTTCTTTCCTCAGCTATTTGCAAAGCTTCCTCAGACAGCCATTTTGCTTTCTTGCATTTCTTTTTCTTTGGGATGGTTTTAGTTGCTACCTCTTGTACAATGTTGCGAACTTCCATCCATAGTTCTTCAGGCACTCTATCAGATCTAATTCCTTAAATCTATTTATCACCTCTACTGTATGTTCATCAGGAATATGATTCAGTTCATACCTGAATCCATAAAGGGGGTGTATATGTGTGTGTGTGTGTGTGTGTGTGTGTGTATGTGTGTATATATATATATATATATATATATATATATATATATATATATATATATATATATATATATTATTCTTTAAAATACTAAAAATGCGAATCCTGGACATCATATTAACCAAATTGAAAGAAAGAAAAACGAACACCAGGATACAATAAACAAGACTGTTTAATGTAAACAAGTCTGTAGTTTAAAAAGTCACTAAGTTTTCATCGGCCAGACTGCCGATGTCGTCAGAGTTCGAGTGAAAGGAGATCTGGGAGCTACCTTATGTAATGGCCTGCCTCTGCGCCCAGCTTCTTGAGTACGTCATCGGCCCATTGATTATGCTCATCTGTAATGCGCCGAGTTGCTCCGCATCTAGCAACCTGTCCCTGTCCCTGATGGCTGTTCTCCGATCCTCGCCAGAAAAGCGATTGAGGATTAAAGTTTTTTTAAAAAAGAATTACACAACTGAGAAATGCAAATCATGGTTTTTATGGAACTGCATGGCAATTAAAAATGAATTAAAAGTTTCAAAAGATGTATACTATATATGAGTGATTTATAACAAGTTTTGGACTTGGTAAGAAATGATTGTTGTATTATTTAAAGTTCTCTGATCTGCAAAGAAGTAAGGAAAATACTTACATTTGCAAACATCTTTACAATCACAAGGCAGCAGCAATTAAAAATATTTTTTTCTACTATAAATAGCCATTTATATGACTATCTTTCTTTAACCCTTTAAGCAAAGTAGCAGGTAGTCTTGATAACCTAGATAACAAAGGTGGTCTCGATCGGAAGTTCTTTATTTCCATTAGTGGTACGAGTAAGACAATTCTTAGAAATAAAGCAATTTGAAGTATCTGTGATAGAATAGACAAATGACTATGCTTCTTATGATCTATTCATTTGACGTTAAGCTATAAATGTTTCCTGGCAGATGCAAAATCCAGAATTACAAAATGAATGGTTGTAAGAGAGTGGCATGTCTTATGAGTGCATTTCAGCTACTCAGAAACATATTTCTTGGGCATCCATATCATATGGCAGAATGCTTTATAAAGTAGCATCCCTTTTATTTGTGTTTAATTTCTTTTGGGGTCAAGATGCACTTTCTGAAATCTGCCAAAGTTGAGCAAAGAATATAAGTTTATCATCTCTTCCCTATTATTCTGTTGCATTTGGAAATTGTGCACATTATTATGGTTCATTGTACAGTCAGATAAATATTTAGATTTGACATTTTTATCTTTTATCTTTCCAAAGACTTCAGGTAGGCATATTATTATTAATATTACTATATATTCATCCAGTGAATAGGTTAGGTATTTTCCAATCAATGAGGTTGTCTAATGGAGATTCTTAGTCATCCAGGTCATACTGTCCCAAAGATGCTTTTTCACAAGGCAACTGGACTTTCTTATTTTTCTTTGAAGGGGAATGGCAGGATTTATACTTCTTGCAGACAGATGCAAATGACCAGCTGTCTGCAAGGAGTATAAATCCTGCCATTTCCCACCATCCAGTCAGAGCTCAAGAAGCTTCTTGGATGAAAAGCAAAACATCTTCAAAGAAAAACAAGAAAGTCCAATTGCCTCCTGAAAAAGCATCTTTGGGACAATCAATGAGGTTCTAACCAAAATCTTCAGAATAAGGTAGGAAGGTGGCAAAATCAGTTGTGTAATGCCTAGTAAATTTAAAACTTCCAAATCTTGGTAAATCCCCCCTATATTTCTTTTACATGTCTCAAGAACTCCAAGTACTAATGGTATTATATAGTTGGCTTTTTCTTCCAAGGTGTGTTATGTTTCATGTATCTGTTTGCCTCTGTTTCAAAACACCAAAATTGTAAACTAATTTTCAAACATTTGTTCAGATGTTTGGTTTTAGCAGTTTTTGCATACATTCCAATACACAATTTTTGCAACTGTAACATAGCATTGCTTGTACTCAGTTTGGGCAATTTTTGTACAGCTCTAATGAGGTCAATTACAACTTAAGATTTCATTTTAAACAATTGGCATTTGCAATTATTTAAAATCAGTTCAGTTTTGACTATGATCATATTAGATGAAGTAGCTTGTTCCTGTACTGCCATGACAGTTCCTTCAATTTATTGTTTAAAAATTCCAATGCTCACCCATTGCCAAGTCATATTTTTATCAGATATTCCTTCAGAATCATGTGTATAATGCCCATGAAGAAGTTTAACTTCAACTTTCAGTTGCTTCTTTTTGCAAATTTCTTTTGATTTTGTAGTTTCCAGGAGCTTTTCTTTACAAACATATAACTAATATAACTCTTTACTGTGCCTGTTATCATTATTCTGACTGTGTGTCTCTTCATCCGCTGTTAGCTTTAGTTGGAATAATTCTCTCCCTCCTTTACTTCCGGCAAGATAGAATCTGTCAACATTGCTGTTTGATGGAAAGCATGATTCAGAATCATTAATTTTCTTGTTTTTCTCTCACGTTTAATACAGTTTGTGTCCAATCAATCATACCTGCATATGGCAAATGATTGAGTTAACACAAGTGTTATGGCTGTAATTATGTTCCCTACATTTTATTAGTTGTTCCAAATGCTTGGATTTATATAATTAGAGGTAGCATTCTATTTAATTTGCTCATGTAATATAAGACAGAGGTTTGCATTAAAACTCAGTATTTGTTTCCTTCTTCTAATTCCAGTTATCTTAAAGCATGTTAGTTCATTAACTATAAATCATTTTCTTTAATAATTTTATCTCTTTTAATTACCAAAGTTGCACATTTGTCTAGACCAAATTGCATTCTTCTAATTTCACTGTATCCATAAATTGTGGCCCATAAATTGTGTCTTAAGTGCTTCTTTGGATTTTGCGAATAATTATAGGCCATCCATTTTTGCTAACTGGGTTATTTGGGGCTTTGGGTGTTGAGAGCCACATTTGGTTTTGTTTAAATTATTTGTAATTTAAACTACTTAAATAAGTAGTATTATTGCTAAAATAAGTAGTAAAGATGTCATTGACAAGCTTCTTTTGATTTTTAGTTTGTTAGTTAGGGCTTATATTAGACCCACCCCCCAAAAATCAAGCTAGGGCTTATTTTCAGGGTAGGTCTTACTTTCAGGGAAACACGGAATGCCTGTTTAAAATTTGGATGTGGTCAGCGAGCTGGCTGAGACTCTGGTGTAGATGTTTGTTGGGGAGTCTGTACTCAGCTTGTTGTTGTTGTTAATTTCAAAGTCGTGTCCGACCCATCGCAACCCCATGGACAATGTTCCTCCAGGTCTTCCTGTCCTCTACCATCTTCTGGAGTCCATTTAAGTTCACACCTACTGCTTCAGTGACTCCATCCAGGCATCTCATTCTCTGTCGTCCCCATCTTCTATTGCCCTCAATCTTTCCCAGCATTAGGCCCTTCTCCAGTGAGTCCTTCCTTCTCATTAGGTAGCCAAAGTATTTGAGTTTCAACTTCAGGATCTGGCCTTCTAAAGAGCAGTCGGGGTTGATCTCTTCTAGGACTGACCAGTTTAAACGCTTTGCAGTGCAAGGCACTCGCAGGAGTCTTCTCCCTGTGCTCAGCAGGTTAGGGAAATTGAGTGCTCCTTCACTGAGGTTTTCTGGCAGAATCAGGACAGCAGAAATTCTCATGTCCCAATGGTGAGCAGGGAAGTCATAAGCAAAATTTATTGAGCGGGTTGAGAACTCCAAAGTCCCCCCAACTCTATAATTCTATGATTCTATCTTAGAGTTAAGTAAAAAAAAAAAAATTAGATACTTTAAAGTGTCAATAATTGCATAGGATAGCAATAAAAAGGTAGCAATAAAAAAGGCTTGTATTGACATGATAGCAATAAAAAAGGCTTGTATTATGGAATGTGTGATAGGTATTGTGTAAAATATTTGGGCAACCTATGGTGTGTGTAATCATAATCAGGAAGAACAATGCAACTGTTAGTTAGATGGATGAAAACAGATTCTGTTCTTCTGCTGCTAATAGCAATAGGAAACAGTGATATCTGCAGGACATACAGGAGAAGAGAATTTTGAAAAGGATATTGTGCCATCTCAACATCTCTGATGCTACATACAAAGGGGACAGAGATTATAATGCAACATTTCTTTCATCATTTTGATGAAAACAGCAACCTCCTATAGATGCTCACAGTAGGAAAACAAATCTTTGTCATCTTCTCTGTGGAGAGAGGAGTAAACTGGAACAATCCTACTTTTCAAAAGAATTATCATTCTCTGATCATCATACAAGAAGTTTTCAATCTCCTCTGAGATGAAACTGGTGGTGGGAGGATTAGGATGAATGTACATGATTCATCCATGAGTAACTGTCCATCATGTTGTGCAGGAGATCAAAATATTGGCAGGATTCTCAGTATAAAGCTCCCCAGCCATCAGTGACATCAAAGCTATCCTCATTATTACTACTTCAATGTAGCAATAAATGGATAACTGAAGAATCTTTGTGGGTTCAACCTCACATTCCCTTAACACAAAGATGTTCCACTAACTTTTTGTTTCATGTTCTCATGACTCTGTTCTTATCTCACTCACAATGCACAGCAGATACCATTTCAGGTACCATTTAAAGGTGGCTACAGCATTGCTTGGATCACCAGAGACGGAGATGTAAAGCAGTGTATCATCAGCAAACTGATGGTATCTCATCCCATGATGTCAGATGATCTCCCCAACAGTTTCATATAGATGTTTAAAAGGAGAGCAAGTACTGAGCCCTGTGGAAATTTAGGACAAAGGCTTGGAAACAGCACTACAGCATATGCTCTGTAAGTCACTGATAGGTTTCCTGCCAAAATTTCTCACTGGTTAAGGTTCCCACAACTTTGTTTATGATATGTGTGATCATACTTTTCTTTAGATGCAACTCCTTTGGGTTTTTTTTAAAAACTACCTCTTTGCTGTCCTTTATTTTTTTAAAAAAAAATATTTTATTGTTTTTCCAGTTTTACATTTGAGTATTTGTGAGGCAACGTGGTGATTGGGTTAATCAATAGTTCAATAACAAAATCTTTAGTACATATCTAAGGTTACATCATCAAATATTTCTTCTCGGTTTCCCTTAACATTTGCTATATCGTATTTAAGCTAATAAATTTCTAATTATATCAAATTCAGTGAAAACTTCATTATCACATTTATCAATACATTTTTTGCTTATACATATTTTAATAAATCTTCATAAACAATCCATATCCTGTTATTAAATGTTACCTAATTTTTGGTTTTTAATTACCATACTCCAATTTAACCTTTAATATCCATGGTATTTGAATTTCAGGTAACCCACATTTCCTTTGTCTCACTTCGTAAAAATTATAACATCTAAAATGCACATATTACTTACTTAAATATATTCTTATTCTATTGCGCAAACGTTTTCTATTTCTCACCCTAGTACATTCACCTTAATAATCAAGTATCCTTTGTTAGCTCAAGTCCATCATCTATATTATCTGGGTTAATCAATAGTTCAAATCTATTTCCTAATAGTTAGTTTCATACTATTTTCCAATTATTTTAAGTCTAATAATCAAATTTCCCCTTGTCTCAAAGTCTCCCTTTGAGACTGTCCTTTATCTCATGAAGGTCTGAATTCACGGATAATGCCAATTAATGTTAATATATTTCTCCTGAATAATTAATGATGTTTTGTTCAAAAGTTCTGATTGATCTTTTGAAGACATTGTTGAAAAGTTATTTGGTGCACATTTGGATATGGGGTAGAGAAGCTTCTTCAAACTTTGAAAACCTTGAAGTTCATTTTTTTTCCCTTAGCCAGGGCTATAAAAGAATGAATAAACTACAGCAAATTTGCCATGTGGCAAACCTGATGACTTATATTCCAATTATTTTCTTTCTGGGAAATTTGGAGAAGAATGCTGTATCATTGTGGTAGACTGTGAAGCTTGTTGGACAAGACAGCAGATCAGGTTAGCTGTAAACATTTCCCCCTCAATTCACCACAATCAAACAGTTGGCAGTTCTGCTGCTATGCTGTAATACGGTAGGGGTTTTGATGGGGCATGTTAACAAAAGGAAGCATTTTGGATCTTATTGATTAGGATCCTGCCAATTTTAGATAGCAGCCTGTGTGCTGATTAATTAATCATAGTTGCAGAGCTGAGCTAATTTACAGTTAACACCTTTCAAGAAAACCAGATTAGGAAGAGATAGCTTGTTTAAGCATTCTCTCCCCTCTGCAAGAGAGGAAATCTTGGGCAATGGGAAAGGGAGAAGAAAATATAAAAACATAAGTTGGACAATCGGGCACAGGCAGCTGGGTTTTTAGTTTTTTAGTTTTTATAGTTTTATTGTGAGCCACTCAGAGTTGTTTTAAGATGGGCAGCCATTAGAAAGCTTTTGACGTAACAAAGTACAATGAATAAATGTACTGATTCATGATCAGGACAAGCATAAGACTAAATTATTTTCTTTTGAAAATTCTTTATTGCATTTTCTGCTTGTTTCGTGTAAAGAACAGTGCCTGCTGACCCTAAGGAGTTTTGAACCATCATCAACCCACACATATCAAAGGCAATGGTCTGTGGCACCTATTCTCTTTTCTGTTCTCTCCAAAGCAGTATGAAGTGGATTGATCTTTCTTTCATCTCCAAATTGCTGCTCTAGGAATGCCGAGAGCATGCACAGAACCAGCTAGCTGATCTGGGCTTCTATCTGGCTGACAAATACTTTCCTGCAACAACAGTAGTTACTGGATCACCAGAGACGGAGATATAAAGCAGTGTATCATCAGCATACTGATGGTATCTCATCCCATGGTGTCAGATGATCACTGCCTTGTCCAAACAATTGCCACTATGGAAAAAAAATAGGAAAAAAAATCCTCTCACTTGCACTTCACTCCAACCAGCAAGGAAATTAAATTCATTCCTAGCATCCTTCTCCTCCACATTAAATAAAAATAAAGTGGGTGAACAAGGCGACGAGTTCTAAGCAAAATGCATACTGGCTATTGGCTGTACTGCATGTGTGCAATTATATGAAAGGGCATTTCAACATTGCTGCTACTTATTGGAGTAATGGACAGCCTTTCATCCACATATAAGGGAAAGAAAAATATAAGAAAAGCCTAGTTCTTTGCAGGTTGCTTGTCTTCTCAAAAAAGATTTCATGTCTGTTTTTATTCACTCCTATAAAAGGACCCACTGGAGATGGAAGAATGGGGGAGAGGCATGAGTTCCAGGGGAGATATGGACTTTCTACAAGCTTTATGAAGTTTCTCCATTGCAGAAAAAAAAACCCACTAGCCAGATATACCTAACTGAGATCAATCTCATAAATAGCTAGAGATCCAGAGATCTGAAGCTGAATTGGGTATATCTAGTCCAGTGAAAAGAAGGACTGGGGGTGACATGATAGCAGTGTCCCAATATTTGAGAGGCTGCCACAAGGAAGAAGGGGTCAATCTATTCTCCAAAGCATCTGAAGGCAGAACAAGAAGCAACAGATGGAAATAATCAAGGAAGGAAACAAATGTAATGCCAAGGATAAATTTCCTGACAGTGAGAACAATTAATTAGTGGAATGACTTGCCTCCAAAGATTGTGGGTACTCCATCATTGGAGATTGTAAAGAAGAGATTGAACATCCATTTGTCTGAAATGGGTACAGGGTCTCCTGCTCAAGTAGCGGGTTAGATTAGAAAATCTCCAACGTCCCTCTTAATTCTGTTATTCTGCTTTTGAATTGGTGCATATTTTTCTGTAAAAGTGCACTAAGTGGTTTTTTTCCATTCAAAAGCATACAGATCAATTTAAATGTACTGGAGTTGGGCTAAAAATTACCCATCATTATTGCGTGGACATGCTTAAATTAGGTTTTCAGACACTATGCATACTTTTAAATACCTAATCTGACCTTATTATAATTACTTTAACTTTTGCAGGAAGCTGGTGATTCTAAAATGAAGGACATATGAATTGAAAAGAGTTAACTCTCCCCTCCGCCCTCATGAATAGCAGATCTGGTTCATATTGGAACCCACCATTTTTACAATAAAGTAAAAGAAACAGAAAAGATCCATTCCACACTACATATACAATGCAATATATGATCTGAACTTTCAGGATAACAGATGTGAAGAAAGTGACATCAGAAATACTAATCCACTATCCCTTTCAAAATAGTCGATCAAAGATTCAAATGTGTTTGTGTGTGTGTGACTGAGTGAGAAAGAGAGGGAGAGAGGGAGGGAGGGAGGGAGGGAGGGAGGGAGGGAGAGAGAGTTGTTCGGAAATTTCCCAAAGCACCTCTGTTTTTCCAGGATTCAGAGGAAAGTGAAGGCTTTCTTTCTTTTTCTGACTGTAGCAGTTAGATTTTATTATTATGGCAAAATTGTATATTCTGTCATTAAACTATATTATTATGTTTCTAGGCTGATTCTCTTTTGGTGCTGAGTTCTTATCACACAATTGTTCTTCCAATTATGTCTGCATTAATCCTTGAGGAGACAAAAGACAATTTTTTATGATTGTACTAGCCCTGGCTGATGCCAGCTAATTAGCAATTCAAGGTCATATTTGTCAGACAAAGTATCCATCATAAATAGAATCCAAATTAAAAGGAGCTGGAGTTCTTACTGAAAATCAGAAGTCACAGACAGAGCAGTATTCATAATCAGACGCAAGTAAGGGCTGATGTTTCCAAGAAAGATTCACAATGAGATATAGATTTCCATATAGTTTAACAAAAGGTACAAAGTTGCATTATTTTGTCCCTAAAGGAGGGACAAAATGAAATGTGAATGACAAAAATTAAAAATATTTTTTAATTATTTTAAATAATTAAATTGAATTGTTGAATTGTCCTGCAGTGAGTTGTCCTGTGTCAAGTTGTCCATGGTGAATTGTCCAACAGCAAATTGGCTGTGATGAGTTGGCCGCGATGAGTTGGCCACAGCAAATTGTTCCAGTTTGTCCAGTGAAGACTCCAACACTTTAACTAGTTTGCCAGTAAACATGACTAGGCAGATCACACATTAGGCTAGCTGCATTTTACAGATGAGTTGTAAT
Source organism: Crotalus tigris (assembly GCF_016545835.1). NCBI lineage: Eukaryota > Metazoa > Chordata > Lepidosauria > Squamata > Viperidae > Crotalus > Crotalus tigris. The sequence goes on from NW_024097206.1 coordinate 836,407, forward strand.
AGAATCCATCGATGGGCCTTTCCATACACACCCAACAATGGTATTCCTCCTGTCCTCAAGTATTCTTACTTACAAAAGGTAACAGCTCTGACTATTGGAAGGCTACTGCAGGCGAAGAGAGATGCAGGGCTAGGTGCACCAAAGGGCAAATGAGCAGGAAGGATTAAAGATCCTTGTCTTCTAGGTTTTTCTTTTATCCAGCAGCCCTCAAACTTGTTGAGAACATGGATTGGAGAAAAACTTCACAATTTTTGTGCAAGGCAGCAACAAAGTTTATTGGTGAGAATGGTAATTTCATGGAACATCCTAATAAAGAAAACAAAAGGACAATTTGATTGCTGCAGAACTTCTGTTCTCTCCAACATACAAAACAGAAATAGCCAAAGTAGCATAAAGCCCTGCAGCTAAATGGGAGGAAGAATTCCAATTAGAGCTTAGTAGATCACTCATCCCCTTCATTCTCCTTTTCCATGCAAATCAGAATATCCATCTGTATTACATTTTCTTGCGGAACACACCACTTTCTTGACCGATCACTTTGCTCTTTTATTAAACAAATGAGTACCAAGGAAACTCACATTGCTAGAGTTGAACCACACAGATATGAATGGGAATAAGAATATTGTGTATGTTATATTTGTTGACATGTTTTCTACCGGAAGTATACAATGCTGTCAAAAGAGTAAAAGAATTGAAATGGAAACAGGCTGGTCACATAGCAAGAAGAACTGATGGCAGGTGGACCAAGGCAATAATAGAATGGATCCCACTTGATAAAAAGCGTCCATGAAAGAGACCTAAAACAAGATGGATTGACGACATCAGCAAGTATTGCAAGTCCAACTGGCAAAGGAAAGCTCAAGACTATACTGGTGGGAAACATGCAGAAGAGGCCTTCATCCTGCAGTGGATAGACAATGGCTACAATGATGATGATGATGATGATGCTTCCCACCCAATAAGTGGTAGAACATGTCAAGGTTAATGCATTGCCTTTCCCCCAAATTCATCATCCTGAATGAATCAATGATGCATTTTGTACCATTATCTCCTGCTTCTTCTGCACAAGCTCTGACTAGAATAGAAATGATTTCACAAGTGATTTGAAGTTATTAAATGAAACTAATGTGAATTTCTCTGTTTTTCTTTTGATGACCATTCTTCTTTTCAAAGAAGAGCCTTCAGAACTGTTTATGCTAATTCTTCAATTAATAATTATGCTCTTCAGAGGTTATTATCATGGCTATCTGTTTTAATAGTTTCAATTAATTCCTTACCATCAGTGATTATGCATCAAGAGATGCTTAGGGAAACAGGTAATATGAATGTTAGGGAACCTGATTAAGGCTATAACATATTTATCCATTTCTTTTTCATAATACGTTTTGTGTAGTTGGATCTCATTTGGAACAGAGGATACAATATGTAGAGTCATCCATTTCAAGGAAGATAGAGACAAAATTAAGTGGGTTCAGATGATGGGAACAAAAATCAAGAAAAATGAAAAAAACTGGATATGCTTAGAAAAAAGATCTGAAAAGATATTATAATACTCCTTATATAACTGAAGATCTGTAAGAAAAAGATAAAAGAAATATTGTCTCAATATTTTATTTTATATAAAGGAGAAATCTTTATTTTCAGATATAGAAAAAGAGTGGCATATACAAAATCAAGTTCAATATATGTTAATATGCATATAGACCATACATTATTTAAATCAGGGATATACATAATCCAAGATCCCCAGATGGCAACCAACTCTATTTTTAAATTATCAAATCATGTCACCCATAATTGGCTTTTTTTAAGGAACAAAACTATGCATTAAACTAAGTGTGTTACACCTGAAGTTAGTCTTGGTGCATATACTGGCCTTAAAAACATCTGAGGTGCTGGCCCAAACACATTATTCACTAGCTACAATCCTCAAAGCTTGCTTTTCTTCCCACTCCTTTTTTCTAAGTCACTTCTTGACTTAAATGTACAAACCAATATATAATAAGACAGAGATGATTCTTAAGAAGATTCTTGTAATATTTTCTTATGTATTCTTGTGTCACAAAAAACTTCCGGTAGCCTTATGACATTGTAAAATTTCTCACTTCTTCTTTGATATCTACTGTAACATTATTTCTCTCTTTATGTATTATATTTATATCCTTTTTTCCCCCTCTGTCATTGGCTGGGTTGAGAGACTATGACAAACCATAGTTTGTCAAAAAAAAAGTCAGACCAAAAAAGTCTGGCTTTTTTCAGATATCGTAACACTTGTGCCATCCTGATTCTCAGTGCATATTTTTTCTATACGTTACTTCAAGTTAGGGCAATCCCTCCAAAACTGGTGTCCCCCAGAGACGTGTTAAACCACCATTCCCATATTTCCTAGTCTGCTTGGGTTGTTTTGATATAAGGTCATGTCTGCTGACTTCCAGGCTAATGGATGCAAGGGTAAGGTCTTTTGTTTGGTTGCACATTTGATGTGTATCTAAAAGGGCCATACATAAAAAAGAGATACCTCTTCCTGCAAAACTGCATATACAGGGCTCCTTCATGCATGCATAAAATATGTATGTGATGAAGGCCCAGGCACTGTGTACGTTATTAGTGGAGTCAATTTGTGTACTATCACATATCTCTATTATATATTTTTTATTATAGGAAGGTGGAACCTGAAAATCTCTCCATAGAAATGCCAGAAAGTAAAAGCAGACTTAATAAGAGAGAGGCTATGTTTTTTTTTTCTAAGGCATAATCCTTTTTCTTAAGTTTATTGTGCTATTATTTAGACAGAAAGCAGTGACCTGAAATATAATGGGTGCATTTCCAACTTTCTGAGTCATTCTTATTTTTTTTCCTATGTAGCAATAAAAGACCAACAAAATCAGTTCCAATCTTTTTCATAAAGATAAAATTCAGTTATGTCTGTTCTCTTACTTCCCTTTTTCAAGTTTCAATATAATGAAATTACTTTGGGATACGTTGCCTGGATAAAAATGAATGTAGATTTAAATTGGAAAGGCTGACAATAGAAAAGGAATAACAGCAATTGGGGGAAGAGTGGGTGTCCTTTTAGTCTTATTTTGTTTTGGTGATGATGGACACCCATAGAAAACAATTAAGCCAAGGGCTATTTTTTTAGAATTTTAAAAGATTAATACAAAGGAGAAGATTTAAATCTGATTTTGATCAAATGTAGATTTAACCCATACATGGAGGAAGTGGGACTGTGCTAAACCAGGAGTGTCAAACTGGCGGCCTGTGACCCAATAATTAAAATTTTAAATCACATTTTTAAATCTAACTCTGGCTTTTTTTCTATACCAAGCTGGTTTCCGTAATGTCACATCTATGTCATCAAATCTCAGTATTTGAGTACTAATGTTTATCAACAAATTGATCTGATCAAAATTCTCTTCCCCTTCTTCCAATATCATGTAAGCAATATAGTCCATTTTATTCCATCTTATAATTTCAGCTTGATTATCCAAGTTGTCATAACTTTCAATCAATTGCGTCTGGCTGTCAATTCCTGTTGATTTTAGCAATGGGAGTACTTCACTTATAATCATTTTTTGATCTTCAAAGTTCTCCACCTGTGTAGTAGTTAGTTGATTTATAGAGCAGTCATTTAAAGTCTCAGTCTGGGATTTTGGATCCAGAATTTTTCTAAAGTTCAATTGATCAGTGAGTTCTTCCATTTCAAATTGTATACACTGTTGCATATAAGCTTCTTCTTGGCCTGTAGATTGGTCTTTTAAAATTTGGGGCTCAGCTGGTGATTCTACAAGATGGTCTTTAGTTTTTCTCCATGACTTCATCTCCTCTGTCATTTCCAATATTTTGTAGGAAAAATAGTTGGGAATAGGTGGGGAAGGGAAAAGTCTCACCCAGATTTCTCCACGGTGGTTTCTTCATGCTTAGCTGTTCTTTTGACTTTGGCTGGTGCAGCTGAGTGGTCGGCCATTTTACTGGCTGATCTTTACTCCGTCGGCCCTAAGGAGTCAGCTAGGGGTGCGGGAAAGTGGTCACCAGCAAGCTCCCTCCTCGGTGGTCGCCCCTCCAGGGCAACTTTCAACACCCTCCGGGGTCTACTGGCGAAGAAAACACAGCCAGTGGGGAGACAAGTCGCTTCCACACGACCGGAGTCACCGCGAACCGGAACCGGATTAAACTAAATTTGTTATATCATGTGAGGGAAATAGAGAGGGGAATTTTTAGGGTATTAATGTTAGTTATATATATATATGACTTGTTTTGCTATGATTGATTACTCTTTCACTACGGTGTTTTCCTGAGCACTTTGATGTAAAAATTAAAAAAAAACAATAAAATGTGTATAAAAAAAACTGGCGGCCTGTGGGCTGGATGCGTCACACACAGACCATGCCCACCCTGGCTCTGCAAAGGCAAAAAACATCATGATACGTGACAATACATCATGTGACGTGATTGAGTTTGACACCCATGTGCTAAGCTGTCCTATAGATGTCACATACAATTATATGTTACAGAAATCTTTAATGCCTGCTTCCAAGAAACCAGCTGAACCCCTTCCATTACCCATTCCACCTATTGCTTATCTTAATTTTTGGACATCTGCACTTTTAATGATGCAAACACCCAAACAGCCTGCTTAGTCTTACTAATAGTTATGGTACTGGTCTATGACTGGGAAGACCCAATTCCATACTCATCAAATATATTTCTGGGTGACTATGATCAAGTTCTTTCTTTATCATCTCATCCTATCTGATGGGACTGTTGTAGGGATAAAATGAAAAGAAATCTACAACCTAAGCTGCTTTAAATTTGATTTAAATTTGCCAAAAGATAGACAAAGTTGAGCAATCTTGTGAAAAGATCCCTGTGAACCAGAATAGAACATCACAACCTCATTATGGATTCAGTTTGCTAGAACAGGTCACACTGCTCTAGAGTGAACAAAAAGTACAATTTGTTACTAAAAATCTTACTTCCATATCTATAAGATGTACCAAAGCCAGAAGCAAATTTCATAACACACGAAATCACTTACACAGATGTAAGCAGCTATATCTTTTCTTAGTCTGATTAACATGCAAAATAAATCCCTCCCTTTTTGCTCCTTGAATTATGACCATAATTGAACCCAAAATTTATGTTGCTAAATGAAACATTTGTTAAGTGAGTTCACCCCATTTTATGCTTTTCTTGCCACTGCTGTTAAGTGAATCATAGCATTTGTTAATAACATGCTTGTTAAGTGAATCCAGCTTCTCCATTGACTTTGCTTGTAGAAGGTCACAAAAGGTGGTCACATGGTGCAACCATAGTAAATATGAACCAGCAGCCATGCATATGAATTTTGATCATGTGACCATGGAATGTTGCAACAATTGTAAGTGTGAAAAACAGTCATAAGTCACTTTTTCCAGGATTGTTGTAACTTTGAATGGTCACTAAATGAACTGTAGTAAGCCAAGAACTATCTGTATATGTCTGCCCAATATGGTAGAAAGCCATAGAGATATTCAGAAGGCATTATAGAAGCAACACGGACAGAAGCCTTCCTTAATCCTGGGAAAGGGGACAGTGTTAGGAAGACATTTAGGCTGGGCTTCCCCCTAACTTAATGAGGTGTGAGAGGTAAAGCCTAAGCAGATTTGCAAGACTCTGTTACTACAGCCTATCTCAATAAAGATTAGTTAACCTCTTAGGACTGCCACATACTTATATTCACATGCAAGCAACATAATAGAATATATTTTATATATATTATGAAGGAGCCAACTTCTCTCTCATCAGAAGTTCTCTGATGATAAACTCCAGCATGAGTCCCAAAGCTTGGAAGAATAAACCTTTGATTCAGGGGACTGACTCAGATTGGATCCCACAACGTTATCATAGGACACATATATGTATATTATGTACACTGGAACTGTTGACTGGCAAAATGCAAGGTACTGCGAGTACATATATTTAGGTTCTGTTTTATTCACAAGAGCTGCATAGAAATAAAAGCTGAGAATAGTTAAAAGTGTTGACTGATCAATGTGATGACAAATGACTTACAACAATGGTTGTCAATCTTTTCTCCACCATGGACCCCCTTTAAACAGCTTTTGTAGCCATAGACCATGACCATGGACCCCCAAGACTTAACTCAAGATGTAAATCATAACATTTCTTCAAACCTTTGTGGGGCCCCTATGAGAACATTGTGGTCCCTCGGGGGTCCATAGACCATGGATTGACTTATCACTGACTTAAAATTTACAGAGAAAAATAAATGTATATCCTTGTATTTAAATATAAATAAAGGATGGAATGTTAAATTTCAGAATTAGTTTTTACTGGGAAGATGTTTGGGGATGATGGTCCTTGTGATCTAGAGAAAATTCTACTTGATTCCTTCACATGCACATGAATACACTAGGGCTCCAAAATAGCAACAGCAATACCACTTCACAGTGCTTTACAACCCTCTCAGATTCATCATATTGCCCCCCCCCAAATCTGGGTCCTCATTTTACCAACCTCCAAAGGATGGAAGGCTGAGTCAACCTTGAGCCAGTGAGACTCAAACTGCCGAACTGCTGGCAGCTGGCAGTCAGTAGAAATAGCCTGCAGTACTGCATTTTAACCATGTGCCACCATGGCTCACAATTTTGGTGGGAAGTTTTGAAATTGTTAGGAATCGCACAGGGGTTAAGCTCCTCCCATCACCCCCAAAATAACAGAGCATATGAGAGAGCGAATTCAGTCCTGGAACAGTAATTTGGAAACATAATGACTATACAAAGCCTTATGTGGAATATATTTGTTAGACAAATTTGCAAATCCCATAGTAAGCAGAAAGAAATAAAAGTTGTTTCATTGTTTAAGAGTAAATATTTCTCTCACAATTCATCTTCCTCACTCTCATGTTCATCACACCCACCCTGGGTCCTATTTCCATATATGATCCTTCTTTTGATCCCCAGGGCCTCATCTGTATGTATATTCTTTCATCTGATTCTTCATGACCTCTATATCTGTGTTGAGTCACAATAGATCACCTTCTTAATTTTCCTATTTGTCTTCTTATATTTTATCCTTCTACTAAAGCCTGGGAAGGTAATATGATATCTATAAGTACCATTTTACCCACTGACATTTTTCTTGGTGCCTACCAGCTTGTAATTCAATACCATTTTAATTAAATACCATTTAGTTAAAATAAGTGAGAAACACTAGAATTTGGCATCATTATTTCAAAGAATGCCTTGTCTGAATTCTTAAAAAAAAACACCAATGGAGAATCAAGACAAACCAGGGCTTAATTTAGAATATAATATAATATTATAGTATCATATAGTATAGGATAGGATAGGATAGGATAGGATAGGATAAGATAAGATAATAACTTTATTATCAATTTGAATGTACACTAATCGGCATATATTAAAATGAAATTTTGTTCCATACATCTCTTAAAGGGTCACCACCTCCGATATACACTACATAAATATGACATAAATAAATAAATACAGAATTTTGCATATACCCACATATATTATATGACACAGAGAAACAACAGTCTAGTTCTGGTTGTGTATACATGTGCATAGTGAGAAAAACGAATCTTGTGAGTTTACCAGACAGATGGCATACGGAACAAAGTTATTATACAATCGGGTAGTCCTGCTAGAAATACTTCAAAACCTCCTCCCAGAGGGGAGCAACCGAAACAGACCATAAAGTGGATGTGTGGAGTCTCTATTAATGTTTTGAGCTCTAAGCACATAGCGCTTATAAGCAGCATCCTGCTTATAAAGCTTCCTTTGAAAGCTTCCTTTGTGGGAAAAAAGGAAGTTGCAATACATCAGGGTGATCTCCAACTCTGAGGAGTCTGGGGAGGAGGAGATGGCTCTGCCTCAGAAACCAAGGGTGAAGGCACCTGTTGGTGATTTGGTTGCAGAGCATTCAGAAGAGCAGGAAACAGCAGAGGATGGTGGGACTGATACAGGATGACCTTCTCGCAAATCTAAGGCATTTAGGGTTGAGCAAGGGACAGAATGAAGGAGATCTGCCATAACTCTTTGCAAGGCATGACTGTTTCCAGCACTGTTTGCTTGCATCTGGTGGGAGCTATATTTTCCTTGTAGCATGCACCCCTTGTTGGGAATAATCACTCTGCTACCCAATGTTTATGAATTCTTCATCTTTTTTGATCTTTTCTACACCTTTTCTACTGTTATCACAAGTTCTTTCCTTTTTGCTTCTTTTTTTTCCTTCTCCACCTCCTTTTTCCAAGTTGCATGTATTTGTTTGGGTTGTCCCATGGCTATATACTGAGCTGCAGTGTTTATTCTTTGATAGGTGTTGGCTGGTTCAACACCTATTGATGGATTCCTGGATACCTTTCTAATTTGACTGAAATTGGATTCTGCCTGCAATTCAAGCTTCATATATGTTAATATTTTTTTCCACCATCGTTATTTTCTGCTTTATTATTTCCAGTTCTTCCTTAATCTTCCTTGTCTCTAGGTCAGACATGTCAAACACAAAGCCCGTGGGCCAGATGCGGCCTGGGGAGGGCCCAGATTTGTCCCCCCAGGGCTGTCCAAGAAATAGCAAGGGACTGGCCCCCGCTGCCCCAGCCCTGGCCCACCGCAACCCAGCTGGGTGCCTTGGAGGACATGCAGGAAACAGCGGCGCTCAGGGACTGGTGGCCTGCAGCAGCTCATTTGCTTTAGCCCGTCCCTCCTCTCCCAGCTTAACCACGTCAGGCCTGGTCAGGCGTGGAAGAGGAGGAGGCGGAGGAAGCCGAGGTGTTACAAAAAAGGAGAGCTTCCCCCATTCTTCCACCCCTTCTCTCTTTTTTTTAACTTCCTCCCACTCCGTTCAGGTGTAGCTGAGGAAAAGGACGAGGAAAAAACAGGAAGGGTGTGTGTGTGTGTGTGTGTGTAAGAGAGACATGTGTACCTGGGTTGCCAGACATATGAACACAGAAGGACCATCTTGGCACAAGAAAAGCGAGCACTCCGAAAGCCAGAGCTGCAAATGCTGAAGTAACAGTGTCTACATTTCTTTGTTCAGTATGTGGCAGAACATTCCATGCTAACATCGGTCTTATTAGCCACCTACGGACACATCGTTGATGGCCCATAACCCGGAAGATGTCAAGGTCTTCATTGAAATCGATGGATGAACAACAAACAAAAGAGAGACAGAGACAGAGAGAGAGAGCTAGGTGGGGAGGAGGAAGCCAAGGTTTTACAAAAAAGGAGAGCTTCCACCTTTCTCCCCTCCTCTTTTTTTATTAATCTGTTTGTGTGTGGTGTTTGTGTGTGTGTGTGTGTGAGAGAGAGAGAGAGAGAGATTGAGCCAGCAGGGAGTTCCAGAATAAGCAAACTTACAAAAAGGGGATCTCTCTCTCTCTGTGTCTCTCATACACATACATTTGTTTCTTCTTCCTAATTTATTAAATCAACATCTAATTTGAAATTAAAAGTTTCTGAGAAATCCAGAGGGGTTTACAAGAAAACTCCCAAAGACAGCTATTATAAAGCATCACTAGTACTGCTTAAAACAATATTAAAAGTGTTTTAAGAAAGAAAAATAGTAGTAATAATTTACTTAGTGCTGTTTGACCATAAAATGTGTTGTCGTTTTACATATGCCTGGGTGAACAGTGTGTTTGGAGTTGCCTCTAAACGGGTGAGGGTTGCACTGTTCATATTTTCCTTGGGAGAAAGTTTTATAATGGGAGTGCTGTCTCTGAGAAGGTTCTGCTTGTGGCCACTGTTCTATAAACCAAACCAGGGAGACCATCTGGTCTAAATAGATGGTAAACATAGATGATTGGGGGGCTGGAGGCTAAAATATATGACAAATGTTTGTGGGAATTGGGTATGTCTAGCTTAGTGAAAAGGACTAGGGGTGGTGACATGATAGCAGTGTTCCAATATTTGATGGGCTGTCACAGAGAAGAAGGGGTCAACCTATTTTCCAAAGCATCAGAAGGTAAATAATAGATGGAAACTAATCAAGAAGAAAACCAGCCTAGAACTAAGGACTTGTGAAAACAACTAACTAGTGAAAAGGCTTGCCTTCAGAAATTGGGAATGCTCCATCACTGGAGGCTTTTAGTAGAGATTGGATATTCCATTGTCTGGAATGGTATACGTCCCCTGCTTGAACAGGAGCTTGGACTAAAGACCTCAAAAGTCTCTTCCGACTCTTATTCTTTGAGAGAAGTGCTGCCAACCTCCCCCCCCCTGTCCCTTCCTGGGCACAGAGAGAAGGAGAGGAGGGAAATAGGAAAAAGGAAGGAAGGAAGGAGATGGGAATGAAAAGAAGGGAGGCAGGGAAGAAGGGGAGGGAGGAAGGAAGGAAAGAAGGAAAGAGAAGGAAGGAAGGAAGGAAGGAAGGAAGGAAGGAAGGAAGGAAGGAAGGAAGGAAGGAAGGAAGGAAAGGAAGAAAAAGAAAGAAAGAAAGAAAGAAAGAAAGAGAAAGAGAGAGAGAGAAAAAAAAGAAAGAAAGAAAGAAAGAAAGAAAGAAAGAAAGAAAGAAAGAAAGAAAGAAAGAAAGAAAGAAAGAAAGAGAAGGGAGGGAGGGAGGGAGGGAGGGAGGGAGAAGGGTCTAAGGGAAGTCCTGCTTTAGCACTTGGCCACCAGCAGCCCTGTTGCCCTTTTGCCATTCCCTGGTGGTCTCCCATCCTATTGCTGAGGATGCTTTGGTTACAAAGCCAGGTTTCCTCGCATGGAGAGGGAGTGGGCCTCCCTCTGACCCATGCACTTTGTCCTCCTGCACCCACCATGAGCAACCTGGCCACGGAAAAGGAGCACAGCAGCAGCATTGAGGAGGAAGTAAGTGCAGCTGGGCGCCCCCTCGGGGAAGTGCGGCTAGGCTAGGCAGGACTGTGGGGTCCTGATGCCATGGGAGCTCAAGGGCTGGACTGGGCACTTGACCTCTGCTGCCCAGGTCTCTGGGCAGTTCATGTCACTGTCCAGGACCCCCGTGCACAACCTGAGGCTCCTCCAGTGGACCATGCCCTGGCACTTGCCCCGTCCCACCCACCCTTCCTCACCCTCGGATGTGCCCCATTCCTGCCCAGCCCCACACAGATGCCCCTGACATGAGTGACATGGAGCTGGCCACGCCCACCCAGTAGGCCACGCCTGTGCCAGCCACACCCACCCGGCCCCCCAATGGCAACCACGATGCTGATGCGGCCCTCAATGAAATTGAGTTTGACATCCCTCCTCTAGGTGATATTTCTTGATGAGTTATTCTTTGGCCTTCTTGTCCAGTTTCTTTTCTTTCATCTGTTTTAGCTTGCTTGCATCTGAACACAGTATGCTGATCTTATTTTCCAATCTGATTTTTCATTTGGTGATGCACTATTTGGCTTTTTGTTGTTGTTGTTGTTTTAAATCTTAGGCATTCAGTTATAGGCATGCAGTTGTGCTATACATCAGTTGGTTTGTTTCTTGCAGTGAACTGATGCTTATATTTGATATTAAAAGTATTGGCATGTGTTAATACTTGTGCTAGTGGCTTTTTGTAACGAATTTCAAGGCAGGCAAATTTATTCTGTTGTTTTTGTGTTGTTCTAGATACTCTGTTATTCTTCATTTCAGTTCCTCTTGTTTTTTAGTTAGAGGAATTTCCTCTTTCTAAGGAAAAGATAGAGGAGACAGTGTGTGGTTTGGGAATGAAAACAATTCAATAATGATGCTGGCTTCCCCAATGTCCAACTTCCTCTGGTCTGTTTCTACTGTCTGGTAAGGCTTCAATTTCTTTGCCCTGGATAGGTCTTTGTAGTTCTTCCAGTTTTACTTCTGTGAATACTTATTAATTAAGTATTAATTAATTAAGAAACTTAATAGTTTCTTATTATACATTAACTTTAATCTTTGATATTCTGTTATTTATGATTCTTGATGTTCTTTTCGGAACCTGTGTATTTTTTTTTTTTAGGTATCCTCCTCTCATTGGACCATGTGTCCCTGAAAATAAGACCCAGTCTTATAGTTTTTTTGCCTCAAAAAGAGGCACTAGGTCTTATTTTGGGGGGAAGTTTTACCTTAGGACCGGCGCAGCCAGGCCTCCCACACTCCAACACCTGTCACGCTGCTGCCTGACTACTTCAGCGGCCTCTTGCCACCACTTGCATCTGGACACCATGTGGTACATTGTGCTGGCGCCACTGATTGTGGTAGGATACCACATGGTGCTTCATGCCAGTGCCACCAATCATGGCAGGTTGCTGTGCAGTGCTTTGCGCCATTTGCAGGAGGTTGCAAGGTGCTTTGGGCCACACGGTGTCCTGCTGCGACTGGAGGCAACAGTCCGAAGCACCTTGTGGCCTCCGGCAAACTGCCCAAAACACCATGTGGTGTCCTGCCACAAGCAGTGGCAATGGACAAAAGCACCATGTGGTCTCCTGCCACGAGGAGCAGCAATGGCCTGAAGTGCTGCACGGTATCCTGCCACAAGGAGCGGCAATGGCTCAAAGCACTGCGCAGCCTCCTGCCACAAGGAGCAGCAACAGTCCAAAGCACTGTATGGCATCCTGCTGCGAGGAGCAGCAATGGCCAGAAGTGCTGCACAGCATCCTGCCGCGAGGAGTAGCAGCGGCCTGAAGCACTGTGCAGCCTCCTGCTGTGACCAGGGGCACCAGCGCAACAACCTCCAGTGCAACAAGTTTCAGGTTAGGAGGGCTGCCTGCAGTGGTCCTACCAGTAAGATAATCAGGTGCGGGACATGTGGGGTAGCTCAACCTCCCCTACCCCCACCTTAGCTTCATTTTTAGGTATGTGCCTCACCCCAAAACTAGGGCTTATTTTTGGGGTAGGGCTTATATTAGGCCCACCCCCAAAAAATCAAGCTAGGGCTTATTTTGGGGGTTGAGCTTATTTTCAGGAAAACATGGTAGATCTTTATTTCTTTGTTTTCAATCTTTAATTATTTGTAATCAGTAAACAACTTTTCTTTCAGTAATTTAGCAACTGGTACACTGGTTGCTCAGTCACCAGTCCTGATGCCTGTAGCCCACTTGTTACTGGATGTCTGGTATATATAAGACCTTATGGGGCTGTGTAATGACAGATGTGCTGTAGGTTTCTGAAAGTTACAGCTCACCATATTGCTTATTAGAGAGAATATCTTCATCTGGTTCCTCTGATGAGACCTGTGTAGTACGGTTGAGCCTCTTCTTCAGAACATGCAAGTCCCACAACCGCATCAAGATACTTATTATTTTCAATTTATTGGCTGCCCACCTCTGACAGTTCCATTAGCTATGTTAAATATTACAATGTTAAGTATTATAAATCGAAGCAAACAAATACTTATAAGCTATCTGGGAGGTAAAAGTTTAGTAATGTATTTCATTTCCTGTCCCCATTGTACAATTTACTAGACAGAACAAATTGCTAAAAAAAATTGCTTCCACAGATTTTCTTGAGTTATAGCCTGTTCAATAAAAAGAGCTGTTAGGGTTTTTTTTTTTTTTTACAATGAAGCTTGCAAAGATTGGAGTGGAAAGGAACCATAAATTAAAGCTTTTCACAAACAAGAGTGAACAAGATTGTCTATTTGATGCCTTGAATATTTACATAATGATTAACTGATGTATAAGTTCTCTTTGGGAGTAACTGGTAATGTTTTTTTTTAAAAAAAGGAAAATATTCCTTTGTTTTAGGTTGATTGTATCCTATGCAGTGTATTTCTTTTGATGGTAACAATATTGAACAAAAATATTGCACTTCTCCCAGCCAGTTTAAATTTAAATTTTGAAATAATGATGATGATGATGGTGGTGGTGGTAGTGGTGGTGGTGGTTACAAATACCTAGGCATATTGAAAGCAGATAACATCTTGAATGGAAAAGTCAAAGACCCAACGCAAAAGGAATACATCAAGAGAGTCCGCAAAATATTAAAATCAAAGCTAAATGCTGGAAATATAATTAAAGCCATTAATACATGGGCAGTCCCAGTGACTGGAAGATGCATAAACTTTTGAATATGCACCACGCTCTACATCCACAAAGTGACACCGACAGGTTGTACCTACCAAGAAAAATAGGGGGCAGAGGGCTATTGCAAATCCACCAAATTGTAAAAGAAGAAAAATGAAGTTTGAATGACTATGTGAATCAAAGTACAGAAAAACTGCTGCAGGCTGTGAAAACAGAGAGCATTATAAAAATAACAGAAACAAAGGCAGAATATAAGGAAAAACAGCTGGATGACAGATTAAATTGATGGAAAACCAAAGCTTTGCATGGACAGCATTTGAAAAACATTGAAGGAAAATGTGATAACAACTTGACATGGGCATGGCTTAAGATGGGAACCATCGAGAAGGAAATGGAAGGCTTAATACTGGCTGCTCAAGAACAAGCACTACAAACTAATGTCATGAAAGCGAAGATACAAAAATCCACTGACAATCCAAACTGCTGACTTTGCAGTGACAAAGTTGAAACTGTTTCACATCTAATATGTGACTGCAGCAAAATTGCACAAACTGATTACAAGGCTAGACATGACTGAGTTGCTAAATTAATCCACTGGGCATTGTGTAAAAAATACGACTTGCCTGTGTCTGAAAAGTTGTGGGAACATAGGATGGAAAAAGTTGTTGAGAATGAGAGGGTGAAGATCTTGTGGGACTTTTGAATACAGACAGATCGCCATTTAGAACACAACACGCCAGCTATTGCAACTGTAGAGAACTGAAGCGTGCAGCTGATTGATATCGCTGTACCAGGAGATGCCAGAGTCAAAGAAAAAAAATCGGAAAAAATTACGAAATATCGTGACCTGGCCATTGAAACTGTGCAATTATGGATGAAAGGTGCAACAGTGATACCAATTGTCATTGCGGCACTGGGAGCTATGTCCCAAAACTTTGCAAAATACATTAAGAAACTGCAGCTTCCTGCAATAACTCCAGAAATGCTATAAAAAACTGCGCTACTTGGAACATCTTACATTTTAAGGAGGTACCTGGTTGATACTGGCAGCAACCCGTGTTAACCAGCAGTGCCAGTCAATTTGAATGTTCAGTTGACTGTGGTTCATGTCTGATGAATAAAAGATGATGATGATATGATGATGATGATGATGATGATGATGATGATGATGATAATAATAATAATAATAATAATAATAATAATAATAATAATAATAATAATAATAATAGGAAGGTACCTTGGAGGTCATCTAGTCCAACCCGCTGCTCAGGCAGAAAACATTTCAGACAAATGGCTGTCCAGTCTCTTCTTAAAAGCTTCCAGTGTTGGAGTGTTCACAGCTTCTGGAGGCAGATTGTTCCACTGGTTAATTGTTCTAACTGTCATAAAATTTCTCCTTAGTTCTAGGTTGCTTCTCTCTTTGGTCAGTTTCCATCTGTTGCTTCTTGTCCTGCCTTCAGGTGCTTTGGAAAATACGTGGACTCCCTCTTCTTTGTGGCAACCCCTGAGATATTGGAACACTGCTATCATGTCACCCCTCGTCCTTCTCTTCATTAGACTAGACATACTAAATTCCAGCAACTGTTTCTTATATGTTTTAGCCTCTGACCCCCTGATCATCTTTGTTGCTCTTCTCTGTACTCTTGCTAGAGTCTCAATATCTTTTTTATATCATGGTGACCAAAACTGGATGCAGTATTCCAAGTGTGGCCTTACCAAGGCATTGTAAAGTGGTATTAATACTACACATGATCTTGATTCTATCTCTCTGTTAATGCAGCCCAGCACTGTGTTGGCTTTATTGGCAGCTGCCGCACACTGCTGTCTCATATTTAAGTGATTGTCCACTAGGACTCCAAGATCCCTCTCACGGTTGCTACTATTGAGCGAGGTACCACCTATACTATACCTGTACATTTGTTTTTTCTTGCCTAAATGTAGAACCTTACTTTTTTCACTATTGAATTTCATTTTGTTTAATAGCACCCAATGTTCAAGTCTATCAAGATCCTTCTGTATCTTAAGCCTATGTGGAAGATTTCTTCTTCCTATTATATTAAGAAAAGTTTTCAATAACCTTATTTTTCCTCTGTTCTATTTAAAGTTGAGCTGGAAAGTCTGTGGTCAAGAATAGGGTATTTCTGATTAGTCTCCCAACCAGATACTATTGAGGGACAGCTGTAGTCTCTACAGTTTCTTTTAAGCTTTTTGATTTTAATTGGATTTGAACAAGTCAGCCTATCAGACAAAGGTCAAGCATAGCATAAGAATGAAGATTTTGATTTTCTACATTCAAAGCATGCACTCATCAGCTAGGCCAAAGTTAGATGGGACAGTCTTTGGGGATAGGATGCTTTCAAGTATGATGTTCTTCTGAAGTCTTGGGATGAAGTCTACTTCAAGTCAAATTCACTGACTGATATTACTTGTGAATTTATTTCACTTTTATGTAAAATTGTCATAATGTATTTGTCAGGTGCAAGCACCTAGATCCACACATGAAAGGTTCAAGTTTACTATTTTATTGTATTCTACATATAGTACAAGAATCTTCCCAGACTGCTAGCCTTCTCTTGGAAACAAATTTATAAGGTCAACCCTAAGTCTTTTGGCGGCTGCATGGTGACTCCAGTGTAATTCCTCACTTGATTCCTCCTCTTGCTTGGCTGGCGGTTTCCCAATATTTTTGCTTTTATTTATGCTGTGTATACATTATTTATTGTTGGGCTAACTGTACACTATTTAGAGCAGGGGTGTCAAACTGCCTGTCTGCAGGCTGGATGCGTCACCAGGAAACCACGCCCATCCCACTGCCGGCAATGGGGGAAAAGCTCCAATACGTCACGCAACGGCACATGACATCGCGAGTTTGACATGTCTGATTTAAAGTTATTCAGTTCAAAACAATATCTTAATACTGCAATAATTGCCCTTGCCAGAATTTAAAGCTAATTAAATATATGATTAGGTAAATAAACAAAAATCCTAACATCTCTTAAAGCAGACATTAGGATATTTTATACTAGATATATACTTATTTCCATAGAAACTTCCCTGAAGAGAAGCTGTATGAGCATTCCAAATGAGGCATAAGTTCATATATACTTCATTTGTCAAAACCGCGTTTTTCTCTATATCCAATTCCTTTAGGATCATTAAGCTATTCCTCTATATTGGTTATTTTAAAAATCATGTTTGTTTTGACAGCACAAAACATTTTGATAAATCGTCCTGTTTAAAATTGGCAGATATTTTTATGTGGGATTGTGCTGCTTAGATCTCTGTAAACTACTTCTATAATCTTTCAGCATAATTTTGTTTATTTCTTTTCCTTCACAGTTTCCATCTGCTCAGGCACAGCTAGGAAATTATTTTTGATACTTTGAAAATAATGATGAAAGCTATCTACTGCCATTCAACATGTCCAGAAAGACTAAGCCATAGTCTATCTTAGAATCATAGATGAGATGGAAGAGATGGTTTAGACCATCATTTATGTAAGAGTCAAAATAAAAGCATTCCCACCAGATGTTGTCTAGCTTCCATAGGGACATCTCTAAAGAAGAGTTGCTTACCATAAATCTGGGTAATTAGTTCTACTATCAAACTGCTCTGACTCCTAGAAAGTTTTTTCTAACATTTAACAGATATCTACCTTTCTATATCTCACTTGGGTCTAGGACAGGGGTCCTAGACTGGAATGGCTGGCTCAGAAATTCTGGGAGTTGAAGTCCACGAGTCATAAAAGAGCCAAGGTTGCCTACCCCTGGTCTAGGACAACTCGCCATGGCCATCTCACTGTCGCCAACTTGCCATCACCAACTTGCCACAGCCAACTCACCATGGGACAATTTGCCGTAGCCAACTCACTGCAGGACAAGAGTTACAGTAATATTGAAGAAATGTTGGGACAGAATAATTGAAGAAAGAATGCTAAAGGAGGAACAAAATGAAATGTTTTAAAAATATTTTTTAAATTATTTTAAATAATTAAATTGAATTGTTGAATTGTCCCATGGTGAGTTGTCCTGCAATGAGTTGGCTGTGGTGAGTTGACCGTGAAGATTTGGTAGCAATGAATTGGCCACAGCGAGTTGTCCCATTCTGTCTCATTCTCTTATATCATGCCTTGTACTCTGAAATGAGAAAGTATCCATCCTGATCTTTTCTGTGACATTCTTTGAGATATTTGAAGAACGTTATCAAATCCTTCATCTTTGATTAAAAGATAATTATATCCAGCTCTTTCTAGCTTTCTTTATACAGCTAGATTCTAGGCCCTTGTGGATCATTTTTATTGCTCTTCTCTGGAACTGCTTCATTTTCCTGGATTTCTTCTTAAAGTGTGGTACCTACAATTGGACACAATACTTGAGTCTCATCAAAGCAAAATCTGAAAAATGATTATTTGTCAGAATTTGGAAACTGCTCTTCTCTTGATGCAGCCTAAAATTGCAGCTGTCTTCTTTGCAACCGCATCACTGCATTGACTCATACAGAGTTTGCAATCCATTACTATTCCAAGATTATTTTTTTGCAACTATTATCCCTATCCTATAATTTGCATTTAATTCTGATTTACAGAATTAAAGTAAGAAGAAAAATACAACCTGTAAAAGTACAGGTTGTACTTTTCTTTACCACATTTAATTCAGTTACCTTCAGTCCATTTCCCCATTCTATCAAGATTATTTTTAATTTTATTTCTACCTCTTAGGGCAGTGGTTCTCAACCTGTGGGTTGGGACCCCATTTGGGGTCGAATGACCATTTCACGGGGGTCGCCAAACAACACAGTCCACCATTTTTCCCCCTTTTCCTTAGCTGTGCTACTCCCTTTTTTTCTATTGGCTTTTGAAAGCCAATAGAATAGACTCTCTTGAATAGAGTCTAATTCTATTGGCTTTCAAAAGCCAATAAGAATTGTCCAGGCTGTCTCTGCCCTGCTGAGCCTGCCAAAAGTCCCATTCTGCAAACGGTGTTGCACCAGTTGAGTAGTCCTCGACTTACGACCGGTGGAGTAGTCCTCGACTTATGACCAGTTGGGGGTCACGGCATTAAAAAGGTTGAGAACCACTGTCTTATGGGTATTAACTATTCCACTCACTCTGTATCCTCTGCATTCATTCATTCATTCATTCATTCAATTTCTACACTGTCTATCTCACTTAAGTGACTCTGGATGGTTTACAACAGTGGTTCTCAACCTTTCTAATGCCATGACCCCATAATACAGTTCCCCATGTTGTGGTGACCCCCAAGTGGGTGTGGCCACCAATAAGAGGGAGTAGGACAGCTAGGGAAAAGGGAAAAATGGCGGACAGCGTGGTTTGGCGACCCCCATGAAATGGTCGTTTGACCCTAAATGGGGTCCTGACCCACAGGTTGAGGACCACTGGTTTACAATAAAACCATTAAGAAAATATAGTTAAAAGCAATATTAAAACAGACTTAAAATGTTAAGAATTACAACAGTTAAAAAGAGAAGCTAAGGAAGCAACCAAACTGTGGAATAAATGTATGGGTGAAGTCATCAAGGCTCCCCCCCCCTCTTTTTGAAAATGTAGGGTAAATCTCAGGATTGCAACCTAGCAACTATAGGAGAGAACAGGCTATCATATCAATACTCTGAAGTAATTCTCACCGCTCAGAGATCCAGCAAGATTAGTTGCAATGAGATTTCAATCCAATTTTCTCTGGAACGGGGCAAACATTTCTATGTAAATTGAGGTAGTTGAAATGGATATTGAATTTCATATATGAAAATCTGCTCTCAGAAACCTTAAAAATAGCAATGGGGCAAACATTTCTATTAAATTGAGGTAGTTGAAATGGATATTGAATTTCATATATGAAAATCTGCTCTCAGAAACCTTAAAAATAGCCACAGTAAAAGGATTTAAGTTCTGTTTCTAAAATATGACAGCATCGTGTCTATTTTGTAAATGCATCATCCACATTCAGAACATTATGAAATCTCTAGAATGAGTTGCTACTGTACAGTGTTTGAACTTTGACTTGAGGAAATGAGTATTGGGTATATGCGGACAGAGAATCTTGGCAGTGGAATGGATCAGTTCTACTACAAACACTTTGTTTATTCCAGGGAAGAAGAACTGTTCTGTTGCCAAGAGCTTACAGCTGCAAACAAGCCAACGTGGTTGGTCTTCAGACTTGAAAACTTTATTAATAACTCATTAAGAACTTTACTCATTTTTAGTCAACTGTCAAATTATGCACTGGGAATAAAATACCACAACTTTGACGTAGATGTACTTCTGAGAAGAATAAATAATGGAAATTGGTTAGCTTAGATTTATGACCAATTCGTGCTAGTATATTGGCTACAATGTTATCTCACAACATGCTTATAAATATAATCTATTTCTGGATGTAAATAGGAATTTATTGGACTGATGGCTTAATAGACTTCAGGTTGTACTGAATCACTTTGCAAATGTGTAAGTTGGCCTTTCATGTAGCAAAAGTAAAGTCTTGCTTGAATTGATCTCAAGTCCTGGTGACTACATGGAGACGTCCATCACTAGGGGCTTTGTGTGTAAATGAATTGGTAACAGTTTGGAAGTGGTTGCCATTGCCTATTTAGAGCAGGGCTTTTCAATCTTTTCACTGATTGTACCACTTTTAGGATATGGCAACATCGAGTAGCGCCCGTGCAAGGTGTCAAAAACTTGATGACCCCCCAAAAAGGAAAAAAGTGATAAAAGTACAGGTAGTCCTCAACTTATAACAGTTTGCTTAGTGACTGTTCGAAGTTACAGTGGCACTGAAAAAAATGTTCCCCAAGCCACAGCCGAGCAAGACACCTGTCTGCCCGCCTGGTGGCGATTTTCCTCCTGTCCAAGGTTTCCATTGTTGTGAGCATTTCTGTCTGTAGACATAAAGCCACACAATGCAGATTTGGTTAAAAAAAAAAATTGCAATGAGTCCTGCTTCAAGGTCTGTACAGAGTTACACTTTTATGTTATTGTATATACCTATTTATTAAAACATCCAGCTTTCTTCAGTAAGTGGCAATATAATGGCAGTCTAAATCTCTCTTTTCCTTTGCCGTGGCTGCTGGATAATTCCATTTCAAAACAAAACAACAGAAAAACTATAGACATGTGCACTAGATTGGAAAATATGATTGGGCAGCTAAAGTAGACGAGAAATTACAATGGTGCTGTCTTCTTTTATCCTTCCTAAAGCTACCAGATCTGGGCACTAGGCTACTGAAATCCTGACAGGAGGAAAAAGGAAAAAGTATAAATGCTAAATGAGAAGCACTGGGATATATACTGACTTCTCTGGGCCTCAGTGCAAACCCAATGGGACTCCCATTATAGTTGTAGTAATCAATTAAGGAGCTAATGGTTACTTCTGAGAGAGGAGATCTCTTCTAGTGCAAGGGGTTTGCACATTCAAGCTTCTCTTCAAGAACTACAGCAGAGATCTGGCCTGCAAATTCCCATATATCCACTACAGGGCAAAACTAGTTTTCTGTACAATATCTATTTGCTACCATCTTAATAGTAAGCATTCACTTTCCCTGTTTTTTCAGTTTTCTTATTTTTGTCCATTTGTAGACACTTTGGCTTCATTGGTGCTTTAAATCAGGGGTCCCTGATTTAAATCAGGAGTCACCAACCTATGGGCTGCGGCCCACTACTGGGCTGTAGCCACTTGGCCATCAGGCTGCGTGAAGGGATGGCCAGTGCACACGCACATGTGCGTGCACTCACCCCCCCCACTTGCACTAGTGCTACCCCAAGCGTCCCACCAACGTTAGTGCCACCCCAAGCGTCCCACCAACGCTAGTGCCACCCTGCCCCCAGAGTGTCGCACTCGTACTAGTGCCACCCATAGCATCGCGCCAGTGCTAGCTCCACCCCATTTGCAGCACTTGCATCACACAGCCACATTTGCATGTACGCACATGCGCTGACACACGGCCCATTTGTGCGCGTGTGCACAGTATTCATTTTTGTGCATGCACACGCTTGGCTTATTTGCGCATACACATGTAGCGATGCCTGACTCCCTTTCCGGGCTGCCAAATCAAAAAGGTTGGAGACCTCTGCCTTAAAACTGCAACTAGCATCCTGCCTAGTGGATTGAGAGGCATTTATCCCAGATTTTGAGTTTTCTTTCTTTTTTTAGCTATGCTTACTGATACACATAAAAGGATTTGGTGGTGGGGGGGTAGGAATCGTTTTTACAAGCTGACTTACAGATTTAACTGGAGAACTAAAATCCGGTATGCATAATGAATTGCACTAAGCTTAAAGAAGAGAGACTAGAAAGAATGAGTAAAATGTGCAAAAAAAGAAAAAGAAAAAAAAGTAAGTTTCATCACAAGACATTTAGTGATTTTTCTCCCCCTCTAAAGTTACAGACATTTATTTCTTCATCCCACCTCCCATCTCTTTTATCTAGATACAAATCCATATCAATTGCTAATTCATGACATTTAAGGTTAACATGCCATTTTTTACACAATTTTCTTCATGTCTGTTTAGAAACATGGAAACAGATTTTGGGAGGGAATAAAATATAAAGGAAATGGCATCAATTTTCATAGCAATTCCACTTAGTGTAATTATTCAGAAGAAACACAACCTGAATTTAGGAAATCCTCAGTCTCCTACAAAGAAACAACAACAAAAATCCCCCTTTATTAACATATTTCCAGAAAATTTAAAATAATTCTTCCAATTTAAAGATAAATGGTTTGAAGTGAGAGAAACCTAACTTTCCATTTGGATAACTAGAATATTAATGTATTTTACTGTTCCCCATCCTCACTCCATGGGCAACTAAAACCAATGTCTTTTTCATGTGAATAAAATTTATAATGAAGTATTTTACATTATATTAGACAGATTACTAGGCAAAAAAGAAAAAAAAAGCTGCACACATTCCTCATAATTAAGGAGCTAAATATTTATTCAAGAGAAATAGAATTAGGAGCCACATTCATTTCAAACGCTAGCATTGGTAGCTTTATCGTTTGCCTCATTCAGTCTCATTCTGAAACTTGTTTCTCTTGGTTTCACAATTTTGCTTGCAGTTTATAATTTGAAAAGTAACTTTTGATTACAAACCACAAACACTGAACTTGATCTGATGAGAATGCCAAGACAATGTTACACCCACGTTCCTCCCTTGACTGGTTGGCTGATTCATCCCCAGGGTCTCTTTTTATAATCACCTACCATCTTTATCTTTTTGTTGCCATAAAATAGGCTTTTCTTTTCTACATCCCACTTATCCTGCTTACAGGCTATATTCTAGAAGATATTCTGATTATGCTCACCATCGTCAATCACATCATCTACCCAAGCAAAAGGAACTTGCCAGCCTGTGCTGATTTGGACTCCTTTATATTATTCAGGAATTATATAGTCTGGGAAGCCGTCCTGCAAGAAATGTAGAAAACTGAAATGAATTCAGTGCCTCCCGCACTCCCTCTTCCCTTCCTCTCTATTGGCTGATCACTAAACCAAGGGGGATGGGGAGGAGCTGCCTCTAACTACCTTTTTATCCCATCTCCCATATAAGAAGCAGCAGAAAGCAGGCAGGCAAACATTGCATAGACAGCTGAGTAGTATTTGTGTTCTGAAACAATTGTTTTAAAAAGCCCAGTAGCTGCTGCTGCTGCTGCAGCATTTCATTTCTGGTGCTTTAGTTTTACAGATTGAGGCTCCAGGAGATAAAGAGAAGAAAGCCACCCTCAGATGCCTCATCCCGGTGAATACAGGCACTTGTGGGGTTGGCAAAACAGGCATTAATTGGCAGAGACCTGACCAATTTCTTACATATCAAATCTGTTTTCTTTCTGAGGTACACCCTGCTGCTCCAGGGAATGGCATCTGGAAATTCCTAGCACTGAAAATCCCAGGGTACCATTCAAAGAAGAGAGAGAGAGAGAGAGACTTGGGATGAGTGGAATTAATCTGCAAGCTGCAAGTTGGCCAAGCAAGATGTGCTTTTGGATGAAGACACAGTAAAATGAATTTCACTTACCGCTATGGAGTTCATTGGCCTCTTCATGCATGGAACCACAGCCATGGACTACATCACAGTGATCTGAATAGTTCGGTGGAAAAGGGCTATTCTTCAGAAGGGTGTTATGAGCAACTTTTCGTCTCCCCAGAAGTCTTTGTGACCTTAGGCTTTGTCAGTTTGCTTGAGAATGTGCTGGTGATTGCAGCTATAGCCAAGAATAAGAATCTGCACTCCCCAATGTACTTTTTCATTTGCAGCTTAGCGGTGGCCGATTTGCTGGTGAGCATCTCCAATGGATCAGAAACCATCGTCATCACCTGGCTAAACAATACGGAGGTTGACGCGCACAGTTTTACCGTTAGCATCGACAATATAATTGACTCGGTGATTTGCAGCTCTCTGTTGGCCTCCATTTGCAGTCTGCTTTCTATAGCTGTGGACAGGTATTTCACAATCTTCTATGCTCTCCAGTATCACAACATCATGACAGGGAGGCGTGTCGGTATCATCATCACCTGTATCTGGGCAGCTTGCACCATGTCAGGTGTCCTATTCATTATTTATTCTGACAGCAGCATTGTGATCATTTGCCTCATCGCCATGTTCTTCACCATGTTAGTCCTCATGGCCTCTCTCTACGTCCACATGTTCATGCTAGCCCGGCTGCACATGAAAAAGATTGCAATTCTTCCAGGCACAGCCCCAATTCGTCAAGGGGCCAATATGAAGGGAGCTATAACATTGACCATCTTGATTGGAGTCTTTGTAGTATGCTGGGCCCCACTTTTCCTCCACTTGCTTTTCTACATTTCATGTCCTCATAATCCCTATTGTATCTGTTTTATGTCCCATTTTCACCTGTACCTCATTCTAATCATGTGTAACTCCATTATCGATCCGCTTATCTATGCCTTCCGAAGCCAAGAGCTGAGGAAAACCTTCAGAGAGATTATGTGCTGCTGTAGCCTGAGACAGTCATGTGATTTCTCAGGAAAATATTGAATGCATATGAAGAAGCTATTGCAGAAAGGCATTTTCCTCATAGATTGAAGTCTCCTCTAGTGCTGCAGAGCATCTGGCTTCATTAGTCACAAGGAATATATTTTGAAGAGTACCTGGTACATGAATGTTTGCTTCTGTTCTAAGCTTACAAACTACATGTGTAATCATTTCAAGGTTGAAGTGATGTTAGTGATGGTTAGCAATGACCCAGCAGGCTGTCAGAATTGTGAGAGAACAATGAAACTGTGTTGAGGAACAGGGAAAAAAAAGTATTACACACAACTAAGTCCTTTGCTTTCCTTAGCTATTTATATTTAAAACTTGGGAGCTTGCATTATCTTGGCCTTGTATGTGTATGGTTAAATCAAATTAGAGTTTATTAGAGAGTTGTGCTTTATGTCACATTTTGCTCAAATGATTGTTAAAAAATTGCATCTTGCATTTTGTTCTTCAGACAATAGACACAGTGAAGATAAAATGTAACTCAGCTGGAATCCATTATTGGGGTGGATTGGTCTGGGAAATTGGGAACAGTACTTTGAAAGTATTCATGTTTTTGAATATGACCATAAGAAATATATTTGTTATGTATTATATATATATTTACTTTTTTACTCAATTGAAACAATTTTCTATTAAGTAATCTATATAACATGCAGTTAAAATTGTGAAATTAAATATATAAAATGACTTGCACTGAAAATGTACAAGAGAAAAGTCTGTTAGGGTAAGAAAAACCGAAATGTGGGGCACACAGACATAGCCTTCATGAAAGAAACATGAAAAATATAAGATCACTTGTTAAAAATCATGTCAAAATGAATGTATCAAAGAAAAGCAACAATAAAAGTGTGGCTTTAAACACCAAGCAAATGTGGTAAAAATTAAATATTTATCATTGGTTTTAGAGCACAGATCTTGCACCTCTATTTAACAATGAATTCACCTTTGATGCCACTTCATCAATATCAACATATAATCAGTATGACTGAGACAACAACTTCTGGAAAATGGTTTGAATGGTTGTTATACTATTATATTATTATGATTCATTGATCAGCCAGATGTTTAGACTGAATTTGGCATTTTTATCTACTTATCTAATCCTTCTCAAGAACCTACTATAAGATAGACAGATATTGTTATTTGATGATATTAAAGGTATTAATGGTATTAAAGGTATTGTCACATATGTAATCTGTTTGAAGTAAAGCAATTAACTTTGTCAATGCCATGGTTATTATTATTGGTAGTAGCAATACATTTATTTTTCCCCCTCAGATGTGAAGAGATACTACTTTTTTGCCTCAGGAACAAAACAAAAAAAAAAGCTTTTACTTTTGTGAGTGTATGTGTGTGTGGGGAGTGTAATCCTCATTGTTGAGATGCTAAGGTCTTGTTCTTACCTGAGCATCCAAGAGGTGCAGCTAAATACCCAGTCTTTCATTATACAATAATTCTCTTATCACTTTATAACCATCTTGACACTTATGCTTCTGTTAAATCCAAGACCATCTAAACACAGCATATTTTGCCTGCAACACATTAGTACTGCTGCCTCAGCTGACCACCCTTCTGAATTCTTACCAGGATTTTGGAAAGTTATCAGATGAAGTCTCATTCCCCACCTCACTGCAATGACTTTCATGTTTAAGAGTTTTCCCCTCCCACAAAGCAGTAACCAAATAAAATAACAAGCTGCAAGGAACAGACATACATGCAAGGAGAATAACAATATGCTTATACTAAACCAATACAATTTAAGAGAATTAACAGCTGTGCAAAAGTCATACCAAAATTAAGTCTTTTCAAGAATACTTGTGTCAACTTGACAAAACACTATAGTATATGTTGTTTAAATAACCAGCACTCAAATAAATAAATATGGTTGTGTTTGTCCAGTCTTATTGAGTCAATTACTTTTCAATCAAGTCTACACTCCATTTGTTTCTATACCAGGGCTTTTCAACCAGTGGTATGGGTACCACCTCTGGTACATTGGCACCTGGCAGGTGGTATGCGACCATCCTAAAAAGTGATAGCAGGGGAGGGGAATGAGCTGAACCGGTGGCAGCACCGCACAAGCCTGAGCGAGAAATGATTGGAGCTGCAGGGCTCAGCGGAAGCGCCAGGATCAGTGCCATTTTCCAGCTGATCGGCACTTCTTCGGGACTGTCAGGGCTCAGTGGAAGTGCCAGGATCAATGCCAGGCTCCAGCTGGAGTTCGGCGCTGATCTTGGTGCTTCTGCTGAGCCCAGAAGAAGCACCGATCAGCTGGAATGTTGCAGCATCTCCAGGGTCTTGTGATTTACATTCAGATGCTTGGCAACTGATTCATATTTATGATGGTCACAGTGTCCCAGGGACATGTGAATTAACCAAACCCTGCTGCAACCACCCAGCAGACAGGGATAATAAAAACCAAACATCCCACCCCCACCCCCACTGCCAATCCTCAACAGAAATGTTCACAACAATGGCAACCTTGGACAGGAGCAAGTTTTTGACACCTTGCTAGACAACTGGCGGTACTCGGATATTGCCATATCCTAAAAGTGGTACAATGGGTGAAAAGGTTGAAAAGCCCTGTTCTATACCACTTAGCAAGAGTAAAAACATTATTAACCTCTATTTAAAAGCAACTCTTCAATGTGCTCCAATCAATATACTGCTGCTATATCGAAATGGTCACCTTTAAGTTTCATCACAAGTCACTAATGGAGCACTCCTCAGAGGTTGAGGAGGAGCCGAGATGGAAGAACCACAGTTTCTAATCTTTTATATATGCACCAGCTGACCAAGAGCAATACAACTTTTATTTGGCGCTATCGCTTAATTTCCACCCGTTGATTCTAGTGAGAGAGAAATTTATATTCCTACTGATTACCCACGCAATATCTTTTGTTTTGTGTTTTTCAAAATGTCGACTGAGCATTCTTCTAAACTTTGTGATTGTAATGCCCTTCTCCAAAATAAACCCATCAGGAGTTCAGAGGGGAAAAGCTATGAAACCATACAAAATGAAGAGTTATTGAAAAAACTTCTATGACTTGGAAGTATGACAACTTGAGGTACCTGATTCTAGAAGCCTATTCAGTTAAAGCATTTATAGATATATTTTTAGTTTTTCCTTATAGTATTGCAAGAGTCTCTATAAACCATTTGTCATACCAGGAATGCAGGATTCTCTGTGTGCTCCCTTGTACCCATACTGTGTCACCATGACATGATATAGATTAATATCTATAGAAAAATATAACACTCTGAAATTCTTCAATTTCTGGGAACCCTAATATGTTAAGATTTTGAGCTTTTAATTATCTCTATATTTGGCAGACCCTTCAAACTCAAAATATACTTAAAGCAGCAAAATGCTGTTTTAATTAGATTTTGATATTGATGCCAACAGTTGCAAATGGTAAGTTCTACAGTATATTCATATGTGTCACCACAAGAGAATAGAAAATGAATGGGTGTTATAAGGACGATCACATTTAAAATTTTCAAAATATATTATTCAATAAATGTACAAGGCTTTCTAGAATAGTCCGTGTAAATGAATGCCTCTGCAATGTAGTATTTTACACTGATTAAAAGTAAAATTAATTAATACATGAATATCCCAAAGGTGCTTTTTCAAAAGGCAACTGGACTTCCCCTGTTTTTCCTTGAGGACATTCCGCTTCTCATCCAAGAAGCTCCTTCAGTTCTTCACTGAAGCTTCACTTTAGAACTGAAGAAGCTTCTTGGATGAGACATGAAACACCTTCAAGGAAAAACAAAGAAAGTCCAGTTGCCTTTTGAAAAAGCACCTTTGGGGCAACCATGACCATGATGACTGATAGTCTCCATAGACATAATACAAGAATAAAATTCAGATCCAAGGATATTTTTTAAGGTTGTATTTCGGATGTAATGGAAGAGCAGCCAAACTTTTTATACCATTATAACCCTGAGTGCTGACATGGATGGAAAAATGGCGTGCAATCACTTCAAATGACCCATTTCTCTTACAAAATATTAATAAAAAAGAAGGACCTTTTCAGGTGATCTCAGTAATCAGTACCAAGTCTTATTCTGCCACTAGAAGCTCAAAACATTTTATTAACACCATGAATGTAGATAACTTTCTGACCCATCCAGATTTATAAAATCATTTGTATTTCAGTTCAGTACAATAGATATTGTTGGGAGGAGGTAGAGACCAAATACAATTGTTATTATCTGCTTGCTCATTAGGGTACTTACAGAGTTTGTTGAAAAGAAGCCACTCAAAGATTTAAACATTATTCATTCTCATTCTAACAGTATGACTTATAACAATAACGTAGCTATATCTCCTTTCATTTTGTCATTTTTGGAACCTTCTGAGACCCTGCCATCAAAATTTGTCAGGAAACTACTTTAAAAAATGCAGTGATTTCTAGAAGACTGTTATCAAGAAATGAAACAAAATAAATATTAAGATTAGGAGAGAAATACCCTGAAACTCCTAATCCTGCCCATTGTTTAAACAAAGGGCATCCATTGGCAACTGAATACCATTCATCATGGCACTAAAATATACAAAAAAATAGCAGTGAGTTGATAAGAATTTAAGCATCTTGATGGTGATTCAATCAACAGATTTTATTTCCTTATAACATGGATAAATTACTAATTAAAATACTATTTGTTGGCATATCTGTTACAATATATAAGAATGGACTATAAACAGTTTTTCAACCATCTGAGGCTATCTAAAGGGTATATACCAGTGGTGGCAAACCTATGGCACGAGTGCCAGAAGCAGCACTCAGAGCCCTCTCTGTGGGCACATGCGCTGTCGCCCCAGTCTTAGGCCTTCAGCTGGGTTTTATAAAACCTTTTTGCTTTAGGCCTCCGCCGCCGTGTGCAAAAAAAAAAAAAAAAGGTTCAATCAATCAGTCAATTTCAACTTCTTGCGGGGAAAAAAAAGATCTTGCAAATTTGGAATTGATTGATTGAACTTTTTAATCCCACCCAGTCTGCCATTACCGCCACAGCCATGCTCACCCAATGGGCCACACCCACTCAATTGGCCACACCCAGCCAATGGACCACACCCACCCAGCACCCGATGATGCATAAGTGGGTTTTGGGTTGCAGTTTGAGCACTCGGTCTCTAAAAGGTTCGCCATCACTGGTATATACAATCTACCTTCCATTATGCTGTTAAAAAAATACAAATGTTACATTTCCTTTTCATGTACAGGGTTTTACATGAAATTATCATCACTGTGATATTTTCAGCCATACTGTCAGTTAGCTTTCCTGCTAACTGGGAATCACCTGAGGTTAATCAGTTTTTAGAGTAAGAGTATCTAGAGAAATTTTTATCTACTTAATTATTTTAATGTTTAGCTAAATAAAATAATTTAGAATTAAAGACCTAATATAACTATCATTGTGTATGATCAATTTATCCAAAAAGATAGACCCTATTTTTGTTTGAAGGGGCTGGAGGGGATGGAGAGAAAATACATATACTGTAAGCAACATATTATTGCATTCTGACAATGAATCAAATTACTTGCAGTATTGTTAGACTCCAAAAAAGATAAATGTTACCTATTTAAATGTTATTACTATTTTTAATTGATAAGAAAATATTTCCAAGTGGTTTACAAATCCATTTAAACAAAAAAAGTGGCCACAGGCTTGGGAACTATCAGCAAAACACAAGAGGAATAAAAATTACAAGGTAAGAAGAAAACAAATCAACAAGGCATTGCATTCATTATGGAACTAATGTCTAAAATTAATCAACTGGGTTTATGGCTTAAGAGCCATAGAAGAGGATTGGCTCAGTTGTTACAGATTGTGATATTAAAGATATCACATTGATGTTAAATTTAATCACAGCTGCAAGGTTGTTAGTAGCACAATGTTGGAAGAAGGAATCTCTGCCTACCTTGCACGAGTGGCTTTTTAAAGTTTCTTATCTGGTGGAAATGGCAAAGATTTTGGCTTTCCTGAAGGATCAATCTCAAGAGAAGTATGTTGTGGTATGGAGGAAATGGATAGATTTTATACAACACAAGATGGATATTAAAAAATATTATTTAGCTTTTTAATAATTTATATTGAAAAGCCAATTTTCTTGAAAAGCCAAACCTTTTTCCCCTTTTTTATTATTATTATTTTCTTCCTTCCTCTTTTCTATTTCTCTTTATATATATATATATTACCTTTAATTATTTTATAACTTGTTTAAGTAATGTATTTAGATTTGTTTATAGTTTTATAACTTATATTGAAAAGTTAATTTTATTTTCATATTTTTTATGTATTTCTTTTTTTTTTCTTTTCTGGTATTTATGTTTTTCTTTTTTTTACATATATATTGTTGTTAATTATTTAGTAATTTGTTTAAGTAATGTATCTAGATTTATTTATATTTTATACTTTTCTTAAGATTTTTTGAAGAAACTCTAATTAAGCCTATATCCAGCTCTTGGATAGTCGGGGGAGGGAAGGGGAGGGATGGGGAAAATTGTTTTGTTTTTGTATTGTAAAATCTTATAAATTTTCAATAAAAAAAAAAAAGAAGAAGAGGATTGGCTCAGTGTGATCTTCATGGGATGACAGAAACTCTCTTCGCCTTCAGATTGGGGTTTCCCCAAAGCAGCTATAGATTTTGAAGATCAGACTTTGTAACTTCTGCATGTTGATATTCTACTGATGAGTTACAACCCTACTGGGCCCACTTTCATTCAAATCATACTGTTTTCCCCATCCTCTGAGTATGTTTACAAAAGCTTTCAATAAAGCTTAGCAGGCTGACCAGCTTTCATTCTATCTTTTATAACCAGTAGTGTAGTGGGTCTTAAACTATTTGAGTCAATTACCTGTTTCCTGGTCTTGAATACACACAGAAGGATTCTATTGTTTTACACAAGTGTCTCAACAGCAGTAGTCCCAAACTGAATCCTTGACTCACATAAGCAATTACAAATTGTTCCATTACTTTCAGTTTAAGGACTACTGCACTAAACAGATGAAGGTTGGAGTTAGGAAGGTGGGAAATAGGCCCAGACACTTTTATGTAAACACAGTGCAGGTTCTGTCCACAGCTAAGCCTGAGAAATGAGCTGCAACAAGCAGATGATATAAAAAGGATGGAGAAATAAATACAAGATTTATACCTGCATATATTTATATAGTTAAGTTCGTAGACCTTGTAGAAGCTGATCTTCATGAATAGTATCACAATTTTGTTCTTATGTAAAACTACTTATCAATCCAAGTCATGTTACTGACTTTCCTTTGAAAGCTCTTCTTTGTGGGCCAATTTCTCTAGGGAACTTTAATCACAGTGGCCTGGGAGTAACCCTAAAACAATGTATTGAAAAATCCTTCATTGAATGAACATGTGTTAATCAATTATTATTCTTTGCCAAGATGACTAGCAATATTATAGCATTCTGTATTTCTCTTTAAGGAGCATTCTACTCCTTTTTCTCATGTTGATTCTAGTTTACTGGTGTATTTTCCAGCTAAAGGCAAGAAATGTATGCTAAATTTGTAAACAACTTGAACCTTTGTTCAAATAGATAAATGACTATGTCCTCTAGTGTGTGATTGAATAAAATTATTCTTACATTACTTCAGTGATTTTGTATCTATGGCATATTATATTTGAAACTACACACAGCAATTTATTTTCAATATAAATGAAACCAGTATTTGGATTTGAAGGATATCTACAGTACTGAATGTATTCATTTATAGACATCAATTTCTTGAATGAATACCCTGGAAAATCAAGCAATAAGCTATCAAAAAAATATCTGTTTTATTGTCAGAAAACTATAGTCATTTGCTAAAGCATCAAATTTTAGATTCCATTAAAACTTACACCTAAATTTCAGTTCCTTTTTTTTAAAAAAAAAAATACAGTAGTAAGGTGGCTAAGAAATGAATGGATTAATATTTTCCTTTACCTCAAAGAATCCTTAAGATTGCAGATTGTAACTGACAAGCATGGTTTCATAATTTTCTCTATGATTACTCAAAAACCAGTTTTACTGAATTCATTCCCAGATAAGAAAGTATATTATATCACCTGAATGGCTTTAACATGGTGGAATTTTTGCTTCTGAGGCAGAATGTCTAATGCTCTACTTGTGTTGCTTGTTAATATGTCATTCTAAGATTAGTGGAGCCAGTATATCTAGATAAATATTGCTTTAGATATAATATCATCCTTATCATGAGACAGCTTTACCACCAGTTTTGAAGCTGTTGGAAAAAGAATCACCCATATTCTGATCATTCACAAAAAGAATAGTAGCAGAATAATATAGCAAGAACACAAGAATGTCACTTAATGAAAGTCAACCATCAGGGTAATCAATGAAACTTTAGACACATGGCAAACTGGAAACCAGGCTGATATGAGTTTAAATTCTCGGTCTTATCAATAACTAGAATTGAACATCTCCTACCAACCAGGAGAAAAAATATCAAAGATAGTATATTTTTCATTTGATCACATTTATTTATAGCTGTTAAATCCAGATTGGTTTTCTTTATAAAAGGCCGAATCACTGCCTATTTTAAACAATCTTACAGGTCTGTCTGTTTTCAAAAGCCACAAGGGATTTAGCTAGGCCTTAAGCTATCAACAAGTTTTTTTTAGCATCCTAGGCTAAAAAAATATTCTGGGATATTTTTTTTTACTTTTTTAATAAAATCACAATAAATCAAAAGTATAGTGCAGAAGGCAATGTTACAATCGAGTATAAAATTATGGGAAGTAAATTTCCTCTAATATCAGTTAGTCTTTCAGTGGAGATTTCTTCAATCCAAGAATTTCTTTATGCTAGTCCATCAGATGCAATTTTTCTATTTTCTGCAAGAAGATAATAAGTGGACTCATACTAAGCCTTAGTCTAGCTGAAAAGTAAGAGCCTATTAGGGAAGCATTTATACAACACACAAATGGATTTGAGTGCCAGTGTGATTCAGCTCCATTTTCCATTAATAGTTTCCAGTGCTTTTTTTTCTAAAAAAAAAAAAAAAAAAAAGGTGCTGGAACTCACACATGTTGTACAACCCGCCTTGCCTACCCTACAAGGTTCCATCCAAAAAAGGTGCCAGAACTCCGTTCTGTGTGTTCTATGACAAAAAAAGCTCTGATAGTTTCTATATATACCAATGCTTCCTCCATTTTGAACAGAAATTAACTATTTCAGGCTTAAACACAGGTTGCATTTTGGTTTGGTTGTAATATGATTGTACTTTTACTTATTATATTTTAAAATGAATCTTGTTACAAAGAATTCAACCTGATTTTGTGAGTCTTGTTCATTTTTTAAGTTTCATAACAGTCAATAATATAGGTAAAGCCTGAATCCATCAGATGAAATGTCCGGGATCGAAATGAAATCCCTGTTTGAGTATCATGGCTGAGTAGAAATTTCACCTCAAACCATTTCAATCCAAATTCAGTTTTGGCATATATACCAAACATCAATTATGTTAAGAAAGCAATCCAATGTCAGACAGAAAAATATTAAGATATCTCAGCCCCCATGGTCTGCTGGAACTGCCAGGTTTTAATGGCTTACTTAAGAACTAGTAGGCCAGAAATCTCTTAAATTTCTAGTGGATGGAGTATAGTTGAGAAGGCTTGTTCAAATGTCACTGTTAATAATAGCTGCCAAGATAACACAAGTTTTCTACAACAGATCATATCGAATTGCACCTACAGTTGGGAATAGGAGATCCTACAAATACTCAGCTCCTGAGCAATAAAGTGATTTGAAGATGACAGCCAGAACCCTGAATTATATCTGCAAGTCAGTTCCGAAAGCAGTAGTGCTGCTATAACTATTTGAGTCAGTGAATTCTGGACCAGTTATAAGCTTTGTAATGCTCTTTGAGGGAAGAACCATTTTAAACTATGTTACAATAGTCCAGATGAGAGGCCTGAGTGGTTACAAAGTGATCCTTCTGCTCCAGGAGAACTCATAATCTGTGCAGAAGATGGAGCTGTTCTTCTAGTCAATTCTGCTTACTCCTCTTTTAATAGAAGCTGTTAGGAAGACTTCCAAATTAAAATAAAATAATGAAATCTGGATCTAAAGATGAAATCTCCCTGGAATTGGATAGCTTCCAAAATAAAAGTCACCCTATCTTGTTGAAACTGAATCTAAACACTTTCTAATGCAGGATGGGTGATTTAATCTGATAACACTTCTACTGGCAGTTCCTCAAAGGTCTTTTCTGTAACCTCCAGAGCTCCCAATATCACGTTACCAAATTTCAGTGGCAAACTAAAATAGATCAAGAAGCTGTACCACAACAAATTATCTTTAGTTGCTACTAGTAGTTCAGGGGAACAATAGTTTCTTCTTTCTCTGTGATACACAAAAGATGGTACAAGAGAATGAACCAGACAATCAGATGATGCTAAGGGCTTTCCAATTTTCAAAAAGTACTTACTCCTATATCTTATCACAGCTCCTAGGGATTTATTGAGCCAATTCATACATTTCTTTTATCAGACATATGGATATCCTCTGCCATTGCTTTGTTCTGGAATATTGTTTCAACTTCCAAAGTAATATACAATCCTTGGCAGTGGTGGGATTCAGCCAGTTCACACCACTTCGGCAGAACCGGTAACTAATTTTTTGTTGCCCAGGCCCAGAATGGACTTCAGGAAGTAGCATCCACACAGAGAACCAGTTGTTCACATATTTGAATCCCACCACTGATCCTGGGCTTCCTGGTAATCTCCAATCTAACTATTAAACAGATACAACTTTAAAAAAAAATTGGGGGGACATAAGTTAACATTGAGTAGTTGCTACTGCATGTTGAGATTGACAACTTTAAATGTTACTAAATTTTGTTCAAAACATCTGTCTTCATCTCTTTATCCATAAGTCACTTGTGTCATCCTTATTCCCCTTTGTCCCTTACTAATCATATAGCATTGTAATTCAGCACTGCAGTTTTCGTGGAATTTTTCACAAAATAAAGCCCTTGCTATATTTAATTAGTCCATGTATTTTATCTCCTTCAATCTCCCATAACAATCCCACACAAAGCCATTTCAATTCTTTTTATATAGTGACATCATCAATCATTGCTTTAATCTCTGAAGCCCTCAGAAGCAAATATGAAAAAAATGTGGTCTCTGTGTTAGATATGAATTTGATTACTACCCACAATGCTGTTCTTTATGGATGCTATTGTGACTACAAGAATATATATATACATATATTTCTTTTCTCAAACATACAAATTAAATTCCAGAGAGCACCCCTAATTGAAATGCAGATGAACTCAGATAACAAAGATAAGAGAAGACAAAGCAATTCCACATGGTCAAGTCTTAAACTTATTTATTAATGGAATATCAAATTAGAAAGCTTATTCTAGTAATGGATTGCTATTGTTTACTTAATCTCCTTGGGCATCACATGAAGGCATTGAAGGATATCTATTAAAGTGTATTGATTTGCTTAAGCATTGGATATTTCACTCTGGGAAACAATCAGCATGAAATATATTCAGGCACCAGATATATTAACTTAAATAGAAAAAGATCCATCATGGAGAGCCAAGAATTCATTAATAAAGGCTGCATAAATTATGGCAACCCAAAAATTTCCGAAACAAGAATTTTTTTCTCAGTATGATTTATTCTAAAATTCAGCTTAGAATAAAGCTTCCTTCACAAATGCAGCCCATAATAAATTTTTGTTTCTGAAAGATTAACTCTAATAAATCAAACCTGATAAGCTACAGGAAAGACCCCAGTGAGAAATCTGCCTAGTTGGTTAATTCTCATCAATTTTAATATTTAATTTGCAGTACAGAATATTTCTTTTTAAGTTGCAAAATTAAAATTGCTTCCAAGTTTCATGTTATTTTAAAATTCTACAGAACAAACCATTAATTTAAATAACAATAGTTTGCATCCTACTTTTTCATTTTACTTCTTGAAGTATAGCCAACCATGACTCATTTGAATTTTAATGGGCTGGCACATTATTTCTGACAAATGGATCTAGATGAGATAAGAATCTGAGTATGAATATTTGACTGAACTAGCCCAATAAATCTATCCCCTTAGTAAGACCACTGCAACTGATCCAAACATTAACTGAAAAAAAAGGAAACTAAGAAATAGGAAATATGTCATATATATAACCTAACAGAAATGGATGTTATTCTGGTTCTGAACTGAGTTGCCTTCCAATTCAGACCCAGACAGGTAATGCAACAAATGGATTTAAACAAATATTTAACCCGGGAATCCTTAACAGAAACTTAAATTCCTAAAGATACGTCCACTAGTGAACATTTGTCCATTATGTCAGTAAAATCAATAGTTTCTGCATATTTGCTTGTGCCCGATTACATTCAATGTCCAAGCATGCTGCATGGTTGATTTGCACAAAGACAAAGGCATTCCAAACTGGCACATGGCCAGGATATCCTGTGATGAACTTTAGTGGCTCCTCCTACATACTTGTTAACATGGGATAGCTAGCTAGCTAAAACTACATTACCCATAAGCCATCTCTTAAGGAGACAGCGCTTAACCCAATAAATGCCAATCATTCTAACATACAGATCTACATGCTCTAGTGAGGGTTACATGATCCAGAACAGATGTTATTTTCTTTTGACATAAGCCTTTAATATTTAATTCATGGATTATTTGTTCTATACAGATAGATTTCTTATTGATTTATTAATAAATAAATAAATAATAAAAAAGACTGAAACTTCATTTTAACTTACATCTCATACTGTGCTGATTACTGTCGTTGATACTCATAATTAATTTGATTATAATAATCTAGTTTTAAAATGATTCAAGATATTAAATTTAATGGTGTTATTAATACTCTTCTGAGAATTTGTATTCAATATACTTAATGCTTGAAAATCTCTGGTTTCTTTACTTTGTGCATTTTTCTTGTTTCTGTTTTTTTAAAAAATATTTGATCAAAATTAACCACATGCTGAAATTACTTTAATTCTCATGTACTTATGTTAGTTTACACTACTTATAATGAAATAAAGAATGGATTGATTGACTGTAACATTTTAAAAATTTAAAAAGAGAACTTATCTGTAATATACTGCATGACCTATTTGAGTACATCAACAATCTACCTATATTTCTACAGCCATATAACTGTTTTTATTTGTATTGGCTCCTAGTATTCCACCATTATTGCTCTAGGCATTTCTACCATCACTTCATTACAGAAAGCAAGTCAGTAAATCAAGAACAATCCCTGGACCCGGGACCAAAGACAAGTCACTAGGGAACAATCTCTTGAAAGTCATCTTCACTTTGTCATCTTCATGTTCCAGAGATTGATAGAAACAGAACTACCTGCAAGATCTCTCATGATTAATTACAAGTGCTATGGCTACAAGGCTATGCCATTAAACCATGTCTTTATCCAGAATTAAATCCTTGATGACATCTGTTTTACTGTCAAGATTAGAAAGGTAAGGCAATAACAGAAGTGAGACAAAGCTAATCTTATCATTTAAAGTCTTTCTGGCTCTTACAAATTGAAGTTAAGGCACCATTCTCTTAGTTCTTGAATAAGATACAAACTTTACTTGTGACTACTGACCCTGATTCTTACTGCTATTTTTTCTTGAATATAATAAAGGTCAGACAGTGTTCTCAGCAGAACTAGGCAACTTGACAACAAATGAATTTCCACCTCATCTATCTGAAATATGTGTTTGCTACAAGCATTTTGTTAGTAGTTGAGTTACTTACAGATTGGCTAAAACCCAGCCTGATTTTTTTCTCCAACCTGCCAAATCACAGCCATTTGCTGGAATACAATGAGTCTGGAATATAATAAGGCAATTATTGTCCTGTTTCATCTCGTTTTCATTTGGCCAAGTCTAACCACTTATGTGGTTGTTCTTCTATCACAGAATGTCATTTTGTAATTGCTCATCCTAATTTCATCTGAAGGACTAAAAAATAGGCCCTGAAATAGGTCAAAGGCACTGAAGACTGAGCCATTAACTATATCAGAGATATATAAACCAGTGCCTCAAAAACTCTTTTAAGTTTCCAAGTTGTAATGTGTAAGAGAAAATGTAACTCAAAAACAAAATTGTTAAATACAGGGAGAGTTTTAATGCTCTCCTGGA
Source organism: Crotalus tigris (assembly GCF_016545835.1). NCBI lineage: Eukaryota > Metazoa > Chordata > Lepidosauria > Squamata > Viperidae > Crotalus > Crotalus tigris. The sequence goes on from NW_024097206.1 coordinate 875,551, forward strand.
CTTCTTGCATAGAAAAAAAATATTTCTATGGGATCTCTACTTTGTAAGTTTAGGGAATGGATTTAATGCATTTGTGAAGAATCATTACAGTCCCAAGTATAATTACCAATGTTCCTCACCATTGGCCATATTGGTTAGAGAGCTGCAATTTCTGGTCCATCAAAGACCACATCTTCCTCATCCTTGTTCATCAATAAAGGGAGAAGTGATTTGGCATTTACAACACTATAATATTCATATAAATTAACCCAATCAGTAAGGCTAAGCCTAACCCTATATTTCATTATGAAAATGCAGTCTGTGGCTCATGAACATGCCCAAATAGAGACAAAATCTGTATAAACGCATAAAGAAGGCTTGCAGCCACAATCCTGTTTAGGGTTCTCTTTCTTATTTTTGGCACTTTTTATCTGTCAATAAAAAGTAGTTGTGCTTTAGTATAATTTTACCTTGGTCTCTGATTCAACCTTACTTCTATAAAATTATTCTACAGTACTTATCACAATCTCAAACCAATACTCTGATATTATGGGATGAAGACAAACATTATTGTGAGTTGTGGCTTGTATGAATATCTTGGTCCTGCACCGTTAATTTGTGAAGGTGCAAGAAAACACCTGCAGAGAGCTCGAAGTTTAAATCCATTCAGGGAAATGCCTGAAGCCAAAATAGTTCTCTTGCCATCCCCATTTCAGCTTAATTTGTAACCAACAGCTGTTGCCTAAGGGACACTAAGCTTGCAGGATGGGCTGCTTCATTGTTTAAGATGTTTAATAAATCTCAGAGAGGAACAATATAGTGTACCTTTGTAATTATATAAATTAATCATATCAAGGTAGTTTATGGGTCAAACAGAGGAGAATTAAATTACCTCACAACAAAATAAACTTTATTCCATCCATTTTATGAAGAAATCTTGCTAAATGTGTAATTTTCTATCCAAGCACATAAAATGAAAGCAGCAAAAAGCAGTCTGATACTGCAAAGCAACTCTAAAATAGCTTGTACTTTGGATATGTCATAGCCACAGCTGATTCAGTCAGTAGAAGAGAAAGCTCTGTTATTGCAATCATAAGCCATTCAATTTCTTTCATAAAGTAGGCAGGACACCATACACTGGCATGTCATTTCTATCTGCTGAAATTATTAGTTATATAATATTTCCTGATTAGGTTTTACAAGTGTAATAGATATTTAAGTTCCTAAAGGAAGAAACTATATGATAGCAGATTTAATCTGTAATTTTTACAGAACAACAAGATGGCAGCTAATGCTATCTGGAATGGTTTCCTTTACAATAGCAAATCATAGAATGCTTTGGTTCTATAGGCATTTATAACCATAGTGGCTATAAAAACCTATAGAGGAAGCAAAGCTTTCTACGATTTGCTATTATGAGGGAAACTGTTCCAGATACCCTTAGCAGCCATCTGATTGTTCTGTAAGAATTACAGACAGATTAGGTAAAGTAGTAGAAAGCTTTTGAAAAAAAAACAGTAAAAAAAATCTAGATTGTGGAAAGCATGGCTCAAGAATGTGGAATGGCCTCAAAAGCAAGAACTACAGTGCCGATTAACTACAAAAGAGTCAATATAATTCAAATGAATATCTATCTATACCAAGACTCACAAAAGGATGCAGCCAAAACAAATAGAAGAAGATATCAGCTGTAAAAAAGCTGTGATAGTATTGCCCATAAAATTGAGGCACCTGAGTCGGCTTGGAAAAGACATAGTCCTTGAATTTGAGAAACATCCAATATGTTTGCAAAGTGCCTTTTTTACACCCTCCCAATGCAAATCTCAAATACTTCAGGCAATGTGAAAGACATTTTATTAAGGTGGAATCAAGTCTTAATAATGATATGTACATTCAATATATGTGATGCACTGAAAACAACAAATCAAACCACAAAAGATATCTATTGGATCTAAGAAAAAACAGACCTCTTCAAATATGTGCATCTCCTCCTTTCCCAACAGGGTTTGTGGTTTAACACTTGCAACATTCAAGAACTGCAGAATATAGCACTATTGTCTGATTGATGGTCCCTAAAAAGGCTAATTTTTGCACATCAAAAGAAATTACTTTGGCTCAAAGGAAACATATGATTTCCTAAACATCAAAATGAAGCATGGATGCCATGCTGTAATGCTAATATCACCTTTATTAACATGCTAATAATACAGCTAAAATTCTACATAACAATAGCCGAACAAAAGCTTCATTTTTACAGACTGGATTAGACAGATCAAGATTCTAATCATATCTTAGAATCAGGGCAGAAAATTGCCCTCAAGTTTAGTGGATGTCTGAAATTATTATTCATAGACTGCTCTGATTTTCCAACAGTCATACAATTTCAAAGAAATCCATGCTTGAGCTACCACTATTATTTCAACTTGCCATAATTTTCAGGTTTTTGAGTGTAGTTTGAAATTGTGAAAGTTAATAATCATTTGTTTGAATATTTAAGCCATGAATATTTAGTAATGCATTTTTCAAAGTTCATTAAAATTTCCTGGTTATTACTGCAGAGAAAGAAAAGCATAAAAGAGGGAAATTATCCATGCAAACCCCCCTAGTGACTCCTGTCTTTTGTCCTTCGCAAGTGTTGGATTACTTATCTGTTCATCTTGAAATAAGAATAGTAGGATGCATTACAACATCGTCTCTACCCTGTAAATGTAAATTGATTTGAACATTGTATGCCAGACTTGCCATTTTATGAGAGCTTTTGGAATTACAATTTTCCGATTGCTGAACCTTAGCTGCAGTCTGTTCCTACATAGTTTTGCTCCCGTTTTTCCCACATTGCATATGCTCACTTCTGGAAAGTTCTTTTTTTAATTTTATAAAATTTGCATACCCCAAATCCATATTTCCCTCACATGTTTGTGTGGGCCTGAGCTATACAGGTAGTCCTCGACTTACGACACTTCATTTAGTTACCATTCAAAGTTACAACAGCATTGAAAAATGTGATTTATGATTGTTTTTCATAGTTATGACCTTTGTAGCATACCCATGATCATGTGATCAAAATTCTGATGCTTGTCAACTGGTTCATATTTATGACCTTTGCTGTGTCCCAAGGTCATGTGATTCACTTTTGCGACCTTCTGACAAGCAAAGTCAATGGGGAAGTCAGATTCACTTAACAACCAGATTACTAACTTATCAACTGCACTGATTCATTTAACAGCTGTGGCAAGAAAGATTGTAAAATGGGGCAAAACTCACTTAACAAAGGTCTCACCTAACAATAGAAATTTTGAACTCAGTTGTGGTCATAAATTGAGGACTACCTGTATATGGAACAGCATTTAGGTTTATAATTTATAATTGCTAGTTACAAATAATCTTGTGCAGGAGCACTAGAAACAATGAACACTGAACAGATTTAAGAGAGATACAATCAAAAGCCCATGAGTGGAACTTTAGTTCTGTCAGGTGCAAACAACCAAAGCCACACCTGAAGAGTTCAATTAACTATTTTATTGCTAAAACCTGTACATAGGACTCTTCTTAGACTGACGGAGGATAGAGTAGAACCTCTTTCTAATCCTATACTCTTAACTACAACACCACACCAGCTCTTAGGAATTAAATACAGGGATATGTCCTCTGTTTAAAGACTAAATCCCACATCATCCAGCTCTTTTCAGACCCTAAGTCCTCATTCCATTCATTCTAATTTCTAAATTTCATTAAAAAATATCTGTAGCTGTACTATAACTTTATTGAATGAACATGATCAAGTGGTTTGTGTGATCTGACATTTACATGGAGGCTTTTTGAAAGAAAGGAAGAGAAGAAAGAAAGAACATCAGAAGGCTATATCAAAAGAAATTTACAATCAGATAGCCACTTGCATAAAATGGCAATACAATGAAAAAGAAAAACCAAGAAAAATGTGGGCCAATTCTATAAGATCAAGAAGAATGCACATTTCTCAAGTAGAAGTTGGTAAATGTTGCTTCAATTGCATTTATGAATGGCAGAAATATGGAAAAAAGGCAGAAAAAAATTGTATAAAGCAGCAAAGGAAGTTTTTGTTTTGATGAAACTGGAAAATCAAAGTGCATTATGAACATTTACTGTAGAAGTGTTGAACCCATTTTACCCATCACTATTTGAGCCAATAACCACAGACAGAAAGGAAACTGGGATTCAATACTTCATTGCTGTGCAGAAGTAAAGATTCACATTTGGGATACAGGTCCAAATCAAATGTGCCTGATATTCAGCAGGCATACTTGTATTTATAAAATAAAACCACATATACCCTTCAGTATTTCCTGACATTTTATTGTTTGTTCCTGATTTATTGAAGATATGTGCTGTTTAGCTTACTATCCAATAATAAACATTACTATCCCATAATAAACATTAGCTAAGCTCTCCATCTCTGGGTATACTTTTTAACATGCTAATGATGAACTTTTTGTCTCCACACTTCTGCCTAGACATTCTTGAGCATAGCTTACACAAAATACTATGTTACCTTTCTTTGTTCCAGTAATTTCCAGTTGCAAAATTCTTCAGAACAATCAGTCAACTAGACCAGGGCTTTTCAACCTTTTCACCGACTGTTCCACTTTTAAGATCTGGCAATATTCGAGTATCACCTAGCAAGGTGTCAAAAACTTGATGACCAAAAAAACCCCAAAAACCTGTTCAAAGTTACAATTGCACTGAAATGACTTATGACCATTTTTCATACTTATGACCATTGCAGCACGCCCAGGGTCATGTGATTTATATTTGGATGCTTGGCAACTGATTCATATTTATGATGGTCACAGTGTTCCAGGGTCATCTGATTCCCTTTTGCAATCTTTTGACAAGCAAAGTCAATGGCAGGGCTGCTGGTGGCCAAGTGCTAAGGTGGGACTTCCCTCCCTCCCTCCCTCTCATTCCCATCTCCTTCTGAAGGAAGATTTTGAAAAAAAAAACCCATATTTTCTGTCTTCCATTTATTCATCAAATAAGGAAAAACCTCCAGAGACAGGAAAGTCAAACTGCTGACTGAACTAGCTTAAAAAGGCACATTTCCCTTTAAGAATTAGCTACTGGCTAGAAAAGAAAGTTAAGGAGCTGGCAGCCGGCACTTAAGGAAGAAAAAAAAATGTAGTAAGTACTGGCTAAGGCAGCCTCGCCAAATGGCTCCATTCTTAAGTAAAGGAATGCTACAGGCAAAATCCATTCAGGAGAAAAATACTTCAAAATCCCTTGCAGCAAAACTTACAGCTAACAATAGCAGAGCAATAGAAGCTAACATGAGACATCAGCCATCAGCCAAATAGAAATTGCTAAACACTTCTTAAGAACACAAAGCCCTCATTGCACAAATCCCAGAACTTCAAAGTCACAAAAGCACATAAGAATCCTTCCACTCTTCATTTCCCTCCATCTCACCTCCAGCTGATGCTACCTTTCTTCATTCCTCGTGGAGGGCAACCCCTCCCCTGCTGCATTTCTTTCCTGTTGTTGCTGCCAGCACAGGTGACTGCCACAGAAGTTGTAGATCGGCTCATGGCCAGCCTGCTCCGCCTGCTTGATCTCCTCTCCTCTCCCCCCCCCACCCCCATACTTCCCCTTCAGTGCAGCTAGAGCTGACTCCACCTCCAACCAGGGCTGTCTCTTTTTTTCTCTCTCCCTCTTCCACCCAAACTCCCACCCTTTTATAGCCTCTCCTGTCTCCGCCCTTCCTCCTCCTCCTTTCTCATGGGGGAGGGTGAGCCAGAAGTGAGCCTTGGGCCTTTGCCTTACCCAAGCCACTCTTTAGCTCCGGAGGACTCTCTCACAGTAAGTCCTAGCCTGCGCTGGCTCTTTCCATCCCCCACTATACTTGGCTAGGCAGGGCTGTGTACCACCTGCCACTTGTTAATGTACCACAAGTGGTACGTGTACCACCAGTTGAAAAGTCCTGAGCTACACTAACACTTCCTATAACTGAAGTGTTTATGGAGAACCTCTTCTGGCAAGTGTCAAAGTCTGTTATTTAACTGTTCATTCTAACTGTGGGAAGTCAACCCCCAGAAAAGGAAATATTAAAAGGGCAGAAAAATATATTTCAAAGGATCTTAAAGAGACAGAAAAGCATGCCCAGTTTTCTTAATAGCCCCAAGTCTCCCTCCCCCAAGCAGAAACCAGCTCTGTAGAAATGCAGATGTAAATAATCCAGGAAGGTTGGAGTCCCCCAGCTAGAAGATTAAGAAGACAACAACATCTAAAATCTACATACCCCACCCAAACTCTAAGACAGGACATAATAGGATTAACCCACAGATGCCAAAGGGACACAGGTCAAAATACATGACACAGGAAATACAAAGCCTCAAACAGGAACAGGAAACAACCTCAAGAGTCCCAGAGGGTATAAAAACCCACTCCCTACATGCACTCTCTTCTTCCAGAGCCATCTTTCTGTCTGGCTCTCCTCTTCAATAAATTGCAACCTTCTTTCTAAAGCAGTCACCATGTTGTTTATTCCCGGCTTGGACTGAACCATGATGAAGACTTTTCCTTCAACATAACAATGGTTCTAAGAACTCCATTTATGATTTCAAGGGCTCTTACCAAAAATTTGGCACAGGGATATTTGCCTATTATTCATCATTCATGGTCTTTGATGGGTGAAGCAAGGATACTTGGCACACAGAGCATCAACTGGAACAAATACTTCCCAAGCTGCATTATAAACAGCATTTCTGTCAGAAATCATTGTAGTAAGCACACATGCATTGGCTGCTGTAAGGGTGAACATTTTCAGATTCTCTCCTTACAGTTTGATAACCAAGTACAATAGCACCACCTACAGGTCAAAGAGCACATCAGCACACCAAGCTTATTTTCTCAATAAGCCTGTTTTAACACAGAAAGGAATGAAAATTGTAGGTTATATTTGTGTAACATGCTAAGCTAAAGTAAAGCTTGCTTGTTTGTGGTCTAAAAGATCGAATAAAACTATATTTTACTATTTACTATGCTATTTAATGGTAGCAAATTGTGGTTATATCTGTGAGGCATGAGTAAATAAAATCTTGGTTTAAAACAGGGGTGTCAAACTCGCAATGTCACGTGACATGTTGTGACGTAGCATGACTTTTTTTCCATTGCCAGCAATGGGGTGGACGCAGTTTTGCCATGATGCATCCGGCCTGCAGGCCGGCAGTTTGACACCCCTGGTTTAGAATATAGAATGAACATTGCAATTTTAATGGCCTATAAGGACAGCAGAAGGAAATCAATTTCATTTTTGCTTGTTTATAAAGTCTATGCTTGCTTACAAGTAAAGATTTTAAGCACATACTTTCCTCCGTGGCGAGAGAGATGCCCTCCTGATATGATTATTCCTGAAATGTCTTAGGGATTAGGAAGAATAGAAAGATTGCATTGTAATAAAATGAAAATAATGTCACATGTGAAAATATTATTAGTATCAATATTTATTACTATAAATATCAAGGAATAATTAGTTATTAATTAGTTAAGTACTAATATAATTATTAATATATAAACAAATTAATTGAATTTATTAATTAAAATAATACAATAAATATTAATATAATTAGTGATTAAATACTATTAATATTTCTATTTAAAGTTTATAGCTGAATCTCATTGAACTCCATAAGATTTTAAAGTCCCATTCTATCTATCTATCTATCTATCTATCTATCTATCTATCTATCTATCTATCTATCTATCTATCTATCTATCTACTATCCCAACTTTATTTTCTACAACTCGAGGTGGTATACATAATTCTCCTGTATTGTATTTTCCCCACAATAACAAACCTGTGACCCACTCACTCAGCCAGCTTCAATATCTGCTCAAAGCATAACTAGATTCCTTTCTCAGAGTTATTAGTATAATTTCTGTGTGTGGGTTCTGGTACTTGTCAGATAGGGGAAAACTAGAGTAAAGGGTGATTAAAAAGTAAAGTGATTTTAAAAAAAGAAAGCATGGGTTTTTTTGTTTTTTGTTTTCCATTTCCTTTCACTTCTTATTAAAAGATACAGCCCTCTGCTGGCAAAGTGGAACATTAACAAACAACAAATATACTTCATATTATTCCACCAGCACTGAGCTTTTTTGAAAAATAGTTGCATATGTTCATTTGTTATGGTTATTTTTCTTAGCAGTTTAAATATATAATGAAATTATGTTCCTTTTCTGAATGGTATATTAATTATGATTAATGTTATCTTTCATTTGCACTTGAAGGTCTTTCATGAGAACTTTTTCAGAAAAAGAAGAAAGAAAGAAAAATACAGCTACTCAGTAAATCCCACAAACGTGGATTATGAGGCCTTCCATAGGTTCCCAACATTTATATTTTATGCCTGTAGCTTCCTAAGCCGTAGCTTATAAATTGCAACTGTCTGAGGGACAGAAGAAGAGCAGGTTCTTCTCCTTTGGACAGGCCTGCAGCCTAACCTGAAATACAGCGGGACTTCTGTTCATAAGGTTCCTCTTTCTGATCAATGATTGCATAAATCATTTTGCTTGCTTACTCACTACAAGTGCCCCTGAAGATAGAACAATTGGATAATATATCCTAGTGACAATTTCTATGCTACACAGGCTGCATATAACTTACGTGCCAGTTTCACATTATGCTTTGCAATGCTTGGGAGAGAGTAGCAAAAAAAGACTGAGTGAATGAACAAAGAAAAAGAGGGAGGAACAAGAACTAGCTGCCTTGGGAAAAGGCAGACCAGCAATTTAAGATTTGTTAACCCCAGTTACTTCTGGCATAGCAATAAAACTTGTATTTCTCTGAAGAGTCACAGGGAATTATTATTGCTTTACACCATTAACAAAAGAAAAAGAAACACAACAGTCTTAACAACATAAGGTAAGCTAGAGAGTAATGATAATAAAGATAACAAGGAGGACTGGAGGTGAAAAAGAGAAAAATAATTTTTAAAAAAATCAAATAATAACTTTACGTTTGGGTCTAGATTTGAAACAGTACAGATTTATTTCTGTGTTTGATGTTACCATTTGTTCTGGGATGGGTAGATCATTACATATAGTACTAAATTCTATGTTAAATTTCTGGGTTCTATAAACATAACAACTTCATCATTAAAGATGATATTCCCCTCTAAATTATGCTAGAAATAAAGCAAGGAAGTTGGACCAGTTTATGGTGTAAAAGATTGCTACCAGTATGTACTAAGTCTAACGTTGTGATAAAAATCTAGAGACATATTAATATGGTACTACTCAGCTGTCAGCCGTGTCAGTAGATGCTGTCAGTCAGTAAAGATATGCTTTCAATGTAATTCAAAAAACTGTTCCCTAACCCTACATGCTCATTTGGTAATTATTTAACACAATTTCACAAGTGAAAATGACCATGCAAATTTAGAAGAATCTTCCATTTCTTGATTCTTTCACTTTCAATTTTACAAATATAAATGTCATAAATAAACAGGACTGGAATTTTTTGTTTGTTTCCATTAAACCCATTAAACAGAAGAAAATTCAGACAGAATAAGAATGTGCTTCTTCAGTATACAGGTGTTTATAAAAGATTACATAGATTTATTGCTAGAATATACAGGTTTAAAAGGAAATTTGTAGAGAGCAAATGGCTGCTGTAGAAATGCACATTGGGATGAAATTATCACTTCAGAGAGAGTCTGTGACTCTCTAGGTCAAAATGGGGTGTTAACAGAACCACATTAGGATCTTCACAGAGTTTTTTTAAAATAAAAACTCTTATATTGTATTACTTGATACATAATTGTTAAATATAAGGAGACTGGCAGAAAAATGTGGTAACCTTAATTCAATAACTTTCAATTAGGAATAACTTAATTCAATCAAGAATAACCTTGAACAGGAAGAAGAAACACAGCCTGGACAAAGATCAGATTAAAACAAGTCTGAGATCAGGCAGAACTGTAAACAAAGTCTCAGATAAGACCTTCCCTCACAAAGATAAAGGTTCTCACAAAGATAAAGGTAAGACCAAGCTTGCAAGATGAGGTTACTATATACGTATACTAAAAGTGGTATTAAATGGCGTCACTCTGATTTTGTAAATCCAGTGTATCTTAAAAGGTTGATAACACCACAAATACTGGCTGAATGCTGAGGAAGTTTTTAAAAGAGAGAGAGTTAAGAACTCAAATCTATATGAATCTATGAGCTTCACTTTGTCTTAGGTCTATTTTTAAAATGTCCTTTATGGCAGATAAATCTAAATCCAGATGTTGCTTCCTGAATGGTTTCACTTTTTCTTTCAGAATAAATTTTTAAAAATCTGCAACAATCGAAGAAATGACATTGTTTCTATACTATATTTTTACACAGATCTATGTATACATGCATTTTATTAAGGTCCTGAATTTCTGTATTTCTGTCAGTGAAAATACTCATATATTAGTTGTTCATTTAAAGCAGTGGTTCTCAACCTTCCCAATGCCACGACCCCAACCATGTGGTCATAAGTCAAGGACTACCTGTATTTCCCTGCGGGTGGGGCAGGAGGAGGCGTGCACGCTCCACCTCCTCTCCTGCAGCTGCACGTGGGCCGTCGCCCAGCAACCGCCTTGGCCCAGGAGCACCACGCATGCGTAGTGCTGCCCCCTGCACCGACCGAGGCGTAGCTGGTAAGCGGCAGCGACGGCGTAGGCTGACCACCAGCTGGGCCACCAGTTGGCCCAGCCCAAGGGAGGTAAGCCACCCGCCGGGCCTCACGCATGCCAGCAACTCTCCCTGCACCCGCTGCTGCCCCGCTAGCCTTACTTTGGCCATCGCACGTTCGTGTGGCGGCAGGCAGACCCAGGCGCTCCTGGGCAGCCATGGGATGTGGCAGCGAGGACGCAGGTCAACCACCGGCTGGGCCACCAGCTGGGCCAGCCCAAGGGAGGTAAGGCACCTGCCGGCCCCACGCACACCAGCAACCCTCCCTGCGCCCACCGACCTCCCACCTCTCACCCCTGGCCCTCTTTTACTTACTTTTAGTAGTTGCTCAGCAGGGAGGGAAGCTTTCTAGAAAGTTCGCCTTGCAGCACCATTTGCAGACTGGGGCTTTTGGTGGGCTTAGCAGGGCAGAGACAGTCTGGACAATTCCTATTGGCTTTTGAAAGCCAATAGAATTAGACTCTATTCAAGAGAGTCTATTCTATTGGCTTTTGAACATCAATAGAATAGAGTCTCTTGTATAGAGTCTATTCTATTGGCTTTCAAAAGCCAATAGAATAAGAGGGAGTAGCACAGCTAAAGAAAAGGGGAAAAAATGGCGGACAGCCTTCTTTGGAGACCCCCATGAAATGGTCGTTTCTGCTGGCTTCTTAGCTATGTCACGTAAATGTAAGCCAAAGGGTAGCAATATACAAAGGTTTTCCATTGTATATTACATGATTGAAAATGGAAGTTTGGGTAATTGTTATGCAAATGGTCTTTTAGGGAGACCAAATATTGCCTACCATAAAAGTCCTAATTCATTTCAGGACTTTCAAGTGTTCAATAACCACTTGGGTTTTTTTATATTATATAATGTAGTTCTCAGGAATTAAAAACAACTATTCATCAGTGCCAAAGAATAAATTGGATTATTTCAGTGTTATTCATAATCTATTTGGCACTCCATTTAGGATAACTACTGTTCTTATACCCAGCTATACAAACCACACAAGAATACAGGTAAGTAATTCTACTTACAACAGTAGTAGAGCTTGCCCATCTACATCGTAAGTTGTGATGGTTGTAAAATGGGTTGGCCACATGACTGACACAATTTTAGACTTTTTTTGGAGCAGTTTTTAAGCAAAGAACATGGTCATATAGCGACTATTGCAGTCATTAAGCAAATAAGTGTGGGTTTGTCAAAAACTGTAAATAAATACCATTTTTGACAGAACAATTAGAAAACACAGTGAGATGCTACAAAAAGCCTTAAATGTAGCCATGTTTCTGAGTGCTCAAAGTTAAGATACATGACTACAGAGGGTATGATCACTGGCACTTTGAATATATAAGTATTCAAGGTCATAAGTAGCCCCAAGGTAGACCGGTTATAAGTTTTGAATGGTCACTAAGCAGCCAGTCATAAATCAAGGACTACCTGGTCTGTAGTCTGGTTTATTACCTTTTGACCTCCCCTATTCTGATTTAGACTTGTGGAAATTCTGATGTTTAAAAGGCAGCAGTTGCCTGCACAAATACATTTTGTTACTTACAGGACCGCATTCTGCCGCACAACTCCCAGAGACCGGTAAGGTCCCATAGATTGGGCCTCCTTCAGGTCCCGTCGGCCAGACAATGTTGGCTGGCCGGCCCTCGGGGAAGGGCCTTTTCTGTGGTGGCTCCGACCTGGTGGAATCAACTTCCCCCCGAGGTTCGAACTACTCCCACCCTGCCGGCCTTTAAGAATGCCGTTAAAACTCTCCTGTTCCGGCAGGCCTGAGGCTGATGTCTCCGGGGGGGCGGGATATGATCGGACTCGTGGTATGACTGTTTTATTTTATTGTTTTATCATTGTTTTAACTTTCTACGCCGCCCTGAGTCCTTTGGGATTGGGCGGCATATAAATATTTGAAAATAAATAAATAAATAAATTTGCTTCTTCCTGTTTCCAGGACCAAGGTGAAAGGTCCAGGCACCAAAGGATACTCACAACAATAGGAAGCCTGTTTGCAATGTTTAAGGGTCATGTTGCAATGATTTGCAGTGGTATTTTGCTAGTTTCTGGCAAAAAACACCCATTGGACCGAGTCTTCTTCAATCCACAGTAAAAGAATAATGACTTAACAAAAATTCTTCTTCTTCTTCTTCTTCTTCTTCTTCTTCTTCTTCTTCTTCTTCTTCTTCTTCTTCTTCTTCTTCTTCTTCTTCTTCTTCTTCTTCTTCTTCTTCTTCTTCTTCTTCTTTTCTTCTTCTTCTTCTTCTTCTTCTTCTCCTTCTCCTTCTCCTCCTCCTCCTCCTCCTCCTCCTCCTCCTCCTCCTCCTCCTCCTCCTCCTCCTCCTCTTAATTGTAAGAATATTTCACATGGAAAAATGCTATTGCTTTGAATTCTTTAAAAAAATGATAAGATGGGATTTTGTAAGTTGGGCACTAGAGGAACCAGAAGGAGTTAAAGTTTACAATTAAAGGAGAAGAACATTTATCTTGAACTTATGACTGGTCATTTGGTAACTGTTTGAAGTTATATTGGACCCCCCCAGAAAACTATTTATGACCTGGTCCACATTTTGGGCACTTGGCAACCAGCCCACCTGTATAGCTGTTTGTGCCATCCCATGCTCACATGGTCATAATTTATGATGTTTTTACCAGAAACTGGTATTTACTTCCTGTTTCTGGCAAAAACTGGCACATAGCAAACAATGGGTTCTCTTAACAACCATGATACTCATTTTACAATCACTGTATTTACTTAATGACTGCCACAAAAAAAGATAATAAAATATTTTTGTGGTTGGTTATGAGATAACTCATTTTACAGCTATTACAACTTACAACTGTAATTGCCAGGATTAATTATAGCCATAAGTTGAGGACTATCTGTACACAATGGAGCAAAAGAAGATTGGGTATATTGAAGGATAGTTTTGAACAATGGACCCGGAAGTTAATTTTAAGACTCTGCCATTATAGATAAACTTTCTTAAAAAAATATTGTGAAAGAGGAACAAATTTTACTGGACAAAACTGAGACTGATCTGAAAGTAGATGGCAAAAGATGATAATTGGATATACAAATAAAACTGGCTGATGTCTTAATAATTAAAAGGGATATACAAATAACAAACTGAAAGAGTGACCCAGATAATTCTCTTATAAAGTGCTTCCATTTCAAAGTAAACTTGGGATCAAACTATAAGATGTTGAAAGACTTCCTTTTTGACTGCCACAGAAGTTTATTAGCACACCTTGATTCAGTCTGCTCTGTGGAATTCATTAAACAAGGTAATGAAAAAGTTCATTCTTTTTTAAGTTTTATTTTCCATGTGCCCCAAGGAGGGTAAACATATTAAATTATGGGCTCTCCCACTGCCTTATTGGTTCCTTCACTTCCTGGTATAACTTTCTTAATAAGGGAAATTATTACACTTATACTATAAGATTAAATTTGTCCTGGTGATGAAAATGGTATCAGCAAAATAACTGTTTAATAGGCAATTAGCTTTCCATAATGTTTCTGGTAGACAGTTAGTGCCCACTTAAATTTTTAATACACGATTGAGCTAGCATTCCACTTTTGGGAATGTTGGAGCTATAATATGAGCAAAGAACCCATTCTAACCAGTGTTTAAAATCAGAGTAAGAAATTTGATATTTTCCAAATATTTTAAATTAAAATTCCTATTAACTCCGTTCATCATGGTCCATTTACAGAGACGCTGAGAGTCCTAATTCTGAACAGTGGGAAGGCACAAGACATTGTGCCATCCCCTCTGCTTAAATATCACAGTCTTGTGTTAAAGATCTTTTGCTGTTAATATATCAAGATAATTCCAATCAATATGGAAAAGGATAGCTTTATTTAGGAACTTCCAGGAAAGAGTTTTGAGAAAGAAATAGACAAATTTCTGACAAGGTGATGTTGTTCCAATCACCCTGCCAGATTTCAGTAATATGTACTATCTGTATTGCCTTATTCAACACCAAACTGTGAATAAAGGCATTGGGTTGCAGGGTTAGTATTAATCATCAGCTTCTTAAGTCCAAGAACACCATTAAGTGGCCACCTGGTCCTGAGGATGGGACAGGCAGATTGGAAGCTGAAATTGGCACTGAACTGGAGGTCTCCTTCTCCTAAAATGGTATAATTGATGCTCCTCATGGTATCTCCTATGGTCCCACATAACAGGGATACATTACATTGATGGAATGTAATATATACAGAGCAAATACCATCAAGAGATTAGAAGCTACTAAAATGTACATCCAACAGTTTTTAAAGGCTGATCTACACAACAACAACTCCATTGGTATATTAAATGGGTAATTAGAATGTAATTAAATTTATATGAATTACTTATATAACAAATTTCATTTATTACTTTCTCTTCCCTATTTTAATGTTTTATAAGTTTGTTTTTTCATGTATATTTTAAAAAACATACGTAGAAAGAATTGTTATTCACATGTTCACTTCATTCATCAAGACTACTATAGAACAAATCTACTGCTAATACAGGGAATTGATTAGATGTCTGGCATTTGGAAAAAAAATAATTATAAATTCATGAAAGTGATATATTTAGTGAACCCTTGTTTACCACACTTAACAGCACTAATGACAGCAAATTGCAGCCTATCTTCATGTATCTGTATTATCTGTTTACAAATACAGCTTTGTAACATTATAGCTTTCCATCTTAATATATAAAAATTATCAGGCAAAATCATCTCAAGGATTCTTTTTAAGATATTAAAGATGATAAATGGGCCCCCAACACAAGTTGTATTCTGTTGTACATCCCAAATGAGTCCATAATTATAGTCAAGATAGATGACATTACCAAAAGTTTTCTATTTTTCTAATCATAAATTCATCTGCATCTGTTTGCAGATTTATTACAAAAAGGTTTCTCCAGCAACTATTGCCGCTGATCTGGGGACGCTATATAGTAATCATAATATGTAGACATTAATAGTCGTAGTACTTGTGAATTTGATGAATCCCTTTTAAACCTGTCTGAATTAGTATCCATCACTTTATCTTTTGCTAAATCTATTCAACAACAATGATTTCTCATTTTGAACCTGAATATACTTGGTCAGTTGGATGTTTCCCTTAAAGCTGTGCATTCTCATACACCAAAAAATCTTTCATTTTTCTAAGAAAAGGTTAATACAATTCAGTTCTAGAGATTAGACTAGCAATTGATTAAACTAGGTATTTCACATAACAGATTGTTGAATTAATAAAAAGTATTTTGAAATAGAGCATATGTAAAACATAATGCAATAAGGAGGGAACAAGTGAATGATGTAAGTTACACAACAACAAATTAAATCATTAGAAAAATGGTCTAGTGTCGAAGACAATAAAAAAGGCAACAGTACATCAGAGGATGACTAAAAAGAACCCTGTTTTATGGCTCATACAGTAGCAGATGCTGGAATGGATTTTCAATTTATATGATGATACCAACAATAAACTCTAGAATAACATACAACGAGACTCAGAATTTCTAAGGATGTGGCAATTGTTTTATTATGCAACAGACACTTTATTTTCTGTTGCAGCATCTTTGATGAACTTTTCTTTGGAGTTATAGGAAATTCTACATCTTGATAAGTCATAGCTTTATCACCTTCAAAAGAGTCCAATCTCAGTGGTTCCTCTAATTTGAATTCATACCTTGTCATTGGCAAATTTTGTTGGCATTGAGCATACAGTTGCTTGGGGAGTCTTATAATATTCACTTTAAAAAGAGCTTCATGGGGCTCTAATTCTAAGATCCGAGCCACTTAAGAATTCCTAATTTATAATAGAAGAAATGGGAGCATATTTTATTTCAGAAAACTTTCAAGTTGCAATCACAGGAATCAGGAAGTCCTGGGCTATAAAGAACAGATAAAGCATCAAAAGTCGGTGTGATACAAGAAAGTTTTAGGATCACTCTTTTATTACGAAGGTTAAGAAATGCATATATTAGATGCACTTATTAGAAATTCAGCACTTCTGAACATTTCCTCAGAGCATAAAATTACACTTCCAGCATGTAATGGATTAGGATATTCAGGTGTGACCTTTTGAAGTTTATGTCCAAACTTTAAATCAATAACTAATATTTTAGATTTTAACTGCAGCTCTAGGAAGGATTAATTGCCCTGCTGGATGAAGCAAGGGACAGCCTGTGCGATTTCTAGGTAGATTTGACAGACAAATTCACATTTTAACCACAAAATCGATGTCCTCTCATAATGTAGATGATTAAAACAAGACACATTTAAAAAGTCACTTGTCACTTGGGCATTTATCAGTTTTAAAAGCCCAATTGGCAGAATTATGTCAGTTCCATTTGTCATTTGGAAACTTGTCTTTTCTTCTAGTTCCTTGTTCGTTCATAAAAGTTCCAAACATTTTCCATCACTTGAAACGAAACAGGTCGATTTCAGAAATTCCACGACGAATTTTGCAGGAGTTATTCAAGACACTTATACATCAAGCAATTGTTGTATATTATTAGCAGACTCAAAGACAGCATGTTTTAATTGCCATTTGCTAAGAAAGAATATATTCCAGTAACTTCCAACAGTTTTCCAGTAATACTGTACCTACACTAGGAAGAAATAGTATGCCAAAATGAAAGCTAAAGGTAAATTCTAGAAAATAGTCCTAGGATAGAAATGGCAGAGACCTTAGATGAAATCTATTTCAACCTCATCAATTTTGCCAGACGTTTCCAATTTATTATATGCAAACTCTAAAGTCTGCACTAGACTAAGGCAGATCTATTTATTTATAAAACATAGATATCATGTTTTAATTCGTTTCTTTAAGAACTTAAACTATCACCAAAACATTTAAAACACCATACAAGCTAATAATACTGTATATGGAATTCATAGGTAGGATTGGAAGAAAAAAAAACAGTGTTCAGATGACATGCTGGTGCAAAGAGATTTCCAAGCAAAGCCAAATGACCTCCCAAATTGGATAAAGAAGCAAATTTGCAGTAGATGTTCACCAAAGATTTTAAATTCACAGTGGGATAGTTGCTATACTGTCCTTGACAAGAAACCCAGGAAACTAGTACTGTGGGAGATTGAAGCATTCTCTGTGTATGCATATATGTATTCCCAAGATGCAGAATCTGACTTGAACAATGATTAGTGAAGTAAGTTTTTAAATTATAACAGAAATTAGATTTTGTTGAGTCCTTGGCGGGAAGCAGACACGAGAAGCAGTTGAAGTTCTCAGTTTCCTTTATTCAGCGTTCAGCTTACAAGTAGATGGCTTCAGCAGCTCCCAAAACCTCCCAGCTTCTTATATAGACGCTTCCCGGGTAAATGTGATACTTTTCCCGCGCCAGCACCCGCGCATGCGCACGGCGCTGGCGACAGCCTGTCTGGTCCCGGGCAGCTTTGCACCTGCCCGGGACTGCCTGCAAACGCCCGAGCCGTTTGCAAGGCTCGGGACATAACACCCCTTTCCCCCGGGCTAAAACTACTACCAACATATAATCATTTATTTTATGCAGTGTTCTGCTTCTCAGTGCTCCTATCGTTACCTGGCTTTTGTTTAGCCATCAATGTTATGTAATCCTCTAAGTATTTAGGAGACTTCTTTGCTCTCTGTGACCTTCTCAGCTCTGGGTTACTAGCATGAGTTCCCTGACTGGAGGGAGATGTGAGCCTGTTCTCCTTATTTTGCCTTGGTGCCTTCCAAGGACTGTGCCCCGATGCCTGGCCTGCTTGCTTGCCCACCGGGCTCGTCAGGCCAGGGCTTCTGTCACTTTGTGACCTGGTTGACCTGCCTAGCTGTAGACCCTCGGGCCCCTTGAAGTGATAGCCACTGCTGGGCGTCTCTGTTGAACCTCCTAGGTCCGTCCAAGACCTGTCAGGAGGCTGACCATTCCCTGAACCCCGTTCTGTGTCCGGGCTTGTGTGGGTTTCTGTACTTTCCCAAAACTCAGTTACTCCCTGATTTGGGCTAGAGGTGTTGTAGTCGGGACTTGGTTCCTCGACCACCTCCCTGTATGTTTGACCCCCTGTAGAATTTGGGGTAAGGTCAGGCCAACCTTGGGGATTGTGTGCCAGCTCTCTTGCGGGGAATGATTTGTTGGGATGCCCCCGGGTATCCTCCGTGACTGGAGTGCTGTGTGATGTGTGTGGAAAGTGAGCATGCCCCCGGGGTGACTCCCTGGCTGGAGTAGGCGTGGATGCCTGGTAGTTGGGTAGGCTCATAGAATTCTTGTTCGGAGCTCTCGCGGAACCCTGGGAATGGGCCGTTTGTGGCTCCATCAGTGGAGATGGGCAGCAGCTCGTGCCCTTCCCTTTGCTCCAAAGGGTCCCCCTCCCCCCCTGGAAAAGACCCAGGAGTCTCATCTGAAAAGTCCCGCCTAGGGCGGAGTTGGTCGATGTGCCGACGCAGGACATGACCGTTGTCCAGGGCAACCTCGTAGGAGAGAGGACCTGTGACCCTGGAAATAGAAGCGGGGACCCAGGTATGACCAGGCCCGTAATTGCGAGCCCAAACCGGGGCACCCACAAGTAGTTGTCTAGGTGCCCTAGGATGTGAGGTAGATGAAGGCAGTCTGTCCGGATGCAACCGGTCAAGTTTAGTAGTAAGTTGACGCCCCCAGCGAAGTTCAGCTGGGCTTCTCCCTGTAGAAGTGGACGGTGTGGTGCGATAAGAAAGGAGAAAGTCAGCCAACCTGTGATGCCAGTCCCCGTAGGTGAGTCTTTTCAAGGCGTCCTTTGTGATGCGCACCATACGTTCAGCCATACCGTTGGTGGACGGGTGGAAGGGTGCAGATGTGGCATGACGAATCATGTTAGCCTGTAAGAAAGCTTGGAATTCGGAGGAAGTGAATTGAGGGCCGTTGTCAGACACGATGACATCTGGAAGCCCGTGTGCAGCAAAAATCCCCCTCAGTACCTGAATAGTCTTTGCAGTGGTGGTGGAAGAGACAGGTACAACCTCAAGCCATTTTGAATGGCTGTCAACAAGGACCAAGAAGAACTGGCCCTGAAAGGGCCCAGCGTAGTCAATGTGCACCCTAGACCATGGGGACTGTGTTTCCTCCCATTTATGCACGGGAGCTTGGGGCATCTCTGGGCGAGATCGTTGGCACAGGTGGCATGCATGCACCTTAGCCTCAATATCCTTATCTAAAGCAGGCCACCACAAGTGGCTGCGTGCAAGAGCCTTCATACGAACAATGCCAGGATGACCCTCGTGGAGGGATTCTAAGACCCTAGTCCTCATTGAGGTGGGAATGACAACTCTGTTTCCCCAAAGCAGACAACCCTGAGAAAGGGACAACTCGTTTCTTTTGGACCAGAAACTCTGAAACTCAGGACTAGGGCAGTGCTCAGGCCAACCGGACAAAACCCAGGAACGGACACGTGAAAGTGTGTGATCTGTACCTGTTTCAGTGGCAACATCCCTGGCACAAAGAGGGAGCTCGGGCAAGGCTTGGATTGATAGAATGTTGACAGCTGGCGCAGGGTCAGCTTCTACTACTGGCAGAGGCAATCTACTGAGGCCATCAGCATGGCCCATTTCTTTCCCAGGCTTGTGGAGTAAAGAAAAATCATATGCAGACAGAAAAATAGACCACCTAAGCATTCTAGGGGAAATGATTTGGGGAGTCTGCTTACGTGTGGTAAACAGTCCCAGCAGAGGCTTATGGTCAGTAAAGACCGTGAAATGCCTGCCATATAGAAAATCGTGGAATTTTTTAATTCCAGCAACAACAGCCAGAGCCTCCCTGTCTATCTGAGCGTAGTTGCGCTCAGCAGAAGACAATGTTCTGGAGTAATATGCAACAGGAACCTGAATTCCATCAGACGTGAGGTGGCTCAGGACAGCTCCTACCCTGTAAGGAGACGCATCACATGCGATGCACACAGGAAGAGATTCGTTGAAATGTGCAAGTACACTGTTAGAAGTGAGCAAGGCCTTGACTTTGTTAAAGCAAGCCTCATGTGTTTGTGACCACTGCCACACTGCTTGTTTGTCTAGTAGCCTGTGAAGAGGCTCAGCTACACTAGCTTTATGTGGAAGAAAAGAATTGTAGAAATTCAGGAGGCCCAGGAAGGCCTGAAGTTCGGCCTTGGACTTTGGCCTAGGTGCTTCTAAAATAGCTGTCAGTTTGGATTCAGCAGGGTGAATCCCAGCAGCATCAATTTTGAACCCCAGAAATTCAGTAGAAGGCACCCCAATCTTGCATTTGTCTTTTTTGAGCTTGAGGCCTGACTTCCTGAATCTTAACAGAACAGCCCTTAGCCTTTCAGCTAGAATGTGTGTGGAGTCTCCTGCAATTAAGACATCATCAAAGTAGGGGCAAACCCCTGGTATACCCCGTAGTGTGTTTTCCATTACGCTTTGGAAAATCCCAGGAGCGACATTCACTCCAAACTGCAGCCTTTTTACCTTAAAGGCTCCCCTGTGGGTCACAATAGTCTGAGCTATAGCAGCATCATCATCAACAGGCAGCTGTTGATACGCTTGAGCTAGGTCAAGCTTTGCAAAAACGCGCCCCCCCTTGAGGGAGGCCAGAATATGACTGACCACAGGAACAGGATAGGCATGTTGCTGCAATGCCTTATTCAGAGTGCATTTGTAGTCAGCACAAATGCGAATGTCCCCATTTGCCTTTAGAGGCGTGACAATGGGGGTCTCCCAAGGACTGGAATCAACAGGTTCTAGGATTCCCTGTTGGATCAGTTTGTCTAACTCAGTGTCAATTTTACTCTTTAAAGCAAAAGGGACCCTTCTTGCTTTAATTCTAATGGGAGTGACAGTGGGGTCTAGCTTTAAGGACACAGGGGGTCCTTTGAATGTGCCCAGCTGGGGGCTGAAAACATCTGCAAATTCTTTGCAGACTTCCTGTAGGTCGAGTGTTTGTAAACTGTTGAGTCCTGTGACGTGTATCCCCAGGGCCTCAAACCAATCGAGTCCTATGAGACTCGTTCGTTCACCCCCTACTACTAATAAGTCTAGTGGACCTTCAAAACTCTTGTATTGCACGTTAAGGGTGGCCTCCCCCTTAACACACACTCTTGAATTTTGAAAATCTGTTAACACAATGTCAGAAGGCCTTAACTTGGCCTGAGTTCCACTACCGGAACAAATCTTCCTAAATGTATGCAAGGAGATAATTGAAAGGCAGACCCTGTGTCTAGTTCCATAGATAATGGAACCCCTTGTAGCTTCACCTTGAGTGACAGCTTTTTCTTAATGGGCTTGTGTGTGCCTGTCCTAAGGATGCTTCTTCGCGAAGCGCAAAACCCTACCCTATTCTGGCTGGGGAATCTGGTACCTTTCAGGCGCAGTTCTTCCTGAGGTTGTACCTTTCGTCGGCCCAGACACACAGCTGAAATGTGTCCTTGTTTGCCGCATGCCCGGCAGGTAGCAGAGCGGAACTTGCAGTCGGTTCTCCTGTGGCGACCTCCACAGCCGATGCACTTGAGCGGAGCTGAAGAGCTTCCCTTCTGTTTTTCTTCCGTCGTGGGGTGGAGACGGTCGACTTCCTCGTCCGGATCCTCCTCGGAGTTTCTTTGGACGTCTTCCTGGTGCACGGATGCAACCTCTGGACTGTTTCTGATCGGCCGCATGTTCTTGACAGCGCCGCCTGCTGCTTCTTCTGCGGTGACTTCCCTTAAGGCATCTTGGTAGGACAATTCTTCTTTAGCGAAAAGTCTTTGTTGTAGATCTCGATGCCTTAACCCGCACACGAATCGGTCCCTCAGTCGTTCTTCGAGGTCTTTGAACTCGCAGTGCTTGGCGGCCTTCCGTAATGCGGCGATGAATTCTTTGGCCGACTCACCGGGCCGTTGATCCCTCTGCTCGAAGGTGTGGCGCCATGCGATGACGGACATCTTGGGGTGGAAGTGCTCCTTCAGTAGCTTCTTCAGATCTGCGTAGCTGACAGACTCTACTGGAACAGGTGCTGCAAGGTTTTCTGCGATGTCGAAGGCGTCTTGACCGCAAACACAAAGCAGGGTGGCAGCCTTCAAGCTCTCTTCCCTCACTTGGTTTGCCTTGAAGTAGTTCTCCACCCTGGCTACGTATGACTCCCACCGCTCTGGATGTGAGACGTCGAATTCCGAAAGCCTTCCGATTTTCACCATCTTCAGAAGACGGGTCTATCAGCCAGCCTACCCCCGAATGCGCACTGGATTGGCGGGTAGCTGCCGAGTCGACGCCGTTCCGCCGCTCAGGACTCACTTGGGTAAGCTTACACTTCTTCCTTTCCAGGCGGTGCAAGGCATCCCACCCTCGTCGCCAGTGTTGAGTCCTTGGCGGGAAGCAGACACGAGAAGCAGTTGAAGTTCTCAGTTTCCTTTATTCAGCGTTCAGCTTACAAGTAGATGGCTTCAGCAGCTCCCAAAACCTCCCAGCTTCTTATATAGACGCTTCCCGGGTAAATGTGATACTTTTCCCGCGCCAGCACCCGCGCATGCGCACGGCGCTGGCGACAGCCTGTCTGGTCCTGGGCAGCTTTGCACCTGCCCGGGACTGCCTGCAAACGCCCGAGCCGTTTGCAAGGCTCAGGACATAACAGATTTATTTACAGGAATTACATTTTAGGGATAGATAAAGCCTAGTACCTGGCTAGATGCTTGCTATCAGAGGAGCAAAAAAGCATGTGCTTTGTGCACGTGAGCCTGGGAAGAAAGCCAGAAGTGATCTCAGGTTAACTCTCTCTTAGACAAAGAACAAGCAGGGTGTTAAATAAAGAGGAGGCAAAAAGTAAATTCTTCATTTACATCTTCTCTTCCTTGAGGATCAAGCGGTGCTGAAGTATTATTATCTATTATACATCCAGTTCAATGAAGACAGAATCTGAGAGGACAGGTGGAACAGAATGTGAGGGAATAATAATAATAATAATAATATAATAATAGTAGTAGTAGTAATAATAGGAGCTGGACCCAAATATGCTGCTCTGTTTCTTCTTTTGTGTAATTCCTGCTATCCAGAAGACAGAAATCACAATGAGTGCAGTGATGAGATTCAAATACGTGAACAACTAGTTCTCTGTGTGGATGCTGCTTCCAGAAGTCCATTCTGGGGTTGGGCCTCCAAGGCTCAGAATGGACTTCTGGAAGTGGTGTCCACATTCTTCCGATGTCCGTTCCGGGCCTGAGAGGCCTCCTCCGGCCCTCCAAGGCCTAAAACAGACTTCCAGAAGTGGCATCCACGCACTTCCAAAGGGCCATTCTGGACCTTGCAAAAAAGGGCTAGGGTTTCAGCCGGTTCATCAAACTCAACAAAAATTAGCTACTGGTTCTGCTGAACTGGTGCAAACTGGCTGAATTCCACCACTGACTGTGTGTATTCAAGTACAGTGTTTGGCAAACAATTTGGTTGAAATTGAAATCATAATATGGGAAATTAAGTCTGATAAAATATGTTGTCACCAAGATTTGACAGGTATTTTAAGTACTATATATACTAAACCAAAAGAGAGGCAGAATTGTGACCAAAGACATTTGCCTAGATATTATTGCACAATTTAGATCTTACAAACATAGCCCTGGTTAATAGCCAGGATAAAGCAACTGATTCAAGGCAGCACAATTGTGTTTACCAATAAAAGGAAATAAATTAATTATGGTGGTGATATATATATTTTAAAAAATATCATTAGTAATATTTGGATTTTCTATTTCCAAAAATTCTTTGGATCAGATGTGTCACCCTCAGACTTCAAATCTGATGTTACCATTTTCTGTAGATCACAAAACTGATGACATTATAAGTAACAACTTGTTTAATTTTGTTGTTTGTTTGCTTTGTTGTTCAATTTTTAAAAGATGCTTGATCATCCTTTGTATCATGAAAGATTACTACTACAGCAATCTTTTGACAACAAAAATTACAATTCCATCTGATCTCCTCTTACTCACCTATGACAGAGTTTCAGGATTAAAAGATTTGCAGTTAAAAATTGACCAATTATTCCTCCAAAGGAAAAAAAGTTCATGTGACTTATTAGACAGCTGGGAAACATACAAAGAACAGTAATAAAAAAACCCTGCAATAAATAATCTCCTACCATAAAAGAAATCACATAAAAGAAATTACACAGAGAAGTACTTTTCTCCATGAATGAAAGGTGTGAAAAATTACTTAGTCTTTTAAAAAATATTTCAATGTCATGAATCAAACGAAATACGTTATCATATTCCTCTTCATATTTAAGGGAGAGTAAGTCCTATTGGGCCTAATGGGATTTATTTTGGAGTAAATAAGGTTTGTTTCTGAGTACACGACTGTTTCATTAGTTTTAGAAAATGATGATTCAGTGAACAGAATACGTATTATTTAAGTCTTGCAATGAATTAACCCTGGGGGGGGGGAGGAAATGAAGATTATTATTAATTTATTGCTAATCTTTTATATTTTGAAGAGAGCCATTTTATATTTACTGTTGTTTCACAAAGCACTATGATAAATCCTTAGTGTTTGGCAGAGAACTGGGAGTTCTCTGAACAGAACAGCTGGTTATGAAAGTGTTGGCAACTGTCATTTATCAACCTTTGTAAAGCCATATATCACACAGTATTCTAGAAATTTATGCCAGGGTTGAAGACTCTAAGACAGTGGTTCTCAAACTTTTTAATGCCGTGACCCCAACTGGTCGTAAGTCAAGGACTACCCAACCAGTCATAAATCGAGGACTTTCCATGCCCAGGAGCGCGGCACATGTGTGGTGCTGCCCCCTGCGCCGGCTGAGGCATAGCTGGCAAGGGGCAGCGACGGCACAGGGCAACCACCGGCTGGGCCACCAGCTGGCCCAGCCCAAGGGAAGTAAGGCACCCGCCGGGCCCCACGCACCAGCAACCCTCCCTGCACCCGCCAGCCTCCCACCTCCCACCCCTGGCCCTCTTTTACTTACATTTTTAGTAGTTGCTCAGCAGGGAGGGGTGGAAACTTCCAGACAGCTTGCCTTCACTGCAGACAACTTGCAGCATGTTTGCAGAATGGGACTTTTGGCGGGCTCAGCAGGGCAGAGACAGCCTGGACAATTCCTATTGGCTTTTGAAAGCCAATAGAATTAGACTCTATTCAAGAGAGTCTATTCTATTGGCTTTCAAAAGCCAATAGAATAAAAGGGAGTAGCACAGCTAAGGAAAAGGGGGAAAAATGGCGGACTGCGTTGTTTGGCGACGCCCATGAAATGGTCGTTCGACCCCAAATGGGGTCCCAACCCACAGGTTGAGAACCACTGCTATAATATATCATTGCACAGTCATCTCATCCGTGTTTTGCATGCAAAGAAAGAACATTTATATGTAATGTACTAGTTACTGAAGACTTCATACACATCCTGTTTGATTGAACACTATATTCTGTGGAAATGGCCACTTACTTAGAGTCTTATTTAAGAAGTAAAAATATTGGGACACCCAGAAGAAAATGTCTTACTTCTTCTACGGAATAAACTTGCATATTACTAGCAAGGTTGCAATTTTTATGTCAAAGATGATTCTGAAAAAGATAGACTGAGACTGATCTGAAAGTGATTTAACAGACTACAGGAATGATATGGAAAAAGATGCTACACTGGATGTACAAATGAAACTGGCTCATGTCTTAATAATTAAAAGGGTTAATCTGAAAGAGTGACCTGGATAACTTCCTTATATTGGATTCATAAGACACATTAAAATTTTAAAGAATTTTTATAAGAAAGTTCTAGGACATTATTTGACAGAATTAAAGATCAAGATTGTAGAAGGAAAAAAGTTAAAGTTGGTTTACTTAATTAAGCTTAAAATAGATATATTGTCATTTCTAGTAACTGAGTTTGCTGATCAGGACTGAATGATAAGGCTTTAAGGATCTGCTTATTGATAAGATATATGGGACAAAGAGACAATTTGTTATATTTTTAAGAGATGATACGTTACTACTTGTGATGAACAGGGTAGTCATTTCTTTATATATTTCTTTTCTTTACCATATCTTTATGTTTTCCTTTTCTGTTTTTCTGTTTTTTAATTTCTGCACTTTTTCCCCTCACTTTTATTTTCCTTAGTTTATTTTTTTTGCATCCTACTTTTATTATTTTTATAAACAACTCAAATGAATGAATGAATAAATGAACGAATGAATAAATAAATAAATTGGTGAACATATTCCTTGTTCCTCCTATTTTCCCCACAACAACAACTTTGTGAAGTGAGTTGGGTCAAGAGAGAGTACCTGACCAAATGCCTTAGGCCAGACTATAACTCATGATCTCCTGATTTTTAGACTGATCCTTAACCATTAGTTTTATCTTTTTAATGGTAACATTTAATAAAATTACTTTTAAAAAAAAAACAACGAAGAGGATAGAATTGCTAAAACAGAGCAGGGTTATCTGCTGGAATAACAGCAAATTTCTGGAAAGAGGAAAAAAAAACATTTTGAGTAACTTAAAGGTAGATTTTGGCATAACATTATTTCATTCCACCCCAAAGAAGGTATAACTAGAGCTATAGAAAAACTATTGTGCACAGTACCTAAGTACCTCCATAGGTGTTTTCCTATATTTTTTTTGTTTCCCATCAGCTATTTCTCAAAGGACCAAAAGATAGTCATTTCAAATAACAGATGCAGATTGTTCTTTTTATCTCTAGATATGTCTTACTTTGGGTATGTCCTGAAGATTCCAAGCTATTTCATGGAACAGACTTTTTTTTCTTCCTGATTCAGCAAACAGCACATTCTTTTCAAAAACCTCTTTTCATAGAAACCTCTTTTCATGAAAAAGTTTGTTCCAGGAAGATGGTGAAAAAGAAGAGCCAGTCATATCAATGCAAAAACATTTTTTCCTATCAGTTCTTGTTCGGTTTGGTGAATAAGAATGAACAAAAGGCTGTAGTAATAAAAGCAACATTGTCTCTTTAAAAAAAAAGGTTCCTCATAAATTAAGTCTGAAATTTTTGTCTCCGCCCATTTTCCAATCATGTAGTGGAATGCCCAGAGGCACTGAGCAGTCTAGAAATATGAAATTATATACTCTATAATAAAATAAATTAGTTCAGCAGGACATACATTTGTGAATACTTACATTCAGTTCTATTGCTATAATTTTTTCTTGTCTGTTTTGTTTTTAGTACTGTGGATATTACTCAGTGGTGCAGAATTATTCAAAGAAAGCAGATGGACTTCCAGAGGATTACCAACACAACTAAGCCTAAAGGTATCATTGTCTCACCCTCTACCCCCACCCCCCTCTGAAAATATCCGAGCTCTTCCAGAGTTCCAAAAATAGAAAACAGCTTTAGGATTGTTCTGCAGCTGATCAGGATCTTGGGAATGGGGGAGATGGATGACAGTTTTGAGACCGATAACAGTTGGAAGATCTCTATGGGAAAACACCTCTAAGGAAAGAAAAAGCTCTTGCAGGTGAAGCTTTTTTTCCTGTGGGCATCTCAAAACGATTTATGTAATTCAGTTGTGGATTTTATTAAAAAAATTAGATTAATTTAGATTAATAGACGATAACACAAAGATGTTCTCTTGGCATCTGAACATTCAGCTGCAGAATTTTATCCTAGTTGAGGCTGATTTGACCTGAAACTTTCAAACTTTCTATAAAAGCTTATCATTTTCCAAGAGTTTGAATCCCTTTATTAATACTTTAGTAAGGAGAATCCTGAGGAATCCTGAAAAGTAGCACAAACTATGAGATGAGTCATAAGGCAACCAGGAAGCTTGATGATTAATGAATTGATAATTGATGATTTAAAGTAAGTTCAAACTTATGTACTTTAAATATTAACTAAACTATCTCTGAAAAAAGAACATTTGCCCTGACTTTAAAAAAAAATGAAAATTCTACAAATAGCTTCTGTGTTGTAATTATCTCAGGTATGTTTTTTCTTCTAATTCTTCTTGACTTTTTGGTCTTCTTCTTCCTTGCCTTCAAAAAAGAAGAACTATAGCGTGTTGCAGTGGGCTTTTCAACCAGTGTACAGGTAC
Organism: Crotalus tigris; assembly: GCF_016545835.1. Classification (NCBI taxonomy): domain Eukaryota; kingdom Metazoa; phylum Chordata; class Lepidosauria; order Squamata; family Viperidae; genus Crotalus; species Crotalus tigris. The sequence goes on from NW_024097206.1 coordinate 904,194, forward strand.
CATCTGTGGTACATTGGCACCTGGCAGGTGGTACGCGACCATCCTATAAAAGTGATAGCGGGGGAGGGGAATGAGCTCCGCTGGACAGGCAGACAGGTGTCTTGCTCGGCTGTGCCTTGGGGGCACTTTTTAGTGCTGTTGTAACTTCGAATACTCACTAAGAGAACTGTTGTAAGTTGAGGACTACCAGTACTTCATCGCTTTTTTCCTTTTTTTGGTCAAGTTTTTGACACCTTGCTAGGCAACTGGTGGTATTCAGATATTGCCATATCCTAAAAGTGGTACAATGGGTGAAAAGCCCTGGTCTAAATGAGAGATAACAAGGACATGAGTTACTGCAGGGGTCTTCAAACCTGGCCCTTTTATGGCTTATGGACTTAAGGAGGTCAACTCCCAGAATTCCTTAGCCAGTGTGCCAAGTTTAAAGATCCCTGAGGTACTGTGAGAAGGACTTAGCTAACATTAGTCAATATAGAAAAGCTAATCAGTTGGTACTCAGATGACAAATCATCCCAGAACATAATGAGAAAGTAAAGACAGATAAATCAGAAGACAATACCATATGACTATATTAGTGGAGTTCTAGTACAACAGTCCCTGCAGGGAAGATTATGGATCCAAACTTGGGAAGATGCAAGAATTTGAATTTTAGATAATTTGTATTATTCCTTATGAGCAGCGCATTTAGTTCAAGCCCAGATAAAATGGTTGTGCACTGCAGCAACAAGGGAGAGGAGGTGTGTTCCTTCGACAACACATACTAGTCCATTGTTTATACTCAGTGAAATGTAGCAGACAAACGAGTTGTCATCCCTTCTTCTATCAGAGGGGAAAAACACTAATTCTGAGATAAAGTAAGAAAACATTGCAGAGGTTCACCTTAGTTCCTGGAGCAAGGCAAATGCACTCCAACATTCCTGCACTTCAGAACTGGTGGATGAATCATGCTGAACCAAACAGGTTCAGATAATTGTGAATGCATCATTTCAAAAGGAAAATAGTGAAGGAGGTTTGGTAAAGCATGGAGACCAAAAGTTCAGTAGAGCATGAGCATAGGAACAAAGTTAAATGAGGTCGGATGAGAGACAAAGCCATAGGTTGCACACAAATGAGTGGGAAATATTTGCTAGGCTTTTAAAACTGCAAGAATGTTTAAGGCATGCAAGTTGAAGGAGGTAGGAACATGTTAAAGTAATAGGCTTGGATGTCAAAATAATAAGGTAGGACTGGTTTTGCTTGTGTGCCTCTCAATTTTTCCCCCCAAAGAAAAAAAAACTCTCACACATTCTAAAGAAAGCATTGTGTTTTATTATTGGTAGACTTGATTATATAATTTGGGGAATGAAAACATTGGGGTTTGGTCCTTTGTTTGTGTTAAACACAGAAAAGAAAAGGTGGAGATATAGAACAAAGGAAAGCATAGAAGACATGTTCAGTCTTTTCTTTGAATGCCATAAAGTCAGGTTAAAAAAAGAGCTATTCTAAAATAGTTATGCAATTTAGTGCTTGCATGATGACATCATTTTAATCTGTGTTATTACTATGGGGTTTATACTTCACCTCCACTTTGTAATGATTTATTCTCTATTTTGTTCAGTTTATTTCTAATGAAATTAAAATTTCACCTGAACATGGATAGATTGGCAGAGGTTTCAATCTACAAAAGCATGTGAGGTGAAATCTGTACTTGTGTTTAGGAAACCTGATATTTAAGTTGTTTTTCCTTTGTGGATATTAAATAAGTATCTGTGTCACAAAGCAAATCAGCATATTACACATTTGCAGTCACACTGAATATCGTTTCTTAAAACATTGTTTAAAAAGTAAATATTGTTTCAGAGAAAAGCACCATCAAATAACAGTAAAGTTAAGCAGAACATTTCACATCTCTTATCAATATATTTTTTCCTTCCGAATCACCATTGGCATCATGTATGCCTGCTGAAAGTACTAGAAAAAGGGGTCCACCAAAGTCTCATTGATTGATTTTTAAGCTGAAATTCAGCTCAAATCAAATACCATTCACTTTACCAAATGCCCTTTCAAATTAAAGAAACCATGACATTTTTGTATGTCTTGTAGCTGTGCTATGAGTGGTTATTATTTTTAGTAACATCAGGCCAAAGAGAAGAAGATTAAATCTCTTTCACCCATGCAGATAGAGGTGTGTGGATTTGTACAAGTACACTATGAAGCTCCAACAATTCTTATGGTTTTCAGTATAGCTGTAAATTAGGCAAAGGTATTATGAAGAAGTACAGCACCCTAAAAATAACTATATTCATTTAGAAATTGTAAATGTTGCTATATAGTTTCATGGGATGTGGAATCCTTCAGTTAAGGGTGTTTAATTAAATAATTATAATTCATTGTAATAGAGACCTCAGTTGTCTGAATTCTGATCAGACTGGAAGTCATACACATCAACAAATAACAGATTATTCAGGAGACTCCTGAGGTGCACATGGACAAGAAAATGTATGTAACCTACCCACAAGTTTATGTTCAAGGAAAAAGTTTAAAAAATACAGTCACATACAAATAACTAATATTTCAGGAACCAATTAGTTTAAAAGCCTTCTTTGAACCTACAGAAACCAAGATAGGAGAAAAAAGAATCAAAGTGTAAAGAAACCAGAAATATAGACAATAACTCATTTCTCCTGTGATGTATAGAAAACCTGGTCCTGATGTTTACTATTTATTTATTTACATTAAATTTATTATGGCTGCTTACTCCAATAGATTGCATGTTTCTTATATGACATAGAACTTGGTAGAGGGTCTATGGTCTTTCTGCTAGCCTTGAGTCTTCTCAAACCAAGTTGTGCATAATAATAAGGCTGAGCAAGAGAAAAGTGGGGCCAGCATGCCTTGCTCTGTTTTCTCTGCCCATGGACCTAATCTCATAATAGATTGTACATACAGCATCTGCAAGTCTACGAATCACATTTATGGCTGAAGGTAGGAAAAAAATAGTTGAAATCATAAGTCAAAGAAAGAAAATAAAAATCTGGAGATGAGAAGGAAGGCACCTGCTCCAACTCTAAGAAAATAATCATTATAATATAATCAAAGCCATCAATTTTTTAAGACTATGTAGCAAAGCAGATAAAAAGTGTCAGAGGAAGAAGAAAAATACATTAGCTGTTTTATTTTTGATCCTAAAATTCTGTATTCCTGTTTGAGGTTACCTTTTAGGGCAGTTACTGTAACCTTTAAGCACAGCAGTTAATCATCTAAGGTCTTCTACCTGCTACTCAAACATTGGTATGGTAATTTTTAAAAAGATGCTTATTCTTGTGCTACTTTCCCAGATGGGCTGGCCCATTCAGAACCTCACCAACAGAAATCCAAACATATTTCTACTTTACATGGAGAATGTGAAGAGAAAGAAAAAAAAATCTGCTTTTCAAAACTTCGAAACAAATTTTTCAAACATATATGGCTCAGGTAATGCTAACATTTATTTGAAAATGCATGTTTCAATTTGTGTGTTTTGCGATTTTTCAGTTTGTGTGTTGGAAAGGAAAACTGTTGACATGTATAGGGAAATTTTGATGGTTTTGTTCTTATCTAAAGAGAATAAAGTTTTGTTGCATTACTTTATTTATTTTCTTAATATCTGCATGGTATCACTTTCAGTAGAATTGTTTGTTCATCAGATCTGTTGACTCACGACTCTTAGGAAATGGCTTAACACTTTAAATTTAACAGGTTTATTTAGGAAAGTTTGGAAAGATGGTTTAACTGTTTATAAAGCAAAGAAACAAGTGAAAGAACTAGGAAAACTTGTTTTTTCTATCCAATTGGGGAAGTACAATTATGAAGGAATCCTCCAGCTGTGTAGCAATTCTTTGTTTCACTTCCATCATTACTTTCTTCCTAAATTCTACTTTTTACAAAAATGTTATTTTATCCCGGGCTGTTTCCTTAGATTTGTTGCCAGCTTGGAATGGTGAGGAAAGCACCAAACATTTTCTTCATGAAGTGGTGGATATTATCTTCAGCTATATCAAAAAGGCCATTGACAGAAAGAGCAAAGTGCTTGATTTCCACCATCCACATCAGCTTCTGGAAGGGCTAGAAGGCTTCAATTTGGAACTCTCTGATCACCCTGAGCCTTTGGAGCAAATTCTTGTAGATTGTAGGGACACCTTGAAATATGGTGTTAAAACAGGTAACTTATTGTAATAATGTGATTTTGCAGCACTGTTTTATGAAATCCACCAGATGTTCCAATATCTGTTCATCATCTAAATGAAACTTCCACTTTTAAAGGAAAAATGCTTCCAAACACAGGTAGTCTTCACTTATTGACCAATTGTTGGTTCTTTGTATACTATTATGTTTATTCATGTAATAAGCTACTGATTTTTTTTTTTTTTTTGAAACTCCACTTCAGGGTAGTTTGTACACTTGTCTGTTTGCATGTTGGAGAAACATATGACAAAAACTTTGCATGTAAAGTTTTATTTAAAATTACAGTCCTTCACTCTTAAATTAAAAAGAGGGAAGAGCAGCACAAAAATCTCCTCCAGATGTGATTTTTTTTCATGTGACCTGTTGCCTTTGGTAGAAGGAAGCAAACATAGCTTATCCGATTGAGTGACTAATAGCCATAGGAAGCTGTTGTCTGTATGGAAAAGGTATTAGGTATTTAAATAGATTTGAAATTTATATCTGTAACAAAGTCTCACTTATTTTCACAAAGCACACACAAATTTTGAGAAAATTCAGGGAGAAGGGTGAAAGATGAGGAAAGATTAGGAAATGCAAACAAACAAACACATTAAGAGCTTCAAGTGCTGTAGGGGAAGAGAAACAGAGCAAGAGTGAAGCCAAGACAGGAAGAATGGGACTTCTCAGAACTAAACACAAAGTCCCCTTGTTGCCCCAGAAAACTGGTTCTTCCCGGAGTGCGATGCCCAATAAACCTCATACCAAAGTGGAGATTTAGAAAACGTTTATTCTGAGCAGAAGAAATGACACAGGGGGATCATTCCCACCAGGCCTGTGTCAAGGCCACTCCTGCTATAGGACAGTTTTTATAGATGCTTCTCCATAAACCCATCTTAAGCCAATACCTCACAAATTATCCTATGACTTTATCAAGGTTTGTTAATATTGCTTAGCTTGCATTTGCAATGTCTAGCAGTCACCAGCACATTTGCCCCTATTTTCCAGTGACAAGTGATACATTGTGTTATAATTAGTACACTACACCACCCTCTCCCCAAGTTCCACTTTTCTAAAGCCGTTGCCTTTGACATACCTGTAAAAGTTATATATATGCAATAGTGGAGAATATTTGTAGCTCAAGTGTAGCATGAGGATGAAGGTTCGTTCTCTGAGCTTGGAGGTTGGTTTCCGAACGTTTCATCATCAAGCTAGGTAAGATGTTACAAAATGTTTGGAAACCAACCCACAAGCTCAGATAACAAAACCTATGTTTCCTATTCTTGTGACCCTCAGGTTTCTTATGCATGCAATTGCATTGTTCCACCATGGGCAAGCGTGTTCTGAGGATTTTACTAGCTAAGCTAATTTCATTACTTCTCATGCACCAGCCAATGTCTGCAAATATCAATTCTCTTTAGAGACTATAATTTTAGGGAAGGCGGGTCTTTTGCCTTTTCTTCACCCTGATGCTAGATTTTATGATTTTAAGCTTTTCTGATGCAGACTTTTAAAATATAAATCTCCATAGCACAAACTTTCATGGACTATATCATTTTTTACACTATTCTTTCTCGGATGCATCTCTCAGAAGTGTCTTTTGTAATGCAAATTTTTGAGGAGACTTTTGCTCTTTGTTCACTGCTGTGCCATGAATGTTTTGATGGATATTATAGTCCCATAAAAATGTGAATTCTTTTTATATATAAAACATCTAGGCACATGGGCTAAATGCTTTTTTACACTATCTTCCAACTACCTGTGGATGGTTTATTGAAACAGTTAGAGTGAATTAAAATAATGTATTTCTAACATTTGTATTTTTAAGCACATCCCCGTTATTTCAACCAACTCTCCAGTGGCCTTGACATTATAGGACTTGTTGGAGAATGGCTGACAGCTACTGCAAATACAAACATGTATGTACTATAATCTCAGTTTTATATATCATTAATCTGACAATAAATAATATTTCAGCAGAATAGTAAGTTGCTCTTTAAGAATGAAAAGACTGTTTGAGCTCCAACAAATGAAGGACTTTATTAATACAAATATGCTCCCTTTCTTAACAAAAAGAACATGCATCTGGAGTTTGGACTATCATTTTGAAAGGTCTTCAAATTACCATTCCCCAAAGACTATTTCCCTTTTTTAGGGGGGAATAAGAAGCATGAATGGCACAGTCCACTAAGTTCTTGGGACTTGGGGAGCTTAGTAAATCCTAGGTTTACCCAAATGTATTAAGGAAAATCTGATTGACATTTTAAATGATAACTGCTTGATACTTTATGTCTAATAGGCTGGCTGGATCATGTGCAATAAGTAATACATACCAATAAAAGCCACTTCTTAGAAGTAGTATACTGCTCAGTTCTTTAAAAAGTTCTTTTTTCTGTTGATCCAGAAGCAAAACCCTTATGTGTGTTGACAGTTTTGTAGTCTCATTAGTAAAACAGGTAGATCTCAACTTATGACCACAATTGAGGCCAAAGTTTCTGCTGTCAAGTGAGACATTTGTTTAGTGAGCTTTGCCCCCATTTTACAATCTTTCTTCCTTTAGTTGTTAATCACTGCAGTTGATAAGTTAGTAACATGGTTCTTAAGTGAATCTGGCTTCCACATTTACTTTGCTTATCAGAACGTCGCAAAAGGGGATCACATGACTTTGAGACACAGCAATGGTCATAAATACGAACCAATTGACAAGCACCTGAATTTTGACCCCATGATCATGGGGATGCTGCACAAGTTGTAACTGTGAAAAACGGCCACTTTTTTTAGTGCCGTTGTAACTTTGAACGGTCATTAAATCAACTGTTGCAAATCGAGGATTACCTGCACTTTCTCAACCATTTTTTTTGTTTTATTCAAGAGAAACAAATATAATTTGGCATTTGTTGTTGAAAATAAACTTTAGTACTCAAGTAATATTACCAATATTAACAGTTCCTGCAGGATATAGAAGAGGGGAGTGCTTCTGCTCAACACAAAAAGATTGAAATACTTTTAACTCATGCTTCAGTCACATGTGTAACATTCTGAGCATCAGAATTCATCTCCAGGGTAAAATTTTAACAAGATGGCCATTGTGTAAAAAACGTGGAAAAAAACTGTTGGAAAAAGTTCACGGGAGTCAATAGGAAGGTTATTGAGAACTTCAGATACAAACAGAATTAATGGTCATGGTAAATTATACAAAATGTCAGCAAAGAACTTTGAAAAATGGTTATGGTGTATTCTTTTTCAATTCACTCACTCCTTCGCGTCAGATATTTGTCCTTACTCCTAACTGTTTCTGGATTTTATGGAGCACCACAACATTCCCAATCTTTACTTATGGAACATATTTTGAGTAGATCACTATGCATCTTTCTGGCCTTGACCTCTACATTCAGGACTTACATTTGATACAGTGGTATTTACTTTAAGGGATGAAAATGGGAAATACTGCTATTTATGGAATCTGTTATTTATGGAATCTGTAACTCTATAAGAATTGTTCATTCAGTCCTTTTTGTTGAAGACCTTCAAAAGTGGAGTGATGTTGGTTTAAAATCATTAAAATGTGAAGCATACTAATTGTAAAAAGTTAATAACCAAAACTGTGACTAAAAACATTTAAAAGCTTGGAATCATAAACTATGAAGATAACAGAGCACAAGTCTGGCAAATAAAAGGTAGCATTCTGATCTAAAGAAAAAGGAATTGGATTTGGCCTCAAAACCTGTTTGGTCCTGCTTCTTTTCTGCCTCTATGTTTGGATTGTGGTTTATATCGCCACACTTCCACCCTCTCACCACCAGTGAGCTGAGACTAGGGAATGATGGGGTTGATAAAACCAGGTTAGGAACCAGGTTAGTTAAAGAATACTGACTTTATAAATGCTTTTCTATTTATTATTGGCCATCTAAAGAACAGAACACCCAAACACAATTAAATACAAGCTAGTATAACTTACCTAACTACAACCAGTGTCTACGTATCACCAAAGGCTTACCCATACACATCATTGTCTTTAAAAATCTAATTTACAAGCATTAAACATTCACATTCAATGGTAATATATACCAGAAAGGTTCGTCAATTACTAGATTATAATACAATTTAAAATAACATGAGAAAAATAGTATATTATGATTAGTAATTCAAGAAGAGTTGGATATAATTTCCTTAACATTTCAGATAATGCTGGAGCATGCTTAGCAATTAATTAGAAAATGCAAATGGATAATTAGAAAAACACTTGAGAAAAGGAGGAGTGACTCTAGGAATTTTGAATGGTTATTCTAAATTTAGTTTCACATCAGTAGTCACAAGAACTTGCAAGTATTGTGGGCCCAATTGTCAAAAGAAAGCTCAGGACTGTATAGGTTGGAAACATGCAGAAGAGACCTTCATCCTGCAGTGAATAGACAATGGCTAAAATGATGAAGTACTTGCCGAAGGTCGTATCCAGTGCTATATTCAGTTACTTCTTAGGTGAACCCTTGTGATAAAATGCATGCACACATCAGTCTAGATATGTTTCTATAGCTTCTTTTGCATGTATAGCTACTGGATTCTGTGCACAGATCTTTTCTGCACGAACCAGATGGAATTCGGCATCACTGTCTTGTTTTTATCTTTGTCAAGCAATTTGGATATGCTTTTGCTTTTCTGACTGTGTTATGTTGATTACATTAAAAATATGTTAACAGGTTTACGTACGAAATAGCACCAGTATTCATCATAATGGAGGAGATCCTGCTGAAGAAAATGCAGGAAATTATCGGATGGGAAGAAAGCGAATCAGATGGCATATTTTCCCCAGGTAAGTAGATTAAAAATATTAAGTGTTATTCAGATTATGCAACCAATGAAGTCTGCTGACATTTCAAATAGTGAGTTCTGGTCTCACCCTAGGTATATAAGACCGCTGAATGACTTTGGGCCAGCCACTCTCTCTTAGCCCAACTCACCTCACAGAGTTCTGATTGTGGGGAAAATAGGGGTAGGAGAGAGTATTAGGTATGTTCGCCATCTTGAGTTGTTTATAAAAATAATAACAGTGGGAATATATGTACATACTGTACATACATAAAAATAATATATTTTCCTCTTTCTCAATATTTTCTCCCTTCCTTAAAATGAATACATAAATGGCAAAACCATTGCTTTAACTGGGTTTTAATAAGAACCTACAAAGAAAAATGTCATCCTTAATCATCCTGTTCTACTTTCTGTCCTCAACTATTTTTGTGGCACCCAAAGCTTTATAACAATGCTGCAAATCACCAGTAGATGAGAGATGATAACGATTTTCACTGATCGATGAAGTTGGACCATACCAGACTGAAAAAAGGATAAGCCTTTTGAGTATCATAGAAGGTTGTGGAATTCAGCACGTTGGGATCAACGCAACATCATTTTTAACACTGAAAAATTATGTTGTATCCTGGTGGATAAGAATGTAATTAGGTTAGTTGTACTTACATAGCAAGCTTTTCATGGCTTTTCTACACAGACCTTCCTTGGCATTGAAAAATATCCTGAATAGAAATAAACTGCCTCTAGAAAATTGGAATTGAGAACATTACCTGTGTGGATGCTCCATATTCATTACATGGAATATCTTAAATTAATCTGATTTGGTATCTGAAATTTGTCTGTTTGACTTGAAATGATGAGATGAAACATTAATTCCCAATGACACTCAGCTATTCAAATGGTAATAAAATGTATTTTTTTTTTAACCAGGGGGAAGCATATCAAACCTCTACAGTGTTTTAGTTGCTCGCTATAAATACTACCCTGAGATTAAAACCAAAGGCATGGCAGCCCTTCCAGAGATCATAATGTTCATTTCTGAACACGTGAGTATTTACGTGTGCAATCACACCTGTTTAGAATTATTTGACTATGGCAATTATCTTAATAATACATGTTTGTTGAGTGAATTGTCAGTATGACGGAATGCCAGAAGAATGTAGACCCATTACAGAAAAGCTATCTGAGACATGGGAAAGTAGAAACCATAAGAAAGAAACTCAAAACAAGTCCACTTTCATTGTATTAACTATAAATTAGAACAGAGGAGGGCTTTAATAGGCTTTCAAAATTCTGTTACAACGCCCAAACACATTAAAGTACATTTCAAGACTCTTAATGAATCCTTTTTTTCTGACTTTACCTACCTCAAGGACTGACATTCAACAACTCTCAATTCCATTCTCCCTAATTTTAGCAATTGATTACTTACCAGGAAGAAAGTTACCTTGTCAAAAGGGAGGAAAATGAATTTTTAATGTATAATTCATGGCTAGTTGTAGAGATGAGAAAGTGTTGCTTTCTGATAGCAATAATGTAAGTTTGTGCATTGTGAATTATTCCTGTCATGACAGCCACAAGAGATGTTGTGCAAGACCCAGAGCAAAGTCAATGACTGGTAGCTACCAATAACACATTAATCTTTCAGCCTAGGAACAATTATTACTGTTGCAGTCATCCCTGCTTCATGTTGCTGGTGCAATGTGATTTTTGTGTCAACCTAATGTTGTTATATCCAATATGGCAACTGCCTCTAGGTATGTTGTTATAGCAATAGAAAGAGCACTTAGACATATATACTGCTTTACAATGCTTTATAACCCTCTCTAAGTGGTTTACAGTGTCAGCATATTGCCCCAACAATCTGGGTCCTCATTTTACTGACCTTGGAAGGATGGAAGAATGAGTCAACCTTGACCCAGTGAGAATCGAATTCCTGACACTTATTCTATAAGTATTGTTATTATGTATTAAAGATATAATTGGAAGAACTGAAAAAATTCTCTGAGTAACAGAACTCCCAAAGACTTGCCTAATATAAATTCCAATGTGCATAAAATGTGACTCACTTTAAGTAATGTCACTATCTTAGGAAGATGACTAGCCTAAGCAGTTATAAATTAATAAACCGTAAATCAAAGAATTATGAACTTTGATTATATTTTCCTCATTGATCACAACTGTACTGTATTATAGATTATATTATGGAGATAGTTTGACTGTAGTTTAGACAAGGCACACTTAGTTGGTAATTTCACTTATGAGATAAGCTTTCATAGAAATAATTTAGCATATTTTCTTGTTATTTCTTTCATCCTCCCTATGCTAACAAGGTAACTTTCTCAAAACAGATTATTTAGGTTACTGGCTATTTTTCTGCATACTGCTCCATAATTATATTAAATTTACAGTACTGAGAAAGAGGGAGGAAGCACTTCCATCAGTAAAAACCCAGAAAAGAAGTAAATTGTACTATGGCTATTGTTAACTCTCTCAAAAAAATACTTTGAAATCTTTTCTGCTTAGAGATATTTAGTTCCCTGATCACCCACAAACACTCTTGAGTATTGTGAAAGTCATCTGCTGCCTCCTCTTATAACTATATCATCACCATTAAGTCTTAATTTGTTTCTTAACTTATTTATACATACCTACTCAAAGGTTCCTCTAATTTAATTAAATGGGGTTTACTCCCAGATACAAGGATTGTTAAAACTGAACTGTAGTCCCACTAATGTTAGCAGACCAGTCGCGGTTTTAAACTTAGGGTTACCGCCCTTCATTTTTTCTTAAGACAAGAGCGATTATAAAATTGTTTATCTCTAATGCACTTTGTAAAATCTTCTTTTCTCTATTTGACGTTTTTCTCTACTAAATTATTTCAGAGTCACTATTCTATTAAAAAGGCAGCAGCAGTTGTTGGAATTGGCATGGATAATGTTATTGCTATCAAATGTGATGAAAGGTAAAGTTCTCAAAGTTTTCCTGCATAATATCAATATTTACAAGTCACTTCCTCTGAGGTTCTTTGCTAAAGATGTATTTCATCTTTCAGCTTCATTATTTTCACAAAATGTGCCCCCGTCCCCCAGTAGGTTAAATCTCCCTGAGCAAATAACTTAGTTGTCAATTATTTGGTAAACCTTTCACAAACAATGAGAAACAGAGCAGGATAGATTATTTCAGTTATTGCCTCCAGACAATTTTTCCTCCAGCATTGTATCAATCTGCCATGAAGTCAAGGAATTCTTGTAAAATGTATCAATTAATTTCTCATAAATAATACATCAACTGAAACTAGGTCTATTGTCCCCATCGGTGCCATCAAGACTGCTGAAGTTAGTTCTCTTGTTAGCGGGGGGGGGGGGAATGGCTGTTTGTATAAGGATATCTAGAACATCAATACATTTAATGAAAGAGTCAATTAGAAAATGAATGATGTTTTAACAAAGAATGTTAGTATAATTAAAAACAATAAAGGACTTTTTTTTTCAAACTTCTACTGCAAATCCAAGTCTACTTTCTCACTTTCTCATTCTATTAATTTATTTTGTTTGCTGAGAGAGAAAAAAAAGGATAAGGACTTCATTGATATCCTTCATCATTTCTTGGAGACAGAAAAGGAGATTTCCCTGGTTTTATAACTTCTATTGTGTCTTTATTTCCTATGCTCAAAGTTTTCTACATATTCAAAAGTCAAGGTCTACTATTGGTAGACACTTCTGCATCTAATTTTTAATGTAGTCTCCCCCTCCAAGTGGGTTTCAATGAGCGATGGAATATTATTCTACAGTACTGAGGAAGTTCACCACATATCATGAAGAAAATGAACAATGGAGAAATTAGACCAGGAATGTCAAACTGGCGGCCCACGGGCAGAATGCATCACACACAGACCACGCCTACCCTGATGCCACAAAGGCAAAAAATGTCATGATACATCACGATACATCACATGGTGCAATAGAGGTTGACACCCATGAATTAGACCTACAAGTTCTACCCTGTCCTCTTCATTTGATTATGTGTATATGTGTTTGTAGATGTGTCCATGTTCAAAATGATTGAATGGAACTTGAGTTCTATTTGTGAATGGTTTTGCGTGGAAAAGGAAGTTTTTTTACACTTTTGGAAATTCGGGCATGCCATCTTTATTAACCACTAAAATTCTTTTTTAAAAAAACCATCTTAACAGAGGGAAAATGATTCCATCTGAACTGGAGAAAAATATTACCAAAGTCAAGAAACAGGTTTGTTGGTTTGTTTTCTTATTGTGTTGGTTTTATGCTTGATGGCATTTTCATTAATTTGAAAAAGTAAGCTACTTCCCTTCCAAGATTCATGTCCCAAGAAACTTGTAAACTCTTTCAGTCTTTACTCCCGTGACTATTCCTCTGCAACATAAATTGGTTGATAACTTTGAATTATCATGCTAATGGCAATTTGACTTCAGTGGGATATCTAGAAATATGTAGAATAGTTTTATTTTATTTTATTTTGGGTTTTTTTCCAAAAGGGAAAAGACAAAAAAGTGAGCAGATAGAAACAATGGCCATTGCTCATCCTTGCTTTTAGTGTAGTCATCCATCACCAAAAAGAGCAGGTTAATGAGATGGTGGTTTTAAAAGGCCATAAGAATTGTCTACTTCCTCACATTTCAGTTACACCCCAGGGGAAGATATCATAAGGAAAATCGTCCTTTAGACTCTTCTTAGATTAGAATATGCTGGCATTGGGCAGGCTGCAAAGATTTGTAATAGAAAAGCAGTGGGTAGGAAGGCTGGTTTATAGAAATAGCATCCTTGGTCACTTTGTATAGTAAGCTCAACCATAATACTGTAGAGGTACAACTGCCTCCAATAATTTTAATATCAGTTTTCTTAAAAAAACAAAGCAAAACATTTTCGAACTTAGCTGTTTACTCTGTTTTATTGTATTTTTACTGTCTTCAGAACACTTGTTCAAATTTTGTTGGACTGCATGCAGTTGTTATGTTGTTATGTGTTTATCTCAAGCTTACTGTGCGTGATTCTGAAACTACTTGGGAAAAGGTGGTTTATAAATATATTAATAAAAAATAAAATGAATTCAAGAACAATTCAAGATTTTTCTCATAAAAATCTTTAGGATGCATCGACTCATCATTTTTTTAAAAAAATTCTAATAATGTCAATGAAACACAGTAGTATTTTAATAATTATATGGGGGCTTAGAACAGGGGTATCAAACTGATGCCAGATGCATCATGCTGAAACCGTACCCACCCCAGCTCTGACAATGGGGAAGAAGTTGTGATATATCACAACACCTCACATAACGTGGTGAGTTTGACACCCCTGGCTTAAAAGGTAAACGGGACTTGGACAGAGTTGTACTTGGAAAGTTGTACTTTTTATTATTGGCTGAAAAGAGAATACGGTTAAAAGATAGTTAACATCAATTTAGATGGAAGAAGAAGGAGCAGATAAGGAGGAGACCCAGGCGACACAGTATTGAATAACTGGAGGTTGTATAAATATTTATAGAAGTATATACCGAGAAGGTTATATAAATAGAAGTATTAATGTAAGAGAAAATTAATCTTATTGTATATAATACAGATAGGGAAATTTGGAGAGAGGAGTTGCTCAGATATTACCCCCGAATTGTATCTGAAGAGGGATGAGAGGGAAGAAAGGAGAGGAGAGAGAAAAGAGGAAAGGAGGGGAGAAGGAAGTAGGAAGGTTGAAGAGGAGAAGTGGGGAGAAAGGGGAGAAGAGTGGTGAAGGAAAGAGAAGAGAGGAAGAAGAGGGAAGTAAGGAAGAGAAGAAAGGGAGAAAGAAGGTAGAGAAGAAGGAGTGTGGATACAGTGAAAGGGAAAATGGGCGAGCAACACCAAAAGTCATGTGTATGTATTTATTTCATTTTATTAAGAGTATCTTATATATGAATGTAAAAAGAATGTATGTTAACATCTAATAAATATCATGGTATATGTATGGGGGAGAGTTTGGAAAAATAAAAAAAATATTTTTTAAAAAAAGTTGTACTTGGAAAAGAAGTGTTAGACTGAGAATCATCCCAGAAAGCAAGAGTGAAAAGCCACTTCATTTTGTTGTCAATATTATCATGAAGTCCCCAGAAATCAGTCTTCACTTGAGGATGTTACAAGATATGCTTTGTTTGGTTGAAAGAAGGTGTTTTATTTTATTTTTTAATTGATGCAATATTACTATATGGTGTAGCTAATGAGGAAGGTGTTTAAAGTTGTTAGAGTTTAAAGCACCCAAGTTGTTACATGCAATACATGGATTGATCTCTTCTGAGCTAAAACATCCTAGCTATACGGTACCACCACATCCAAAATGGAAATATGTTTTAATTATAAGAATGATTACAACAGAGGACAGATTGTATGTGCTTTAATATAGGTTGTTGTATTCTTTTCAGGGGAAAATACCATTGTACGTTAGTGCCACAGCTGGGACAACAGTCTGTGGAGCTTTTGATCCTCTCATCAACATTGCTGACATTTGTGAAAAATACAATCTTTGGATGCATGTGGATGTAAGATCCTTGTTTTCACACTCAATGCTACAAAAAACTAGTGGTGAGACGGAAGCTGAGCTGCTGTATAAGCTGTCCCCTCACAAATATACATTCCCAATTTCTTCACTATGCAGGATCAACTTGAAGCAGCTTACAAACCAGTTTTATGAATCTAGAAAAAAATATTTATTTATTAAATTTATATGCTGCCCATCTCACCATCCAAATGACTCTGAATGGCTTTAATGGTTTGAGGAGAGGTTGTTTCTTTCTGTGGATATTGCAAACTCTAGTTTCTTTTCAGATTGTATAAAACCTATTTGATAGATTTATACAGCCCTATTAAATATATACATGCAAGAGCGATGTGGATAAATAACAGTAATTTAGGCAATTTAAAATGCAGTGAATTGGTTGGAGTCTTATAAAATTGATTTAAAATTGCATATGATCAGCAGAGATAACCATGAAAAATGTTACTTTCTTTCAAGGAGAGAAAGGTCATTGTCACCCTTAAGATTATGCTCTTAATGTAAACATAGGTAAGAATAAAATCTTGAATAACACCCTGAGCCAGAATACAACTAATGGGATGTTGCAGTAGGTTGTTATTTGACTTCAGTAATTTCCTTCCTATGACTAAATCATATTATTCAGTACATAATATGACATACTTTACAGCAATACTTTGTGTTGACTCCTGGCAATTGCCTTGACTGCAGAAGTTAAAAGACTCAATCTCACAAAGATGATTTTGTGCCTAAGGATTTGAACTCATTGACTCCTGATAAAATGGTGATTAGTATATACTGGAAGTGACAAAAAAGAAAAACAGAAAAAGTATCTACATAATAACTACAGTAACAATATAAAATTAATTCAATCCTTAAGCTTATCATCAGATAACAAACTCATATCCTGGATTCTGTCCTTAAAATCAGACAGTCAGTTGCCTCAACAGAACCAAAGCTCCTCATGAAACGACAAACTTCATATTTTAGAAATATAATTAAACCTTGCATGGTTCCTTAATTATAATATTTCTTCCCATGTGTTTTGACATATGCAGTGATAAAACCAAAACAAGGCTATAATTGGAAAGACCAGGTCATATGAATTAAGAAACCTTCAAATCGTTTACAATGCCCACCTAAAAGAAAAAAAATCTAATGATCCTTCTTTGAGTGTCCAATAAACATGAAATAATATTTTGTGATTAGTCAATTTCAAGTTTAAATGGTAAGATGTATATTCACATTACTTTACACTTGGTCTCATTGATTCCCCAAAATTGGATATTCTAGTTTGTCCTTCCACTATTGAAGTATATAACTATTACTAATACAATAACTTTTATTTTAAATTCCTTATAAAACAGAATTCTTGTTTTTCATTCAAGTGCTGTCTCTCTCACAGAAGAGAACAGAAATGAGTACTCTGTGTTCTATTAAGTAAAAAGCAAAAAATAAATAAATAAAATAAAATCAGACCATCAGGTTTTTCTCTTTTCTCTGTTTTCTCATTTTGAAATTTAGCTTCTCTTTTCCCTTATATTTTAGAAAGGCCAGTGTAGTAAGTATGGCTGGCAAAATGTGATAAAAGGTGGAATCTTTTCATTTAGATAACTGTGTGTTTAATTTCAATAGGCATCATGGGGAGGTGGTTTACTATTGTCAAGAAAGCATTCCCATAAGTTGAACGGCATTGAAAGGTAAGCATCTTGTGATATAATTTATTTGTACAACAGTGAGATGAATATCTTAGTTATGTTTTTTTGTAACCTCTTGCTGAAGAATAAATAAAGAATATCATTTTTTATAAATAAAGAATATAATTACAATGATAATGACTTATGAACAACCAAAGTGAACTGTGTTATGAGAAGCAGAAGGGGAAAAATATATTCCTACAACCTGCTCATCAGTTGAAAGAGGAAGAGATATAGGTTGTGAAAATGGAAAAGCATTAATAGACCCAGTTCAGCTAATCCCCAGAGGGTACAATTTTCCCTTACACAAACCAATTCACACAGAGTTAAACTGATTTTACTTAATTAACCCTGTTGTGGGAATATTTCCCCATTTTACCTACCAAATAAAAGAACTGGTAATAATCAGGAGCTGAAAATTCAAGCTTATCTACAACTATATTTTATTTGTTTGTTGGTTTTTATGAGATTTATTTGCCCCTTATGTCACCTCGAGATGACTCTGGATGGCTTACAAACTTTAAATGAACAATAAATATTCTAATAACAGTAGTAAGTTACAATTACAATTTAAAAAGATGGGGAGGAAGGGAGTGGGATGCACATGGTGAGGGGAGGTGGGGTCTTCCCTTAATCCATCAACCACTTCCAGTGTGATACTTATATACAGTAATCAGTGGTTTTTCAATTATATGATAACACTAGTAAGTGCACACATTTATATAGGACCGTAGAGTGACAATAATCTGTCCATAATTTTAGAGGTTTATTTTTTCCAGCTTTAAAAAATGCTTTACTTATATTCTCTTTTTTTAAAGTGTTCTACATTTAATATCCCTTTTGTTTCTGTTTTTTTTGTTGTTGAATTCCTATAATCTGCAGTCGCCAATGTTTCTGACTTTGTGGACAGACAGTGGGAGTGGCGGGAGGAGGATAGGGGATGGTTCCACACAAGCAGCAGACAAGCCACTTGCGTGACCCAGTTCTGAACAGTCCCTGTGTATAATCATACAGTTGCAGATATTGAAACAGATATTATTACAGCTGCAGATATTAAAGTCCACTTCTTTAATTAGAGCCAACTCTGTCACCTGGAATCCTCACAAATTGATGGGTGTTCCACTACAGTGCTCAGCTTTTTTAGTCCATGAAAAGGTAATTTGCTTTTTTTTTTTTGGTCCAGGTAAGCCTACCTATTTGCTATAAAAATAAGACTTCTATCTAATTAATGTTTAAATAATATTTCCTAAGGAAAGATTAGTAGAGTAAGGTTCCTATTGTGTCATATACTTCCTTGGAAACAACTTTTACTGAAATTAATTGGCTTACTTTTGAGTAGAGGTCTTCAAACTTGGCAACTTTAAGACATGTGGACTTCAACTCCCAGAATTCCTCTGCCAGCCCTAGAGCAATCATACGGGCAATAAAGATATTTAGTGGAGCTAGGGAGGGTTTGCTCCAGCACGAGTTCACTATGGAATACGAGTGGGGCTCCCCAGGAGAAGAAAGTGATGGAACGGACTTGCAGTCTTCCTTGCTGGCTTCCCCATTGACGTTGCTTGAGGGAAACTGGCAAGGAAGATTGCAAATGGTAGCCATGTGACCATGAGATGCTTCAACAGTCACTAAGGATTTAAATCATGAACAAGTGAGGACAAGGCTGCTGCGACAGCCAGAATTTTGAGGATTGGCTGTAATTACCACTTGCTTAATACCAACTTTAGTCACTGAACAAATGGTAATTAACTGAGGAGCACCTGTAATACATGGATGGTATACATTTGGCTTGGTGGGAATCGCAGCCCTGTCCCAATTCATTTCTAGAATGGTATCAGATCATAACGATACGTAAAATAAAATTGTTGGTAGATGCTTTTCTCATTCTCTATTTTCCTCTAGGGTCTTCTCCAAGCCTGCAACCAGCTCCGTGCTGACTATCTCTTCCAACCAGACAAGGGTTATGATACAGTTTATGACACCGGAGACAAGACAATCCAGTGTGGTCGACATGTTGATGTCTTCAAACTATGGCTAATGTGGAGAGCTAAAGTAGGAGCACATTCATTACTGGATGAACAAGTCGGTTGCTTTCAGTTTCTTAGTTTTTAATATGAGATTTAATTCATTCTGTGACAAACTGCATCACTTGAGGATATTTTTTCAATCAAAATTAATACTATTAATAAATGTACACACACACACACACATATATCCACTTGCAAGTGTTTTTCTCTTGATGTGCACATGTGTGTATATACATTTGCACACTATTTCTAATATGCGCATTTATGTGCATGTCTCAATACGAATAATGAACAGTTTTTGAAACACAACGTTTAGAGAAGGCACCTTCTGGAGGTACAAAATTACAAATTTTGTACGAAAATGTGAATCAGTTATCTCGACTGAGCTGAGATATAATGCAATAATAATACACACGATGCTGCAAACAGAATCTCAGAAATCAAAGGAAAACACTGAAGTCCCCAATGCTGTTATGGAAAGAAGGCAGAGAAACTGAGACAGAAAGTGGGAAAGTTATAGATGACAAATAATGTCAAATATAGTCACAAGGCAATTTTTTTTGGAACTCCTCCTTATCTGTGAGGAAAGTCTATACTTCTACTACACAACCAAACAATACCTGAAAGAATTCCAAAAGTCAAAGTTACAGAGTTACCCTGTGGTAAGATGAGCAACAAATACATTTGAATGAATGAATGAATGAATGAATAAATAAATAGAATCTGATCAGTATTGCTGGGCCTCAGCAATAAAAGTATTTATCATTGCTGGACTTCTTTCTAATGAAGTGCTAGTAAAAATCTGCAGAGAAATCTTTCTATTCTTCAAAAGGCAGTTTCTGAAATTTCAATATAGCCATTATGTTACTTTACAGTAGCAAGATCTCATTTTAATTCTTTGCTGGCCCCAGATAAATCATTGTCATTTTACCTTGCAAACCTGCAGTGTATAATGGAATGAACCATGTTTGTTCTGCCTTTTCTATCTTTACAGGGCACAGGAGGATTTGAAATTCTTATCAATAAATTTTTGGAACTTGCAGAATATCTTTATAAGGAACTCAAGAGAAGAAACAATTATGAGCTGGTTTTTGATGCTAAGGTTAGGAGTTAACAGTGGCAAGAAGTCTCTGCATTACTTCTTTATTTTGTTAATCTACAGTTTTCAGTTCCCACGAAAATCTTCTTCACGAAGGATGAAAATAGCCAGTTTGGTCTAGTGCAGTGGTGGCGAACCTATGGCACGCGTGCCAGAGGTGACACTCAGAGCCCTCTCTGTGGGCACATGTGCCATGTCCCAGAGATGGCAATTGTCCCTCTTCAACCACCCACCCACTAACTTGCTGAGGTCCTATGTGGCTGGATTCATCCCAGCATAGCTGGTTTCCCTCCCTCCCTCCCCCCCCATCCCATCCCTCCTGGCCTAGCATGCTCTCCTTTTCCAGGGCACGACCCACTGCATTGCCTCCTCAGGTGTCGGCCGGCCATCAATCTCAGAGGCGGCTTCTCTGAACTGCTGGAGCTCCAGAGTGTGCCAGTTGAGGGGCCAGTAGGCTGTGGCTGCTGATGGACACTGTCGCCCCCCGTGTGCTCTCTGGCCTCTATGTGCAGGGGCCAATGGTATTAGGCAGCAGCCACCCCAATCCCTGCCTCGCTTTGCCCTGTGACAATGGCACACCTGCCCTGCCTTGCCTTGCCTCACCCCGCAGGATGGCCTCCTGCCCACTGCCCCACCTGCCAAAGACCTCCTGGATCTCCCCCAACCCTGCCCAGCCCTTACAGATGTCCCTCCCCAAGAGCAACATCAAGGTGATCATGCCCACCTTGGCCACGCCCACCCAGTCTGCCACACCCACCTTGCCCACACCCACCCAGTGGGTTACGCCCACCTGGCAGCCGGCGATAAATAAGTGGCTTTTGGGTTGCAGTTTGGGCACTCAGTCTCTAAAAGGTTTGCCATCACTGGTCTAGTGGTTAAGACACCAGCTAGAAAGCAGGAGACTGTGAGTTCAAATCCCGCTTTCACGATGAAAGCCAATTGGGTGACTTTCGGCCAGTTGCTCTCAGCCCAATCCATGTCACAGGGTTGTTATTGTGGGAAAATTGGAGAAAGAAGGAATATTGCATATATTTGCCATCTTGACTTATTTGTAAAAACAGTAATGGCAGGATATAAATAAAATAAATAAATGGGTACACTAAGTTAATTATCACAACACTTACAAAGATCTTCCAATCTTTCTTGGCTGAATTATAAGGAATAAATGTGTTTTTTCCTCTTTCATCCCCACCTCCTTCAATCCTTTTTTTTTCAGTCATTTTTTTTTCTTAGTCAAAGCTTTGCATACGAATCTCCATGCAAGTGAATTCTTTGTATTACATATTCTGGGTGTGAATCAGGATTTCCAGTGACTAGGAAGAATGAAACATCTTTTTCCCTAGGTTCAGTAGGTGCCAAATAAATGAATCAGATTAAATGAAAATATGTTCAAAAAATGGATTTGAACCTCACATTTCTGCTTCAGCTGAGTAGTATTCTGATGCTCAAATTCTACGTTTTCCAGAACTTCTTTACAAATTCATTTGGGTGCATATTTATTTGATTTTAAGCCCCAGAGATTTCCTGGAGTTATTAATGTGTAAAATGTAAAATGTTTCATAAATATGCGAACATGAGAAAAGGCAACCCTTAAATTTTCATAATGCTCCAGGAGAGAAAAATAGAGTAGCAAATGTGCAGAATGAATCAAAAGACATAAAAATGCTTCACAAATAGATAGCAGTTGTAAAATTATCACTAAACTAAAAAAAGGACTATGAAAAGTTAAACTAAATATAAGTTAGATCTGGAAAGATTCTACAGCCTAAATTTTTGATATTTGTGGAATGTTCTTCACACACATCATTTTTTTTCTGAGCTAATGGGAAACAGTCAATTTTAAAATATGCAATAATTCATTGAGATGCCTCAGAGACTTCTATATAATTAATGAAACTTAAATAGACTGTGTTTTCACACATTTTATCTCAGTAGATATTAATAAACATCTCATGGAAATATCCTACACCTGAACTAATGATAACTGTCAATAAAATAAGTTAAAATTTATGTACATGCAGAAACAAATTCAGCCAATATTTAAGACTGCAGTGAACTTAATAAAAATAAGTTTTAGCTTAATTCATTATGAATTTTGACTCTGTAGTGGAGAAACAACCCCTGAGCTATTTTGTGATGTTTATTGGGTTGTCAGTAGAAAATATTTTCCCCTATGTTAAACAGGCATGAACAGTTGTGTTTAATAAGAGGCAATTCTGAAGGATGAAAATAGAATGGCTGAAGTTTCCAATGAGCATTTTCATGCTGGGCATTATATGGAAAATATAATATCTTGCAACATCATCAGCCAACTGAGCAATTCATGGGCTTACCATGAATTTATAATTATAGTAAGGATTTTGCATAAATAGTGGATTTATTTTAATTTTGTTTCCAAGACTTCAGACTCCAATTTCCCCTGCCTATTTGATAAAGTAGTGCATTTGTTACAGAAATAAAAATGTTTGATTTTACCTCTTCTTTTTTTCTTAAAAAAAAAAAAAAATCTTCAAGCCTGAATTCAGCAATGTATGTTTCTGGTATATCCCACCAAGTGTTTATCAAATCCCAAAGGGGCCAGAAAGAGACAAAAGACTTCATCAGGTAAAAGCTCATATGTACATTTTCTTTTAGTTTTTTAGAGCAACCTTAATATGTGTGGACTTCAATTCCCAGAACTTCCCAGCCAACCAGTCTGGGTATGGAATTCTAGAAGTTGAAGTCCACATATATTAAAGTTACCAAGTTTGAAAACACTATGTTAGAGCAAATCTTCTATCTATCCCTCCAAATTTCACATAAGTTAAATACAGTAGTGGGATTCAGCCAGTTCGTACCACTTTGGCAGAACCAGTAGCTAATTTTTTTGTTGCCCAGGCCCCAAATGGACTTCCAGAAGCGGCATCCACACAGAGAACTGGTTGTTCACATATTTGAATCCCACCACTGGTTAAATACATTAGATGACAGTTCCTACTATCCTTACCAATGATCCATTGAGTGTGACAGCTAGAGACGAAAGATCATGCAATCCAGCATTTGGGGAAGGGAAGTCTATCTTATGCATAGTAGATAGAATCTGCAATTGCAGAAGATCTGGTTTTGCTTTCAGCTTCTGATAGACATATCTGACTGTTCCTGTTCTACATGGTTTTACCCAACATTTCATTCTAGTTTATTTCTATTTTTTTTCTAATCAAAGACAGACCACTGAATCCTTTTTTAAATTCTTTAATTTGTTTTATTGAATTATGATAAGGCATAAGTAATACATTATATTATTTGAATACAGTGTTATTTATATCATATTGATTAGAGAATATTAAGACTCTAATGTTTAAATATTTAAAGATAAAGAAAAAAATAATAATATTAAGACATTCCTAAAATATCAGTATTGATAAGCATAAAGTTCACCATATTTTATTCAGATATAAATATATACTTTAATCATATTTCTGCCAACAATCCAAAATAATGGCTCCTACTACTTACTCTTTAGTCCAGTGGTTCTCAACCTGTGGGTCGGGACCCCATTTGGGGTCGAACGACCATTTCACGGGGGTCGCCAAACAACGCAGTCCGCCATTTTTTCCCCCTTTTCCTTAGCTGTGCTACTCCCTTTTATTCTATTGGCTTTTGAAAGCCAATAGAATAGACTCTCTTGAATAGAGTCTAATTCTATTGGCTTTCAAAAGCCAATAGGAATTGTCCAGGCTGTCTCTGCCCTGCTGAGCCCGCCAAAAGTCCCATTCTGCAAACGGTGCTGCACCAGTTGAGTAGTCCTCGACTTACGACCGGTTGAGTAGTCCTCGACTTACGACTGGTTGGGGGTCGCGGCATTAAAAAGGTTGAGAACCACTGCTTTAGTCTCTTCGATGCTTTATCCCAGAAATTAAGTACTGTTTTCTGCCCTATCTATCCAGGTTGCTCCAAAAATAAAAGCAAAGATGATTGAAGAAGGCACTACTATGGTTAGCTACCAACCTTTGGGGGACAATGTGAACTTTTTCCGAATGGTCTTCTCTAATCCAGCAACCAAAAAATCAGATGTTGATTTCCTCTTGGAAGAGATTGAAAGGCTCGGGAAAGATTTGTGATAATCTGGAAAAAAAATGTATTATTAATATTGTGGAGATTCTCTACAGCAGTGTTTCTCAGCCTTGACAACTTTAACATGTGTGTACTTCAACTTCCAAAATTCCCTAGTCAGTCCTCTGATTAGCGAATTCTGGAAGCTGAAGTCCACATCTTAGAGTTGTCATAGTTGAGGAACATGGATTGTTGTTGTTGATGTTGTTATTTTTTTTCCATAAAAGTGCTGCGCTGTACTTTACTTTCTATCTGGGGTGAAAGTAAAAAGTCTGAAACATATTGGGAAGAGAGTTAGATCTGATGACTTATATCATTTTCCAAGAAGCTTATACTTGCACAAAGTGGGTAAAGAATCTTACATGTCTTTTTACTCAAGGCAGTGAGCATTGTTTTCTCATAGGCTGCAGCCTAACAAAACCTCTTAGTTAGAAAGTTCATGTGATCATACTGTGTTGTATGATCACTTAGGTAATCTCCAAAGGAAATCATGTGTGAGAATCACTGTGCACAATATAAGTATTGGGCGTTTTAAAAACCCCACAGAGACACATCTCATGGCACCATTCTCGGGATTGAGATAGATCCAAGATGGCAGTCCTTCTCACTGCACTCCACTAATTAATAACCAATGATTTTCAGAAATACAAGTAGTCCCCAACTTACAACGATTCATTTAGTGACTGTTCAGAGTTACAACAACACTGAAAAAAGTGACTTATGACAATTTTTCATACTTATGACCGTTGCAGCAGCCCCATGCAGTAGTTGCAGCAGTGATCAAAATTTGGATGTAAAGACAAAGTGGAACCTAAAAAAGTTGGCCAGACTACAACTAAAAGTAACCCTGCATAATAAAGATTATTTGGATCCCCTTCAGTCAGGGGCCAAGCCTAGACATGGGGCAAAACCACATTGGTCATTCTTGTGATGATCTATAGCAGGATGTGGGTGAGGATGGTATTCTTAGTCCAATAGTTTTAGAAATGCATGCACTAGGTAGACATAGCCTAGTCAGAAAGTGTATCCACTTCCTGTGGGACTAAGCAGGTAAGCAGGCAAAAGCCCTGAAGATGGCTTTCTTGGTACAGCTTCATCACTTTAGCGTAGCTTATTTTAGAAAGTCAAGATGCTGTTCCCATTCAGTAATTAGAAAGATGGTGATAAGAGTCTTCTTTCATGGGGCATTTGGAATGGAAGAGCAATGACAGATAGGTAATGATTGCATGGATATTAATGGATTGGTTTTACATCAAATTTTGCTTTCAGTATTTTTAAAAGTGTAAGCCATTAGAGTTTAGTCAGTAGGCAGCACTAAATTATTGTAAATAAATAAATCAAATCAATAAACAGAGATTGTTTAATTCTTTGAAAACACCCCTGACCATTATCTATTGTTTTATACCAGTTTTAGATTTAAAAAAAAAAATTTAAAATTTATTTTAAAAATGGTATGCTATTCTTCAAAGTGTTCAGATTTTCTTGGGGCATATTTCAGTATTTTCACTAGTCAATGCCTTATAGATGTATAAGAACTGTCATTTCTGGAACTTGTGCTTTAGATTTTTCACCATCAATTTGAGAAAGATGGAAGTAAATGAGGCAGAAGCTGGTGCATGTGCCCCAATGTGTCCTGTATGGTGTGGACATCTGAATGCCTGAATAGGGATTATGTCTCAAACAGGTGATTTGCCAAACACGGAAGTAGAATTTTATAAAATTTAAGAGCAACGCGCCTATTTCTCCTCAATGAAGCACTTCAGATAGAACTACCAGATTTTTCTTCTGAAAATTAAGATACCTCTGAGTCTGGGAATATTGCCAATGCAGAATTTTAGAGTTTAATATGGAGCCTGGGAAATTCAGCAACTTAAGATGAGAATTTGCTCTATGTTCCTATTCACAGTTCTACCATAATACCTCTATTATGGCACTATCAATGCAATAACCAAGGATAAAGAATATAAGGTCCTCAAGGTGTGGTCTCAATTATAGCTCTCATTTCCATTTAAGTGTAACCATGTAAATTGACACTGTTGGAAATTGTAGCCCAAAATATTTGAAGGACAAAAGTTTCTCATTCCTAGAGTAGGCAGTGTAGAGTCTGATTTCATTGATTTTCACTCCAGTTTGGTGATTTCAGCTACAACAAGGCTCTGCTTCCACAAAAGACTTAGCAGAACCAAAAGGGATAACAGAGTTAATTAATTTCAAGGGATTGGATTGGATTTTGAGGGTTAAACTAATTCCACCCAATCAACCGGTTTGTGTAAAAACACCAGCAACCCAATCAATTACTTCATTGTGTTTACTTAGTTCTGAAGGAAAACAAGCTGGGGAAGAAGAGTAGCTGAAAAAGCAAATTTTTCTATTACACTGTTCACTGCCAGAGCCATGCAGTATAGGACATATCTTCTTAGAAGTCCTTGTTGTGGCCAAGTGATGCCTCCAATTTCCTGTCTAGTCAAAAGGAAAGAGGATAGAGACAGTATTAAGCAGGAGCTCTTGGGTTATCAGGTACTTCCTGGAATAATCAGCAGGAATTCTATATTCCTAAAATGGCAACTTTTGACACAATTGTTACATAATTATATCCTGCCTGAAGTTCTGGTAAGGAAATCCAGTTTTAAAAGTATCGAAGGGGTTCTACATTCCCTTCTGTTGAAATGGACTGATGATCGTTTTTAATGATGTTTTTTGAAGTTTTTCTTTTCATAAGATCATGTCTGTTCATTTTAGGTAGTGACAAATACTGGTGAGTGGTATCTAAACTGTAAATTTTACAGTTCAGAGCACGGATGTCAAACTCGCTGCATCACATGATGTGTTGCGACGTATTGCAACTTTTTTTGCATTGCCGGACCTGGGGTGGGCGCTGCCTCCGCATGATGCAACCAGCCCGGGGGCCGGCAGTTTGACACCCTTAGTTTAGAGTTTTGTAGTGATTTATAACCATTTCTCAAGATGATACAAAGATTTTTGTTTTATATATTAATTTAATCAATTACCTATAGAGCCCTACATAACCTAGGGCTAGGTTATCTGAAGGACTGCCTATCTCCCATGGTTTCTGATGGCCACTACATGCCAGCAGGCTTGGTATACTCCAGGTCCTTATAATTAAACAGTGCCATCTATGGAGACCCAAGAATGTGACTTCTTTACCATGGGGTCTTACCTCTGAAATGAGATTCCCCCTTGAGATCCATGTGGCTCCCATCCTGATCAAGTTCTGCAAAGTTCTGAAGACCTGGTTGTTCTTTCAGGATGGGGATGAGATGGAATGGAACCCTTTATGTTTGGTATGGGGAGATTGGATTTCATCTGTTTTGTTACATACTGTGTTTTTATTTTTATTGTGAACTGCCCATGGATGATTTGGAATTGGGCAGTGCCTAAACCAAATTAAATAAATAAATAGTGGCCAACAGCAACATGGATTGGGAACATATAATGAGTATAAATAAAAAACGAATCTAATTGGATTTTTGCTTTGTTGAGACTTTTGGCAGCAAGAGTTGTATTATGTTTGACTGGATGACAATTTAAAGGCTCTATATTAAACTAAGATGGAAATGCCATTGCTAAACTAGAATAACTAATATGCATATAAATTCAACATTGGCTTGAGTATGTTTAATGTAAGAATTACATTCAACCAATATCATTATCTAACAAAATAACTAATAATAATAACATTAACTTTTCAAACACTCACATTTGGTTCAAATTGGTCTGATTTCATTGAATTAATCAGAAAGAAATTTTATCATCTTCCAAAATCATTTTAAGTCTAGTCTTTCTACTGAAATAGATTGCTAATGAGCATCTCCAATTACTGAGCATAAAAGTTATACTAAGAAATCAAAAGCCACTAAAATAAAGAAGAACAATCACATAAAAATCTGGCTGTGAGTGAAAGAAAGAGTAATAATATCATTGAAACTCACCCATTTTGAATAATACACAATTATAGCTTTAACGAATTAGCATTCACTGATCTTGCTGGCCTTAATCGAATGTAAATCATTCAGAGACAGCTCTTTCTTCAATAAGGTTATAGAGATTATTGCATATCCTTTTCAAGATAACAGCTGACTGACAGCTGAAATAATAGGATGATAATAGTAGAAATAATGTAAAATAAAATCACAATAACCCTACAGTAGAAGTAGTCAAGAGTTCTGGGAAATGGGCCATAACACATTATTTCAAATCAATCTGGCTAAGTTTTAAAATCCTTGGGAGAAGCCATTTTCATTCCCAACACAGTCAGAAACATCTTTGACAGGTAAGGCAGAAGGCATCTTCACAATGACTACTTCCAGGGTTCTGCAGCTTCCTTATCAAGGGACAAGGCAAATTTTATCTTTAAGGTCCTCTAGATTAGGCCATTTGTTTCAGCCTGTTCACTGTCAGAAGTAAGGATTCCAGACAGAAGTGTGAGAGACTGCTATTTAATTTCTTTTAAATGATTGCTAATTTGTTGTTGTTCAGTTGCTAAGTCATGTCTGACTCTTTGTGACCCCATGGACCATAGCATGCCAGGCCTCTGTCCTCCACCATCTCCCAGAGTTTGCCCAAATTCATGTTCATTGCATCAATGACCCTATTTAACCATCTCATTCTCTGCCATCCCCTTCTCTTTTTCGCCTCAATTGGTTACTAATAGATTTGTTTTAAAAATTGATTTGAATTAATATCTTTGGTGTTTTATTTGTGATTTCTTATTTTTCTCTATTGAAAGCAGCTATTGATCTAAAGCAGCTTATAAACAAACATAAATATACAGACAATAAATAGGATGTGGGGAAAATATGTAACTAGAATTGCTCCACGAGGAGGATGGTGGCGATGATGTTGTGAGGACAGGAAAAAAAAATGCAGCTGAGTGTGCTTTCTCCCTGTCCCCTTTCCCATCAGATATTGGGTCGTAATATCCCTGGGAGAGGGGAGAAGAATTCCTGAGCTCTATTTATTGTGGAAACATGAGATATTGACTGAGTAAATAAAGCTCAAAATAAGGACAGAATGACTCTAGTGTGCGCTTCATTATGCATGTATGTAAACATTTCTTAATTAGATCTGGGGCTAATCTAGCAGCAAGTAGAAAATTCATTGGGATCTTTGGACTGAATAGTTGGTTTTTCAGTAGATTAAGAAAGATGCTGAATTTTTAACATTAGATATCATTAGCCAAATTATATTTAAGTCTTCAGAACGGCTGAGACAGGTTATTATAGGCTGTTGCCTAGGAGAGTCATCAATCACTGAATCACCTATACAAATATTTGCAAGTCCCCAATAGCAGAAAATAAGGACGATGTCCTTGATGGAGAAATGAAGCTCTGTTGTCAAGGTGACAAAGGGTAAAATATTTTTGAAGTCTAGAATGGACGAGCAATGCTTGCAAGCACCTCAGGCAGATGCCTCTCTAATTCAGTAAAATATAAAAAGGAGGAGGAAATACCACGCGATCAGAACTGCAATCTTCTGTTATTATGACCAGTCTCAATAAATGTTCAGGTAGTCCTCACCTTACAACCACATTTGGGACCAAATATCTGCAAGATGGCTGTTAAATGAGTTTACAACCTTTTCTTGACACAGTTGCTAAGCAAATCATAACACAGAATACAGATAACAGAACTGGAAAGGTGACATCCAGAAATAATCCCACAAACCACTGTATTATATTTGAGTTTCTTCATCAGGATAACAGAATAACAGTGTTATTGTTGACTGTTAGCAACTCCATAGTACTTATTACATTTATATGCTCCCCTCAAATTCCATATGACTCTGAGCAGAATTCTCCATGATGGTCTGTTCCTAACCTGGTCCTTCAGTTCCCCCAACAGTGCACTCATTGCACAAGCTTTCACAAGTGGAAGATTTGTACTTGAATTTGCAAAAAAGATGAGGGAAACCTAGGCAGCAGACTTATTCAATTGAAAAGGGTTCAGAAAGAGCCCGCCTGAACAAGTCTTAAGGGAGTCAGCCTCTTAAACTCAGGACAGAGATATTAACAAATCTGATAATTACCAGTGATATTCCAAAATCAATATTAGAAAGAAAAAACTCCCTTATATTGAGAATCTTAAATATCCATTTAAGATATTAGATTAGATTCAGTAGCTAAATCTACTTTATAAATCTAGTGCTACATTTCAAGTACATAAAAATCTACTTTGTCCCACATTATCTGATCTATTTTCCCTAGAGATGCACATTTCCCAAATGCCTGTTTTATTTTGAATCTGTTCTTTACTTATGCTATATTTTTCCCATTAAAAATTGCAAAGATATCCCACTAATTTTGAGCAGTATTCAATGAATGGGTACACTCGAATAAATAAAATACAATTTTAAATAAAATTTTAAACCACAATTGTACAGAACTTTGGTAAATATGTTTCTGCATGTCTGGTTTTTCAGCACTAGGTGGCAAAGTTAATCCACAATTGCTGGTCTATTCATAAAAATGTTGCCAGTACTTGTGTGGTGCTCAATTTTATGAAAACTAAGTATCTAAATTAAAGAGATTTCAATTGTATTTATATTCATCAATCATTCTGTTTAGCCAAAGCCTATATATCATCTTCCAGTCAACAACTTATGGCTGAATGACATTTTAATGTCATACAATAATGTATGAAATGGGAAGAGGAGTATGTACTGTGTTATACAGTATATAAAATTAAATATGTGCCTTTTTTGCTACAATGTTATAACTTTGAAATTTGGACTAAGAGGTGATGTCACAAACAATACTTGGCATAATGGACCAAATGCACACATATCATGGGTTGAAAAGACAGCTAACATACTTGTACAGGTTTTGCATTTTAAAATATATTCCAAATTCCCCATAATTAACAGGCAGAAGAGAACACACACTGTTCAGTAGATATTAAAAACTTGCCAAAATGGGCCAAACCAACACAAATGTACTGTTAAGACTCCACAATCATCAAGGCATGAGAGCATAGACAAGTTGTTATGAACTTTAAAAATTAAGCACATTGTCAACTCCATCATCAAATGAACTTGAAAAGTTCCAGAAAAACCTCAACACTCATTTGTCCACCAAACCAACAAAGGTAACATTTTGAAAAGATTTCACATTGTTGGCTGGTTGAACTTACATGAACATGTGCACTGTGTAATTGTTCCTTTTGACCTATTGACTGTAACTTCAATAATGCCTTTAAAGATATAAACTTGCCTCATTTTAAAAATAACTGTGAATCTCAACATTCACAAGATATAAGACAATGCACAAAGCATGAAACCAACATTCTGTTAATCCTCTTTGTAAAAGTAACTTTATTTATTTATAGCCAATAGGTCATATCAAGATACAGAATATAAAATACAGACATTAATAAAACTATATGTAAAAATGGAATAAAAGAAATAATGTTAATCTTATTTCTGTGTCACCCCTGTGTCACTGTTACATCAGACAGACTCACATATGTAGATCTCAACTGAACTGTATTATACAAATAATTGGCTGTGTTATAAGTGATTTCTGAATTCTGATGGCACATAAAATATGTTGTTTTAATTGTATAAGGGCCCCAATAGATAGTTTGTTTAATTTGTGGTCCAAGAAATTTCTTATATAATTGATGTTCAAACAGTATATGTCTCTGGAGCTCCACAAAGACAAGTTATGAAGGACTTGGTTAAATCTTCCATATTTAACCATTGTGCTGAGCTGCTTGAATCTTGCTCAAGTAAATAATGCCCTAAAATGTGTAGGCATTTCTATATTTGTTCATTCGAAAGTATGTTTATAGTGGTTTATAGTATGTTTATAGTCCATTCCAATGTGCCAACCTTACTGAGAATGGCTTTAACATCCTGTGCTTTTATATCAAAGTTCTTTGTGCAGCAAAGAAATATATAAACACACACAGACATCTTTCCATTTATCTGCCTCCTACCTTCAATTATTTTAGATATTTGTAGATTACGGCCATGAAGTCTAATTCAATTAATTCACCACACCAGAGAATCTGAAGAAAAGCCAAAAATCTAAGATAGTTGACTTTAGCAGGCAGTAAATCAGACAACGCTTTGGTAAGTAAAAGTAGGGGTTTGGTTTTTTTTTTTTAACTTTGTGTTCTGCCGAATAGAGCACATCATATATGTGCAAAAGGACTGTGCACATTGTTTGATCTAGCCAAATTGATCTGGCCATATAGAAAGATGAGTGGGTGGGCCACGGGAGTAAGCAAAGAGATCTAGGTGATAGATGAATTGCACTGAAATTTGAGAGATTCATGAACAAGAGTCCAAAACACATTTCCTTCACTGTCACCAAGCTACTGACAGAGGAACCTACTGTATATAAGCAGCCAGCAAACCTCACTTCCCTGCATTCTGATAATGCTATTCAGCTGGGTAATAAAATGTCTGCAAGAAAGCAACCAAGTTCAAAGGGTCCCCAAACCCAAGAGTTCACCCCTGAAGGGCATATATGCTCTACTATTGGATTCGGGGGCCACGTAGACCCACTTCCAGTTCCAATCCAGTGTGAATATCACTCAGGTGCAGCTCAAGGATTGGGAGAAAAGAGATGAAGAATATGAGATCCCCATCTGATATATATGTCTCTGGGCATGATGAAAGTTAAGGGCTCACTGGAGAAACTCACTGATTTGTGCTGCATCAGATACAAGGCTTATTGTGAAGAGTAACAGCATCTTTAAAAAAAAATGAATAGAATTTTACATATTTATGTCTTAAACTTCTATTCTGTTGCAATTTAATAACACTCTGATTTTTGCTAGCGAGTGGTTAATTTTTCTGAGCTATGAGACTAACTCCGAATAATTATTCAGATTTGTTACAAGTGTGCATAAAATGTCAGAAATCATTCACAAATTGCTGCACATCTCTCCTTTCTCAGTTCACAAAACTTACTTAAACTGGATTCTCATCTTTGACTCTAGTATCCTCAGTTTCACCACTATTTTTAAAGCCTTCCTTGCTCGCTTTACATTTGAAATGATCTTCCTATTTCCAGGTAAGTCAACAGTATACCTAGAACAAGTTGAAGTTGTCTGTTACCATTATCAAATACCTTTCATATTAAATCACCCACCTGCTATTTATTTCCTGGTTCTATTCATCTGTTTCTTAATTATAACAGCCCAGCAGTTTGTTTAGTTTTTCATTAACATAATCCAAGAACAGAGTTCACCTTGAGCAAGGACATTGGGATATTGATTATCTGTCCTATATGGCACAAGGTCAAGAATAATTTCTGTGCTGTGCTTATTAATATATGTTCATAGGAATGGTACTGAAAATGTATCATTAACATTGATTCTGATTTTCATGAAGTCAATGAGAATTGACACAGGTAGATAAATTACTTGAATGAATTTTGCTATTGCTTGCTAAGACTTTTCATGCTGATGTCCTATTGAATAACTTTTTGTTTTTCTTTCTTAAAATTCTAACCACCTTAGTGAGGGGTTCATGTGGGAACAAGCATATAAATAATTTGTTCCTGGCATCCACAAGGAAATATACTACAAGGAGTGATCACTAATGGCAAATGAATGAGAATTTGGGGTTTTCCTAATATATCTTTCCCCAAAGTAAACAAAATGCTAGCTTTGTGGTGTCAAATTAGGCAACAGCTAATTTGAAAATCTGGCAAGGCTATTCATACATGCTTTCCTGGGAAGCTAAACTGTCAGCTGTAAAATGTTAGAAAGCAAGGATAAACCAGGAGAACTTCTGGGAGGCAGGCAAAGTTCTGGAAAAGCAAAAGAAAATTGTTCACTAGAAATGAACAATGTAATATTATAGAATACTTCATTTTTGTCCTCTCAAGTCTTTATTGTAGTTCTACCTCATTTCCTCATAGTTATACCCTAATTGCCTCACTGATCAGATTAGATACATAATGCACCATGCCAAAGAAAATACCTTGCTGCTGTGTCTGATCTCTTATATAATCTGATTTGAATAAGTTTACAAAGAGGATGTATCCTTACACCTTTTTAGCTGGGTTTTTGCCTCAGGCATTGTCAATAATCCAATTGTTGCTTTATTATAATTATGTCCTGCACTCTGGTTCAAATATACCCCCTGGGAAATAATGACTGTTGCTGTGAGTACTGTGTGTCATCAGTCCAAAAATTATATAAAGTTGTTGAAGTGAGAAGAGCTGATAAATACGATCAAGAATGAAGTGGATGACCTGTAATGACAACCAATGGAGTTTAATATAAGAAAACGTGAACTAATTAAGGACACTTGGTGGATTACTCAAACTGTGGTCAAGTGTGGCATGACACTAAAACTTGTGGGCCACACTTGTGTAAGATGAGCTCCTCATATACTGAGGGCAGATATGAAAGTTTAAAGAATTCAAATTTACCAGCAAATGTTGCCATGCTAGAAGAATGAAGATGAGGATTTTCTTCACAGCAGTGTGATAGCTGATGAAACATAGGCCTATCATTATCACCCATAAACGAAGTGTCAGTCCATGGAATATCATCACAAAGCTTCACCTGTGGGGGCTTACATTTTCTGGGGAAGGGGGGATGCAGCAGTATCAACTCAGACCACTTACACTGCAATCCTACAAACTTTGAAACAGAAACTTTAAAGCAGAAAGTGAAAGTGTCATGCAGCAGCATGACAAAATTAGTTGTCATGAGCTATCCAAGAGGAAATTGTAAAGTAGACTATATAATCTATTATATAGTCCAGACTTGGTGCCACAGCACTTCCACATTTTTCCAAAATTTAAGGAATACCTCTGGGGGCATCTCTTTGACGCAGATGAAGAAGTGGAAAGGACGAGCAGCCCCTGATTGAAGAGACAAAGTATGAAGTTCTTTTGCAATGGCTTTAAGAAGCATGTTCACCATTCACAGAACTGTGTAGCAAAGAGCGGAGAAGGTAACAAAAGGATTCATGTCAAGGATTATTTTTCTATTTCATTTATTATTCTTTAAACATTATTAATGTAGGTAGATTCATTACTTTTAATTCAGCCATTATGGGTGTCTGTTCCTAACCATGATGCTGCCAAAGTGACAAAATCTACATTGTGACATCATGGGGCATGCTCTGTCCTTTCATATTTGCATCATGACATCATAGCCAAGAGCATGAAGGGAAGCATTTGTGACACGATTGTGCAACACACATTTTCTTATTTTCTCCCCATCCCAAGCAACTGTAACTATGTCTCGTAAGCCTTAACCCCAAATAGAAAGAAAAATAGTACTGTACTTCTGTTTCAGGTGACACATGCATTCTGAACTTTGGAACATTTCAATGCTATTTCCCTGAAATATACTCCATATTTAACCTTGCTTGAGGGAATTAATGATGGGACCACAAGTGCACCTGAATCTTTTGGATTTTATATAAGTTTAAAAATTAATTGTCCATTGGCCTTTGTATTTTTCAAATATTGTCACATAATTATCAGGCAAAAATGTATCATGCTTCATTTGGAAATATATATTTTGAAAGCAAATATGACCAGAAAGGCACATTTCAATGAGCTATTTGATTCTAATTGCCTGGTCATGAGGAACAGGACTAGAATGGATTTATGAATCAATACACACAAAACTCACACAAACAGGAAATAAACCAATTCACTATTCCAGTGATGGCAAACCTTTTAGAGACCCAGTGCCCAAACTGCAACCCAAAACCCACTTATTTATCACCAGGTGCTGAGTGGGCATGGCCGCAGTGGTCATGGCAGACTGGGAGGGCGGGGCCAGGGTGGCGGGGGCCAGTCCCTCACCATCTCTGGGGCATGGCATGCGTGCCCATAGAGAGGGCTCTGAGTGCCACCTCTGGCACCCATGCCATACGTTTGCCACCACTGCACTATTCCATACTTTTATGCAAGATGCTCAGGAGTTTTTCAGCAGGTGAATGGGCATAGAAAAGTTTTGCTTTAGGAGGAAAAAAAATCACACTGCTGCTCTCAAGCAAACTGTAAAAAACCTTGAAATATAATGGAATGTTACTAACAAGCAATCCATCTGGCAGCCTCCTCTTGCAGCACAAACATTATTCCTTTTTTCTTTAATTTTCAACCAGCCTTGGCATATGTGATAGGAAAGCAGCAACACTTAAAAAATCCTTAACATCTATGTTTAGGTGTAAGTAAGATTGCCCAGTGAAACACTAGGTGAAGTTCTTTTGGGTATTTCACAAGACAAATATTCCGGAATTAAGAATAAAGCTCATAGAAAGGTAAAACTTTAGGCCCCATATTAGCAATCCTTAATGTCATATTTAAGAACTGTGTAATATTGAGGTAACATTAGTAATATTTCCTGTACTAGAGTATTAGTATTGAGTACTTATATTAATAATACTTCCCGTATCAGAGGAAGAGCAAGTTAGAAGAATACCACCAACCCTTCTGGTAGCAATTCCAACAGATTTTGTGACTTTCCGAATAAGCCATCGACAAACACACAGAAACAAGTCATTTGTACACACCACTCAAAAGAGACAATAAAAAAAGCTAAGAAGGAAACAAAAAGACCTGTCCTGTAGCCAACACTTAAATAAGCAGGAATTAACACCAGACAAACAATCAAGCAGAAAACAATATCCTAATCAAGGAAATACAAGTAGAAAACTACATCCCCACCAGAACTGGCAGGGCAAGCTTCTATATATAAATTGAAAGCAAACCCCACACTCAATAGTACTCATGATATTATCTAATTGTACAAAGAAACATTTGCAAACAAACAACCAAGTTTAAAGAGCACCAAGGACTCCACAGTTCAAATCTGATACATATATTCTCTTGTTTTCCAAATCAACTGCTCCATTCCTATTTTAGTCAAGAGTACAAATTCTTGACTATATTACAGCAAATTATCACCACTTCTATTCTAGTTGCATTAATAATATTCGACTTTGATCAACACCCCTGGAAAAAAAAAAACAGATATCCTGAACAGGGGCAAAGAAGAACAACAAAGATGACCAAGGAACACAAAACCAAGCATTGTGAAGTGAAAAACCATGATTGAGGGAAGATATAGTAGCATTCTTCAAATACTTGCAGAGTTATTCCTCAGAAGAAGAACATGACCTGACTGCTAGCATGCTACATTGGAGGAGATACAATAATGGTCCTCACTTAAAATAAGGCAGATTCTGAGTGAAAGTTTTGTTTTTTATTTGTGTCATTTAGGACTGAGAGCAGCCCTAAACTATATCACCAAGTATATAATTAGATTAGTTGGGTCCACACATCATATGATATCACATTGATAACCAATAATTTACTGAACAAACCACCACATGACTGGTTTGCAAGGTGAAATCACAAACCTCATTAATATTTAGTCTGATGTCAATTTCTTGTTATTGTCTCCTTAATTTCTAGACATTTGTAAAACATAGGTTCATTTTTCTGGTACTGTGTTCTGCCACAAAAAAAATATTTATGAAAATGGGCAAGGAAAAGATTTAAAGCTTCCTGTTCTTGATTTTTTATATTTGATCTGTTACCTCCCTCAAGAATGAAGTGTGGTACGCTGCTTGATTCACATAATTCTGTGGGAAATGCCTGTTTGTATGCTTTCATTAAATTAAGGGATTGTTTTGAAATATGAAGCTTGGAGACCTCACTGTGAAACAGCTTATGAACATTCAGGTTAATACTAATTACTCAAAATCCTATAGTAAAATATATGGGAAAGTATTGACTGGGAGGTGACACTTAGAAAGGGAGTAAGATTGAATTTGGATTCAGGGATTTGCAAAAAAGCCTCATTCATATTGGACTGATGCAGTTATCCTCAGTTTGGACTCAGAGCCTAAGTCTTGACTTTAATTTGGAAAACAAAGTCTCTTGTAACTATTATTGGAAATTAAATATCAAAATTAATATGTTCAGAGTTTGTGTGTTGGTATAAGAGCAGCATTTATATTTTAGGGTTTTCAAATAAAAATATGGATTGAGCTCCCTATATTTTGTAAGCAATTATTATGAAAATGACACAGAATCAAAAGAATCTGTTAGAACTGCAAATTTTCAGAATTGAAGTATTGGTTCTTATGAAAAGCCCTTTTTTGTCGAGCAAAAGGCATGCGCTTTGATGTTTTTCTGTAATTTAAGCAGCTTGCTTCGTTCCTTCTTTCCTTTCTCAATTTTTATGGAAGTGACATACTGTACCTCTTAGATGCACCTCTAGGGTGGACACATGGAAAATGGAAGAAAGATAGATATGGAGCTTAGAGAGTTATGAGGAATGAAAAATAGTTTAAGATATTTTGGTGTTCTGCTCAGTTGGCATGAAAGTCACAGCACCTAATAAAAGAGGAACAAATAAGGGCAAAGGCTGAAATAATTGAATATGAATCATTTGTTGGTGCCTTGCTACTTCTTTCCGTGTTGTCTGTCCCAACTCTTTAAACCTTTGGAGAAAGAGACTTAGCCCAGTAACACAATATTTCAGTAAAATAATCCAAAGTCATTTTAGAACCATGATGAAAACTGTTGATTTGTACAGCTGGATTCCATGCTTCTTCCTCACATAAATCTTTCCCCTTCCTGGTCTGCATATTGGAGTTTTCCCTATCTACAGGTATACTGTCTGTATCTATGTCTTTATACATTTCTAGATAATTTCTGCACTTTGGCAGAGCTCAGGTTCATTTTTAATACCCATAAAAATTACAGTGGCACTGAGCAAAGAGACTTGGTTCCTCCAAGTTACAATTGTTGCAGCATCCCTGTGACCACGTGATCTAAATTCAGATATTTGGCAGCCTGCCCTCCCTTATGATTGCAGGGGCTCTTCAGCTCTCCCCACCTACTTATCTTCTCCCGTCTCTGCCCTTTTGACCCCCTCCATTTCACGACCCTAGTTGGCTTTTACTATTTCCTTTCCTTTCAGTGCTGACCAAGCATGCTAAGGCATGTGGGCCAGGGAATGCTTTTCTTCTCTGTGTCATATCCTGGGTTTGCTGGAAATGTTTGGAAATGTTCAAGACAGATATGATTATGACACAGGTTTATTTTCTCTACCGCAGCCTCAAACTCATGGACATCAATGCATAAACCAATTGGAAATGAAATCAGCTTAAGAAATCTTCCCCCAGACCATTCTGTATTTTAAACTCCTCCTCCATTTTGGTGGATTCTTCTTTACTTCTCATGGATTACTAAAAGGGGGGGGGGAGAAAACACTGTGGTTTTACCTCTTTTCTCCTGCCATTTGGAGCTCAAGAGGAAAGTCCCAGCACCTGGCTATCTGGGTTCTTTTCTTGCCTCTGGACAACCTTTTGGGGCCCTAGGATTAATCTAGAAGGGGTAAGGCCTGTCACAAGTTGTGAGTTAAATTCACGGGCTGCTGACGTGTTGCCATCTTAGTGCCTACCCTCCTTCCTATCTCTTTTCTTTTATTCCTATTGATTCCCCCAATCCAGAAATTGTTTCTAAATTCCAGCCCTTTATGTTTGCCTTTCTAACTTCTAATTAATTTGTTTCTTGCATTAGTGGAACTAAACCCTTTTTGTGCCTTGAATCAAATCCCATTTTGCCTGGACTAATTCCCATCTTCCTCTGATCTGCCAAATAGCTGGTTTACATTTGACAGAGATCCAGTGTGGCTGCTGCCATCCTGGGCCTCCTGTCCCAATTTCTGATAATTCTACATGTCAGTTACAAAGAATGCAAGCAAAGTTAAGTCTGCCAAATTATCCATTTACACAAATCACACATACATACCCCCCCCGAAAGATGGAACAAGTTGTGGAAGGGGGGGGGAATTCTCCACTTATATCATTATAAGCCCCACATGAATTTAATCAACTTTTTTCCCCCTCCGTGCACATATTTAGACCTGCATTTCACTGCCCCATTATCATTTGTTTAGAGGAGAGGGATAAGAAATGTAATTAGAGGCACTGGCAGTATACTGTTATGCTTTGCTTTTAATGGCACAAATGTAGTTTGAGTGTCATTTTTGTACCTGATCTAACATTACTTACACTACTAGAATGTCTCTGCTGCTTAGAAATGTAATTGAAAATATGAATACATTGAAAATGCCTTTTAATCTTGCTTGTCGTGCTGCATGTCGCTTATCACAGACTACAAAATGTGTTTTTGTACAATGTGCTACGCTCACCTTAGTCCTGCAGTGTTTACTCATGTTCAGGCCCCAAAATCAGATGAGACTAAAGTAGGGGTGTCTGTCTGTGCATTCACGGCACATATTAAAAAACAAAACAGACAGATCTTCCGTCACACTGCTACAACCACATCTTGCTGACACCCTGCATTTTGGGAAGTGCATTTTTATCCTTCCCTGCAACCTGTTGTCTGGAAAAGAGAGAGCAGGGCACCAGAAATTGGAAGAGGGAAGGATGCCCAAGAATGGTTCCTGCCCACATCCTCTTCTTGTTTTACCTATGTTCACCTTATGCCCTCCAGAGTCTCCCTAAAGCAGTGTTTCTCAACCTTGACAATTTTAAGGCATGTGGACTTCAACTCCCAGAATTCCACAGCCAGCAATGCTGGCTGTGGAATTCTGGGAGTTGAAGTCCACATGCCTTAAAATTGTCAAGGTTGAGAAACATTGCCCTAAAGGAAAGAGGCCTAGGAAAAAGCATTGACCTCTCCTTAAGAGAAGAAATAAAGTATAAGCATTTTATTTCAGGAAGAGAAGAGATTCAAAAGCCTGGTCTGTTTGTGGAGGCAGGGCAGTACGAATGACAGAATAACAGAGACAAATGTTTGTACAATCTCTTCTTAAAAACCTCAGTGTTGGAACATCCACAACTTCTGGAGGCAAGTTGTTCCATTGATTAATTTTTCTGTCAGGAAATTTCTCCTTAGTTCTAGGTTGGAGGGACTATTTTGGCTCCTAGTATCCTGGTAGCTACTATATTAGAAGGAAGAAGCTATCACATAGGATACTTATCAAAAACACCATTGCCACCACAATGATACCTCTCCATTTCTTTCTCCATTTCTAGTCTTTTCCATCATATTTTCATTCTTACCTCCTTTTATTCTTGCCCCAAATTTATATTTACCAGTGGTTAAAAGCATTAGACATAGGCCATGAGGATCAAGGTTCAAATCCCCACTTTACCTGAGAAATCACCTTTTCTCAACCAAATATACCTTCATAGTATATGGATGTGAGGGTAAAATGTGTTGTGTCCCCATTAAGTCACTCTGAGCTTCTTCTTCTTCTTCTTCTTCTTCTTCTTCTTCTTCTTCTTCTTCTTCTTCTTCTTCTTCTTCTTCTTCTTCTTCTTCTTCTTCTTCTTCTTCTTCTTCTTCTTCTTCTTCTTCTTCTTCTTCTTCTTCTTCTTCTTCTTCTTCTTCTTCTTCTTCTTCTTCTTCTTCTTCTTCTTCTTCTTCTTCTTCTTCTTCTTCTTCTTCTTCTTCTTCTTCTTTTTAAAAAAAGGCAGGATATATATTTTGTTATTAAAACACATCTTTTTATTTTATTTGGTCTATCTAAACTGAAACCATCTCTTTGGATCTGCAACAGTCTATCAACCCATTTTAAGCTTCAAATAGCTGTCTGAAATCTAAAACAAAATGATAAGCTTAGAACTTATTCAGATTGTACACATCTTGTACACATGGACATTTAGAAGGGGATCCATCCTATGCATCGTCATTACCCAGGATGTGAAAATTATATGATTCACACCAATGATGTGAAAATTATCAAATTCACACTATTTGTGTCTATGTTTGTATATCCTGGTGCTGGTGCATCATTTATTTGGACACCCTGTGTTTGTATCCCTATATCTTTTGTACTTATATCTGTACATTGTAATGCTTGAAATATTTGGCTGATGTTTCATGAATGGAAGAAGGAAAGAACTATTACTGAGTTGAGAGGGTAACTTAATGTATTGGATAGACAGATCAGTCTGTTACCATTCAGAGTCATTTTGAAATATATACATGAATTTATGAATCAATAAATTGTATTCCAAAGCATCTGGCCTCATGGACTAAACTGTCCAAAGATTAAAATCTCTTGAGAGAGATGGCACCATAATTATGGAACACCCCTCCTGTATTTCATTTGTTTTTAGCATTCCATTATCTTTTCTTTTTTCTGGATTTTATCTTAAACTGAAATTTAGGAATTTAGAGAAGATAATGAATATTTAAAGACATAAGCAGGCAGCCAACACTACTGTTAGATAAGACTGTCTATAAGTGGTAATAAACTTGGGAAACTATCAAAAACAACTTAGTTGCCAATTTAATTATATTTTTATTGCTATGGGAAAGTTCATTGGATCTGTTCATTGCCTCAAAAATCTGTTTTGTTTTACATCTTACTTTAATGTGGTAGTTTTCAGATGTGACACATTTTAAAAGAATAATTT
The DNA here is from genome assembly GCF_016545835.1 of Crotalus tigris. Lineage (NCBI taxonomy): Eukaryota > Metazoa > Chordata > Lepidosauria > Squamata > Viperidae > Crotalus > Crotalus tigris. The sequence goes on from NW_024097206.1 coordinate 947,038, forward strand.
TAAAAATGTAAAAATATTGGCTCAATCAGATGAGGTTGGATGGGAATTACAATTATTTTTCAATAATGTAGAAAATGATAGGATTCCTTTTGAAATTAAGTTCTAAAAGCTAGACACACTAATACAGAACTGTATTCCCATTCATTCACTCATTCAGTTTTATACTACCACACAAAACACCTCAAACTAAAACATCCATGGTAAATATTATTTAAGCGATATTCATGATAAATAAATTAAAATTAAATAAAAAATAAATAACACATGCATTTTAAATAATTTGAATTACATTGAACTTATTAAAAAGATTAATTCATTAAAAATTAAGCTAACTAAAACCTCTCTCTCTTCTTTTAGTCTCCTTGCAGCATTTGTCATCTGAACTATATCATCCAACTATATCTGCTGCAAGTACAAGTTTTTCTCTTTATTGGAGGAGAAAGTTAAGGGATTTGAGGAAACAGCCTCTGCTGCTGAAATGCATCCAGGAATCTTTGCAGAAGGGGCAGAAAAGTAAGAAAATATCAAAGAGCAGAAAAAGTTCCCCTTAGCAGAGAAAATCATGTGGAAGTATGTAACCCAAAGAAGGAAGATCAGAAGGTACTCATTGTCAGTTGAACTCAGAAATGGATTCCCCATTCAAAAGACAAAGCATAGCACATGAGTAAACCTTGGAATAGTGTAGCAGATACTTTGGCACCCAGAGGTTCAAGAAATTCAAGAGTCAACTTGAGAAAGAAGAGTATTATGATGAGGGTGATTCCTTGCTAAGATAAACTAAAGCCGCTGTCACAGGTTCCGACTAATGAAGCACTTCAAAGAACTTTCAGGCATGTTTCCTAAAGTCTTTATTACAGAGCTACAATTTTGCCGATCGCCGTCATGGACATGTTGATGCCAGAATCTGACTTCCTGTCGCTGGCATCAACCTTTTCTTGCTAAACCCCTCCCTTGTCTTGCAGTCACAAGTCACATTATCCAATTAGTGTGAAGGTCAAAAGTTTACTTCCTCTTTCTTTCCCCGGCTTTTTCTCCCCCCCCCCACTCTAAGCTGTGTATTAACCCAGTAATTACCAGACAGTTTTGCATATTGTCAAAGCAAGAATATACAGTATTTGCAGCATTGACAGCCGCTTTCTGAAGTACCACTATACTGAGGAAACATGTTGTCTTCCATGCTGCTTTATCTAGGACATGAATGAAATGTTACCAGGACTATTCAAACTCACCAATAACTATCTTATGTGATAATATTATGGTCAGAATGTACCCTGAACAATATCCAATGCTTGGTAAGGAAGATGAAGAAACTCAGAACACAGCTCTTGTTATCAATCCTTCTAGCTAAGACTCATGGTGAAACAAGAGAAAATGGGATTCTGGAATTCACAAATGACATTGCAGATGATGCCACCAAGAAGGATTTGCATTCTGTGACAATCGGCTAAGAACTCCTTGGATAGAGCAGAGGCTACAACTTACAAAAATTGGGAAGAACATACTCAGTAGGCTCCTCTCCAGTCTCTCAGAAAAGATGGCAAAGGTCCACAACCAAATATACAGCCAATAATTGGAGCCAAGAAAGCACAAAGGGAAAATAGAAAGCCAGGATGAAGAGTTCCAGAAACCAATAACCAGCCCAAAACTCAGTTGTTTCTACACTAATGCACAAAATACAGGCAATTAAAGATTCTAGTTTAGAAATAAACATGTGAAGTGAAAAACATCACTCAAATTGTTGGGATGATAGTAATGGTTGATACACAACCCTGGACGGCTATAATTTATTTGAAAGTAACAGACCCTGCAGAAAAGATGGAATATTCCACTGTAAATGATGATTTATCAGCCTGAATCAATCCATTACAAGATGAAGCTCTCTTCACTGATGGCTGTAGATCATAATCCACCATACAATTCCAGTACAGGTTGATAGATATATGATTTTGGACATCCTTGTCTAGGACACAGAGAGAATGATTGTCTCAAAGGCACCCCAGTCCATGCTTTAGAGAGGACTAGAACTGGGTTTTCCTTTTGTTATATATATTAGTTTTATTCACATATAACATAAAATGTGAAAATACAAAAACAAATAGTAGGCGACAACAGTAGAAAAAGGGAAAACAAAAAAGTAGAACTGAATTTTCCTGATCATAGTCCAGCATCTTCATCACTATACTATACTGAGTCTCATGTACTCGTGTGTGTGTGTGTGTGTGTGTGTGTGTGTGTGTGTGTGAGAGAGAGAGAGAGAGAGAGAGAGAGAGAATGGAGATGATTTGGGTAAGAATAAAAGAATGATATCATTGTGAGGGTTTATTTTGGGTTACTTGGGCAAGCTGAACACACAGATAAAATAATTCTGCACCGGATGACCGGTCTTTGAGAAAGCTTGCAAGACTGATTCAATTAACCAGACATATGCTAGGAATCTAACTCTGCCCAGATCAAAAGTCCAACAAATTGTTGTTCTGTGCTACTGACAATCTTATTCAGCAGAAGGCAGAAGAAAGAATTTAAACAACATCTACAGGGATGAACTGAAAGAGGTGAAAGTTACTGGAATATTGTGGGAAACTCTGGTTTGTAATATATAGCAATGGAGAAGAATCAGAGCTGCAGAAGAGCAGATTATAATGAACTCTGAGGCAAGATAGGTATCTTGAGGACATTGCATCAGATCTAAGAAAAATGTCCAGGAAAAGATCCTGCATAACATGACTCAGAAGGTGCATCCTCAAACAGTCATCACAAGGAAACATGGGAGAAATTTAAAGAGATGGGCTTGGATGCATTCAAAACTCTCTAAAATGCTGAAGAGGAAAAGGGACATGTAAAGTAAACGAAAAGTGGGAAATATCATCATCATGACATGGAAAGACTGGAATATAAACAATTAAATTACACTGTGGTCTCCACGAACTACAGTAATTCTACCAGAAGGGCTAAAGCAAATGATGAGGAGAGGCTTCCAAGAGCAATAAAAGATTTCTTTGGGAATATTAGAAATAAAAGGAAAGACAAAACTGATATAGGTCAATTGGGAGAAGAAAGCATTGTATGGGATGCTGGTGAATAGGCTGTTTCTCAACTTCAGTTTTGTATCTATCTTTTTGACCCTAGTTGGTCAATATTTTGTCACAAGGGAATGAAGTAAGTGTACAGTTATGAAAGACCATGAAGAGGTTAAGAGAATAACTGTTTTAAATATATTGAGGTGTCCTGAGCCAGATGATTTACAATGCAGAGTACTGAAGGAGGTAGAAGTATTGAGGGAAATGCCGCAGAGCTCTCTATGTTCAACATTTTTATCAATGGCTTGGATGAGGAAATTAAGGGATTTTGTTAAGACTACAGATAACACCAAACTGGGAGGGATAGCTAATCCTTCAGATGAAAAAAAAAGGACACAAAATAACACTAACACTAACAATAACACTAACAATAAAAATAAAGTTGGAAGGGACCTTCGAGGTCATTTAGTCTAACCCACTGCTCAGGCGGGAAACCCTATTCCATTTCAGACAAATGATGTCCAGTCTCTTCTTAAAAACTTCCAGTGTTGGAGCATTCACAGCTTCTGGAGGCAGGTTAATTGTTCTGATTAATTGTTCTAACTATCAGGAACTTTCTCCTTAGTTCTAGGTTGCTTCTCATTTTGGTTTGTTTCCATCCATCGCTTCTTTCCTGACTTCAGGTGCTTTGGAGAATAGCTTAATTCCCTCTTCTTTGTGGCAACCCCTGAGATATTGGAACACTGCTATCATATCACCCCCTCATCCTTCTCTTCATTAAACAAGACATACCCAATTCCAGCAAACGTTCCTTATATGTTTTAGCCTCCAGTCCCCTGATAATCTTTGCTGCTCTTCTCCTTACTCTTTCTAGAGTCTCAACATCTTTTTTTATATTGTGCTGACCAAAACTGGATGCAGTGTTCCAAGTGTGGCCTTACCAAGGCATTATAAAGTGGTATTAACGCTTCTTGTGATCTTGATTCTATCGCTCTGTTAATGCAGTCCAGCACTGTGTTGGCTTTTTTTGGCAGCTGCAGCACACTGCTGGCTCATATTTAAGTAATTGTCCACTAGGGCTCCAAGATCCCTCTCACAGTTGCTACTATTGAGTGAGGTACCACCTATACTGTACCTGGGCATTTGGTTTTTCTTGCCTAAATGTAGAACCTTACTTTTTTCACCATTGAATTTCATTTTGTTAGATAGCGCCCAGTGTTCAAGTCTGTCAAGATCCTCCTGTATCTTAAGCCTATCTTCTAGGGTGTTGGCTATAAATGATCTAGGCAGTTGTACGGTTGGCTGAAATAAACAGAATAGATGTAAAGTTCTGAACTTAGGTAGAAGGCAGAAATATAGGAAGAAAAAGATTTGGTTTGGCAAAAGAAATACGGGAGCTTTTGTTCATCGTGAGATAAATATATACAGTACTATAGTAAATCAGCATAGAACACATGGGGGCACTGGATTGCTTTGAAAATCCCTTCCAATTCTATGTTTCTATAGCTTCAAACCCACCTTATGTTGTAAATGTGAAGGACACCAAACAATTTCAGTTGTCCATATAAGACAAATTAATTTTTGGAGAAATTGATTCCGATGGTACCAAGCCATAGAGAGAGATTTCTTCCTCTTGATGGCATTCCCTGAAATAACAATGTGATCAGAGAGCATTCATAGCATTCCAGGAAACGCTGACAAAGGAAAGAAAATTCACACAAAAAGAGTCTGATATTGCTGCACCTCTGACTTTTAAAGGTTTTAAAAAATTGGATTTGATCCTGTGCATTTACCCCTCCCCACTTTTAAAAAAGGATGAATAGAAGTCCCCAGCTTCTGCAGAGATTGATTTTTAAGGCAGAATGAACCTAGTCAAACTTCTCTTGTAACTAACATTCACTCTGCTTTCAACAACTTTCACCAATCTGCTTAAATTCAGCAGGATTTTCTGTTTTAGATCCTGCATATCGCACTCTTCACATTGCTATAAACTGGGATGCTAGTCATATCTTTTCTGGAATAACTAGAATGAATGGAATGGAAGCATGACAGGACTGTACTTTTTATTATTTCTGAAATGGATTTATTTCTTCCACCAGATCTGGTAAATTCATTAAGATGCCAGCTGTCTGCTCTGGGATCCACTAAAAATGACTTTTTAAATTTCAGATGAAGCCAAGATTACTTTCCCCACCCAGTTCTCATGCAGAATAACATTTGGGTAAATGATACTCTTATTAACAAAAGTTCAAGAGTTCAAAGCATAAATTGTAAGCTTTAAAATTTATAATTACAACAGTATGTGTATCTGAGTGCTGTTACCTAGCTCAGGTGGGTAATTATACATCTTTAATACTTAATTATGTTTCTTGGAAACATAATCACCTTGTTCTAACTACTTTATTTTGCAACATTTAGTGCACATATAATGTAAATTATGCATTTAATCAGAATGGTTCTAATTGGACCATTTTCAATTCCCTCCCCTAAATACTGTTATTCATTAGCTGGGCCTCTAAAAACTCTGAGCACTATGATAACGTGATTCTCAAAATGTGTTTTCTCCAGAATTTAGCTCCACTCAAATGGGTTTTGTGAGGACAAAAGTACAGCTGTGTAATTAATTGTATTAAAAATACAAAATGAAATGAATCCACCAAAGCTCAACCCTAAAAACAGCCTTGCACTGCAAAAGACCAAGCAGTGATGCTCAACCTTTGTAAAGGGAGGCATAAATTAGTGATGAATGAATGTGAAAAATATTTTTTTTCCTTAATGCAGTTTCACGGAGGACTAGCAGCATATGCATATTTTGAAAATGCAAAATTGGCTTGCCTGAGATGATAGCTAGTGCAATACGGAGAGCAAGATAAAGCTGGAAAGACCTGGGTTCTTTCAACTATGGTCATTCATTAGGTTGTTTAAGGTCTGTCTGTCTGTCTGTCTGTCTGTCTGTCTGTCTGTCTATCTATCTATCTATCTATCTATCTATCTATCTATCTATCTATCTATCTATCTATCTATCTATCTATCTATCTATCTCTATCATGCCACTCTGGGCAGCTTACAATAGTATAAAAGCATAAATATAAAAACATATAATGCAACATTCTTGAATTCTAAGATATTGTGACCAGTTACCCCAACTCTGATGTCTCTTTAAAAAGTCAGCATAACACGAGCAGTGATTGCTACTATTCCTGTTACTTCCATGCTTTGGTAAATCCTCCATGTATCAAGTCAAGATACCTGATCTGAGGACGTTTCCTCTTCTTTTGGCAGGAAAAGGGTTATTATTAATTGTAGGGGTTTTATATACTTCCAAACAACAAGGATTCTGAGCAGTTTTTATCAAGATAAGTTGTTAAAATAAAGAATTTTTTGAAAGAATGGCGTTTAGCAGAATGTCTCAGCAGATTCTGGAGTAGTTAAAGTCCTCCCTCATTTGCAACTGAATGCAAATTTTCAGGCATTATAGATGCTGCTGATGGAGACTAGACCCATCCCTTTTCTCTGTCTCCTAGTTTCTTCATTCTTCATTTATCAGTGGATTTAAGGCTGGAAATGCTCTAAAGTACAGCATGTGAAATGAGGCACAGAGCTAACCTACCCTTTTCTTTTGTGTCTCTGAGTTAAAATGTTACTTGGTTCGGGTTAACAAGTTAATAGATCCAAAGCAAAAGGAACAGATGAGGAATGCAATGCATTTAGCCCATAATATCCTGCAACACTGCAGGATATTTAGTTCATAATATCCTGCAACACAGCCTGCAGGTTTTTCATATATATGCAGGTTTTTCATATATAACCCGTGGCTTAGAGGTTATAACATCTGCCTAACATGCAGATAGCCCAGGTTCGAATCTCAGAAGAGTAAGTTTGGCTGATGAGGGTTAAAGGAACCCAAAATAGCTATACCATTCTCTCTTTATTCTTTGTTAGCAAAACCTAAAAAATGTAAAATGATGTCGCAGTTAGTGACTGCTGCTTGTGGATGGCTCTAGATTGAGCTGATACAGGCAAAAGAAAAGAAAAGAAAGAAGATTTCTTTCTCCCATATCTGGGCTGACAGGGTGTTCATTCAAGGTAAAAAAATCTCTTCCCCCTGTCTCTCTCCTGGTAGCTAACAAAGTGGGAGAGAACCCGTGGCTTAGAGGTTATAACATCTGCCTAACATGCAGATAGCCCAGGTTCGAATCTCAGAAGATATATATATATATACCGGTATATAAATAACAAGGAGCCAAGCAAAATTTAGAAAAAAAGGTTTCTAATAAGTCTGTAATCTCAGTGATCTAAATTACACAAACTAAAGTCCTAAACATAAAGGAACACTTAGTTTTCTTTGGTACGATCTCAACTATTCCAACATTTTTTGCTGTGCATAATGACACCCCAAGTTGTGCATTCTGTTTAATGTGACCCCCCTAGTTTTGCTTTTCTAACTGAAAAACATTCCGCAAGTCAGTTTAACATTCTGGGTTTTGCAGAAATATTATCCTCTGGTTACAAATCAATAAACCACCTGGATCATTTCACTAATGGCAGTTATTTTTATGTTTGCCCAGAATCCAAGCAACCTTTGCCAAGTTCACAGTTCTGCCTCTTATTTTAACAGGCTACAACATTTTGAAAGTGGTGCTACTTCTGCAAAGTATGGGCATTTTCTGCCTTTTTAAAAAATAATACTGCAATGAAAATGCAAAGGGAGAATAAAACAATATAATACTAAATAATAATGGGTGGATGTGCTTGAACCATGAGGTTTAACTGTTGGGGGGTTATAGGTGAGTATCCTGTAATAGGGTATAAATACTGCAGATGCTTTCTAACTTGGCTGAATATCAGTTCTATGCCTATTAAGTAAATATTCATGATTCATTAAGAAGCGTTTTTGCATAGCATTTGCTCTGAAGGATAGAGCGAGTACAGGAATCTTTCATCTGTGTTGAGCCAGGGGAGAAGCTTATACTGTTCTGTTCAAAGTTGAGTTTATTGTAGGGAAAATGGCTTTTTATTCTTTTCAGCCCAACAGAATGTAGGAAAGAAATTATGTAAAGGAGCTGAGGAGCTTATATTTTCGGTTTGCCAATCAGTCAGTTGGCAGAGTAACTTTTCAAAAACTAAACAGAAGGGCATCAAAGTTGGCAGAGTAAGAGAAGCTGGCAAAAAAAAAAAGATGGAATATCAAAAGGAGCTGTGTCCATCTTGGGGGCTACAGAGAAAAAAAACACAGCTCCAAAGAATCTGTTAAAGGAAAAGTCTTCATCATGGTTCAGTCCAAGACAGGAGTAAACAACATGGCAACTGCTTTAGAAAGAAGATTGCAGTTTATTGAAGAGGAGAGCCAGAGAGGAAGATGGCTCTGGAAAAAAGAGAGTGAGCACATGTAGGGAGTGGGTTTTTATACCTGCTTGAGTCTTTTGTTTGGAGTCGTTGCTGTGGCATGAACTTTGACCTGAGTCTGAGTGCGCCTTTCTGGTATTCTGATGGTGGTGGATTAATCCTATTATGTCCCAAAGGTCATATCCTGCTTCCCTGTGGCTATGGCTGATGACTCTTAGATTTTTGGTGTTGATTCTAAGGATCTTTCTTCCTAATCCCAGTTTCTTGATTCCAATCTTTCTGACAAGATTATCATCTGCAGTTCTGCAGACTTGTTTTTTGCTTGGGACAGAGAGACTTAGGGGCAGGGTTGGTTTCTGCTTTTAAAATCCTTTAGGGAAATATATTCTGCCCTTTTAATATTTCCTTCTCTGAGGGGCTGACTTCCCACAAATCCTTATATTCTCTCAATCACTCAGGCATTGACTTCTGGACCCAAAAAACCTGACTTGCCATCAAAAGGCTGGCTATTCAGCAGTGGAAACACAAATACATGGCTCTGACTAGTCAGCACTTTGTAGAATGGATTAATACAGATTAACTGTGGATGACTGTTATGAATGATAACCTCAGTTTATTACATATGTATGTTATATAGATGTGTATGGGTTTTTTTTCAGCTTTCTCTCTCTTCCCTTGCAATTTTGGGTGTTTTTTACAATTTTGTATTTAATTAATTAAAAATAGAAATAAACTAGACAGTGGAAAACAAGAAGGGAAAGGATCCTGCAATCCTGCATTCCCTGTGAGAAAATTAGTTGGGCAGCAGCCTGAAATGCTGTTAACTGAGTGAATCTAATCTTCTCCCTGCCTTGCCAGTCATTGACCCAGAACTGAGCATATGCTGCCATCCCCCACAAGACTTCCTGGTGCGCACAGTGACACAAACAAATACAGATGCAACAGGAGGAGAAAACAGAAACAACGTGTTATGTTATTTCACAGGAAAATATACAAGTTCCCCCACTCAGTTGGAATTTAGGCCTAGGAAATTTAGAAGCTGCATTAATTGCTATTGCAGATGAGCCATGTAGAGACTGGGATGGGGAACTCTAATTCTCCTGGTCCTGCTGGAGCTTTCAGCAACCTTTGACATCATAAAACAAGGTATATCTCAGAATGGGCTGTAAGGATTGAGAGTTGGAGGTTCTGTGGTCAGTTTCAGATAGAGGCGGCTGTGGAGAAAAGTCAGGCTTTTCACATCAGGGTGATTTGATGTGAGTTGCTGTAGGAGATCTAATTGACATCCACATGTGATCAGGCTCTTCTCTGAATTAAGGTATCATCAGTGGGTCAGTGCTATATCCCTGTTCTGTGGCAATCAGGAGATGCAGTTGAAATGCTTTCCTGATGTTTGAAAGCTATTCAGGGCTCAATAAGAAGAATCAGAGTAGAATGAATGTTAGTACTACAATGGCTACTGATTCAAAGCTGACTAATTCCACTGGAGAGCCATCTTGCATTCTCCCACGCAAAGCAGGTTTGCTGTCTGAGTGTCCTAGTGGATGCATGTTTTCTGTTGAAAGAGTAGGTAGAGACTGTAACCAAAAGGGAGTTTGCACAACTCCACATTGAATAATAGCTATGGACGTTCCTAGAATGGGACGCTTTGTTGATGGTCACTTATACCACTGTCATGTATTGCAGCTCATTCAAAATTGTTTCAAAATGCAGTAGCCTGAGTAGTAATGGTCACAACTTATTTGCTTCTGATACTTCTACTGTGGACACTGATTGGATTTTAGATGCAATTCAAGATGCTGTTTCTTTCAATCTTCATATAGTTTAGGGCATGAATATCATCAAGACAATCAGCTTTGGGTGGAACCTACCTATCCAGTGAAGGTGTCTCAAGCTCTGTGCAGTTGGGCAAGGTGAGGGAAGCAAGAACTACATAGACTTTGGTATTTGATTTGTAATGCTAATTTGGGGATAAATACAGATCCTTCGAAACTCATTTAGAGCAGTTCCTTATGGGAGAGGCTCTGAATGATTCTTTCCCAGGTTTTTTACTACCTAAACTAAGTTACTGTTTACAAGCCACCAGTGTGCTGCAGCTGCCAAAAAGGCCAACACAGTGCTAGGCTGCATTAACAGAGGGATAGAATCAAGATCACGTGAAGTATTAATGCCACTCTACAATGCCTTGGTAAGGCCACACTTGGAATACTGCATCCAGTTTTGGTCACCACGATGTAAAAAAGATGTTGAGACTCTAGAAGGAGTACAGAGAAGAGCAACAAAGATGATTAGGGGACTGGAGGCTAAAACATATAAGGAACGGTTGCTAGAATTGGGTATGTCTAGTTTAACGAAGAGAAGGACAAGGGGAGACATGATAGCAGTGTTCGAATATCTCAGGGGCTGCCATTAAGAAGAGGGAATCAAGCTATTTTCCAAAGCACCTGAAGGCAGGACAAGAAGCAATGGGTGGAAACTAATCAAGGAGAGAAGCAACCTAGAACTAAGGAGAAACTTCCTGACAGTGAGAACAATTAATCAGTGGAACAGCCTGCCTCCAGAAGCAGTAAATGCTCCAACACTGGAACACTGGAAGAGACTGGACAGCCATTTGTCCGAAATGGTGTAGGGTTTCCTACCTGAGCAGGGGGTTGGACTAGATGACCTCCAAGGTCCCTTCCATCATCATTATCATCATCATCATCATCATCATTATTATTATTATTACTATTATTATTATTATTATTATTATTATTATTATTATTATTATTAAGATAAGCTACTATCCAACTCCCCCTTTGTCTATGTATTTCTAATGTCCCTTCCATAAGTTCCCCAGCCTACCCACAATCTCTTACAGGTGTCAGAGTTTGACAATTACCCAATAATGCCAGGTGCCAATGATGGTCCTGAAAAGGAAAGGATAAAAGCATTTCTGATAATATTGCAGTTTGATTAATTCTTGAAAAATCATTAGAAGCAGCTAGGTATAATTCATTGTATTTTAATATAACTTCCTAATTGTGTCCATGTTAACAGGATTTAGGAATGCTGTAAGTTATCAAGACTGTTTAATTACTAAGTTCGCAATTAATAGCTGATTGGTTAGGGCCAAGATGTTCTGATGATATTAAAATAAGATAGAGTTCTCCTTTTAAACAAAGCACTACCAATAAGATGCAGTTAATACTTGGCACATGTTATTTTTTTCACTACTCTCTGTACAAAACCTTGCTTTGAGCAAGTAATTTATTAAAGGAGAGCATCCATGTATCCTTATACCTTCCATTTTGAGCAATATATCCAGCTTGACCTTGATGGAATTAATCATGACTCCTGGGAAAAGCTTGGTTGTATAATATTTGTGTAAAAATGTCAAATATGTTGCTATTTAAGTCTGAAAAACTTAAAAGCATCAAAGAAGTCAACCTATCATTACACAGAATGCAACAACTGCCTTAGGGACCCAATTTTCTGTGCAAAAACATAACAAATTAGGAGTTATTCAGTTTGCATTATTATTACTATTATCATTATTATATTGAATAAAGGTGAAGAGAATGGGAATTTCATTTGTCAAAGAATTTAGCCTCTTGATTTTGGGTTTTGTAATTGCTAGTCTGCATCAGACAGGAAGATTTAAAAGATTTTTTTTAAAAGGACATTCAGTATTTATTCTAAAGTGGATTGTGAGGACTCACTAGAGACTTTTCTTCCTATACCTTCTTCAGCTCTTCTTACTCGAGAACATTTATTGATATCCAATTGGACAAGTGGCCAGAGTCAGCCCATTTTAAAATTGTAATTTGGAATATGAAGATGGACCCATTTTGTCAGTCTAACAGATTTAGACCAAGTTAGTGTTTCAAGGGAGTACAGAGTCACGTAGTACAGGCTAAAGATGTAATACTCTTTCCTCCAGTTCTGATCCACAGTAACAATTCTTTGATTATAATTTGAGTGAGCCCAATGAGGTCTCCTAGCCGAGAACTGAAACTGTTTTTCCCAACCTTATTCTAACTGTTGATACAATGCAGAACATAGGAATGGCCCATTATAATCAAACTTTTTCAATGGAATAAAACCTTAACCATGTATACTCAGTTACACATTATCTCTAACCCACGTGCCCACCGAATTATATAATAATCACTTTTTTATTCACTTGCCCTTGAAAGTACCATTTCTCTGCTGGTTAGAATTAATTTCTTAGGCCAAAGATGGCCAACCCAAAGGTGTGGACAGAGAAATCAGGTGGATAACTTCTCTAAATTTCCCAGTGAACGAATAAACTATACAAGCATTTTCCAAGGGCAGGATTCCCACGTATGACTGGAGGACCAGTATTGAAACCAACCAGGAAGACAAGTTGATCATGGTTTTCCTAATAATTTCATTTAAGAGTAGGAAGCCAGGAAGGCTGCAGACCACTGGACAATGATAAACATGAGACTCACAGACATGAATAAGCACAAGAATATCAGACTCTAGTGATGAAGATGCCTCCTTTGAAAACAAACTTTCATTATTTTTCATGAAAAATGAATAAAGATTGCTAGGAAAAAGTTCAGGATTCTTTTTCTATCCAGCATTAATAGATATGCACAGGATAATTTATTATAGTATGCTAGAGGTGCCTTTTACTTGCATCCTCCTGGTTATATCCAGCTGTTTTGCCACAGACTGTTGGCTAGAAGTCAAAATGAGATTGTGTTATTTTTTTTCTAAATTAAGCTTCAATTTCTCAGACAAAATCAGACAGCCACTTTAATAATGGAAGAGCTGATCTCTGTTCACTATATTGAACAGGAGACCCCAACCTGAGGCAACCTAAACCTGAACTATACTTTCACATGCTGAGAAATAAATCTGGTATGAACCTATAGGATACGAGAAATTAAAGCTGGCCACGGATGGAAACTTCTGCAGAAGAAACCTTCACAATGTTAAACTAATCATTCAAATTTACTTTGGGAAATCACTATGATGTTTTGCCCCAGATTATATCACTGCCTATATGGGAGACTGATAAGAAGGAAATCCTTGGCATACCTCTGAGTAGAATAGCTATAAATCACTAAGCTGTAGCAAAGTGAGAAGCTCAACTCCCAGCAAATGGTAATCTATAAACTATAAAGAGATAATGTACACATTTTAAACTATGGAAAGTGTGCTCTTATGTACAGTTGAAATGAACATAATCATATTCTATAAACATTAACACAGGCACCACATTTTCCAAGACAGATAATAAATGTAATTATTGAAAAATGTCTGAAGACATTCCAGTCTGGCTGATGTGAAATTGAGCAAATGGTTGCATGCTTTGTATATTACAATAATCCTTTTACCATAATGAGGACTTGCTCTAAGAGAAGATTTTATACCACTCGGATGGTAAAGCTACATTTTAGTCCTCTAAAGTAAAATAATATGATCAACTAGATGCCCCATATAAATAACTTTGAACCATAAACAGTTCACACTCTAGATGTCTCTAGTTATTAAAAGGGATGCTATCTGGAGCTGTATCCAACTATATGCAAGCTGCAGAGTGGAATTAATTAGAATTTGTGTTGACTTATGGGAGCGTAGAACACTCTGTCAAATTGGCAACTCTGGTATAAAAAAATTAAGAAGATGGAAAGTCAATGTGATTTTAAACTGCAGAGGGAGAAGAAGAGTTTCTAATAAATGCCTGTAGCATGTCTGAAGTCCTAGGATTAAATTAGACTTTACTCACTGAGTTTGGGCCCTTTTTCAAAGTGCTTAGCTCCCACAGACTTAAAGGTTACTTTCTTCTCATTTGTCTCAATAAGATCACCGAGTTCAATTAAGGCTATCCTTTGAGCATTGTTTGGTCCTAAACTTGTATAGTACCAAATGCTGGAGATATCTAATGTATTTTCCCACGAGGAAGATGATAATTCTCTATGCCCCAACTATGGATGTTTTCTTGTAAATGCTGTAATTGAAGAAGATGCTTTTGAGAGTTTGAACCTTGGGAAAATGCAACGTAAAAGGAGAAGGGAGAAGGAAGAAACCACGGTGTTTCAAAGGCATAAGAACAAACACACTTTCCTTGCCTTCTATATATCATCCTGCACATCTAACAGATAGCTTTTAGCAATAGACAGCAACAATATGGAGCTTCTCCCCAGTGAGGCTTTTGGAAGATCAAGATCTGCGCTGGAGGAACGAAAGCAGAGAAACTTTGAGTCCTAAGTGTATCTGCTGTACTTCTGCAGAGTGAGATACAGTATGGGTTGGTGGGAGAGGGAGGAGGCCAAAAAGGAAGGAGAAAAAAGGCTGTAGTTTTGGAGCCCCCTTGATATTTTCAGCCTCTGTCTGGTCTAGAGCTGCTGAATAATTCTGAAAGGAGCTGAAGTTGTTTTAAAGGAAGGTAGTTGATGCACAGCAACATTTCTTTTTGTCTAGCTATCATCTGTCCTCAGTGCATTTGGCAAATTTCTAAAAGAACTGCGTGAAGCCTGAAAAACTGGGCACCCAGAGATAATAATTACAGGGAAGTAAATTCTGTGAGCAGTAATGGATTCTGGTGGCATTTTCAACCCCCAAGAATTCTGTTCTCTGCTCCCCTACCTCAATACATTTCCTGTGAGGAAGGCTATCGGGGACTAGCAGGCCTTACTTGCACTGAGACAGAAACCCTGAAATTGCCTGCAAAAGCAGGTCTCTTTTTCCTTCTGCTAAAGACTTTGATTTTCTTGGTAAGATTGGGCCCCTCTTTTGTTGTCCCTATTGTGTTCTTTTCCACAGCATAAAGCCTACTTTAGGCACACAGCACACAGAACAGGAGAAATAATTAAGACCTTAAAGTACCTTATAAAATTTTCTCCTCCCTTTTCTGAACTCACATAAAAAACCCAAAGGTGCTTTTCCCCCCAAAGGCAACTGGACTTTCATGTTTTTCTTCTTTGAAAATGTTTCTGAACTGAAGAGGTTTCTTCAATGAGAAGTAAATAAAGGAAAAATCCCAAAAAATCCAGTTGCCTTTTGGAAAAAGCACCTTTGGTACAGCCACGACCTGAATGATTGAGAATTTCCATAGTCACCATAAAAACACCAAACAGGGAACAAATTGTACTTTGATAATAATAAACTGCTAATTAAAAATAAATAAATAACAGGTAACAACTTTTCAAATACATCTGAAAAAAATATTAATACCTATAATTGCTAAGATTTAAAGTTTATTTTCTATTAAAGCATACTTTAAACAACATTCTGGAAAAATATGAATAAGGAAACAAACCTATCTTTTCCTAATTAAAAAAGACCTTATTTAAAGAGTGAAATCTTAGTACACGAGGAAAGTCTAATGAGTTCACATGAACGATTCACTAAAATAATTCAGTGTTTTAAGCCTATTGGATAAAGCAAAATAAAGAAATAGCTTCTACATGCTGAGAAGCAGAAGAAATAGGACATCAAATGTGTTTTGATTCTCTTCCTAAAGTCACAAGTAGTACAATGAGATACTAATTAGCAAAGCATATTGCTTTAACCTGGTTTACCACTACTTCCTGCAGATATTTTAAACAGGTATTCAGAGACCTGCATTTAAGATCTCTGTTTACTATAGCAGTCAGGCATACCCATCTTCTATATAGATAGTCCTTGACTTATGACTGAAATTCAGCCTGGAATTACGATCATAAATTGTAATCATTAAGCAAGTTACCATGTGACTGCACCTGGTTTTACAAACTTTCTTGTGACAGCAATTAAGCAAATGCCATGGTTGTTAAGAGATCATGGTGGGCATTAAGGAGGTCCATTATGTCCAATGGACAATTTTGTTAGAAACTAAAGATAAATGCCAGAAACCTGGGGAAAAAACCCACCAAAAATCTTGGTCATGTGATAGCAATATGCTGCAAACAACTATAAATGAGGGCTGGTTGCCAAGTGCCTCAAATGCGACCACAGTATGTGTGTATGCGTGCGTGCATGTATGCGTGTGTGCGCGTGCGCTATCTTTGGGGCTATTTAGCATTTCTGTTCCTCTTTCTGTAATCAAAGCATAAAGCCTTCTTTACCTAGACTGATCATTTTGATCTGAAGTTGGCTCGTTTCCATTTCAGTTTTTAATGGAAAGCCTAGCTTATCCAGAGACTTTCCTTTTCAGTTATCTCTTGTTTATATTCCTCTAATTAACATAGTGTCTTCATTTTGCTACCCTACTTCCCATTTTCCTACATGTTATATTGTTCTGCATTTATGGCCTTCCTTGCTTTTGCTATCATTCATTTTGAGATTATTTAAAGGGCTTGCTGCATCAATGTCATTCTTTACCAGTGACAAGAAAATTATGGAAAATGCTGCACAGGCAATTATGGTTAGGTCCTTGACAGTAAAAAAAAAAAAATGACACAGTTAAATGTGCAACATACCATAGACTGCAGTTCTTGAAATTTCACTGTTTCCTGAGTAACACAGGTGTCAAACATTTTGCTCAAGCTGTTACGAGTCTGTCCGCCCACTAAGCATATTGTTCCTGTTCATACAGTACATATAATCCAAGTCACTAACTTCTTAAGTTCACATCATTGGATCAGAAGAGCAAGTATTGTTAAGATGTTGGTCTTGAGCTAGAGAGGCCCAGGATCAAATGCAACCTAATGGGTGACTTTGAGTAAGTCACTCCTTTCCCACCTATCCTATTTTAGAGTGTTTTTGTTGTTGGATTACAGTTAAACTAGACCTCTCCCATCCTATTTATCTATATGATTTTGAGTTTCTAAGACAAGGCAGGACAGAAATGCTATTTGAACAAAACGTGCCATTTGGGGAATATCAAATCCTACCCACTTATTTCACGATGCAGTAGGAGATAACTGGTGTCAGGGGAAAAACTTGTTAAAGAGAAACAAGGGACAATACACCACAAACAATTCACTATAGGATCCAGAGGTTTATTGGAATTTAGAACACATAGCAAATACATACATTACCAAAACTCATTTCAATGAGGACCAACTGCACAAGCAGTCAAAAGGGATAGCTTGTGACCAGTTGGCCCCAACCCCTTTTCAGTGCCACTCTTTTATACCTTAAAACCACAAACACATGACTCCTAAGATTTCCATTGCAACTAAATCAGTTCCTTGTTCTTCCCTCTGACCACATCTTTCCTCATAACCTTTATACACATCATTACCAAACTAGCGTGCCATTGCAAAAACACTTCCTCAATTCCCATGCTTTCAAGTTTCATGTTCTAATTATATAAAAAATATGCAATCTTGCAAAAGCATAATATTGCGCAAAAGACATATGGCAGAAGAGTAGGCATAAAGTCTTAACTAAATCAATAGTCTTGATAACATTGTTAGTCATAAAGGGGCTTCAGCAGATACAAACAGATATTAATAAAATTATTTTTCTCACACTGGTTAGGTTTCTAATATCAATTGTTTCCCAATTGTTCAAGAAGGCAACCATGGATGTACAATAGAAGAAAAAGGGAAGGAGAAAGGGAGCGGGAAGAAAAATAGGTAATGCTTTAAAATGTTTATTCATACAAAAACTAGTACAAGATATAGGTTCTTAGTAGGAAGTGTCTTTATGTTGGATTGTCCTTAATATATAGAAAAAAGTAGTGGTGATTTTATAAAATTGAGCCTAGACTACTCATAGGTATATTTGTGTCAGTAGTTTCACTGCAAATGGTCCTCAGTTAAAAACCCACAATCCTCACTTTATGACATTAATCAGGGAGTGCTGGAAGGCCACTAAGTGACTGCTGCCATCATTAAGTGACTGCATCACTAAACAACAGACAGTCTAGTTCCAATTACACTTGTACCACAGCACTACCTGTAGCATTAGAAAATATAATGTTGAATGATCTCTCCTTTTTAAAAATACTTTCAGTGTGTAGAAATCTTCACTCATGCATTAAAATTGCTTTTGCTGCCTTTGCTTGCTTTCCTTTGTCCCTCATGTCATCATAGTTCATGATTCTTGATTAGAAAATATCTATGAGTTAATCCACAGAATAGAGAAAAGCAGCTGCCAAGAATGATGTAGCAATTATCAATAGAAACTACTGCATAAATAGGATTTTAAAGTCTCACTGTCAAAGCACTTGGGTGGGGGGGCAGCATAGACAGTTCCCTTCTGAAAATTCAATATATTTCCACTGTTTTAAAATCCCAAACTAAACATCACCATCCATCTTCTAAAAATACTTTAGTGAAGAATTTTAGTTTCAATATGAGAAGACAGCTTCATTATTTAGACTAAATAAAATATTTGGGCCGGAATGTACATATGTATATATTTCCATGACTGATAGAGACTTCTGTCTCACAGCAATGATCCTGGGTGGTGTACAGAGATTAAAATCACTAAAATTATCATCCTATTATAAGATGCAAAATGCAGTAGCCCGCATGGTTTTCTGCAGACCTTGGTGTGCACATGTGACACCTCTCCTGCAGGAACTGCATTGGTTGCCGATTTGCTTCCAGGTGCAATTCAAGGTGCTGAATTAAAGCTCTTCATGGCCTGGGACCAGATTAGCTGAGGGACTGTCTCTTGCCAGTCACATCCACCCAACCCACTAGAGCGGGGAGGCAAGGAGATGCATCTAGTGGGACCCAGGAGAAGGGCCTTCTCCATGTTAGCTCCCTCTCTGGAACATCATTTCCTCAGAGATTAGACTGGCCCCCACTCTAAGACTCTTTTGGAAGGTGCTCAAGACCTGGTTCTGCCAGCAGGCCTGGGGAATCCAGAACAGGATAGAGCCCATCAAATGGCTAGTGTAATGTGTGTTGTCACTGTGGTTAGGGTTAGGGTTATTATATTATTTTATTATTTTTCCTCTTGTTGTTTTTTATAGGGTGTTTTTCTATTTATGTAAGCCGCCTTGAGTTGCCATGTGCAAGTAGACGGCAATAGAAATTTTCTAAATAAATAAGATGATTTGGGAATCTGTTCTTGATGGGGTTGGGGGGGGGATGATAGATTAGTGAAATATTTGATTCAATTACATTATCTGTTGGACACTGTATACAGTGATATGTGCAGTGCTTTTTGTTATTCTATCATCTTGGGAAGAGTTGTTAGAATTGTTGGGTTGTTCATTAAGTATCAATAGATAGAAATGCCCAGTAATATCCAATATAGTTAGTATGTTCAATTAAAAAGAAAATATAACATGCACCCAATTGCTTGTGTTGACCTACAGCTCTTAAGTGTTACAGATACTTTAGAACTTTTGCCTTGCAGGCAACTGTATGTAAGAAAAATTTGCTTTCAATTATGGCTCCATTTGATTTCAAAATGATTTGGAAAAGTGTTTCAAGCCCCATACGAAACTGTCCTCTCTTCAGTTCATTAAAACAGTGACATATTTTGTCAGGTGTCTAGACAAGTCCTCCTCCCCCGAAAAAAGAAGTTGCTTCAATAAATTGATTTATTAAAGAAGTTGCATAATTTTTCAGACTAATGCAGAAGCTTGAAAAAAAATGATGAGGCTATTTTGACGGATAGTGGACAAGTGCTGTATTTGCACGCAAGTGAAGGATGAAGCACTTTTCCCAAATCATTTATGAAATATTACCTTTTTTTGATAGATGGTATAGCTAATGAAGACTCTTTTTTATTCCATCACAGCCCTAACAGCATTTACTTATGCGTGCGCGCGTGCGTGCACACACACACACACAAACACACACACAAAGCTTCTCACTAATGTCTGCTCAGGATATTTAACTCAGATTTCAGTCCCCCCAAAATATCAGTTTTTGATATTTATATGCCACCCATCTGTCAAAAATGACTCTGGGCAGTGTACAACAAAATCATTTAAAAAAAACAATTACAAAAAGCATTCTACAATTAAAAGATTTTTTTTTTATTATTCTAAATCACAGAAAGGCTAGAGGAGAGTATTAGATGAAACACACAATGTATCTACTTCATTAAATCTCCATTTGCTTGGATGTACATCTGATTGAACTCAATTCGGCTTATTCGAGTTAGATTGCCCAAAAGGAAAACAAACATAGAAGTAGCACCTTTATTAAGCCACTGAAGATATCTAAAATCACAGCCATCCTTTATGCTAAACTTCATTGGCTCCTGATGATTTGTGAGTCACATACAAGGTGTTGGGATTACAAAACCTAGAGGGTTTGAGAACCTCCTATCTGAGATGGTAAAGCTTCCCAGGAGCTCTATTTACTTTGGTCTTTGGTTTGTTATGAGAATGGTTCACCTGCATTAGCGGCCTTGGCATTCTTATAGGCTCTCAGTCTGTGGATGGCTTCTTAGATTCCCACTTCCTCCCCATGCTTTCTACCCCTCCCCCCTGTTTCTATGGCAAATTGAGTAGCAATAGAAGTTAGCAGGCATCTTAGCAATTCAACCTTAACACCTAGCATTGTAACCATTGAGCCATCGTGCCCCATATTCAGCACATAAGGACCTATTCATAATGCCCTGGAAGGATATACATATATTGAATCAGTGCAAGTTAGGGCTTTTTAATGGCTTGCTCCTCCCAGCCACCCACCCCAGCAGTGTTGCCAGTTCCTTTCCTGGCATGTTTTAAGAATATCCTCAAAATGTATTTCTGTATTCCAGCCTACTGAAGCTAGGCTTTAATCTGCTGTTGGGCTTTATGCTGACACTGTCTGTTCTGGGTTGCTTTTGCTTTATTTATGATTTGATGATGTGATGCCATGTTGTTTTATGTTTTGCTGTTGCTTTATAATACTGTTATTTTATTTTATTTTATATGTATTCTTTGATGGTTATTTATTGGAATCTTTAACTGCTGCAGGCTGCCTTTGCTGGGAGTATTGGAGTATAAAAATGAGCCAGATAAATAAATTGATTTTAGTTCTATGTTCAAAGGCAGGCTGCATTAGAGTTTCATTCCATTTTCCTCTCTATTTTGACCTCTGGGTATCTGTCAAGAGGTCACTCCTTAGGTAGAGAAATCTAACTGATATATGGAGCTAGCTCTTTTGATCCAAAAATACTGCATTAAATGTCATAATTCTTCTAACATGGTCATGGAAAAGATATTGTGCATTGGCAGAAGCATGGCACATCATTAAGGCATAAGAGCTGATTAACAAACTATTACCATGTACTTCCATTCTCTACATAAGCAACGTAGAATTTTCCCATTGTGCTCTATGGAGGCGCCAGTCATTTGCACTTTCAAGAAAACATGTGTCTCATTCTTTCTGAGCCTATTGAAGTAGATTGCTTAATGCACAATTGTTCTAAAGATTTCACTTTTCAATTGCCTTTTTATTTTTATTCAAATTATTTTAGTTTCATTTGATTAAATAAAAAAAACATAAATGACTCGCTTTGACCAAAATCTGATTCTTGAGGGCTGACATGCCAGAACACCATGAAATTGGCAGTTAATACTAAAGCTTTAATACAGGGGTCTTCAAACTTGGCCTTTTTATGACTTGTGGACTTCAACTCCCAGAATTCCTCAGCCAGCGTGTCTGGCTGAAGAATTCTGGGAATTGAAGTCCACAAGTCATAAAAGGGCCAAGTTTGAAGACCCCTGCTTAATAGATGTGCACCACATTAAGTAATGAAGTTGTATGAAGTCATCCTGCATGCTCTGTTCACGTACATTTGGAAGGGGATATTTTTCAGAGCTGGTTTCTTATAGAAAGGAAGGGCTAGTAAAGATATTCCATATTGTTCTGTTCACTGCATTACAAAGAATCAGGGTCATCTTGAATTTCTAATGGTATCTACTCTCTACTCTGCAGAGTTTGAATAGCAGCAATTAACCATTGGACTAAACTTAATTGGGTTCCATCTGGGCTCCTGGACTTCACTTTATGA
The DNA here is from genome assembly GCF_016545835.1 of Crotalus tigris. Taxonomy (NCBI): domain Eukaryota; kingdom Metazoa; phylum Chordata; class Lepidosauria; order Squamata; family Viperidae; genus Crotalus; species Crotalus tigris. The sequence goes on from NW_024097206.1 coordinate 969,258, forward strand.
TAATTTCCAATCCAGCTGGAAGAACACCTGTATCAACAAAAATAACATCTTGTGGCCTACTTACAGCTAATTTATATATATTAAATAGAGCCCTAAACTGATTGCACATTGCTGCCTGGATTTAGAACTGCATGCGAGTCCTGTTAGGGGACATGTCTTCAGATAAGACAGCTGGGGAGGAAATGGACTCAAAAGCACCAAATGCCACCAGTCCTATCACTGGAGAATCCAGCAGTGCTGGAGCCTATGACATCCCTTCCCCAAACTCTGTTTTTCACAAAGCCAACAAGAACCTCTTGCACATACTCACTGACATTAACCCAAACTCAGAAGTTGAAAAACTTAGTAATTGGCAGAAGATCTAGGATCAGAGAGATGAACTTTACAGATTGTGAGATGCTAGCCAAAAGGCACGTGAGGATGTTCAGGACAGCAGATGTGGCAGCTACTGTTTGATCAGTCTCAGCTGTGCACCAGGTAGAGGCTTAGTGTGGCTTATTTATTGTTCTCACCTCCTCTGGACAGTACTGGGAATATCTAAAACGTAATCCTTGTCTGTAAAAAGCTTGCCTTGTCGGGTTTTGGCCCTTAGATTTTTAACTCACCCTTTCTCTTGCATCTCCTTTGAATTTGTTGCCTGGCTGATAGTTTATGAGTCTAGATCTGAGGCTTGCCTATTGGATCATGAACACAATCTGTCCTCAAGGTATTGTGAATGGACTTTTTTTCAAAAGATAAACTAATAAAAAAAAAGATTGCTTAACTTTTGTAGCAGGGAAAAAGCTGAACTTGCTTATCTTTGACCTGTGCTCAGTTCACAGCCTCTTAATTTATTCCCTGGAAGCCAAAACAGATAACTGAACTCAGCTTTCAAGTTTATGTAGGACCCCAACTATATTTGAGGGGAGACCCAGGGCATCTTATCATTATACTGATCTAATGTAAATCCTACCAGACCTTTACAAGGGAAGGTTGCAAAAATCTTTTCTCTGCAAAACTTCTATAAAGGCTGCTTGAGCCTTGTAGTATAAAAGAAACTGTAAAGATTATACATGTGCTTTTACCTCGTTACTTGGACTTATGTCAATTGTGATTTCTCTTCTTTTACTCATAAGGCCAGGATAGTCAGAAGATCATTATGTAGTCTTCCTATTAGCCAACATGGACTTTTAGGCTACATAGAACATTGTAGATTCCATCACCAAGCTTTAATAACACAGCAGATTATATACCTCAAAGACTGAGGGTTTTAAATATATTATTTGTCAGTTGTTTTGCATTTCTCTTGCATTGGTTGAAATAAATTTTGATTTGACAGCTTATATACAATTCTTCAGTAGATCTTGGCTTACTTCAGAATAAAAGGCACCATCTTAAAAAAAAAAAAAGCTACTTTTTAGTTTCAGTCATACCAGATCCAAATATGGATTATCTTATGTTATTTTATAACAAACGTGTTGTTGGGGGAAGCCTCTAATGGCAACTAGGCAACCAAATTTCATCAGTTCTGAAAAATGGCCTGATGGAGAGTCAGGATAAACATGCATCGCTCAAAGGGGGCAAGGCCACCTTACGTTGCCATGTTCTGTCTACGATCTTACCAATTTTAACACTCTTTCAATTCCCCTGCTACATCACTACAATATCACAGAAACAGTCTGTTGAGTCCGTGGCGGGAAAACAGACACGAGAAGCAGCTGGAGTTCTCAGTTTCATTTATTCAGCGTTCAGCTTACAGGAAGATGGCTTCAGCCTCGTCCAAACGCCTCGCAGCCTCTTATATAGGCAACTCCCGGGTAAATGGGTTACTTTTCCCGCGCCAGCACCCGCGCATGCGCACGGCGCTGGCGACAGCCTGTCTGGTCCCGGGCAGCTTTGCACCTGCCCGGGACTGCCTGCAAACGCCCGAGCCGTTTGCAAGGCTCGGGACATAACACCCCTTTCCCCCGGGCTAAAACTACTACCAACATACAACATTTATTTTATATGACATTTTGCTCCCCAGTGCTCCCACTGATTACTGGCTTTTGCCTTGCCAGCAATGTTATGTAATCTTCTAGATACTTAGGAGATTTCTTTGCTCTCTGTGACCTTCTTAGCTCTGGGTTACTGGCATAAGTCCCCTGACTGGAGGGAGGCGTGAGCCTGTTCTCTCTATTGTGCCCTGGTGTCTTCCAAGGACTGTGCCCCGATGCCTGGCCTGCTTGCTTGCCCACCGGGCTCGTCAGGCCAGGGCTTCTGTTACTTTGTGACCTGGTTGACCTACCTAGCTGTAGACCCTCAGGCCCCTTGAAGTGATAGCCGCTGCTGGGCGTCTCTGTAGAACCTCCTAGGTCAGTCCAAGACCTGTCAGGAGGCTGTCCATTCCCTGAACCCCATTCTGTGTTCGGGCTCGTGTGGGTTTCTGTACTTTCCCAAAACTCAGGTGTTCCCTGATTTGTGCTAGGGTTGTTGTAGTCGGGACTTGGTTCCTCGACTAGCTCTGTGTATGTTTGACCCCCTGTAGGATTTGTGGTAAGGTCAGGCCAACCTTGGGAATTGTGTGCCAGCTCTCTTGCGGGGAATGATTTGTTGGGATGCCCCCGGGTATCCTCCGTTGCTGGAGTGCTGGGTCATGTGTGTGGAAAGTGAGTATGCCCCCGGGGTGACTCCCTGGCTGGAGTAGGCGTGAGTGCCTGTTGTGTGGGTAAGCTCCATGACTTCCTTTTCGGAGCAATTGCAGAACCTTGGGACGAGCCGTTTGTGGCTCCCTCAGTGGAGATGGGCAGTAGCTCTTGCCCTTCCCTTTGCTCCAAAGGGTCCCCCTCCCCCCCTGGAAAAGACCCAGGAGTCTCAGCAGAAAAGTCTCGCCTAGAGCGAAGTTGGTCGATGTGCCGACGCAGGACACGACCGTTGTCCAGGGCAACCTCGTAGGAGAGAGGACCTGTGATCCTGGACACAGAAGCGGGGACCCATGTATGACCAGGCCCGTAATTGCGAGCCCAAACCGGGGCACCCACAAGTAGTTGTCTAGGTGCCCTAGGATGTGAGGTAGATGAAGGCAGTCTGTCCGGATGCAACCGGTCAAGTCTAGTAGTAAGTTGGCGCCCCCAACGAAGTTCAGCTGGACTTCTCCCTGTAGAAGTGGACGGTGTGGTGCGATAAGAAAGGAGAAAGTCAGCCAACCTGTGATGCCAGTCCCCGTAGGTGAGTCTCTTCAAGGCGTCCTTTGCGATGCGCACCATGCGTTCAGCCATACCGTTGGTGGACGGGTGAAAAGGCGCAGACGTGGCATGACGAATCAGGTTTGCCTGTAAGAAAGCTTGGAATTCGGAGGAGGTGAATTGAGGGCCGTTGTCGGACACAATGACATCTGGCAGCCCGTGTGCAGCAAAAATCCCCCTCAGTACCTGAATAGTCTTTGCAGTGGTGGTGGATGAGACAGGCACAACCTCAAGCCATTTTGAATGGCTGTCAACAAGGACCAAGAAGAACTGGCCCTGAAAGGGCCCAGCGTAGTCAATGTGCACCCTAGACCATGGGGACTGTGTTTCCTCCCATCTATGCACAGGAGCTTGGGGCATCTCTGGGCGAGATCGTTGGCACAGGTGGCATGCGTGTACCTTAGCCTCAATATCTTTATCTAAAGCAGGCCACCACAAGTGGCTGCGTGCAAGAGCCTTCATACGAACAATGCCAGGATGACCCTCGTGGAGGGATTCTAAGACCCTAGTCCTCATTGAGGTGGGAATGACAACTCTGTTTCCCCAAAGCAGACAACCCTGAGAAAGGGACAGTTCGTTTCTTTTGGACCAGAAACTCTGAAACTCAGGACTAGGGCAGTGCTCAGGCCACCCGGACAGGACCCAGGAGCGGACACGTGAAAGTGTGTGATCTGTACCTGTTTCAGCGGTAACATCCCTGGCACTAAGAGGGAGCTCGGGCAAGGCTTGGATTGATAGAATGTTGACAGCTGGCGCGGGGTCAGCTTCTACTACTGGCAGAGGCAATCTACTGAGGCCATCAGCATGGCCCATTTCTTTCCCAGGCTTGTGGAGTAATGAAAAATCATATGCAGACAAGAAAATAGACCACCTAAGCATTCTAGGGGAAATGATGTGGGGAGTCTGCTTACGTGTGGTAAACAGTCCCAGCAGAGGCTTATGGTCAGTGAAGACCGTGAAATGCCTGCCATATAGAAAATCGTGGAATTTTTTAATTCCAGCAACAACAGCCAGAGCCTCCCTGTCTATCTGAGCGTAGTTGCGCTCGGCAGAAGACAGTGTTCTGGAGTAGTATGCAATAGGAACCTGAGTTCCATCAGACCTGAGGTGACTCAGGACAGCTCCAACCCCGTAGGGGGACGCATCACAAGCGATGCACACAGGGAGAGACTCGTTGAAATGTGCAAGAACACTGTTAGAAGTGAGCAAGGCCTTGACTTCTTTAAAGCAAGCCTCATGCGCTTGTGACCACAGCCACACAGCCTGTTTGTCTAGTAGCCTGTGAAGAGGCTCAGCTACACTAGCTTTATGTGGAAGAAAAGAATTGTAGAAATTCAGGAGGCCTAGAAAGGCCTGAAGTTCGGCCTTAGACTTTGGCCTGGGTGCATCTAAAATAGCAGTTAGTTTGGATTCAGCAGGATGAATCCCAGCAGCATCAATTTTGAATCCCAGAAATTCAGTAGAAGGCACCCCAATCTGGCATTTGTCTTTTCTGAGCTTGAGGCCTGATTTCCTGAATCTTAACAGGACAGCCCTAAGCCTTTCAGCTAGAATGTGTGTGGAGTCTCCTGCAATCAAGACATCGTCATACGACTATGTTTTACAATGTTTTTCCAAAACCTGACATTTACTTTTGCATTTTTGGCAAAATCAGCCCAGAGCAAATAATTGGTTTACTTAACAACCATCACAAAAAAGGTTATAAAATCAGGAAGACTCCATTATAGTCATAGTCAAGGACTAACCTTAATCAGTTTATACTCTCCCTACTCCCACGTTTGAACAGCATCATCCTGCAAAACTATACAGAAAGTAAATATGACTAATAATTACATGTGGCATAAGACTTTTATAACATTCCAATCCCAAAGGCCTCTGAAAATTATACCAGCTCTCCTACAGTAAGATAGTTAAAACAAACCATGCAAAAATAAAATTATAAATACAATAATTCTGATCCTCAAAGAACACTCAGGACTACAAGGAAAAGAAAACCTGTAACAAATGAGGTTCACTTTTCATTGACCTTGTGCTCTATGGAAATGCCACGTTCCAACCATTTGTTTTAGGAATAGTCAAGACTGGGAATGTACATCCTTTGACTAATCTTACTAAAGTTAAGAAATGTGATAGTTCCTCAATTTCAGTATGAGTTGTGATGAAAGGCAATTACATGGCACACGAAAATATTTGCGGGTTTTGTATTTAGAAATGAAATACCAAAGAAGGATGAGGGGAGACATGTTTTTGCTTAGCAACCAGAAATTCCAGGCTGTGCTGTTTTAAAAAAACTTCAAGAATGTAGCAGCTGGGAGGAAGAAGTAGACCTGGTGTTACTTGAATTTAAAAGAAAGAGAAAAAGATTAGTGAGAATATGAAGAGATGAAGAGTTCTACATATCTAGCAAAACATATGACTGAAGCTCCTTAAAAAAAAAACGTATGCTGTAGTTAAGTTCTCCTTCCATAATTTATTCTTATTAGGGAGGACAACTCTCACTGCTGATTCTGGATGACTCCACTTCCCAAAAATCCCCACGCATGCCATTTGTATTATGTCCATCTCTATGGCTTGAGTAATGTACTCTTCCATCTCCTGAGTCAGAAAATTCAAGTCTGAAAGCCATAGCAGAACTACAAGCTCCCTTCATCCCGGACAGTAGCTAAATACAAGTAGTGCTCAATTTAAAACAGTTCATTTAGTGACCGTTTGAAGTTACGACGGTACTGAAAAAAGGAACTTAAGATCATTTTTCACACTTACAACCCTTGCAGCATCCCGGTGGTCATGTGTTCAAAATGCAGATGTCTGGCAACTGGTTCATATTTATGATGGTCACAGTGTCCCAGGGTCATGTGATCAACTTTTGCGACCTTCTGACAAGCAAAGTCAATGAGGACACAAGATTCACTTAACAATCGTGTTACTAACTTAACACCTGCCATGATTCACTTAACAACTATGTCAAGAAAGGTTTAAAATGGGGCAAAAACCCACTTAACAAAGGTCTCACTTAGCAACAGAAGTGTTGGGTTCAATTGTGGTTATAAGTTGAGCAAAGTAGTTAGTTCTCTAACCTTAAAAATACAAAGTCTTGACTCCCCGGATTTGAGCTTGCTTTGTCTTTGCACTCCTTTGCCTTACTTTATTGGAAAGGCTCAGCTGAGCTTGTTTTTTGGAAGTAAACATTTGCCCATTTCTCTTCACTGTAATTTATTGGGCTTTGCTTTTTTTTTAACATCTCATCTTTCTAACAGGTCATCCAGAGCATCTGGGAGCATGGTTACCAATCCATTCTTGATTAAGAAATGTTCCTTTTCTTCTCTAAGCATTTTTGGTGTGACTTGGGATGATTAGTTCCTGTAGAATAAATTAGAGATTTCCCAGCTGTTCCTATTTAATCTTAACTACTGGTGTACTTGTTGGTATGGATATGTGAATATGGATGATATGGATTAAACCTAATGCATGCTTTGATTCTTGATAATGAGGTGCCATTTTTGTCATTGAAAACAATGTCCCCTTTGCCATTATATTCTGCGCCTAAATCAGCCCTTAATATTAAAACAAAGGAGTGTTTATTTTTCATAATGACTTGATAAAATATTCAGCAGAAAACAAACAAACACAAGCTCGTGTTTTTTTTTTCTTATGAGCAAGCAAAGATGATTTGTCAAAAAGGATCATGCTCATTTTCTTCTCTCACTGGACCTGAAATTAACACTGAAACACTCCATTCTGCCTCAGTAATTTTCCTGTATCATTTCTTTACGAGCCCTATGGAGCACTTCCCATTTATTCTCCAGAAGCCTGGGAAGAGGATAGATGTGGTCCTGGACACACCGCATCAGTGTACCACAATGCCAGCATCCATTACAAGCAGCAGATGTTTGGAAATGGCAATTGAGAAGTGGATAGGTATCCACAGAATCTCTAGAGACAGTTTTAGAGCAGAAAGACTTTCCTTTTATCAGATTTTTTTTTGCCACAACAGAGGTCTTCAAATCTCTCTGGCATCTTTTCTCGAGTCTAGATGGCAACAATGGTAAAAGTTTACATTCCTAGTTGAACTGTCATTGTCATTGAAGAATGAGAGATGATGATGCTATATTCCTTATGAACAAAATACCCTTTACTCGCTAGAGGGGCTGCAGAGTTATAGCTTATGGAGTTTGCCTTGCATGAGCATCACTCCAACCATTGGAGACTGCTGGTCAAGTTCTCATCAGCCCTGGGAGCAGAAGGAGTCTCAGGTTTACACAAGTATTTGAAAAAAAAATGCTGGCCTTCTGATGAACTAGCCATTGGGACAGATTAAAGAGAGACTCAAATGGATATTTCATAAAAGCAGGTGCCATGACGGAGACCTCAGTGAGTGATATATTTACCCATCTATTTTATGTCAAGTGATGAAGGCTAAACAGAACTAGTGGTCTGTAGATATAAATTTGTGAAGGAGTTAATAAGGGGCTTAGACACTGATTTATAGGAGTTGCAGATCCCTATCAGGATGGAAACAAGTTGAGGAAAGCTGATTTAAGGCTTTAAAGATCAGTGATTTTCTTGGAATTAGGCTTAGAAATAGCCAGCAACCAGTAGATAGCATACTGATGTAAAATTATAGGACAAGAGTTTTAATTTTTTATTTATTCAAGTATTCATTTATCTTTATCCTGCTTTTATTGTTTTTATAAATAACTTCAGGTGGAAAACATATCCAACACACCTTCTTCCTTTTATTTTCCCCACAACAACAACCCTGTGTGGTTAGGTGGTGAGAGAGAGAGAGAGAGAGAGAGAGAGAGAGAGAGAGAGAGAGAGAGAGAGAGAGAGAGAGAGAGAGAGACTGCCACCCAGCTAGGTTTCATGACTATGGTGGGACTAGAACTCACAATCTCCTGGTTTCTGGACTGATGCACTAGTTCAAACCACTCCAAGCCTGTTTTGCTCCTGTAGACAGAGGCATTCACATCCAAGAAGTAGCAGGAGAAATGTAATCAGGATATGCCCAAGACCTGTGTAACAGTAGCCACTCATATCTTTTCAAGGAATGTACTATTTTGCTTCCTATAAGTAAGGTTAGCAACCAACCACACATCTTTGCTATGGAACTCATTCTTTGTAGGAATAATAACCAGTTGGGTTATCCTTCATCCTGCATGAAGTAATTTATGTTGTGTGACCACTCAGAATTAAAAGAGATTTCAAACAGCTTTTTGAGGGAGAATTTCTAGGCTTATCTTAATCTGACCCCACTCCACTAAGAGCTTTCCATTTTCCAGGAGGTAAAAGATATAATTCCCTATGACTCCTTCATTACTGTGGCAAATCTTGCATCTCATACTTCAGAGCGAATTTCATTTTGGCTCTTCTGGCACAAATGTTAACTGAAGGCATTCACTTACTTCTATCTTCTCAATACAGGCATGTTGCTTCCTGATCACTGCAAGCCTGGTTTAACTTCTATTTTATTATCCCTTTATGTTTTAGCTCCCTTGTATTTCAGCAGTCTTTCTGTATTTCCCATTTGCCTCCCTTGCTTTAAAGAGACTTCTAAAGCCTTTCCTTTCATTACATCTTTCCTTACTTTGTATCAATAATTACCTGTCATTTTACATTTTGGGCCTTTCTAGTGTTATATTTGCTCATACTTCTTTGTATTCAGCTTAAGTAATACAGCTATTACTTCCTAGTTTTAGCTAATGAAAAATAGTTTCTACATGACCATATTGATTTCTTGCTAATCTTTTTTCTTTTTTCTTTGCTTTCCCAGAATGGCTTTCGATTAACAATTCTGTTTGTTAGTCAGCTATGGAAAGGTCATGTATAGAAGGTGTAAATAAGCTGTGGTAATCAGATAAATAAGTGGCAAAAGTAAGGTTTTGAGGCCCCAAAGAATGTCTAAAGGCTGCCAGAACTGGATGAGGTGGCAAATGACATGGAGAGGAATCCACTGGTCTCACTAAGTCAGGGGTGTCAAACTCACAACATCACATGAAGTGTTGCGATGTATCACGACTTTTTTTGCCAATGCTGGCAAAGAATCATGTAGATAGAAAGAAGAGAATACTTTTTATGATGGGTTTATTAAACTTCTGAAAGTGCACTTAACACATGCTTTAAAAACATGAAAAACATGAAAAAGAACTGAAGTAGATAATGGGACAAAGAAGTGGAAGAGAGATTTCACTTCCCATATGTCCCCATGAACATATGTCAGCAATTTTTCTAGCTCTAAATCCCTAACTATTTATAAATGAGTCTAAAGGATGTCTGTGGAGATTCTCAGTCATCCAGATCGTGGTCGTCCCAAAGGTGCTTTTTCAGGAGGCAACTGGACTTTTTAGTTTTTCTTTGAAGACCTTCCGCTTCTCATCCAAGAAGCTTCTTGAATATGTGGGAAGTCAGAGCCTCCCCTCCCAGAGAAGGAAATAGTAAAAGGGCAGAAAAACATATTTTTCCTCAAAAGGATTTTTAAAAGCAGAAACCAACCCAGCCCCCAAGTTTCTCTCTTTGCCCCAAACAGGAGCAAGCCCTATACAAATGCAAATGTAACCATCAGAAAGTTGGAGCCAGAAAACTCAAGAAGACAAAGAGACCTAAAATCTGCATATCCCACCTGAGAAAGGACATAATAAGACTAACCCATTACCATCAAGTATACCAGAGAGGTCAGAATACGTGACATAGGAAATAGCCTCAAAGTTCATGCCACAGGAACAGGAAACTATTCCAAACAAAAGGCTAGAGAGGGTATAAAAACCTACTGCCCATGTGCTCAGGTTCTTTTTTCCTCTGGTCTTTCCTGCAAGAACCATCTTTCTGCCTCTTCAATAAACTGTAACCATCTTCCCAAAGCAGTCACCATGCTGCTTATTTATTCCCGGCTTGGATGAACCAGGATGAAGACTTTACTTCCAACAAATGGAAAAGTGAAATGTCTTCAAATAAAAACAAGGAAGTCCAGTTGCCTCCTGAAAAAGCAGCTTTGGGACTCCTCCTCCTTTAGAGTCGTTGAAGCAAGTTGAAGAGAGAAAGAGCTCTCCCATTGCACTGAGTAATCTGCCCATCTGTCTGCCATTTTTAGAGCTGTCATCCACAGAGTGTGTAGAGTGGTCATTCCAGCATTCTACCAAGAATGGTCCCACCCATCTACAGGTCAGGTTTTGACAGATAACTAAATCCATAAGCCACTCATTTTCTTCACGAGCCATAATGCCACATTCTATTAGGAAGAACAGTTGGTGGACATCTTTTCTGTTGGTCTCCCAATGGCTATACTTAGCTTGTCCCAAATTAAATACATAAAGACTACCCAGTTCTCTGCTTCATTACTGAGGCTTGGGAAGTATGACAGAGAAATTTGCACCTCTATGCTTTTCTACTGAGTCAAGGACTGGAGAAATGCACCTTAACACAACAGTGAAGAAGAGCCCACACTTTGGTCCATGATCGCAAGATAAAATCTAGGCAAGTAAGGTTTGGTTAACTGATACTACTCAACTATTTTCAACAGGAGCCTTACATGTGGAAAGAGCAATAACTTAATTGGGAGCTAAGAGTCAAGAGATTGGTTCAATTTGTCATCTAACAATAATCCAACACTGCTGTTAGATTCATGTTTTTACGGTCTGCCCAGAGTGAGATAATGGAAGCATAAAGAGAGGCAATGTCAGAGTGTTATGATGGGAAGTATATTTATTATTATTATTTTCTGTATTTCAAACAGGTTTGAATTCTCCTAAAATATGAATTGTCCTTTCCGTAGCTTTGAGAGGTATCACCAAATTACTGCAAATCACTAAAATAAATTCATTTTTTTTCTAATATCCTGTGTCCTAGAATTTTCAAAAGTTGCAATACTATTTCTCCCTTGCCTTTAATTCTTGTTGTCTTCCATGTATATTGCAAATGTGCATAAAAGTGAGCATTTTTCTAGACTTCCTTTTCCAAACTTCCTGAATAAATATATACCGGTACCAGTTAGATATGATCCCAAATTGCTCTGTTTGTCTGCGTGGGCATGTGAATGTTTTAGCAGTTTCCCCCAAACTTTATGGACATGTATACATATTTACCCACCCTTGATTATTCTGGTGCAATCAAGCAATATTATTGTGTGGCCAAAACTGGGAAGTTTCATGGCATTGTGGTGCCATTTCTCTCACTGTCCAAATTCAGGGGGTGAAAGTAGCAGTTGGTGGTTGGACACACCTATTATGTGCAAAAAAATTGTCAGTATAAAGAGAGATTGTATCTTTACACACACTTGTAGAAGAACTCCTTGGAAAATTGTTTCCTGCTGGTTAATTTATTTAGCTAGCTCAATACTGTCTAAACTGGCTCCTAGTAACTGGTAAAGATCTTTCCGAGGATGTCTGGAGAGCTCATGAATTGATTCTTGAAACTTCTGCACACAAACAACCCTAATTATTGAGTCAGATTTTCCTGCCTTAGAATGATAGCATACCAGAAGATGGTACATTCTTGGAAAAGCTATTGGGATCATGTTGCCTCCAAGTGCCAGAAGGGAACTGCATGGATGAATTCATGCTTGTTTTTGTACGCTGTGTGGGATTTCTCAAAATCTTTTCCAGGAGCAAATAGCAATGGCACTTAGACTTATACAGCCTTGTCTAAGCAGTTTACAGAGTCAGCATATTGGTCCCAACAATCTGGGTCCTCATTTTACCAACTTTGGAAGGATGGAACCTGTCCCTTTGATGCATAATAGTATAAATTGGTTCTCTGCAATCAGTTTCTACTTTCTTTGCACTAGAAAAGAAGCATCTTTTCTCTGAAATTGAATATGCTTCTTAAGCATCATTAATAATATGGTATTACCAATCTATTCACATGTTGTATCAATGATAGAACTATTCTAAATAAAAGCAGCAACATGTTTTTTTTCTAAATAAAAGCATTGATCTTTTAGATTCTCTCTTTATCCTATAAAGCTATACTTGTCCTGTGGGAAATGTTTTAAAGTTTACACACACACACACACACACACACACACACACATATATATATGTGTTTATGTATGTATATGTCTGTATGTGTCTGTATGTATACACATGAGCAAGATTTTATATATGTGTGTGTGTGTGTGTGTGTGTGTGTGTGACTTACAGTCAACAATCATTAACTAGGCAAACAAAAAATAATATATATAATAAACATACATCCTTTACTGTGTTTTTAATTTATGAATGTTGATGACATGTAAACTATTTTGATGAGAATTGCACCCTAAAACACAGCATAGCAAACAGAACAAATGAACACATTTTAATTCATTAGCTGATGCACACATCAAGCCATAGGCAATTATGGTTTTAGACAGTATTGATTCCATATCGACTTTAAATAATATTCATGACTTTGTGGATTGACCAACAGCATTTGTTCTTAGACAATGTTTACCATTTTTTTCTTCTTGGATATTCTCTGTGATGGATACAGCTTACCTGGTCAGGCTCATTGCCAAAGAAAATGGTCTAAATGTACTCTGCATACAGTATCTGGCTGAGCTGCTGTATGAACGAAAATATCCAAAGTGCCAAGCTTACATGAAGGCACATTATATTTAATTGTTTTTGTTTCTCTGACTACTGAGAATGAATGAGTTTAACTAAGAACTGTGCCAGAGTTATTCTTTCCATCTTTCACTGCCACTGTAACAAAATTAAAGAGCTGGAAGGAAGATCTGATGTATCACAATGGTGTGAGAAGCTGCTGAAATCTTATGTAAAAATCAAGTTTTCATAAAGTTGGGCATAACATAGACGAGATGGTTTGAGTCAGTCTTCAGGGTATTAAGATAGGTAAAGACTATTGTTGATTATTTTCGGAAGGATATACATGATACCAGCTTTGCCACAAGAAATGATTTTTCAAGATGTCAAGCAACAAACACAGACCAGACAAGCATGAAAGGTTGATAATGCCTTTTCTGAAATGACATGAAAGTTTTAATTTGAATCCAGCATGTTTTCAGAAAGTCATTTGCTTTTCAGTACCTTTATGATGCTCAGCAATGTACTTCTATAAAAATTCTCTCTATATAATGAGGGCTTATTTGCATGAAACATTGACAAACTGTATTGATTAATTGTTCCACATTCTGCAGAAAGCATTTAACAGATTTTTCAACACACACAAAACACATTCAGGTCTTACTGTTACAGTTTTGGGAAATTACCCACAGACTATTTTTAAATTACACATTGATGAATCCATGCATTTTCTTGCTATTGGCTTTCATATTTTTTTTAATGACCTGTGCCATTTGCATCCTTTCTTTTTTCCTTTAAATTGCTTTTCTGTCAAGAGAAATGCTCCAATACAAAGTCTATCTGCTTCTTTAATACTTTTTTTTGCAGTCTACATATAACACATAATATAGCTTTTATCAAAATAACAAAAAAAATGAATCTTTCCTCCCTATGGGCAAGATTCTATGTAACCATGCACAACATCTGATAACTTGGATTTGATAAAGGACAAGTTGAAGTCATCTCAGCATTCATATTTAGACAAATGCTAGTTGACAGCACCTTCTTCAGTTTCTATATAAAATTTGTGGAAAAAAAACCCCTCCAATATGAGAGATGATCTAAGATAGTGGAATCTAGGAAGTGTGTCTTTTTCTTGGCAGCCCCAATGATGTGGAATACACTTTCCTTCAAAATCCTACCTGTTTAGCCTTCCAGAAGGCTATAAAAAGTTGGCTTTTGTGTGATGTGAGTCTGTGGAGTGGTTTGTTTGGACATCCCTGGAGGACGAATGAGATGCTGGGTTTTAGTCTTTGTTTTTAATCATTTTTAAATTGTTTTTCTGGTTTTATTGTTGAGGTGAACTTAGAGCAGAGTAGTGCTCTAAGAAGGGCAACCTTACAAATCTTTTTCAATAAATAAATGAATCAGATTCGATCTACTCTCATCCCTTTGTATGATTCCTGCTTGGATTTCTCTTCACTGCCCTAGAGAAGTGAAAGGAAATCAAAGAGGTGATATTTTCTAAATATTTCTATGAATCATTTGGAACATCTTTCAGTAATGCAGAAAATATTGCTGCTGTGTAATATACTGTGGAGCAAATAAACCCAGAAACAAACAACCCCTCCCCCCCAAAAAAATTGAAAGAGCAAAATTGAAGTTGAAATGGCGTAAATCCGTAGCAGATTCACCCAGCCTTTGGTCTCTCTGCTCGAATGCATGCCTCCAAGCAATAACAGACAACTTTGGCTGAAAGTGTTCCTTTAACATTTTCTTCAAATCAGTATACGTTACTGACTCCAGAGGTGCAGGGGCCACCAGATTCTCTGCGATTTCAAATGCTTCCTGTCCACAGACACACAAAAGAGTTGCAGCCTTCAAGCCATCTTCTCTAATTTGATTTACTCTGAAGTAATTCTCCAACCTTGCAATGTAGGAGTTCCATCTCTCTGGGTGTGAGACATCAAAATCAGACAAATGACCAATCTTCGCCATACTACTTTTACTACCTTCACCACTCACTCGTCTGCAAACTTCTGTTTGGGGAAAGGGTCCTTTAGCCGAGCTCATCCTCCAGCAACGCTATACTGGCAGGTTGGGACGCTGATTCAGATGCCGTCTTCCCTCTTCAGGACTTCCTGGGTAAGTCCTTAAAACTTTCTCTTTAGTTTGCAAAGGATCCGACCTTCGTTGCCAGTGTTAAATACTCCATTTGCTTGCAAATGATGAATAAACATGACAAAGTTCAACAGTTCTTTATTCTCTTTAAGCGACACCCGAACAACCGGCAACAGGCACACAGGCCTCTTTATGATTCCAGAGACCCGGACAATGGCAAACAAAGTAACAGAGCATTTTCATGCCTTGCGCATGCGCACAAGGCCGGCGCCGCTCAGTCTGGTCCCAGGCAGCTTTTGGAATGCCTGGGACCAATGCAACGTCCCGAGCCTGCTTTTGCAAGCTCAGGACACAACAGGTAGCATTCTGAATGTGCATTGAAATGGTAACCCAGATCATCAAGATTAACTGGATTACAAACAATATTTCTTTCCCCCACTCCAAACTGAGTATATTCTGCAGAAGCTTTTAAAATAGTACAATTTTGGTATGCCATGCTTTTAACTTCATCAACATAATCAAATAGCATAATCATACAAATTAGCCAAACCAGAGCAGATTTAATTTATCTCCATCTCACTAAGAGGTTTTTTTGAGGAGAGGGGAAGATACAGCATAAATGTTTCTATGCATTTTACTTTCCATAGAAATAAATAGAGCTACAAAAAATATTAGCTGGGCTGATTTGTGCCTCCTGTATTTCCAATGGACAGTTCTTTTGAGTAGCCTAATGAGACTAAATTAGTATTACATTTTCTGCTAATTCTGCACAGAACGTGACTTTTCAGAAAATAGGATGGGGGGGGGGAGATTATTATTATTTTTTTCACAATAAAACATAAATCATTAAAAATATATCAGTTCCCAGTATAACCCTGTAATCAGAGCTTTCATGTTAAGGATTGCTAACATGTTAGCTGGTGCCAAATATAGATAGATAGATAGATAGATAGATAGATAGATAGATAGATAGATAGATAGATAGATATAGATATAGATATAGATGTTTTCTGAGGTTTTCGCGGGTGTTTGTATGTAGGTCTTTGGTTGTTCGGGTTTTCTCCCGCGTAAAATTGGAAGTGTCTTGGCGACGTTTCGACGAAGTCCCATTCGTCATCTTCAGGCTGGTGTTTTCAGCTTCGTGCTGCTCGAAGCACGAAGCTGAAAACACCAGCCTGAAGATGACGAATGGGACTTCGTCGAAACGTCGCCAAGACACTTCCAATTTTACGCGGGAGAAAACCCGAACAACCAAAGACCTACATATATATATATATATATATATATATATATATATATATATATATATATATATATATATATATATATATATATATAAAGATAGTTCCATATTGAATGATTGATCACCGTTCCAAGATTTTGGCAAGCACTTGCTCAGCTTTGATTGAGAATGCTGAAGCTTTCACACAGTTTTGATTCTTGCCTGAAATCTTCCAAAAGTTTTCCTGTGGATATCAAAGTATAGCATGCACTTTTCTATATATGACCTCTCAGATGAGAGAGATAAAGCTGTTATGTCTTGCTTTTGTGTTGAAGCATTCCTGATTTCATCCCTGGGGTGAGAACTATTTCAGAAATGTTCCTGCGGATTTTATTTATTCTATGGAAGTTTCCCATGTTGATTTAACCCACTGTTATTGTCCTGACCTCATAAAAATGTAGATCTGGAATCTGGAATCTCACTATTCAGAGCCCATCAACTCAAAACATTCCATGTCATTTTCTTATAGTGTAAAATAAATATATTGTTTATAGCGAGTTCCATCTGAAGGCTTTTAATTTGCAGGTATATTGGGAATGCAAATGAAGATCTGGGTACTTGTATCAGAAATGGGATGTGATGCAAAATGACAGGCAGAGTACAAGAAAAATATTCAGAATGAGAAGATAAAAAAAGAATTATAATTTGCTGGAACTGATAGCTGTTGGTCTTCTGTTTATATCTAAAAAATAGAGGCTCCTCGGGATGTCTGCTACATACACAACTTCAGAATCTCTTTGCATCTGGTTGCTTGTGGTTTAGCCTGTCAGAAGATTTAACCAGTTGTTAAATTATTTGAATCCCACCACTGGATTGCTGTGATTGTGACTTTAACAGCTAGCATATGAAGTGTACACAGAGTTGTGTGTCTGATTTAAGTGAAGCTCAAGTCATATTTGGAATAGATTTGCATATCTGTGGGAAGAATAAGCCAGAATCTCTATATTAAATTTACAATATACTCAGCAGTATTAACAAAACTGTGCTAATTTTCTGCCCTGCCCTAAACACTGGTTAAGGTGGGATTAAAACAGAACAAAACTATAAACAACAGCAGCAACTACAACAACAAAACGTTTCTGGAGCTGTTATCTGGCCTCCAAACGTGAAATGAACGAGTTTGTTCACCTCTAGTGTGCAATTTTTAAAATTATAGTATTTTGTTGTATCAACACATCCATTTTTATAGCTGATTGTAAGGTAAATGCTTAGTGTAAAGAGTAAGAAAATGAAAAAAATAGTTTGAGTTTAGAGAAATAGCAACAAGGACATACCACTTATGTTGTATAATAGAGGCTTCAGAATATGGTGGAAGAACAATTAAAACATTATGTAGTGTTTGCACTGCAATATTTTGTTAAACCAAACAGCAATAAATAGCAATTCAGAAGAGAACATGGAAACAACAGGTGTAAATTCTATATAGCATGTCTAAAGTGATATGATAGTCTTTAGAACAATCCAAAGCAAAATTATTCTTAAAAATGTTTGTATTTTATGTGTAAATAGATATCCAAATGTTATTTGAGCCTGGCAGAAAAAACAAGCAAATGAACTTTTATTGAAGTTTTGAATGAATGAGTACAACAATGCATTAAATGTCAACTGATCTCAGTTAAAATATTACATTACAAATAATTGATATCTCTTTTTCGTCTATTTTTGAAAGGAAAATATATGTCAGTATATCTATTTTACCATCCTGACTTTATTATAATATACAGAATTCAGGATTAGATACATAATTTTAGACTTGGTAGTATGGTCATTTTATTTATTTATTACATTTATATGCTGCCCATGTCCTTGATAAGGCAACTCAGAATGTGGGTATACACATTTCCCTTCCTAAAATTGTCAAACTTGCTAAAGTCAAAAGCATGCTATTCCAAATTAAGTAGTGATTTTTGGTTCAAAAAAAAAAAAAAAGTCCAGAGAAAGAGGCATATATATTGATAGTTTTTTTTTCATATGCAATTTTCCTTTTTTAGCATGCAGCTTCTTTCAATATATGTACATAGAGTTTTTATATGTTACTACTTTACACAGGTTAACAGATTGCAAGAATCAATGGGTGACTTATTTGTTGGTGTTAAAACTATTACTAGGTTATTAGGCTGGTTTGAATTTTTAATGCAGATTTCTCTGGAAATGACAAGAGTCATAATGGGATCTCCATGTTCTACGTTACCTTCAGCTAGTTCCTGGTGTAGAAAAGCAGATTGGGGTTAGTTATTGGGTTTAATCTGTGGAAGAGGCAGCCACACTAACATCTTCTTGTTGTCTATACTGGACACTTTGGATGGGTTCATCTAATTTGAAGATAGCTCAAAGGTACACTGCATCTTGCATATACTTCCTGTTAATTATTAGAAGATCGGAGGCTTTCAGTAATGAAAATAACAAATAACCAAAACCATGTTTGAGTTTTTGAGTGCCCATCTCCAGATCAAAAGATGACAATTTTTTCTGACGCCCCCATGAATGAACAAAAGAATCAGAAGTTATACCTAGATACAAACACCACCCTTCCTTGTCTGCTAAGTTCTTAACTCTGAGGATAAATCCAACTAATGACTATTCTAGCAAAGGCTGTGAATAGCAAATTCATCTCCATCCCAGCTGGAACAGAACTTTCCTAGAAAGGAAGGAGCAATAATCCTTTCTATATGGAAGGAAGAAATATGGATATATTGCTTTGCATGCCTCCGTTTCCTACTATAGGGAAAGAGAATAAGTAACAATGTCCTAGAGTAACCTAGAGGAAACTTGCAACTGCAGAGCAATACATGTTCTAATCAGTGGTGGGATTCAAATATGTGAACAATTGGTTCTCTGTGTGGATACCATTTCCAGAAGTCCATTCTGGACTTGGACAACAAAAAATTAGCTACTAATTCTGCCGAAGTGGTGCAAACCGGCTGAATCCCACCACTGGTTCTAATATTAGCAATCCCAAGATAGACTGGAATTAATATATTATTGATTATCCAATGGCTATGTTTGCACAGCCCATCAAGCTTAGGCAAATTATTATTGAACTCTGTTAAAAAAAATAAAACTTTAAAAAAAAAAGCTTAGGCAAAGGCATATGCTGGTCTATGACCATAATAAATAATTGATTCATAGGTAAAGGGAATGTTTCCTTAAAACCAAGCTACATCTACATGGAGGGAAGTGTGTAGTGGGGTGCCCCATGGCTCTGTTCTAGGCCCAGTGCTCTTCAACATCTTCATCAGTGATTTGGATGAGGGGATAGATGGGGAACTCATCAAATTTGCGGATGACACCAAGCTGGCAGGAATAGCCAACACTCCAGAAGACAGGCTTAAGATACAGGAGGATCTGGACAGACTTCAACACTGGGCGCTATCAAACAAAATGAAATTCAATGGTGAAAAAAGTAAGGTTCTACATTTAGGCAAGAAAAACCAAATGTACAGGTATAGTATAGGGGGTACCTTGCTCAATAGTAGTAACTGTGAGAGGGATCTTGGAGTCCTAGTGGACAATCATTTAAATATGAGCCAGCAGTGTGCTGTAGCTGCCAAAAAAGCCAACACAGTGCTGGGCTGCATTAACAGAGGGATAGGATCAAGATCACGTGAAGTATTAATAACATCTGCAAGCTCTTTCAGAATTCTGGGATGTAATCTGTTGGGGCCCAGTGATTTAAACTCATCAAAGTCGGATAGGAATTCTCTTACCATTTTCTTGCTTATTTTAATTTTTGTTTCTAGTATATCTTTTGCAGGTTTTTTTTTGGGGGGGTGTGGTATGTTAGGCTATAGTTTCTTTTTGTGTGAAGACTGACACAAAATATGAGTTAAGCAGCTCTGCTTTCTCCCTGTTGCCTGTAATTTCCTTGCCATCTTCACTCTTTAGTGGGCCTACAGTTTCCTTGACTTTTTTCTTGTTGCTAATATGTTGGAAGAAGCTTTTGTTATTGTCCTTGATTTCTGTTGCGAGTCTTTGTTTGTTCTGAGCCTTTGCTTTCCTGACTTCTTCTTTGCATGTTCTGGTTGTCTGTTGATAATCAGCCTTGCTTATGTGTCCTGTGTTACATACACTGATGAATCAGCAAGAGCAAGATTTGCTAAGCCAGGAGACCAAGTAAGAACATGTTTTGTTATTTTTAATTTTAATCATGAAAAAGGAACTGTAGTGCCACATTTGTCATTGAAACATAGCCCCAAAAACATGTCTACTCAAAGAAAACAAAACAACTTTCCTGTAGGACAGTGGTCCTCAATCTGTGGGTCGGGACCCCATTTGGGGTCAAATGACCATTTCACGGGGGTCGCCAAACAACGCAGTCCGCCATTTTTTCCCCCTTTTCCGTAGCTGTGCTACTCCCTTTTATTCTACTGGCTTTTGAAAGCCAATAGAATAGACTCTCTTGAATAGAGTCTAATTCTATTGGCTTTCAAAAGCCAGTAGGAATTGTCCAGGCTGTCTCTGCCCTGCTGAGCCCACCAAAAGTCCCATTCTGCAAACGGTGCTGCAAGTTGTCTGCAGCGAAGGCGAGATGTCTGGAAGTTTCCACCCCTCCCTGCTGAGCAACTACTAAAAATGTAAGTAAAAGAGGGCCAGGGGTGGGAGGTGGGAGGCCAGCGGATGCAGGGAGGGTTGCTGGTGTGCATGGGGCTCGGCGGGTGCCTTATCTCCCTTGGGCTGGGCCAGCTGGTGGCCCAGCCGGTGGTTGGCCTGCGCCGTCTCTGCCGCTTGCCAGCTACGCCTCAGCCGGCGCAGGGGGCAGCACCATGCATTCATGGTGCTCCCGGGCAGGAAAGTCCTTGACTTACGACTGGTTGGGTAGTCCTTGACTTATGACCAGTTGGGGGTTGCAGCATTAAAAAGGTTGAGAACCACTGCTGTAGGACTTTCTATATTATCGTGTCTATCTTTTCTCTGTGGCAAGAAAAACAATTTCAAGGGGGTCAAAGGGCTCCATGAGGTTTTGTGAAACATGTTAAAGGATAGGTTCCATTTAGTGGAGAAATTGGATACTTTGGATTGTGAAGCAGATACCATTTTGTCCTTAATTCTCCTCAAAATCCTAAATAAGACTAAAGAATGAGGAAGAGAAGTCTTAATCTATTTCTATTTTGTAATACAGTTTAAAACAAGATTCATAGAGGCCCAATTGTTCTAACTACAGATACATTTTTTGTGCCATTTGGGAAGGTACTGGAATATGGGGGCAGCCCTTCTGTAGCTGCTTTTATCAACTAGCAAGAATTATTATTTGCAAGGTATTTTGTTATTAGCCACATATATTCAGCCTTCTTTCTTCTCAAAAGATAAAAAACAGAAGAGCATCAATTTCTCCATAACATACACCAATTTGGAAATTGTTTTCTTCTTTATATGATACTAAGCATGTTATTCTTTCAATGTGTATTCTCTGTTTTTGTTTTGATATTGCTCTGCTTTATGGAATTACAAAGTTTCATTTATTTTATGAGTAATGGATTTGTTTATAAAATTATGATGTTAAAGTTTGAAGAGAGTTAAAGGTTAGTATGATCTTTGGTTATTGTATAATTAGTAAACTTAAATAGATTATGTTTAATATGTTTGTATAACCCTGTACTTGGCTCTGGGAAGTGGGGGGGGGAGGATGGGTTGAAGCTTAAGTAGTTCAGATAAGTAGAAATAGTTTTATTATATATAATATTGGAGAGAGGAATTGCTCGGGCATTTCCCCTGGACTGCATCCAGAGTGAGAAGATAGGAGGTAGGGGAGAAGTAAATAGGAAGGTTGAGGAGAAGGAGGAGAGGGGGAGAGTGAGGAAGAAGAGGGAAAGAGGGAAGTGAGAGAAGAGGTTAGAGGGTGGATGCGGTTTGGGGGAAAATGGGTGAGCAATACCGAAAGTTGTGTGTATAAATTTATTTTACTCTTTATCTGAAGTATTTTTTATGAATGTAATGTAAAATTGAAAATAAAAAAAAATTTCACAAAAAAAAATGAAACTAGGCAAATAACATTTATATATGTACAGTATGTTCCATTCTGTACTAATGAGGGCATCATAGAATTTTTCTCACCAACTTATTTACATTTTCTTTTTAAAAAATCTCATTATAGAAAGAACATAATATATTAGTTTATTGCAGTTATTATTATAAAACTCTCTGCAGAAAGTGCCTATAATCCCCACCCCATATTTTTACAAGTCAACCTACTGAGCAACATTGAGTACTTTTAAAGGCAGAGAAAGGAAACAGATTGCATAGTGTTATCTAGCTTTGATAGTTGTTCTTCTCTGCAATGCTATTTTCATCCCTTCTATCTTCTTTAGCACTTATATTTGTTTCACCTAGGGCAATTGATGGTATATGAAAAGGAAAGAAAAAGGGCATGTGATAATGACTGAACTGCAACCATGGGAACAGTATCATAACTGCTACATCCACTTAGGAGGCATTAAGATTAGAGAGAAAAGTATCATCATGGTATAATAAAATGAGGATAAAGCCATGGTGGCACAGTGGTTAGAATGCAGTATTCCAGATTAATTCTGCCAACTGCCAGCAGTTCGATGCTCACTGGCTCAAGGTTGACTCAGGCTTTCATCCTTCTGAGATTGGTAAAATGAGGACCCAGATTGTTGGGGGCAATATTCTGACTCTCTGAACTGCTTAGAGAGGGTTGTAAAGCACTGTGAAGTGATATATAAGTCTAAATGCTATTGGCATTGCTGTATTAATTATGGGAGAAAAGACAATTGTCGACCTATTCACTATATTGGTTTAGTAACTTTATAGATTTTTCTAGAGAAATAATTAGCATTGGGTTTTCTTTGATTGACCAAAATCTCAATTTTGGAATTCCTGATCAACAGGAGACATAAAAAAATAAGCTTGTGATTATGACTTGTAATGATCTCTTGTATGTACTGTGAATAATAAATAATAACTCAGGCTTTTTACCAACCAATTTTTTAAAGTAGCCTTATCTGATATGGTTATTCTTGAAAATGTAGCAATGGAACAAAACATTCAGTAGTGATAGAAGTTTCATAAACGTTATTCTTCACCAAAGAAATAAAATTGGTATGATTTCTTAATTAGGACTAGGACCAACTTGGTGAAAGAAAGTGGTTTTCTGAGCCCAACCTTAATATCACACAATATCTTGGGTAACATGGAAAGCCTATAAATATCTAGAATTGGCTGTGTTTATGAAAGAAAGGAGTCACACATTTTGAACCTTTTGATTAATAAATTACATGTCATCAAGTCACTGTTGACTCTGAGAGATCACATAGATAGATTTTCTCCATGACATACTATTGCTGCTGGTCATCTTCTTCTCTTTCCTTCCACCTTTTCCAGAATTAGAGGCTTCTTCAGAGAGCTTGGCCTTCTTATAATGTGTCTGAAATAGGATAACTTACACCTAGTCATTTGTGCCTCCAGTGAAATGATTTTACTTTTAGTGTGAACATATAGAGGTTCTACTATGATCTAGCCCAAAGTTTGAATGGTATCTACATGATGGGACAGACTCTACGCACACAATTCTCATTGTACAGCTTCACTAAATATATGAACTTCTGAGTGTTCTTAATCCCAGCCTAATTTCTGGTCTGGGATTTGCAAGGAAAACATTGTAAGTTCATTTCATCTATTTTTGTTGTCTATTTATTTGAGTGTGAAATCCAGGCAATCTTCTAGTCCTTGTAATAATATTTCTTAATGCCATGACATTTCCTTCAGTTCTTTTAAAGGTCAGTTTTGACTGGACAAATAGGGCCACTGATTTGGGCTACTCTCTTCATGTAGAGAAGCTTCATCAATTTTATTGCTGTGTTCTCCCATCCTCTTCCTACTCCAGCTGGCAAGGACAGAAATTGTTCTTCAGTTAATCCTGACCAGTTTGAGTGTACTGGCTGGAGCTAATGGGGACTTCCAGGCCAACATATTAGAAGGGAACTAAATGCTATTGTAAAGGCTTGAGCAAACCTGTCCTATTTCTAGAATGTCATTTTAGTCTCATTGGCAATTAATAGGAGTAGAAAACTTTACTCCTACTACTGTAATGCCAATGAGACCAAAATGACATCCTAGCGATAGGACAAGTTTGCTCAAGCCTTTCAAGAATATTACCACAAATGACCCGTTTGAAATTATACTATTTCTAAAAATCCCCAGGACTAAGTCCTCCAGACAGATTGAATTACAAGGATAACTGGCTTTTTAGCTTGATGTGTTTAGAGTGGGCCAGTCTGGGGAAAGGAAAGGAAAAAGCAATCTCGATGCAGAATAAGATGCCAGAAGCCTGACTCTTCCTTTTCAGTTCAAATTTTCTGAGTTCCAAGCCTCCCAATCATTTGGTGAGCACCTCACTACTCAGTAAGAATGGACTATGTATGGGCTCCTGGCTCAAAATAGCCATTGGTATGAAATAATTGGAAAAAGTACCAGTTTATCATTCTACTTAAGGCACAAACACTGCTAGCACAATCAGGTAAAAATAATTTCTTGTGGTTATGAAATATATGATGAGACCCTAGCTATGTTGTGGTTCCATTAGCATAAATCAATGTATGGCTAATACCTGGGCTATTGTGAAAACAGATGAATAAGGCAATGCTAAAATTAGTCAGTTCACTGATATGTGTTAATAGGATACACTAAGCCAATTATGCGGTGCCAAAAATCAAATCAAAAGCATTATACATTTGTTTCCAAATTTTACGAATTAACACAATACAGTATCTTTATTATTGCTGCTATAAAATACAAGCATTATCTGATTAAAATAAAATAATTACAAAGAGAAGGAGAGTGAGCGAATGGACTGGATGTTGGAATAATAATTCAGCAAGACTTATTTGCAAAATGATATTGTCTTGTTCTGATTAATACATTTTAAGTCATGAATCCCTTTGGTAACAGCACTCTCTAGAGCAGGGACAGGGAACCTTGGCTCTTTTATGACTTGCGGACTTCAACTCCCAGAATTCCTGAGTCAGTGTGGCTGCTTCAGGAATTCTGGATATTGAAGTCTACAAGTCATAAAAGAGCCAAGGTTCCCTACCCCTGCTCTAGAGAAATGGCAAGTCCATGAGAATGAACCAGAAAAAAAAACCAGCTACAAAAATGTATAGCCAGTATGCTTACAATGTAAGTACTACTATATCCATTTTCCCAATAAGTACAGGTACATCCACATTTGGGATCAGAATTTCCATTGCTAAGCAAGGTGGTTGTTAAGGAAGTCACACCCAATTTTACAATCCTTTTTTCCATGGGTGTTAAGTAAATGACTGTAGCTGTTAAGTAAATCTAGCTTCCCCATTTACTTTACTTGTCAGAAGCCCGATACGAAAGTCACAAATGGTGATCACATGAACCTAGGATCTGCAACCATACATGCCAGTTGTCACATGTCCAAATTTTGATCACGTGACTGGGTGATGCTGTAATGGTCGTAAATCTAAGGACACTTCGTAAATGTAAGTCGCTTCTTTCAGCTCTGTGGTAGATTTGAACAGTTGCTAAAGGAATGATTATAAGTCGAGGGCTACCCAAAATTCATAATCCTCAGTGGAGTAAATCCTGTAGCTACAGCAACAATAACCTATTCTACGGCAAACCACTTTGCTACATTCCAAAGAAATATGTTGAGAATGTTTCTATTCCACACGATCACAACACATTATTCATGTTCCTTCCTTTTGCATACAATTTTATTCTCTCTCAAATTGGGTGAAGGTCTTCCACATAAAAAGGACTATTATTGTAACTTCCATAACATTGTGTCTCTATCAAACTTACAGGCTTCTAAAAAAATACATACATACATATACATATATCACTAATTTTATGAATTTTTACTGAATTCATCCCTAATAAAACATGAATTTGCCTGAAAATGTGGTAAGTCACATACTACATATATAACTTCTGAGATTTGAACACAGTGTGAAGGTTGTACGTTGTTGCTCATAGCTTGCAAAGGACTAAGTATTCTGTAGGAGCTATCTCCTGATTTGCTAGTTTTCTGTCTTCTGGAAATTTTTAATTTGGAGAAGCAGTCAAGCAGTATATTTCTTGATCAGCTTTGTGAAGTTATATACTTGAATTACAACATGTGCTTTTCCCTTAAATAAATAGCTATTGGGGGGGGAGGAGAAAGCCACCTGTAGCTGCAGATTAAAGTAAAGCAAATGAACATTAGAGCAGGCAGCAAAATCACATTGCTGTTTGAGATCTGAAACACTTTAGTATTCTAGGGACTTTTTAAGATAATGAATCAAGTGCATTTTCATGTCCTGGTATGATGTTACTAACTATTATAGTTTATTAGTACAAACTAACTATTGTTTGTTTGTTTGTTTTCAACTATTTTATTTATCTTCACCACCGCCCATCCCACCTAAATGACTGGACTGTACTTTTTAGTGCTCTTTTAACATTGTTGTCTGCTATCAACATGGCATTTTCCATTATTAGTAATCGCATAACAATTAAAATATGTTTCTTACTTCAAGGATGGCCTGCTCAGAAAAAAAAGTGTCACTTTAATAGATTCTGTCAGAGTTCATTTTCAACTATCTAGAAAATAACAGAAATTATGATTCTTGTGTAAATTCTGTCTTATTAAAGACTGCAAAAGGTTTTTTTCCCTCCAAGATAGTGTAATATAATTTAGATAAGTCATTTGTTTCCATTAGAATGTAAATATCTTCTTGCAATAAATTCCTAGACACAGAGCAAATAGCTTTCCAGTAATGCAATCACCAAGAGGTTACTGAAAAGAGTTAGAAGCAGGAAAAGAAAAATAGCCTACTTAATTCTAAGAGTTGTGCACAAATTCCTCTGTTTTATTCAACTCAATTTAATTTTCAAGATTTCTTTTGTTGTGTTAATGATTTAGTGCTATTGTTTTTAAAATTCCTCATTCACTAGATTTACATTTCACAGATTCCTTGCAGTTATTTGGTTGGTTCCCTCTGCTTTGTGTATGTGAGTGTGTATCTGTGATTTGTATACAGCATGTTATTTTTCATGATCTGACCATGTTTCTATAGACCAGTGGTTCTTAACCTTTTTGAACAAATCACCCCCTTGAGCCAATGAGGAAGTTGTCATCGCCCCCTCCCCCAACATAACCTCTCAATCACAACATAGGAAATAATTCTTCAATTTATGCAAACACTTTTTTTTTGTTTTCTTTAAAATTGTCATCAGGACATATCAATGCAAATAGTTTATTTATAGTCTTTTTCCCATATCTCAACTGTGTGAAAAATTTTGGTGCCACCCGGCACTTTATTCCCAAACTTCTTGATACATGTATTTCATTATTATCTTATTTATTCAAGACACTTAAATGTAATGACCACTGAAAACAAAATTCAATTGCAAGAAAGTGAAATGCCCAAAAAGAAAAACAGTAATATTTAATGATTGAATTACAAGTGAAATTTAAGATGCAAAAAATATATATAAAAAGGGCATAAGAACAAACCGCAATGCAGTAACTAAGAATTTCAAGACGAAAACTCTGAAACTAAATTAAGATTTGAGGAAAGTATATATAGTCACACACACTGTAAAAAAGATTTAAAAGACACAAAGAAAATATAATATCAAACTGGAATGCATGCTAACAAAGTACAATACAAAGAGACATACAAAATGTTTTACAGAGCACAACAAAAATTCAAAAACAAAGCTGAAAACTCAAACTATGACGTCAACATTACAGCTGATGTCACAGGGGACAGCCACTCAGCATGCAATGTTTCAAAAGAAGCGCTCCCCTCTCCATCACTGCCCATTCTGGCCAATGACGCACCACTGTATGGGTAGAGGCTGCTGCGCAACATGCATGAAAATAAGCAATCCGTATTCACATATGTATGGCATTCTGTACTGAAGCTAGCTGGAGGAACATTTGAAAACACAATTCAATCCACTAATAGCGAGCGATCTGATGTTTTTGTACGACAGATATACAGCGATTCACTGTATGAAAAAGTCTCAAAAGTGTTCCCAAAACTTCTTGCTCCATCATCCCCATATTGCCCCCTTTTCATTCCTTCGCCCCCGCCTCACCCCTTTTCGTTCCACCGCCCCTCTGAAAAATGAAATCGCCCCCTGGGGGGCAATATCACCCAGGTTAAAAACCACTGCTATAGACGACCAGGAAGATTGTGTGGAAGGTTTGGTGCAAATTGATAGAACTTTGATATGTAAAAAAAAAAAAAAACAACAGATGTCTTCAATTATAGGAAGTTAAGAAGGGGGAGTAAGAGAATATAAAAGTAAAGAAAGCGCAATCAGTAAATTAAATCTATTAAATTAATAGATTTAAGTCAAGATCAGCTATTGCTACAGAAGAAAAGTGAGGTACTTTTAAAAGAATCGGGAATATTGGTTAACAATATAGAATAATAACTTTATCTTCACTTTGTATGTACACTAATTGGCATACATTAAAATGAAATTTTGTTGCATACAGTTCTCAAAGGGTCACCTCCAATATACATAAATATGATATAAATAAATAAACAAATAAATAAACAAACAAATATGCATATACCCACATATATTATATGACACAGAGAAATAACACAGTCTAGTTTGGGTTATGTATACATGTGCATGGCGAGAAAAACAAATCTTGCAAGTTTGCCAGACAGATGGCATAGGGAACAAAACTATTAGAGAATCGAGTAGTCCTGCTAGAAATACTTCAAAACCTCCTCCCAGAGGGGAGCAACAGAAACAGACCGTAAAGTGGATGCGTGGGATCTGTAACAATGCTTGAGCTCTAAGCACATAGCACTTATAAGCAGCATCCTGAATACCAGGAAGTGAGCTTCCTAGGATCTTCTCGGCTGTCCTTATCAATCTCTGTATGGACTTTCTATCTGAGGCATTGCTCCCACCAGACCAGAAAGTGATGCAGTTTGTTAAAATACTCTCAATCATGCCTCTGTAAAATGTGGCCAGGACAGAAGGAAAGCGATGTGCAGGAAATGCAGACAACTCACTAAGGCTGAGGTGTGGAGAGACAAATTCAAATTGTTAGTTATGTGCACCCCCAGATAGTTAATACTGTTGACCACCTCTATAGCTGCGTCCTTGATACTGAATGGAGTATGACTATGCCGGCTCTTTCTAAAAGCTACAAAGACCTTCTTTGTTTTAGCAACATTTAGAACCAGGTTACTTTTATTGCACCAGTCCACCAGAGCCTTTCCCTCCACCCCTTCCCTATAAACATCTTAATATGCAATTAA
Organism: Crotalus tigris; assembly: GCF_016545835.1. NCBI lineage: Eukaryota > Metazoa > Chordata > Lepidosauria > Squamata > Viperidae > Crotalus > Crotalus tigris. The sequence continues at coordinate 998,626 of NW_024097206.1, forward strand.
GAGAAAGAGAGAGAGGGGGAGAGATGGAATCCTAGAGAAATCTGCCCAATGAATTAACTGGGGAAAAAAAAAACTAAGTCTGGAAGAGCCATGAGGAGAAGTGGGCTGGATTGGACAGACTGGGATGAAGGAGATCCAATCCAGAAGTAGGAATCAAAGTACTTAGTGGAGGAGATTGAAAAAAACTGCTGAACACCTTTGCCTTATGCAAGAAAGTCTATCACGGTGATTCTCCACCTTAGCAACTTTAAGATATGCGAACTTCCACTCCCAGAATTTCTCCATCAGCATGCTGACTAGGGAATTTTGGGGATTGAAGTTCACATATCTTAAAGTTGCCAAAGTTGAGAAAAGCTGGATGAAAGAATTGGCTTGTTTAAATATGTTCTTTGCCTTCAAAATGTACTGCAGTTTTACGGAGATTCTTCAGTCTCTCTCTGTGTGTGTTTGTGTATAAACAAAAGAAGATTTGTTAATGCTTCAGGAAGCCTATTCTCCAGGGATTCATCATTAGTTTGCAACTTAATACCATTTACAGTTATTCTTGTACCTACCTTTTGTGGTTTGTGTGATTGTTCTTGCTCTATTGCAAATATTAAAGCAATTCTTGTTTATGCATCATCAGAGGTTTCCTTATTGGATAGGGGGGGGAAGGAACTTGCCCGTTAATGCTCTTCCCTGCCTTTATTTAAAGATAATTAAAGCAAAAAGGAGCTGAAGAGATGCTGCCTGAGAGATCTTAATGAAGATCTTAAGGATGTGATCTGACAGCTTCTGTTAAAACACTGACTATATGCCTAGTTATTAGAAAGGTGATGAGGGTTGGAATTGATCAGTAAGACTGAAGTACTTGTAATGAAAAGGCACCTTTACACATATAAGTCACTTTGCTTAAAGTAAAAAGTGTATCAGTGGCTTAGGTAGTGATGAGAGTTGAACACCCCCTCCCCAGCCCAGCTAAGAAATAATCTAGGAACACCCCAACTAAACTGGGTCAACAGCAGCCTGAGGCTAAAACAGCAAACACTTGACACATACAATGAGGAACCAGCTAGCAGCAATCAGGACACAACAATAAAAGTAATTAACACCTTTTAGGCAAGAAAAAGGAACTAACAATAGTCACAAACCAGCAAATCAAGAAAGACAAATTTTAACTCACCAATTAGAAATGGTAAGTTTGTTACCAATCAGAAATGACAACTTTGGAAACCACAAAAGGGTATAAAAACCCCTGTTTAAAGATCACTCTGTCTAGCTAGCCGGGGACTCGAGCTGAATTGTCATTCAACGCTGATCCTCGAAATAAAACCTCTTTCTGGTAGCTGGCTTCACGATCTATTTCTTCTGCGCTGCACCGTCAAGGGGAATCCCGGCTGGAAGGACCGAACGGGGGAGTTCCTCCCAACAGTAGTGAGTGTGTAGGTGTATGCCACAGTATGTCTCTGTGCTCTACGATCTTTTGGAATGAAATTCTCAGCATGAGTCTGTTTTGAGAAGGATTGCCTCCATCTGCATAGTTTTGTTTAAAGAGGATAATTTAATAAACGAAACAGGAAAGTAATATTTGAATAGAGCTCTTTGGTTACCTATATTTGATTTTTCACACAATCACCCCATTGTAGTAAAACTATCCTCCTATGCTTCCAAACTGCTTGATGCTTCTTTCCAAGTTTTGCAATGTAGCACCTTGAGTTCATAGTGGTGCTAATTTTAAGGAAATCTACATAAACAACACAATTTAGGTCTCAAAAAACTGGACCCATGACTTTTCTTACCAAAACCTCGGATTTTTTTCTTCTTCCGATGAAGCTTTGTGCTGATATTCCATGGACCTATTCTTTGTTTCTGGATCATAATGATGAACTCATGTTCATCAGCTGTCACAATGCTGTGAAGAAATTCGTCACCTTCATTCTCACTGCAGGACAATAATTGCTGACAAATTTCAAATCTTAAAGCTTTTACCTCTGCCATCAGCATGCAAGGATATATCTTGCACAAACCTTACAGTAGTAACATTAATAATGTGATTCACATGTTCCTGAGAAATACCAGGCTTGACAGCAATGTTCTTTTGCAGTCCTTAATTCTTCTCATGTGGAATTTAGTAAAAGTCATTCACTTCCTTCTTCATCATCACATTACACAAATAAGTTCTTTCTGGTTCACCATCTTTTCTAGTTTAAGTTTTGTTTTTGCTCTTTAGGTGATCATGTTTTTGCTTAACAGCACACAATCAACACAGTTATCCCTATAAGCCACTTGCATTCAGCAAATGTTTTCAGTTGGAGGAACTCCTTTGGTAGTCAAAGATTCACCATTGCTGAAAGCCAACGGAGAAGTGTTTGCATTCAGGGCTCCATTTCACAAACAATAGTAACACACCCTTTTCTCACAGCAACTTCCTACCAACTGAAGTGAAAGAATAGATGCTAACATACATATCAGAGCTTCCAGATTGTCAGTACTGTCATCTATTGGAGACTTAAAACATTGTGTAAGGATCCAACTCAAACCCTCTTCCCAAGAAAGCAGAACTCTTGGAATGAAGTCATCCCAAAAGGAACTTTTATTAGGAGAAGTTGACAGCAGGCATAGAAGGCAGGATCTCAGGGTTTCCTGCCCAAATCAATAGGTTAAAGGAGCAAGAAGCAAACCTCACCCCAATAGTTCATCTGGTCAGTTCAAACAGGCCAATTCCCAGGTGTTAGGTCCACTGTGGGAATGAAGTTGATAAGGCACCATTCCCAAGGCTGTGAAAACATTGTTGGGTCTTCACACCTTTTCTTCCACAGCGAGAGATAAGCCAGATGGCCGGAGGCACATTCCTTTCTCACCCCAGGCTGGCATCAAGGGGAAACAGTTCAAAGAGCAAGCAGATAGAGGAAGCAAAGAAGATACATTGTAGCAGCTAAGTGAAAGGAAGAAGATGAGCTGAGGTGGCGCAGCAGTTAGAGTGCAGTACTGCAGGCCACTTTAGCTGACTGTGTTCAGCAGGTCAGTGGTTCAAATCTCACCGGCTCAAGGTTGACTCAGCCTTCCATTCTTTCGGGGTAGGTAAAATGAGGACCCAGATTGTTGGGGGCAATGTAAATATATATATACATTGCTTACTGGTGTACACCGCTTAGAGAGTGCTTGCACTTAAAGCGGTATATAAGTCTCATAAATAAATAAATAAGATACATTGAATTCCCCCAAAGATTCCCCCTTCTCCTCCAGAAGTATGGCAGAATCCACAGAAGGGAAAAAGAAAAGAGTTAACTAACAAAAGTCTCCCCCCAGCAAAGAAACGGGTTCTGACACATTGGAGGCATTATTTCTCATTCAAGTCTTGTAGTTGGAGAAAGCTCATGGAAATTACAACTTTTGATGCAGAGGTGATTCATGCAAGAAGAATGTCATTTTCATGGCATTAAGATGTCATGAAAATGACCTGCTGTGCTCCTGTAATATCACAGTAACTATGGTGATATATAGTTGACAATGGGGAGGAGAAGTGCCAGGAAAACCTCAGACATTAGATTGGGATTGGGAAGTAGAGGGGAAAAATACATTTTACCAGGAACACGCTGTTGCGGATTATCTTTACTGCCAACCATTTAGTTTAAAAAGAACAGAATGAAGCTAAATGTGAATGAAATCAGCGACTCTAAAATAAAGGCAGCAAAGTAATAAGATCCTAATTCAGATTAATATATATTTGCCAAACATGTGCAGTTTCCTTATCAGAATACAAGAAGTAAGTGCAGCTCCAGAGAATGGATAAAGAGACAAATTAAAACAACAGATGGTCTTGCAATTGAATGAATAAGGACATTGTTTTTTTTTAAAGAAATCTCTTGACAATTTCCAGTACTTCAATTTTTTAAATTTAATTTCTAGGGAAGAAAACATTTTTTTCCCCTTCTGAGCTGTCGATCTTGGAAATCCCAAAACAATGAACAAGATTTATTAAATGTCCTCCAAGCTGTTTTTCTATTTTCTTTTTGCTGTTTAAAGAAAATAAACAAGGCTGTGAACAATAAGAATCTATTTGTAATTCTAAAAGTCTTCTAAAGATGAGTGTCTAGATTTCATTGGAACTGAGAACAGCTTCTTTGCCATCACATAATTGATTTGGTCTTTGAATATCAAATAACAAAACTTCTGGAAAAAAACGCCATTCTTTACCTTGAAACGCAAAGAAGAAAAATGGGTGATATATGAAATTAGATCCACACATTTGCTACATGAAAGTCCTATTATATAAATCCCTTCACATCACTATGTAAAGAGAAGACCATATTGTAGCAAAACATTATTATGTGAGAGGGATCTTGGAGTCCTAGTGGACAATCACTTAAATATGAGCCAGCAGTGCTGCAACTGCCAAAAAAGCCAACACAGTGCTAGGCTGCATTAACAGAGGGATAGAATCAAGATCATGTGAAGTGTTAATACCACTTTACAATGCCTTCTTAAGGCCACACTTGGAATACTGCATCCAGTTTTGGTCATCATGATGTAAAAAAGATGTTGAGACTCTAGAAAGAGTACAGAGAAGAACAACAAAGATGATTAGGGGACAGGAGGCTAAAGCATATAAGGAACGGCTGCTGGAATTGGGTATGTCTAGTTTAATGAAGAGAAGGACAAGGGGTGACATGATAGCAGTGCTCCAATATCTCAGGGGCTGCCATATAGAAGAGGGAGTCAAGCTATTCTCCAAAGCACTTGAAGGCAAGACAAGAAGCAACGGATGAAAAGTAACCAAAGAGAGAAGTAATCTAGAAGTAAGGAGAAATTTTCTGACAGTTAGAACAATTAATCAGTGGAACTGGAACTTTTTAAGAAGAGACTGGACAGCCTTTGTCTGAAATGGTATAGGCCGCAGTGTTTCCCAAACTTGACAATTTTAAGGCATGTGGATTTCAACTCCCAGAATTCCACAGCCAGCAATGCTGGCTATGGAATTCTGGGAGTTGAAGTCCACATGTCTTAAAATTGTCAAGTTTGGGAGACACTGGTATAGGGTTTCCTGCCTAAGCAGGGGTTTGGACTAGATGACTCCAAGGTCCCTTCCAAATTTGATAATGAAGATGATGATGATGCTGATAATGATGATGATGTTTTGGTAGCCTACATTATCAAACGCTTAGAGCATTCTATTGTCTGGGAGCTATATAGAAGGCCTTCTGCTGAAGTGGGTCATCTTCAAAAGGACTTCTCTTTCTGATCTAACTGACTGGACCCATTCATATCGATAGAGACAGGTTCTCAGGCAGATTCTAAACAATTTCAAGCTTTAAAGTTCAGACCTAACATTTTAAATTGTGTCTAGTACTGTCTAGTCATCATTGAAGATCTTTTTTTTTTGTATATCTCACCTCTGGTATTGCCTAACTAACTTTTGGTAGTGGACACATAGCTTGAGTCATAGCTGAGTCAACACTAAGCTATGGTTCAAAACCAACCACAGAGAGCCAAGCTATAGTCTCTTAATGGCCAAAAGATGTTTAAAGGGAGAGGAAACCAGATCAGTACAGTGGTTAAAGTACTGGCCTGGAAACCAGGAGAATGTGGGCTCTACTCCCACCTTAGGCAGCGATGGATCCACTCAACCCACCTCACAGGATAGTTGTTGTGGGAAAAATAGGAGGAGGGAGGAGAATTAGGTTTGTTTGCTGCCTTGTTACTTATACAAATAATAAAGATGAGGTAAATATCTAATAAATAAAGTGGGCAGGATTAGAAAACTAATAAATGAGGCTTTCTGATATCAACGGGTATTCAGGATTTCCCATTTGTTCTTGGGAAGGGGGAAGTTTATTATTACAAATGTGCTGTGCTACCAATGGACCCAGACAACACATTGTTTATTAAGTACTCATGGTTGTAAAATTAGAAAATTAATAAAATATTTATTAAAGAAAAAAGAAAATTACTAGGGTGGAGCCATTTTAACTCTCTTTCTCCCAACCAAGCTATCTTTAAAAAAAAATGTATTGGGATTATTACAAGGCTTGTTTCACAGATTTTGTGCATTTTCTTCCTTCCAATTGGCAGGGCACCAGAAGAAAAAGCAATCTAAAAACTGACCTAATAATAAAGAGAGTCCGTTGTTTTATTATGCATTGCAATTTTTAATTTAAAAAAAAATCTCCCAATATAGAGAAGAAGGAATAAAAACAGGCATGGATAAGTGAGTTGAAATATATGGTTGTTTTTTCCCCCTTCCCTCAATTATATGCTATACAATATCATTTTAATATCATTTTGAGACAATATTTAGATGCTTTGACACAAAGCAGAGAGATTCTTTGGCAGTTTGTATAGAATGTCAGAACAGTGTGGTTATGCCAATAAAACAGGCTATATTGTGAAGAGAGAAAAAATGGACTAGGAAGACATTTATTTTTATTTCCAAAATAAAATCTGTCAGCAAATATTTGGCAGTGGCATAGCAAGGATGTATGTTTTCTCCATATGTGAAACTTTCAATACAATTTCTGATAGGTACTCCTCCCAGAAGGGGCAGTATACATGATAGTTCCATGTAAATAATAGGTAACTCTTCTCTCTTACTTAGATACTCAAGAGTTTAATTTTGGCCTATTTTCAGAGAACTGAAATGATATGACTAAAGTTCATTGATTTTGAGACATAGCCATGGACACTAAGAAATATATAATGGTACTTCTTCCTTGTTATTTCAAAGTGATCCATAAACTCCAACCATATACCGAAGCTGCTCATATTCTGATATGTATACTGTGACTTTCTTTGTATTTCACTCTTCTAGTCTCAGCTGGTTGTATTTCTTAAAAACACTGAATTCCAATCCTTCCTGTTTCTAATGTTGTTTAGTCCTCAGAAATAAGACATAGCCCTACTTCTTCTGTTTCCTACGAAGATTTTCTTGAAAACTTGCTACTCCCATATGTCCAATGGCATAGTTGGACTATGTTTGTGGAGATCATCAAATTCATCTTTGTCTTGGTGCCTATTGAGGGATTTAACTCTTAACAGAACAAAACATAACACAACAGAATAATAGAGTTGGAAGGGATTTTGGAGGTCTAGTCCAACACCCTGCTCAGGCAGGAAACTCTTACTATCTCAGACAAATTGTTGTCCAATCTCTTCTTAAAAACATCCAGTGTTGGAGCATCCACAACTGCTGGAGGTAAGTTGTTCCACTGACTAATTGTTCTAATTGTCAGGAAATTTCTCTGCAGTTCTAGGTTGTTTCTCTCCTTGGTTAGTTTCCATTGCTTCTTGTCCTGCCTTCATGTGCTTTGGAGAATAGGTTGACCCCTCATCATTGTGGTAGTCCCTCAGATATTGGAACATTGCTATAATGTCTCCCCTAGTCCTTCTTTTCACTAGACTAGACATACCCAATTCCAACAACCATTCTTTATATCTTAGCCTCCAGTACCCTAATCATCTTTATTGCTCTTCTTTGCTCTTAGAGAAAAGGTAGAATATAAATCATCATCATCATCATCACCACCACCACCATCATCACCTCCTGTCCCTTTTAATAAATACAGACTCAATTTTCATCCCAGTGACTCAAAGAATGTGCATGATCTCCTTTTCTCATATTTGGCTTGGTTTGTAGAGTAATTTGCTCCAACAATGACTGTTTTTTGTTTTTTTTAAGCTATTGGGTTTTTAATGCTATTTCATGGTTTGGTGCTCTCCCATTTTAATGCTGCTGTCAGAATTGTTGTTCCCTGACTTCCTGAACTTATGATGAATTTCAATTGATATTCTTATTGTAGATTGCACCTATCTGCCTGGTAATCAACTATGCACTGATTAAATAAGTAAATAACATAATCACACGTTGCGTTTTCCCCATTCATTGAAAGAGTAGTTCCATTTCTTCCTTTCTCCTATGCTGTCATAATTTATATGATAATGCAAATGGCTGAGAGACAAAAACCTTTTTGTTTGTTACTTTATAACCGTGAAAGTATGTTTAGAGATGTAATAACAAGCTGTGTCGTGCTGTTTTTAAGAATTATATTGAATTCCATCCCAAAATTATCTTTTCAACAGTTTGGGCATTCCTTAGGAAAAGGACTGTTTGCATTTTTCAGAAATTGGTCAAAGCATATGTGGGAATGGTCTTTCACTATAAAAGTCTATGGGTTCTCTATCATCAAGCTTCAATAAAATGTCATTAGGTTCTTTCATGCTGGAAGCAGGGGCAGATAGCAAACTCAACAACATCACCAGCAGAAATTAAAAAGACATCCGCAAGGTTTTTCAAAAGAAGCATCAAAGGAAACTTTAGTATATTGACATATCAGATTTAAGCACAACAGCTGAGTTATCAGAAAAGACATTCTCCCCTTTCCTTTCAAAATGTTACCCTCAATGTCTCTTGTGATAGAGGAAGGGCGAGGTGTACAATTGAGCTATTAATACATTTTTTAAAAAAATACTAAAGGAAATTAAAAAAGCAGGGTTCTGAGAAGAAGAAACTGATAGCTAACTTGATTGAAAGCATGCAATGTTCCTTACCTGAACTGGGATTCTGCTGTCAGTCAAACTCTGAGCCAAGGAGAACCATAAAAGGAGGTGTGTCAGAATTAAAATGCCTCATTTGATGCTTAGATATGCAGCTGCCCTGAAAAAGACAGAAGCATTGTTTAAAAAGTTGCTAAAGTGATTAAAGAATTCAAACACTTAGGAGTATCATTTTACCCACACAAATTAAGCTCAGAGTAAAATCATCTTGACAAAGATGTTTGACACAGATCTGTTTTACAGCCTTGGAGAGAAGAGGGAGTTATCTCACGTTAAAATAAAGACTCCTTTGAGTCACACTTGACAACTGGCAAATTCATAGAAACGTTCATGTAGCTTTCTTGACTGCAATATTTCCATTGCTTTCTGGGGACATTTTTTTTCTTTTTCTTTTTTGTTTCATTCTATTGACAGTTTGATTTGGCTTAGCTTTTCAAAACAGGACTAAAATTGGATAGGTGTTGCTCCCAAATATCAATTAAATATAAAGAATTGCTAAACTGCTAAAACAGTTTGAGATGAGCATAAGAAAGGAACTTCTACTGATACTGTTTCAGTTATTAGCAATGGAGAGCCCCTTTTTCTCTTGTGCCCAGTTCAGACAGAGCTGTTAAACAATCACCTTACAGGTCTAGATATAAACGTGTTAGTGATTTGATAGTATGAATGCTCCATTATGATAAACTCAATGATAATCTTTTGATAAGATTTTTTTTGGGCTTTTTGAACCTATAGCAGAATTATACGTTGGTAAAAAGAAAAGAAGAATCTTCTGTACCTCAGAAGTGTGATTTAAAGATAAACATTGTGCATTTAAGGCCCCAGGAATATAAATATATAAATATAAACATATAAACTTATAGCTCCTTGGTTAACCTTGATGGCATACTTTAAAAAAATATTGGGCATGAGATATATTGTTAAGCCAATCGATTAAATTAAAAAAAACTATATATATATATATATATATATATATATATATATATATAGAGAGAGAGAGAGAGAGAGAGAGAGAGAGAGAGAGAGAGAGAGAGAGAGGGAGGGAGGGAGGGAGGGATAGATAGAGAGAGAGAGAGGGGGGGGGGGTTATTCACATTGAGATATTTTCAGATTCTCAGTTTAGTCTCTAAAAGGGATGTCTGATTATTTCGTCTTTTTCCCCAAGAGATTCTATAGCTTGAATGGTTGTATGGCTTATCTGAGCTGGGAATAGCGGCATTTATTGAATGAAATGGTGTACATGGATTAGAATTTCATTCCATTTGTTCTTTTAAAAATCACTTTTATTTATTCATTCAATTTGTATGGTCACCTAGGCATCACATGTGACTCTGGAAGGCTCACGACAATTGAAAAACAGCAAAAAAAGAATAAAAATGTAAATAAAAATAACCAATATAAAGTATAACCGTACTAAAAACCATTGCTAAAACCTGAGTTAAATACAAACAAATACAATTATCAGGTAAATAGAATCAAAATCAAAAAAGAGCCAGCTTGGTCCAATGGCTAAAGCACCAGGCTAGAAAGCAAGAGACCGTGACTCTCAGCCCAACTCACCTCACAGGGTTATTGTTGTGGGGAAAATAGGAAGAGGAAGGTGCGTTAGATATGTTGGTTTACCTTTGTTGAAAAAAAAATCATCAGGGTCCAGTCTAAGCCGGGAATAATAAAAATGGAGATTGCTTTAGAAAGAAGGTTGTAGTTTATTGAAGAGGAGAGCCAGACAGAAAGATGGCTCTGGAAAAACAACTGACCACATGGAGCAGAGTAGTCGGCTTTTATACCTTCTAGGGCTCTTGAGGTTGTTTCCTGTTCCTGTTTGAGGCTTTGCGTTTCCTTTGTCATATACTTTGACCTGAGTCTGAGTGTGCCCTTTTGGCATTGGTGGGTTAATACTATTATGTCCTGTCTTAGAGTTTGGGTAGGGTATGTAGATTTTAAGGGTCTTTGTCTTCCTAATTTCTTCAGTTTCTAGCTGGAAGCCTCCAATCTTTCTGAAAGGATTATTGAATTTGCATTTCTAAAAGCTGGCTTCTGCCTAGGGGCTGGTCTGATTTTTGGGGACTGCTTTCTGTCTTTTTTTAAGTTCTTTTCCATTATTCCTTTGGGGAAATATATTCTGCCTTTTTAATATTTCCCAAAATATTTCTTTCTCTGGATTCTTCCCACTCCTTCAAGAGTGGTGGAATTGTATTTGTAAAAAATAATAAAGATGGGAAACAAACAACCAAACAATTCATTGAAAAGGCTCACCATCTAAGTGTGGAGGTAAGTCATGTTCTCAAGGTTATTAGGATCAGAGCCAATCTAAGCTCAGGGAGAAGGATGTCTCAAAGTGTGCGTACCATGGCAGAAAAGACTCTCTTCCTGGATCTCATCAGATGATACTCATTTATAGATGGGACCTGTAACAAGTGTCTCCTGCTAATAGAGGTAGAGAAGTCAGGATTTCTTCCTAAATAAGGCAGAAAAAGCTTATGACTTCTTTTTCTAAAACGCAGAGATAGATATTATTGAACAGAGTGACGCTGACCAGTTTGATCTATAGATGCTCCAATTTCAAAGTGAATGTTAGCAACAGGTTGACTGTGGGAAGCCAGAGAAATCTATCTCTGGAATAATAACAAAACCAAAACAAGAGCATACGTTGACTTGGAATGCAATGCATTTTTGTCTCAATTTCTGACACCTCAGGTTTTCTCTAGCCCAGCTTGAGACTCTGGGTTGGGGGTTGCTATTTAGTAAACGTTGCTGGGGAAAGCCAGGGAAATTTAGCTGCCAGCTCCAAACTGCAGGGGTGGAATTGGCAGTAGTAAAAACATGCAAAAAAGAGAGAAGGTTCAGCAAATAAAGATAATATGGATTGTCCCCCGGTGTTCTTGCTTTCAAATTACTGATTAAATGAACTTTTCATTCTGCAAACTGTCTTTAGTCTCTTGCTTGCGTTTGCCTTCAATGTCTATTCTCCTATCTCTCTATCTCCCCAAACCACCACAATATCTCAGTCTCATAATGCTACAAACTTTCATCTGTCCCTTGGTGGTTTAAATTAGAATATATGCAATATGTAAGACTCTGTGACTTGTTAAATGCATGCTACAAAACGAATAAAGGAAGAATCTTAAGTGTGTAAATAGCAGGAAACTGAATATTGCAGGCTTATTAATATCTCACTACCCCTCATTACTCCCCCCCCAAACCATGTGTTTAAAGAGATTAAGATTCCCGCAACTCATTGCAGAGAGAGAAATAGTCCAATCATATGCATATTTACTGAAACTCTGTCCCAATGAGTTTAGTGAGGCCACTTTCAAATGTGCTTGGGACCACAACTATATAGTTCAATCCAGCAATATGTATTTGGAATAATCTGTTAATGGGATTTGCTTCTAAATCAATATATACATGACTGCAGTTTTAGTACTTTTTAAGCACACAAACTCCATTAAAACGATGGGGACAAGTTAGTCACACGTAACTTAAGTGCCTTTAATTTGGAGACAGACGAACAATTCATTTCCAAGCTGGATTGAGGCCCTGTACTATTTAATAGCTGTTTACTCAGTCCTATTTGCCTGGCAGTGCAATTTGGCTTCTAGTTTTGAACATTAACATCTCTGATGAGGGCCTCCATGAGTAAGCCTGTAGTACTTTTTAGAACTGTGCAAACAGTTTGGCCTCTAGAGAAGCATAATACCTCTCTGATGTAACACACACCAGAAGACAAGCTCAAGACCCAAAAAGACTTTGATTAGACTTGAACGGTGGGCCCTATCTAATTCATTGTAGATTACTTTTCTTATAGGTACCTATGCAGAATTTTATGTATAGGTACAGGCTAGGGGAAGCTTGGCTTAATGCCAGTAATTGTGAGAGGTATCTTGGAGTCTTAGTGGACAATCACTTAAATATGAGCCAGCAGTGTGAGGCAGCAGCCAAAAAAGCAAATGTGATCCCAGGCTGCATTAACAGAGGGATAGAATCAAGATCACGTGATGTTCTGGTATCACTTTACAAAGCCTTAGTAAGACCACACTTGGAATACTGCATCCAGTTCTGGTCGCCACAATATGTTGAGATTCTGGAAAGAGTGTAGAGAAGAGCAACAGAAATGATTAGGTGGATGAAGGCTAAAACATGAAGAACGGTTTCAGGAATTGGGTATATTTAGTCTAATGAAAAGAAGGGGAGACATGATAGCAGTATTCCTATATTTCAGGGGCTCTTACAAAGATGAGGGGGTCAAGCTATATTTCAAAGCATCAAAAGGTAAGATGAGAAACAATGGATGGAAACTAATCAAAGGGAGAAGCAACCTAGAACTAAGAAGAACTTTCCTAATGGTGAGAGCAATCAACCAATGGAACAACTTGCCTTCAGAAGTTATGGGTGCTCCATAACTGGAGGTTTTCAAAAGAGACTTGACAAATCATTTCACTGAAATGGTATAGGACCTCCTACTCAAGCAGAGGGTTGGACTAGAACACCTCCAAGGTCCCTTCCGACTATATAATTCTATGTTCTATGAATGAAAAATTAAATGGCATCGTAACAAAACAACTTTTTTCCATGAAAGCAGCTCATCCTATGACTCTTAAAGCAGCCCAATCAGGTTCATTCAAAAGACTAGAAAATATCAGGGCTCTTTCTGAACTAGTCAAGAAGTGCTGTGCTTTTGTTAACATGAGGTCCAAAGTATTTATTTGAAATTACGTTCTAAGCAAGGGCTGCCCATAATAATTATTAATTGCTTTTTAATTCAGAGAGAATATCTCTAGTACTGCATATCTTGTTTTACAATTGGAACAGAGAGCCTTGTGTGTCTCCTAGCTTGCAGGAACCTTAGTAAGAAATGCTTAGTAAGATCACAGGTCAACAACCAAATCTATGGAGAATAACAAGTTTCCCACCTGTTTTACAAATAACTTTAACTTGGAATGTATTACTGGTCTTTGAAAAAATATTAAAAACATGGCACTTTACCTAAGCTTTGGGTTGCTGTCAGTGGTGGTGGTAATGAGGCTTTGGTAGATGATAGAATAGTTTCCAGTTTAATTTTTATGTTATACTGTTGTTTTTTTTACATACCGGTATTAATGATACCAATGTTTTAAGTCACTTTGAAATTTGAAATATACTTGAAATAATCTACCCACTAGCCAAAGATCCCTGGATAGGCAACAGAGCTACTAAAAACATTAAACATTTCTAGAAGTAGCAATCTTTCAACACATTTTTAAAATCAAGGAAATGCTAATGTCTAGTTAAATATTTTGACATGATTGCTGAGAATCATGGCATTCCATGGATCAGAAGGATAGAAGCTTCCTGTGGTCTGATGGTATTTGGTTTCTATTTGCTTCAACAAAGGAGAGTTAATGTCCATAAAAGAAAAGACCATGAGACAAAGTTTATTAAAGAGCAAAAAAACACTTTATTGCTTTGTTAGTGAAAACCTGACACAGAAAACCCTGAGAACTCCCACAATGTCAAACAAGATAACAATGCGCAGTTGAACTATTAGCAAACTTTAATATCACAAACCATTATCTTGATTCTGATCCTTAAATTTCAATCTAATCCTACACTAAAATGTGCATAATCTTTCCCATTTAGGGCTCAGTTGAAGAAGGTAAGAAAGAGGTTGCATTCTCTGTGTTGGCCCATCTTCTCTCTGTGTCTTCTCATGTGAGCCCATGTCTTAAATGGGCTTGACGAGAGTATACGGTAAAACCACTCACTACGTGTCAGTATATAGGGATAACTGTAACACACAACTTTACAATGTTTACCACAAAGTACTGCAGGGGATCTGCCCAAAGTGTTTTTTAGGGTTTCAATCTTAATTACTCCTGGTTTGAGTTGGTTGACAAGTTCAACTTGCTAAGGGCTTCTGTCTAAATTGTTATCTAGGAAGAATCCCCGCTGGGCTTCATGCCTAAGTTAGGGGTCCTTGCCCGTTACAGTAGCGGTTTATTATCAGAGGGCTCCACAGGGGTCATGAGCAATATGTAGGCAGCTTCTTCTTCCTTTTCCTGAAAATCTAGCATGTAACAACAAAATGGTTGATGGGCTGTCTTTTTGAACAAGATTTTCTGACACAGAGAGAACAAACAATACCGTTGTTAAAAATAGCTTAAAAAAAATGAAACACATCAATTTGCTCTTGCAGAATAGGGGAGGCATTTAAAATACAACTGACTACACACTTATAGAAATTCCTGGGGGATGAGGAATATCTTAGTCTGGCATGAAGAGAATTGGTTGTATGATGTATTACTTTAAAGGGAGAATATTCTATAAGCAGGCTCCCATAATGGAGAAGATCCTCTCTCTTCTATTCACCTGTGGTGTATTCGCTTTTAGTAGGGCATCTAAAGTCATTTCTTTACAAACTGGCCCCAAGCTGTTCAAGAATTTAAAAATCAGCACTCAACATTTACCCTGGCAGTCAGATCAGCAGATGAACCACTGATGTCATATGATGCTATTACTTAGTCCCAGTAAGTTATCTCTGTATTAAAGCATCTTCAGAATAGGCCTACGTCCATCTTTTGCAATAATCTATCCAGAGATTGTCATGGCATGCAGAATAAGAGGGTACCTTTACCAGGTATTGCAATTGATATGTCAGTCAACCCTGATAAACAGTGATCCATTTGCTTGAGGTCATCTGTGCCACCAATGACAAGGAAGAGGAAAAGCACTTCTAAACTGCCTGCCTGAACTTTCAAAGTTATTATTTCTAGTTCCCAAACAGACTGGATCCTAGAAAATTCACCCTGGACAAATAAATAAATAAATAAATAAAAATAACACCGCTAACTTGTACTTAGGAAGCAGTTGAGTTGGCAATATGCAGATAGTACAGAGTGTTATCTGTCCTTCCTTTTCATTTAACCCAAGTTCATTAAATTCAAGAATTGGGTTAAATAAAAAGGAAGGGGAGGTAACACTCAACATCACCTGCACACAGTATTGTTGTCAACTCAGCCACTTCTTTAAATGACTGTCCAGCAATTTCTTGTACATATTAAATAGAGGGGAGAACAAAATTAGGAATTAAGGATCCTTGTAAGACAATTGCTGTACAGCAAATTTATAATCCCCCAGCACCATCTTCTGGAAAGAGGCAGTCAAATATGAAGGGAAAGACTGTATAATAGTAAATCAAAGTCCTAGTTCAGACAGTCCAGAAGAATATCATGACTGAAGGGTTTGAAAGCTGCTAAAAGATCTAAGAGAATCAAAAGGGCTGTGCTTCCCATATGTTTCAGCAGAGATAATCTTATAGGACAACATTTCTATTCCTGAGGCAGGTCTAAAGTCAAAGTGAAATGGCCTAGGAAAAAACCTTATCAAAACAACAACAACAACAACAACACAGAGAAGAGACTGGAAATCACTCACTTCAGCATCTTATCTTGAAAGAGGATGCTAGCACCTGTAGTTATCTACTGCTTTCTAGTTTAAGATAGGTTCCCCCCCCCCAGGATCAATTAATGACTTCCTAAATCTAACCAATCAAGATGGACAAAAGTGAACTTACAAGCAGGTATCAAAACTCATCTAAGGACCTTATTCAGGTTTCAGCAGTTAAAACTGAACGCATTGTACTGAGCAAGATGGTTCTATAAATATTTCTGGTAACGTAACTTCACTGAGAATGGAATCTGGATCATGCCAGATACTAGTGAACATTCCTTCATAATATCTTGGAACTTTACCATAGCAAGTCATAAAGATGTGCCTGATTCCTTTTTAGTTCTGAAAGTAAACCCAATCTACTATCCTTCACTAGCTTTACAGGGAAGTATTGTAAGGATGCAATTGAGTTAGAAAATGTTGCTTTTTTGCTACTCTATTGTGAATGCATATAAGGTAGGATTTGTGTCTTATCCAAAGGGTTAGCACTGAAGGGCAAAGGATGACTTTTTATCTAAGGAATTAAAGATATATTATGCTGGTTAAAATAATTGAAAAGTGAAATTCTGGAAGCAATCTTTACATATTGCTTCTCGAATATTAGAGTTCAAGCAACCAAAAATGAAAATGAAATAGATACAGTAAAAAAAAAAAACCAATATCAAATGAAAAGGTCTCAGTATAAATGAATCGGTAAAGCAGCTTCAGGATAAAAAGAAATGGGAAGGTTTTATTCAGCCCCATCATTACTAATAGTATTGATGGATGGGATATAAAAGAGGCAACGGTACATGAATCCTCAGCCTTATAGGATTACAAATGAACTTTGGTCTATACTTCTTCACGGCTTGCATGACTAAAGAAAATGAGGAGCTTTATGCAATAAAAAAATATCATCTTTTTGCTCTGTGCAAACAAAGGAACAAACAAACAAAAAGGGAATGGAAAACCACAAATGAAAACAATCTTGAAAAGCTTAAGTGTCAGTTGGGAAGAACATCCCAGTAAAAGCAGGCAATCAGCAGGTGAGAACTGGATCACTGGATCTGACAATGGACATTGATGATGGAAACATTGCTAATTGTCTGGAATGTTGAAGTGATAGCCTTCTGGATTGCAAACAAACAAACAAACAAAGAAAATCTCCTTCCACAGTTAGACCATGTTTATGTGGCAAAAAAGACTTCCAGAGCTGAAGGATGCAGGGAAAGAACAGAAATGATATGGTAAACAAGATCTCCTAGAGAAAAGAGTGACTGCCAAAAGTTAAGGGCATTCATATCCTTATTGGTGATGTTATTGTGGACAGCAGAGTTGGGTTCTATCTCCTTAATTTCTGGTTAAAATTCTCCTTAAAGCTCTTTTTTAGCACTAGCAATAACACTTAGTGCTTTACAGCCCTCTCTAAGTGGTTTAGAGAGTAATCTGGGCTCTCATTTTACTGACCTTGGAAGGATGAAACTGAAAGCCTGAGTCGATGAGATTTAAACTGCTGAAATGCTGAAAGCCCTTGTCCATTAGAGTTTGAAAATGCCAAGTGTTATCTTGAACAACATATCTGGGATGTTAATTTTCAAATCAGTTTAAGCCTAATATCTATGGTTCATCTATTTTTCCCAAATGGATATGTGCCATTGTCTTTGCATTCTTTGATTCTAATTCTGAAATCTTGATAGGCTGTCACCTTAGCTAGGTGCACTTGGCTAGGTACACACTCCTTGATTAGATGCACTGCCTTCTGCTGCAGTCTTGTGGAGGCAGTATAAAAACATTTCTTTTCAGCAGCATTTATTCCCACGTGGAGATGGTTCCATGGAATTCCTGAACAACCTACTCCTTCGTTGCTTTCTTTACAGGAAATCTCAGAAAACATATGCCATTTTAAATAACTATTTTGGTAGAAATCACAGTGCTTATCTGCTTATCTCTTACTTAGAATAGGAACCTGATCTATCTTTCCAGATTGACTGAATTTTCACTACCATCCATTCTTGCTATAACTGAAAGTTACTATAAATTGTGCTGATTTCTACTCTTATCTGTCTTATTGTTATTTTATTTATGGTATGTAATTATATTGTGTTTTATACCTACTTTTACTTTTATTAAGCATAGGTTTATATATTTTTATTGCAGCATTTTCTGGCCTAAAGGCCATAATAAAGGTTTTGATATTAAGCTAAGCTACAATGAGATAGACTTTTCAACACATTATGGGTGCTTAGGATCTTGAACCAGGTTTCCGGGTTAAGCAGGCTTTGGCAGGGTTGGATAGGGCATGGAATATCATGTAAAACAAGAATGGTGTTTTGTTAATCTGGGTTTGCTGTATTGTGTGAACCCATCTATTTGTCAGATATAATAGAAGGCTTCAAAAGGTCTTCAGTCAGCGATCAAAATAAATATAGATTGGGTCATATCAGTTTATAAAAGTAACCCTTCAACAATCTTACCCCAGCTTTACATGCAAGCAAAAGGAGATTTGTGTAACAAAATTAAGGCATTTTTTTAACAAGCTCTTAACTATTTCTCATTATCGTGCCAGGTTGCTTTTTCTTGTTTCTCATTAGGAGCTTGAATAATCAGAACAAACATTTCCTTTCTATTTCCTCCTTTTCTCCCACACAGACATACACATTCACCTGGTCAACCTCTGTGTGACTTGAACAACTGTGTGACAAAATTGTATCCAAAAGATGTTCTTTGACCTCAAAGGTATTTTTATGTATTCGGTTCTTAGGCATTAGACGAAGACACATGATGAACAAGTAATCTCTTTATTGATCTTCTCCTTACAACCAAGCAAACAGCAAAAGGCACGCAGGCCTTTTATAGAATCCTGAACCCGGACAATGTCAGCCAATAAGAAGCTGGCTGTTTTCACGCCTTGCACATGCGCACAAGACTGGTGACAGCCAGTCTGGTCCCAGGCAGCTTTTGGTCTTCCCGGGACCGTTTGCAACATTTCTGAGCCTGCTGAATACTTCAACAGCTCAGGACACAACACCCCTCCCCCCTAGATAAAACACACCTTAGCTATACACAAAGGTACATTTGTTTAAGGGGTAGAGAGTAATGGAGTTACAATGGCCTGCACACAGGCAGAACACGTGTACACAATAATTATTTTAACTAAACAAAAATACACCCACAATCATATATTGTAACTAACATCTGTACTGAGTATTAGTCAGCATCCTGTTCCAGACCAGCAAGGTTCCCTTTTGCTTGACAGAAACCTCTCCAAGATGTTTGGGTGGGCACTTGGCCCGCTGTGACCTTCTAATGGCCGGTGGTGTGCCTGGCCTACCTGCTCTCCTACCAGGCTAGGCAGACCAGGACTTTGGTGCCCCAAGGACCCAGGTGACCCACCCAGCTGCTGACTGGCTGGACCCTCTAAATCCAAGCCAGGGTTCCTTGGAGGGGTGGAAGTCCCCGAGTCCACAATGGACTCCTCTTGGGAGAACTGTCCCTCGAGCCCAAAGCCAACATCTGGAGTGGCCTGAGTGGCGGAAGTGCCCCAGTACTCCATAGTCCCCGTGTACGTGCCGGAGGTGCCAGAGTCAGGAGCTGCCTTCATGGCAAACCCCCTTTCTAAGGACTTCCTTTTTGGAGCAATAGCTGAACTGTGTGAGTGCCCCTGGTGAAATTCCTAGTCTGGGGCTGTGTTTGAATTATGTGGATACCCCCGATGCCTGGAGCACTATCTGGAGTATTTGGATTATGTGGGTACCCCCGGTGTAACTCCCTGTCTGGAGCAATAACTGATGTGTGGGATGACCCCCCCCTTCTGGAGAATTCCTGTTCGGAGCACTTGCTGAACCTTGAGATGACCCCTGAACAGCCTCAGCGGCAGTCTCAGCAGCTTGTGAGACACTGCTAGAACTGGGAAACTGTGAACCAGGATGCAGATTATGGTCCTCCCCCCCCCAGAGCAGAGCCAGGAGCGGAAACGTGGCTGTTCAGCCTCCAGCACAGTTGATTGATGTGTCTGCAAATGACACGTCCATCATCCAAGGCCGCTTCGTATGACAGTGGCCCAGAGACCTTGCATACCACTGCTGTGACCCAGAGATGTCCAGGCCCATAGTTCCTTGCCCAGACCAGATCGCCCCCCTGAAGTCTCCTCAGTGCCCACAGCTGTGACACCTGTGAAGCCACCCGGTCTGGGTGCAACCTGTCCAGTTTGGTGATGAGGCGGCAACCCCAGCGGAGTTCTGCTGGGCTCTTCCCTGTGGCTGTGTAAGGTGTGGTGCAGTGTGCAAGAGGGAAATCTGCCAACCTGTGATGCCAGTTACTATAAGTCAGTTTCCTGAGAGCATCTTTGGTAGTGCGCACCATCCTCTCTGCTT
Organism: Crotalus tigris; assembly: GCF_016545835.1. Lineage (NCBI taxonomy): Eukaryota > Metazoa > Chordata > Lepidosauria > Squamata > Viperidae > Crotalus > Crotalus tigris. The sequence goes on from NW_024097206.1 coordinate 1,018,935, forward strand.
GGCCGTTGGAAGATGGGTGGAAGGGAGCAGATGTCACATGCCAGATCAAGTTGGCTTGAAGAAAAGCCTGGAACTCAAAAGAGATAAATTGGGGGCCATTATCTGAAACCAGGACATCAGGAAGTCCATGTGAGGCGAAAATTCCTCTCAATACCTGGATGGTCTTGGCAGTAGTAGTGGAGGAAACAGGAACAACCTCTAGCCACTTGGAATGGCTGTCAACGAGGAGAAGGAAGAATTGCCCCTGAATTGGCCCAGCACAATCTATATATACCCTTGACCAAGGGCTTTGTGTTTCCTCCCATTGATGTACATGAGCCTGGGGCATTTCAGGCCTTGACTGTTGGCACACTTGGCACCCATGAACCTGGGCCTTGATGTCTTTATCGAGTCCAGGCCACCAGAGATGGCTGCACGCAAGCGTTTTCATCCTTACTATTCCTGGATGTTCCTCATGCAGAGAGAGCAAGACTCTAGACCTCAATGAGACTGGGATGACTACTCTACTACCCCATAAGAGGCACCCTTTGGACGTAGAAAGCTTGTGCTTCCTTTGCCAGAAGCTTTGAAACTCTGTATTTAGACACGCGCCAGGCCATCCTGACAAGACCCATGTCAGCACGCGTGTGAGCATGTGATCAGTGGCAGTTTCTGCAGCCATGTCCCTAGCATTGAGGGGATATTCAGGCAACTCCTGAATGGAAAGAATGTTAATAGCACGAGCAGGATCTGCCTCTATTTGTTTGAGAGGTAATCTGTGGAGGCCTTCTGCAAGGCCCATTTCTTTTCCAGGTTTGTGAATGAGTGTATAATCATATGCTGACAGGAAAATTGACCGTCTCAGCATACGTGGAGAAATAATGTGTGGTGTCTGTTTTGTTAGTTGTAAACAACCCAGCAGAGGCTTATGGTCTGTGTAGACCGTGAAGTGGTGGCCATATAAGAAATCATGGAATTTCTTTATGCCAGCCACTATGGCCAAGGCTTCTCTGTCAATCTGAATGTAATTCCGCTCTGCAGATTTCAAAGTACTTGAGTAGTAGGCTACAGGGACTTGTGTTCCATCAGCCTTCAGGTGGCTAAGTACTGCTCCCACCCCATTAGGAGATGCATTGCATGCGATGCACACAGGCAGTTGCTCATTGAAATGAGCTAATACAGCATTTGAAGAGAGCAAGGCCTTAACCTCATTGAAACTCCTTTCATGGACTTTAGTCCACTGCCATGGAGCCTGTTTGTCTAAGAGCCATTATAACGCCTCTGCCACTGTAGCCTTATGTGGGAGAAATGCGTGATAGAAATGTAAGAGCCCCAAGAAAGCTTGCAGCTCACTCTTGGACTTGGGACTTGGGGCCTGCTGAATTGCTTGAAGCTTGGATTCTGCAGGGTGGATGCCTTGAGCATCTATTTTAAAGCCTAAAAATTCAGTAGAAGTAATACCAATTTTACATTTGTCTTTTTTTAATTTGAGGCCCACTTGATGGAACCTCATCAACACAGCCCTTAATCTTTCAGCCAAATTCTGTGATGACTCCCCTGCAATGAGAACATCATCGAAGTAGGGACATACCCCAGAATATCACAAAGTGTGCGTTCCATGACACTTTGAAGTAGGCCAGGGGCTACATTAACCTCAAACTGCAGTCTTTTAACCTTAAAGGCCCCTCTATGTGTTACAATCGTTTGGGCCTCTGCAGTTGCCTCATCAATAGGTAGCTGTTGATAGGCCTGTGCCAAATCAAGTTTTGCAAAAAGGCGCCCCCCTTTGAGGGAGGCTATAATGTGGCTTACCACAGGCACTGGATATGCGTGCTGTTGCAACACTTTATTCAGTGTGCACTTATAGTCTGCGCATATGCGGACTTCTCCATTAGCCTTTAAAGGCCTTACAACGGGGATTTCCCATGGACTAGAGTCCACAGGTTCTAAGATGCCCTGCTGGAGCAGCTTGTCCAGCTCTGCATCTATCTTGCTTTTGAGGGCAAAAGGCACCCTTCTAGGCTTGACCCTGATGGGCGTGATAGCTGGGTCTAAACGTAATGTAATGGGAGGCCCCTTGTAGGAGCCAAGCTCTGAGCTAAACACATCAGCAAACTCCTTGCAGACTTCTGCAAGGCCCAACGTTTGCAAGCTGTGAAGCCCAGTCACTTGGATTCCAAGGGCCTCGAACCAATCGAGTCCAATAAGACTTATGCGTTCACCCCCAACTACACCACATCTAGGAAGCCCTCAAAAGCCTTACGCTGCACTTTGAGTGTAACCTCCCCTTTCACATTGACTTTGGAATTCTGGAAGTCCGTGAGGATTAAATTGGATGGCCTGAGTTTGACTTGAAGGCCACTACTGCTGAAAATCCTTTTGAAGGTGTCAAGTGAAATGATTGATAGAGTGGACCCTTGTCCAACTCCATCAATAAAGGAACCCCTTGCAACTTCACATCAATGTGAAGTTTTTTCTTAAGGGGCTCGTGTGTCCTTGTCTTTAGAATACTCCTGCGTGATGCTCAGAAACCCACACTGGTTTGGCTGGGGACCCTGGTACCTTTCTGAAGCAATTCATCCCCAGGTTGGACCTTCTGGTGACCCAAACAGATGGAGGCAATGTTCCTGGCCACAGGCACACAGAAGAGTTGCTGCTTTCAGGCCATCTTCCCTGATTTGATTCATTCTAAAGTAGTTCTCCACCCTTGCTACGTATGAATTCCATCTCTCTGGGTGAGAGACATCAAAGTCCATCAAGTGGCCAATTTTTGACATCGTCAACTTTTACGGCCTTTGCTAATTGCCTCCTCTGCAAGCTAGTATTTGGGGAAAGGGTCCTTTTGCCAAGCTCACCTCCAGCGATGCTGTACTGACAGGCTGAGTCGCAAATGCAGGATGCCATCTTCCCAGTGTCCAGGACTTTCTCGGTGAGTCCTATTTGTTTCTCTTGCTTGCAGGGATCCCACCTTCATCACCAATTTTATGTATTCGGTTCTTAGGCATTAGACAAAGACACATGATGAACAAGTAATCTCTTTATTGATCTTCTTACAACCAAGCAAACAACAAAAGGCACGCAGGCCTTTTATAGAGTCCTGAACCCGGACAATGTCAACCAATGAGAAGCTGGCTTTTTCATGCCTTGCACATGTGCACAAGTCTGGTGACAGCCAGTCTGGTCCTGGGCAGCTTTTGGTCTGCCCAGGACCATTTGCAACATTTCTCAGCTTGTTGAATACTTCAACAGGCTCAGGACACAACAGGTATCATGATGGACAATATATTTCACTGATTAAATATCAACCTCTACCAAAAAGGGCCCTGTCAAGAAAGGAAACATTTCTATACTGCCCATCACATTTGCATAAATGATTTACATGTTGAATGAATCAACATGATTGATGAATCCAGAGGTAAAATGCTTTGCACATTTCTGGGCTGCTCACTTCCAGTTTCCTTTTCTTGAATTTTTTTTTCCTTTTCCAAAACCCACTTACTTATTATTATTATTATTATTATTATTATTATTATTATTATTATTATTTATTTTAGACCAACGAAACAAAACAAAACACAGCAAACATTACACACATACACACGTAATATATCCTTTTTTGTTAATAGCAGTTTGTAACAGTACTCTTCTATTCTTTACATTTCCCCCCTCTTTCTTCTTTGAAATATTTGTCCTTATTGCCCCATTGTTTCTTATTTACATTTTCCTTCTTTCATATTCTACTACTTACTAGGAATCCAACATTATTCATTGTAGTAACACTCATATTTTTTATAAGACTCGACCAGAATTCCATCTAAGCATGGTGATGATACAAATATTCTCATATTATTTAGTGCATATACTGTTTTTACTCTAATACTATTTCCAACATTAAAATTCACCTCTTTTCATCCAAGTATATTTATTTAATTTTATTTTTCTTTGACATATATAATAATTCCTCCGCATATTCACTATCACTCTTACTTGAATAGTCACCTGTTTATATTTCTCTACTATGCTATGATTACTTTCCCACTTCTATTTAGTTCAATTACTCAATTACACTTATTTCTATTTCATTAATACAATTAACTAATACAATTCATTTACTTCAGTACTTTTAGTATGTTTGCCTGAGTCCGTTTTTCTACTTGTAGCTTAAACACTGCTTGTATGTGAGTGAATATTGCATCAGCCTTTTTTTCTCAGTCTCAATTTAATATGTCCACCAATCCACCAAATATCACCTCTTATTTCTTCTTCTCTGCATTCAATATTTCCAAAACATCCACTCGTCACTTTGTCCAGATATATGTCAATTAAAGTCCAAGTATCAATGTTATTTATTCTTCAAAAACAAGCTAAATTTCTCCGTTGTCTCCCTTCACCTTTTAGTCCTTATGTTAATTTTTCAAAGTCCTTCTTAATCACCTTTAATTGTCTCCAACCGTCCTTTCTCCAGTCCTTTCTTTGATTTCATTCACACCTTCTTGCCGTTCTTAAATTCCAGTCTCTCACACTTTGTAAAACTTTACAGTGGGCTCTCAGCATTCTTCACGCTGTTCTCATTCTGCTCTATTTGCTCCCTTCTCCGCTCTGTTTCAATTCAGTTGCCACTGTCTTTCTCTCCTTATAGCTTTACTTTTCCTGCGCCTTCTGTCAGCCAAATGATCCTCACCTCCTTCAGGGGTTTCCTCGTCTCCTGTTACAAAGCTGTCAGTTCAATTTGCCACTCCCTCTCGGGCTGCCGCCATCGCTCCAGGCCGGTCTGAAAGACCGGTTTCATCTCCGCCAATTTTAAGAGTGCTGCTTCATTCTGCTCGGGTGTTTGCTTTCCACCCGGCTTCTCTGAAGCTTCCTCTTTAATTTACCGATCTCTCCAGGATCGGCAAAGCCCTTGCTGGGCTCTTGGTGAAGATTTTCCCGGGACTTAGGAACAGAGATCTGTTCCTTCACCCGTTCCACAAGGACGTCACAGCCGGAAGTCTTCTACCTATTATTTCTTAATCCTCTCTTTCGATTAAATTGAACAGGGACTCTAGCATTTCCCTTTTTCTCTTTCCTTCAAGTTTTTACAAAATATAGTTTGGAACTGAACTTGTGCTAAGTAGAGCAAGCTGTAAAAACCTCAATAAATAAGTAAAGAAAAGAGCAGAAAGAGCAAACAGTAGAATTGTCAACAGATTGGTATCCTGCCATATGACACATAGATGGCATGATCTCCCATGATGTGTTTTAGGAACAATTGCTGCAATTTCCAGTAAATTACACTTCATTTGATGGGAGCATCAAGTCGGGAAAAACTTTAGCAGTTACACACCCAATTTAACAATAGAGAGACCCATTGGGGCATTATTGTGAGTACCTGCAAAGACAACACATAAAACATAAAATGTAGTAGAACATCAAGGTGTTCCAACGCTCTCAAGTCAGATCTACCACCAATCTCCTCATGACCTAAAGCTGCCTTCTAGATAAAGAAAGTGAAAAACAAACAGAATGCAATTTTGCTTATTAGAGCAAAATGTACAATAATGGCAAAAATACTCTAGCAAATGTGACTGTAATATTTCACAGGATCACCTTTGATCACTGTTTAGCATAATTAACATCAGAGCTCTTGACACAAAGTGTTGTTGGGATGCATTATTTCAGTTGGTTGACTCAGCTCTCAGAAAAGCAATTTATGTCTCTTCACATACACTCTCAAAACACTACACATGGGTGTGTGTGTGTGAGAAGCACACATACCGTACAATCCATGGCCATTGCTGTCAGCATGCCATGTTTTACTTCAGATTTTCTGTATAAATCAGACTTATGCTGAGTTTGCTCAGTCTTTTTTCTGTACAGAAAACCTTGGTATTTATAGCTCAGAAATGTCCACAATACCATAAACAACATGAGATGGCAAACTGCTTGTCTATGTTTGGAAATAGAGGTTGTGTAATATCTCATAGTACACTGGACACTTAAGACAACCATCCAACTTTTTTGAAAAAGTGCTCAGCTCCATATGTGTGGAGTCATATTCTACAGTTGTATGACATCTTTCCTATTGTGGTGCCACATTCTGCTCAGCCTGTTTTGTGCAATCAGATATTTAAAACTATGAAGTCCTTGCAGTCTCTCAATCTATGGTCAACTCAGTAAAAGAAACTCAGTCACTTATTCAATTTATTGCGGTCATAGACAATAAAAATAGTAAACAAAATGAGTAAGACAGAATTAAGATACAATTGTAAAACAATCAAATAACATATAAGTGAGGTAGAGGATACAGCCTATATTAAACAATAATTATAACATGTATAAGTAGGTAGAGGATAACATATTATATATGATAACATCTAAAATTAAAACAAAGTAATAGTATCTAAAATTAATAAGTAATATTATCTAAAAGCCATGGTGGCGCAGTGGTTAGAATGCAATATTGCAGGCAAACCCAGATTGTTGGGGACAATATGCTGACTCTGTAAATGGCTTAGAAAGGACTATAAGGCATATGAAGTGGTATATAAGTCTAAGTATTATTGCTATTGCTAAAATTTAAATGAATTATAGTTACAAATACTGAATTGTGGGAGATTGGCCAACTGATCTCTAAATTGTATGCCTACTCTTTTTCAACATTACTTCTTTTAGGAACTAATAAAGGCCAAAGCTGGAAGAATGCTACTTGGATGTTCACACCAGAAAAAAAAAGAAAAAGATAAAGAAAAAAAAGTCAAGAGAGGTTTAGAAAGGGCAAAGTGTAACGTCTGGGTGAATGACTAATATGTTATTCTGAAACAGAAATAATTGTATATTCCTTATGAACTTTAATAGAGTTTCCTGCTTCAAAACTTGGGTGTTTTGGCTCCTGAACTGTGTTATATTGCAAAGTCTATTCATTGACTTTGACACTGACTGATTTTTTTTTTTAACTTGGTCTCTCAGTTTTTTGATCTTTTGTTTGGACAGTTCATTTCCTACCATACACCAATCTAAATCATTAGGTATATAGGTTTCTGATCCTGTAACAAGTCCTTGATGTCTACAATCTTCTTAAGGCTTCTAAAGGATTTCAAGGAGCAAATCAGCAAATGTTACACTGAAGTTAACACATTTTATGATTCTTTTTGGCTTAAAATGTAAAAATAAAGATAGCTCCAAGCCAAGTTTGAATCTTAGTAGACATATCTATACTGATGTTTTGATAAAGCTATGTTATCTCCTAAGGTTTCTACATAACTCTCTAGGATAGTGTTTCTCAATATTAACAACTTTAAGATTTGTGGACTTCAATTCCCAGAATTCCCCAGCCAGCTGACTGGAAGTTCACACATCATAAAGTTGCCAACATTGAGAAACCCTGCTTTGGAGTATAAGAGGAAGAAGATGGAAAAGAGGCTTACAGGATTCTGGTTTTATAACCTTTATAGCAGACAAAGCATTGTTCTGCAGATGCAGAAGAGCACCTGCAGCTTATACTAGCAGTAGGCAGTACAGCAGGAGACATCATGCATATAGGGTTGCATGGAATGAACCACAGCAGGCAGAAGGTGATCCTGCTGCCAGTAAGGTTTGGCTCACTTAAGCAGGTAAAGTATGATTTTATCATATGGTTTTATATCTGACAAGCAGTACCCCATTATCCTGAAAATTCCGTAGACTTGTGATAATTATGGGCTCTCTTGCAATAGCTCCAGATCTCCTTTTCTTTAACCAACCACCTTCAGACATTGAGGATCTGACAAGAAAAGTGTGGAAGATTTTCAAAGCAGGCAGAGTGACTTAAAAAAAGGAGCAATTGTGGCACTAATTGTGCTCACTCTGGAGCACCAGGAGAGGGGTGGGTTGGGGCAGGGAAGAAGGCTCATCTAATGAAACTGGTGGTTCCAAAGTGCAATATCACACATCACTTTTATCTGAAGCATGGTGCTCTCCTTGAACACTTCACGCAGGGACAGTTGGACCTGATCATCACTTTGTCTGATTCTGCTACTCATCTCTGCATGCAGAGCAATACAAGCCTGGCTACACCTGCCTTTGCCAGTGCAGTCATTTTAATCTGACGGTTTTGCACTAGCAGAAATGTACCACCCACCTTATTAGACATGTGAGTGGTTTTTTGCAATAAGATTGGAGAAGTGAAAGACTTCTTTAATGGACAACCCTTCTCATCTTCAACCTAGACTATTGTCTGATTTTGGAAACCCTTGGAATTATGCGACATCAGGGCTTGTCCATTAGCAGAAGCCAGTCCTTTCTAGGTGTAATAATCTTTGCTATTCAGCTATATAAAAGGCTTCCCAAATTCTTCTGAATCATTACACCTCTCCTCCCCCAGTGATAAGCAAAGTGTGACCATCCCTCCAAAAAGAAAATGAATGATTTCCTAATTAAACTGTTAGAAAAATTGGCGGTTTATTGGCTTTATTCTCTTGGAACACTTCTACTTCAGTTTCTCCATACTTACATCTCATGGGATACTGCAGAAAATGCTAGTAAATTCAAATTTCTTGGGCTTTAAACACATCTTCTTCCCAGGGTTTCACAATATAGAACGTTGAATAATCGAGTTGGAAGGAACCTCAGAGGTCTTCTAGTCCAACCCCCTATTCAAGCGGGGACCCTATACCGTTTCAGGCAAATAACCATTTCAGGGGACATATAAAGAACAGTTGCTGGAATTAGGCAGGACTAGGGGTGACATGACAGGCAGTGTTCCAATATCTCAGAAGTTGCCATAGAGAAGAAGGAGTCAAGCTACTCTCCAAAGCACCTGAGGGCAGGACAAGAAGCAACAGATGGAAACTAGTCAAGGAGGGAAGCAACCTAGAACTAAGGAGAAACTTCCTGACAGTTAGAACAATTAATCAGTGGAACAATCTGCCTCCAGAAGTGGTGAATGCTCTAACACTGGAAGTTTTTAAGAAGAGACTGGACAGCCATTTGTTTGAAATGGTATAGGGCACAGGTCGGCAACCTGCGGCTCCGGAGCCGCATGCGGCTCTTTGAGCCTTCCCTTGTGGCTCCCAGCCTCCTCTGCCTTTGCAGAGAGAGACAGAGACAGAGAGAGGCAATTGCGCTTCCCTGCTTCTCTCTCTGTGTGTGTGTGTGTGTGTGTGTGTTGTGTTGTGTGTGTGTGTGTGTGTGTGTGTGTGTGTGTGTGTATGTGTAAAAGAGAGTGCACTCACATTGTTCTCCGAGGAGCTGAAAAGCTTTCTGGGCGGAGCTCCTCCCTTTGCTGCGTCTCTGCAGGAAGCAGGAAGGGCAGGAGAGAGCTAGCTAGCCCAGCTAGGCTGACTCAGGAATTCTGGGAGTTGAAGTCCATGAGTCATAAAAGACACGAGGTTGCCTACCCCTGAGATTGTTGGAGAACAACTTGAAGCTTGCCAGGTGAGCAGCAGATGGGGGGGGGAGAAAGAGAGAGAGAGAAAGAGAGAGAGAGAGAGGGAGGGGGAAAGAGAGAGAGAAAAGAGAGAGAAAGAAAGAGAGTGGGGGAAGAGGGAGAGAGACACAGAGAGAGAGACCCTTTTGACATCTAAAATGAAGATAACACTGCATATATCCTTTTTTTACCTGTGTGTGTATGTAATTTTATTCTCTTAAAGCATTCTCTCGGTGATCATTGTTTTAATAGTATGGATATTCCCAAGAGTCATATTTTTACTTTTATTTTTAACGTGTGTGTGTGTGTGTATGTGTGTGTGTGTGTGTGTGTATACACACACACACATACACAAACACTCTCTCTCTCTCTCTCTCTCTCTCTCTCACACACACACACACACACACCTATAATAAAGATAAAAAAGGATATATGCAGTATTATCTTCATTTTAGATATCAAAAGGGTTTTGCGGCTCCCGGTGTTTTGTTTTTGGTGGGAAACGGGTTCAAGTGGCTCTTTGAGTGTTTTGGGTTGCCTACCCCTGGTATAGGGTTTCCTGCCTGAGCAGGGGGTTGGACTAGAAGGCCTCCAAGGTCCCTTCCATTTCTGGTATTGTATTGTATTGTATTGTATTGCATTGCATTGCATTGCATTGCATTGCATTGCATTGCATTGTATTGTATTCTATTCTATTCTATTCTATTCTATTCTATTCTATTCTATTCTATTCTATATGGTTGTCCAGTCTCTATGTTATGAGTATGAATATGTTATGAGGGACCGCATTCTGCATCAGCCAGACACGATAGTTTTATTCTGCCTAAGTTACAGACAGCCTTATTAAAAAAAAAAACAAGAAGGAGCCTCCCACCTTACCTATTTCATCCTCCTGGTATTTGTTGGAACAAAGATGAATGGTAATTATAGAAATTGTGGCTCAGCAGACTCTAAAGAGGCATCAAATCTCCTGATCTAGGTGTTGTTCCTTTTCTTTTTCCCCTCTACCATATGGCTTCTATTTGTTCATTAGAAAAATGTATCAATGTTAAATGCCTACCTCTTTTAATTGTCCTATCAAGTTAATTATTATTTTCTGTAGAGTTCATACACCCCCCCCCCCAAGCTCTTGTAATACAACAACGAGCAATTCTTGTTCTTGCCTCTGGCAGATTTTCACATTGGCAATGCAGTTGTGAGTTTCTGAGTTGATGTTTCCCATTTTTTAAAATTTTCAGTAAAGAAATAGTGCCAAATAAAAATGGCATTTTTCCTCTTATTCATATAGGCAGCTATCAATGAGTATCCAGAGAGCATGCTGACACTTCCATTCCCCAACATCAGCTCTTGAGAATATAAAATAGCTACACCTATTTGAATATCTATTGCAGCCTAATTGTGACCAATAGGCAGTTTTATAGAGGCTAAAGCAAGATTTCAAGAAAAGTAGTAAATGGCGTTCTTCTCTCTTTATTGTGACACACTGTCTCCAATGAAGTAATTTTATGAAACAGTTAAGAAGGTAGAACTAATACAAGCTAAGAAAAATAAAAGAAAAAATGGAAAATGCCGAAAAGTTACAAATAAAAGTAGAGAAAAATAAGAATATAGTACAAAAGATGAATAGAAATATACCGTATATAGAAATGACTTCCCTCTTTACCACAACAAATAATGTTAATAACTTATCACCTTCTCTTTAACTAAAACTTTATCTATTTTTCCCATATGCCATCTCTTTATCTTTTAACAAATTCTGAAAATCTCATCATTCATTCTTAGTTGGCAAAAGTTCATTAAGGGTTACTATAGATAACAACATATCTATTTTCACATGGGTCAAATAAATCAACTTTATATTTCTTCCTTTTACTTTTAACAATCTTGATCTTTAATCCCTTCAAATAATGTCCTAGGACAGGGGTAGTCAACCTTGGCTCTTTTAAGACTCATGGATTTCAATTCTTAGCTGGCTCAGGAATTCTGGGAGTTGAAGTCCACGAGTCATAAAAGAGCCAAGGTTGACTACCCCTGTCCTAGAACTTTATTTCTTTTTATTTTTTCTTTATCCTTTCTCAGGAAATTGTTCAATACTTTAACAAGTCTCTTCTGTAAACCCAATATAAGAAAATATCCAGACTGCTCTTTTGGTTGGTTATTTGTACACCCTTTCTAATTATTAAGACATCAGACAATTTCATTTCTATTTTATATTGTTTTTATAGCCTGTCATTTTTAAATCCATTTTCAAATCAGTCACAGTCTTGTCAGGAAAAACATGCCCCTCTTTCACAATACCTTTTAAACACAGTCTGTCTGTAAGGCAGACACTCAAAATAAACTTCTTGTTCATAAATATCCCTCAGTAGATCAAATGGTAAAGTATTTTGCTCCATTCTGTATTTAAAAGTCAAATCTAAGCATTCTTTTTCTTTAATTGTAATTTTTAGTTCCTTCTGGTTCCCTCTAATGTCTAACCTTCAAAGTCCCGTCTTATTTTTTAAAAAAAAAGGGAAAGATTTTTATAATTTCAAAATCTTATTTCAAATTCATCAGGATCATTAGTTTATTAGTCTGTTTGCAACTTTCCAAAATCAATATTTAACCTGCACTAAGCTGCATAGGGCCTCCCCACCCCTGAGGCACCCATGTTCCATTTAATGACTGCATCAGGGAGACTAGGGGTGGACATCATTAAGTGAAAATATGGCTGCCTCATTTAATGATTATCATAGATTGCTACATAATGGGCAGGCTCCAATTACTGTTGTAATTCAAGGACTACCTGTAGGTTTCATTTTATCCCTGTTTTATTTTCACAAATGTCCCAAGACATAAGCCAAAGATATGAAGTTCATTCAGTCTAGATCCAGTTAATGTGTGGGTAGTTTTCATACATTTCACTTATTTATTGCAATTAAGGGGAAAAAAACATACAAAGTCTGCATGCCAATTCTTCATAGCTTTCTCTTGCAAATGTATTATTAGAACTCTTCAGATTGTTGAAAGGTTACGTTGCTGTGATAGAAATGTCTCTGTGAAGCAGCAATTACTAAGTATGAGGGTGGAGCAGCTGCAGCACTTTACTTCCCAACAATAGCTTCTCCAGCAGAGCAAAACAATATTGTCTTGCCATTATTAGTCCATTTCCTCTTGAAATTTACACTTGAAGAAATTATTCCTGTCTGATTAGACGGATTAGAACTATACATCTCATGATGAAAATGGATTTCAGGAGGGCTTTATTTTTCCAACTGATATGATAGCTACCACTATTGAAGACTTAATCTCCCTATGGTACATGGAGATGATTTAAGCAACTATCATTCCTGAACATCTCACTTTTAAGAATGTTTCCCTTTGCATACACCCCATCCAAGAACAATGAAACATGTTGGGGAAAGACCCATAATGTAAGAAGATGAAATCTTGGTGATCTGATCAAATACCAGCAACTGCTCACAACTGAATGTACTTTGTGATAATATGTTGCTTGCTTGCTCTCTGCCCTTCAAGGCTTATTGCATTTAATGGACGTTGATGCTCAAGTTATATCCAAAAGATTATAAATTCCTCCCTAGGAGGAATTAGGAAGCCCGTCCTGAAAAATAAAGTAATGGACCCAAAATATCTGAATAATTGCAGATTGGTAGATAACATAGTTTTCTTAGATAAATGAGTGACAGAGTGGAACTCCATTAATTCTCCGGAATCTTCTAAATTTTTCAGTACCACAGACAGTTGGATTTCCAGTTGACTGAATTAGATGTGGATGAAATAGCTTCACAATTGTTCTGTTGGTACCTGGTTAACCATCTCCAGAAGATGGCCCTGGGGGGGGGGGTTGCTTAATTTCATAGCTGTGTATTCTGTTTAGCATCTACAAGAAATTATTGGCAGACATCATTCGGAGATTTAGAGTGGTCTTAATCTTCTTAATTTACTGATGACACACAGTTCTATTTCTTCTTTCTGTCATCTCCAGTTGCAATGAAAGTGCTCAATCAGTGTCTAGCTGTGGAAAAGGACAGTGGGGAGGGGGCTACAAATTGCAGCTGAATCTGAGCAAGATGTTTGTGGATTGTTTATCTGTTAGGAGATTGGAATTCAACCTATTTGAGAAGAAGATAGATTATATTCCTGGCAGGGTTCCTAGACTCACTCATCATTTCAAGCGAAAGTGTATTTTGTGACACAATACACCTTTTACCAGTTTGCACCATAATGGCCCTACCTGAATAAAAATGGCCTCATTACAGCAATCCATGGCATGGTAATTTTTTTAGTTAGATTATTGCAATAGATAAAAGAAGCTGGGATAACAGCCAGGATCTGTCTATTTGGAATTAAGTCCCCATGGGCCCAGCAAAGCTTACTCCCAACTAAGCAGACTGATGAGCTATCTGAATGAAGGCAAGCTTTTGAAGAGATTAGGAAAATTTATCAGGCAGCTAGCAGTATGGAGCAAGCAATGCCATGAGCAGCCATTATGCAGATCAGATCAGATCAGATAAGAACCTACAGGCAAGAGATGATCTCATTCACAGCCTAGGGAAAAAAAGTCCTCTATGTAAAGCAGACCCAGGAAAAGAAGCATAAGTTTGCATGGCAGATGTGTTCTCTCTCACACACATATAAAAGGGGGCACAGGAAAAGAGCATAATGCTGAAAATAAATACCTATTTTTGCTTTTCGCCCTCCCCCACTTGTCATTTGATTTGGCAGACTATGCAAAATCTTCATCCATAGTCGTTGCATTTGGAATTATATGACTGACATGAAAATATGGGATTGTGATGGTGGAAAACAATTGCAATGTGGGCTTTGCTGTTAAAGAGGGATGGACAATCATGTGGTTGCCTGAAGTTTCACTAAGTGTGGAGGGCGGCAAAAGGGCACCAATACAATAAGCACAGAATTTTAAAAGGAAATGAAAAGTCTGGACATTATGTTGTAAACTGAAGGATTATTTTAACATAAGAAGTATTTAAACATATTGTTCAAAATCTTCCTTGCTCTTTTTATCATTAAAAAAGGACTAATTCAGATGTTAACAAATAACATGCATCTACCAATGGGATGCTGCAAGTCAACTATAATTTTCAACTTCAACCTACTGTAGTATAATAATTGTTTTAGCCAACTCCCATGCTTCTACAATCTTGATATTTTGATAGATTGCAATTACAGGAGCCAAAAAGAACACTTGCATATTTATTAAGCAATTGAAATCCGCCTGTGGATTTTTACCTATATTCCAGTTTAGCCAGAATTACTTTAGACAGAAGATTAATTTTTATATACTTGTATCCCATTTTTGGAAGAATGTTGTTTATATATCCCACTGCTAATCTTGTGGATTTTAATAACGTATTTATCCTATAGTATTCATATATTTCCAACTTCCCTGATTTCTGGCAACCATATGGTCCCCATTTGGTAACATGATCAGAGGTGTATTCAAGAAATCCAAAGAGAGGTCTGAGAGCCTGAGGTAAGTATAGAGTCATAGGGGAACACTCTTACTTTAGATAATTGTATATTTTAACTGCTACTACCCATTAAATCTATTATTAGCTTCCACGAGTTTCCCTCCATAAGTTTCGCATGCATGCTTCAGGCTTCTCCAGCAGAAGTCAAAATCTCTCCTATACAGCTGCAAGAAAAAAAAAATATGATATTAATTTGAGGAGAATTTATGTGTGTAAAGTGGATGAAAACATGTCTGGAATGGTTGAACGTCTCTACTTCCATCCATGGGTGTGGATTGTTTGCAGATTTAAAATAGAATGACCAAGCAAAACACTTCTTCCCCTTCTTTTGAAATATTTGACTCCTGGGTTTTGTTTTGTTTTTTTCATGAATACTCATGTCTGAAAATGTAATGTCTTCCCCAAAAGGCTGAATGACATGATATTTCTTGTTTATGAAATAGATCTGCATCTAGAAAAAGTAACAGAGATCTCCATAGTTGGAGAGTTGGAAGCATCAGTCCATACAGCTGAATTACTGTAGTTAGATTGCCATCCTTCCTATAGCCTATTTTTTAAAACAATTATTAAGATTATTTTTAAGCATTTGTAATTAGTTTTTTTAAACCTTGCCATTCCAACTTATTTAGAATTTTATGAACATTGATGGAGAGGAAACAGAAGGTTCTATTCTGGTTCTATTTCTATATTTAAAATTCTACCCATGAAATTGATTGTTCGAGTCTACTTGAGGATAAAGTCCATCAAATCAGGTTGAACATATTAATACATTATTGAACTGTGAGAGTGTCAAAAACATGACAAAGAAAAAAAAAAGGATTTACTAAACCACTCTGATAAAATAGCACAGATACAAAGCCACAGACTTGCATATAGTAGTTGCTTATCCATAATAGGACCAGCATCCAAATTCTGAATATGCTTCCCTGTTTTATATTTTTTTAAAAAAAAATAGCCTGCGAAATCATGAACTTTGATTGCTTTCTCAATTTCTAATTTGGCATCTATTATAAGGCTGCCATGCTTCTTCCTCCTAAATACAGTAATACCCTCACAGACTTTCCAACAGTTGAAGCTTGGATTTAAATCAAGTGATAAATTTTTATTCACCTAAATAGGATAGATTTGAATAATTTTTTCCCTGCCTGCATACCAGCCATAATTTTTGTTATAGTACATGTTGAAGATCATGGCTGAGAGACACTTAATTATTTATTCCTGATCTAGGATCAGTTGCTTTTCTTGCATGTGTTGGATAGCATCACAATAGCATTATTCCCATATGAGGAAAAAGACACACACACAAATAGGGGAGCAGAACCCAGTGCAAAATCTGCTATTGAGAGTTTATATTATTTTAAAGAAAGTTGTGAAAATCAGCCTTGACACTGGATTGAAAGTCAACTAAACAGGTAGCACTCAACTTACGATCACAAATTACCTCAAAAGTTTGGTTGCTAAGTGAGATATTTGTTGAGGTTTGTTCCATTTTACAACCTTTTTTTACCACATTTGATAAGTGAATCACTGCAGTTGGTATGTTAGTAACACAGTTGTTAAGTGAATCTGGCTTCCCCATTTACTTTGCTTGTCAGAAGGCTGCAAAAAGTAGTCATGTAACCCCGGGACATCATCATAAATATGACTCAGTTGCCAAGCTTCTTAATTTTGATCACATGACCATGGGGATGTTACAATGGTCATGTGAAAAAAGATCATAAGTCAATTTTTCAGCGCCATGGTAATTTTGAACAGTCACTAAATGAACTCTTGTAAGCCGAGGACGACCTTTATATCAGAGCCAGAACATTTTTTTTCTTCATTTTCTTCATCACTTTAGCTAACTGATACATTTTGACAGCTGCTACTCTGGCATTTTGAGCAACTGTGCATCTGTTAAAGGGACGAGCCAGGTCTGTGCATATGGCTGACAGCACTGTGTCACTGCTTTTAAAGCTAAAAGATGAACTCTTATGTTGAGAGATGGCCAGGATGCTCCATTTGTGTGGGAACTCACAATTAAAATTACCATAAATCCTGGATTATGGACTCTTTGAAAGAAGACTTAACAGTCTTTCTCGGTTGCTGTCTTTCTAAAAACAGATTTTCTTTGTTTCTCATTTTTATAATTGCATTTCTATGCACAGGGATAGATGATGACCATAGAAAAGGAAATATTCAACTGGTCTCCATGGTAGCTGCAGTGACAGTGTGTTCCTGTGTGTTTGTTGTTGCCATGTAGTTTTTTTTTTTCTTTTGGAAGGAATTCTAAGGTCATGGGAGGTATAGTATAACTTCCACTCAGACTTAGTATACAAAAATGCCCATTAAAGTTTTATAACCACTGGAGTGGTTATACCTAAATAACCCTATTTGACTGTACGTAAAAGCATTAATTCTTTCATTTAAATTGTATTATCACACCTGGAATCAGATGAACATTAATGCATTAATATAATCATAAAAATCTAAACAAAGCCAAGTCCTAATTCTAAAAGCATAAGTACTTTTGATATAAGCCCTAGCATGATTCTTCAGTATGCTCCTAATATAAGCATTACCCCAAAAATAAACCCCAGAGGCGAAGCGAGGCAAGTGGTGGAATGGAGGTGGCTGCCCAGGGGTGCAGGGGCTGGTGGGCATGGCCAGTTCACATCACTCAGGTCAGGGGCATCGGTGGAGGCCTGGGCATGGCTGGGGGGATCCAGTGTCTCCACTAGAGGGGGTGAGACCAGGGAAGGCACCAGGGTCTGATTCACCAGAGGAGCCTCCCCAACCCTCTCAGGCTGTGCGGGGCTGCTGGATAGCAGCACAGGCTGCCCAGGGGCCTGGTTGGCAGGTGGCCATCCTGGCCCTTTAGCTCTTGGGATGCCAGGACCCCATGACCCAGCCCTGCTTTCCTGAAAGATCATTTGTCTTTGACTGAAGATGTTACAACTGGGGTGGGGTAGGTAGCCACGTAGTCGCCCGGTGCATCCAGTAAGCCGGATTGCATGCCTCCCCCCACATCTCTGCCTCTACCTGCTGCTTGGAGGCTGGCCTGGCAGTTGTGGCTCTCTGACACACCTGCGCTGTGTGGGCTGCAGAGTCCCAGCTGCCTCTTGGAGATCTGTTCTGATCCAACTCCCTGAACACAACAGATGCACTAATAAACCTCCAATCTTCCTTTTATTCAGGAATGCCAGCAGTTTCACACAGCTGACTGTTAAAGTCTTTCTTCTTCTTCTTCTTCTTCTTCTTCTTCTTCTTCTTCTTCTTCTTCTTCTTCTTCTTCTTCTTCTTCTTCTTCTTCTTCTTCTTCTTCTTCTTCTTCTTCTTCTTCTTCCTTCTTCTTCTCCTCCTCCTCCTCCTCCTCCTCCTCCTCCTCCTCTTCTTCTTCTTCTTCTTCTTCTGCCATATCCGTTATCGGACGTTAGTGATCATGTTGGTGATCCTGTTTTTATCAGCAGCCGCACAAAAAAGTGCTGCTAAGTTTTGTCCAAACCAGTCCCTTAGATTTTGAAGCCATGATATTCTTCTTCTGCCTGGACCTCGTTTGCCTTCAATCTTTCCCTGGAGGATTAAATGGACTATGCTGTATTTTTCTGGGTGTCGCATCACATGTCCGAAATATTCTAATTTTCATTTTTTAACTGTTTTGATGATTTCCCTTGGCTTTCCCAGGCGGCTTATCACCTCCTCATTTCTGATCTTGTCAACCCAGCTTATACGTAACAGCCACCTGTAAATCCACATTTCAAATGCTTATATTCTCTTCAGGTGGCCTTCTGTCAGAGACCAAGTCTCTACTCCATAGAGCAGGATAGAAAAAATATAGCATCTGACAAGCCTGATTTTCAGTCTTAGGCTTCCTTAAAGTCTTTAGTTGCCTCCAAACAATGGAGCTCGCTCCCTTTTCCCCTGCAGGGGTCTCCCAAATTAATCTCAGTCTCTCACCATGCTTTCAGCAAGAGTCCTTCAGGCAAGCTGGCTCTTTTCCAACATAACACACTTGCACATGCTCAGAAGGCTCTTCTCCAAAAAAACCCAAACCATCCTCCTTTGCTAGTGATATAGGAAGGGAGGCCACCTTTTTTGATGTGGTCCTAAAGT
This sequence comes from Crotalus tigris, assembly GCF_016545835.1. Classification (NCBI taxonomy): domain Eukaryota; kingdom Metazoa; phylum Chordata; class Lepidosauria; order Squamata; family Viperidae; genus Crotalus; species Crotalus tigris. The sequence goes on from NW_024097206.1 coordinate 1,037,880, forward strand.
GAGAGTCTGGGTCCTGTGGTCAAAGAAGGAATAGCAGCCAGAAAAAGAAATAAAACCCTTTAATGGGATTTAAAGATTTTTCTATATCTATTGAAGCTACCGTGTTTCCTTGAAAATAAGACCCACCCCAAAAATAAGCCCTAGCCTGATTTTTTGGGGCTGGGCCTAATATGAGCCCTACCCCAAAAATAAGCCCGTGGGCTTATGGGCGTGGCCAGCACAAGACGTGGCGAGTGCACAGGGGCACGCCTTGATCGCCTGCCTTCCTTCCCTGTGCCCCTGGCTCTGCTCTGTACTTTTTGCCCAGAGGAAGACTGGAAGCTTTGTCTGCTTGCAAATGGGGCACTTTGAAATGGAACAAATTGCTCTGTTTATATTGTATTGTATTGTATATTGATGCTGTTGTTTTTTCCTTGCATGGAGTTTTAAAGCTACCAAATGGTATTTTTCAAGTAGTCCAATCAAACACTTTTACAGGTCCCACCAACTATTTATAACAATGGTACTTAGGCTTATATACCACTTCACAGTGCTTTACATACCTCTCTAAGTGGTTTACAGAGTCATCATATTGCCCTCTAACAATCTGGGTCCTCATTTTACCGACCTTGGAAGGATGGAAGGCTGAGCCAAACTTGAGCCAATGAGAATCAAACTGCTGACAGTTGGCAGAATTAACCTGCAATACTGCATTCTAACTACTGCACCACCATGGCTCTGTAATAAATATATACTTTACCAGTTCTGCCTGACTATTCCCCTTTCATTATCACCAATGTTTGGAGATGTATATTTCTGGTGAATAGAGGATTGAATAAAAACTTCTGAAGAGGTATAGAATATACAGAATTCCCAAATTATGCAGTATATATTGGAGTTCATAACTTGATTACAAGTCCTAATTTAATACCTTGTGGAGTTGATTCCATGCTGTTCCCTAGTTTTCCAGACAGGACCTTTGGATTTATAGTCAACTCAAAATCCTTTGCAGAAAATGATGGCATTCAGTGTAACAAACCTTGTTATCACCACCAGGGTACATAACTTCTTCCAGACAGGGATCTCATTTGAAAAATGTAGCATTTAGCATTAAAACTACACTTGATTTTATTTTTTTATTTTATATCCAAATCTGAATAAAAGAAAAATACTGGTCATGCACATAGTTTTCAACACTGTTTTAAGAATTCCACTCTTACTTCAAGTTAAAAATTGCAACTTGGTAATAGTAATTGGAAGTCTCACGGGAATCATATCTAAAGCTTTTGAAAGCCACATGGTTCTGGCCAGGGCCTTTTTTTTCATAGAACTCCCAGAACGGAGTTCCGGCACCTATTTTGGATGGAACCTTGTAGGGTAGGCAAGGTGGGTTGTATGAAGTGTGTGAGTTCCAGCACCTTTTTTTTTTTTTTTTTTTTTTACAAAAAAAGCACTGGTTCTGGCTTTCAAACTGTGCATTTATGTCTACTTTCCCTTCCCCAAGGTACTTATGACCATCTGTGGAAAGAGAAGGATATACACCATCTGTAAGTGTGCCACATGAGTAACTGACATTCTCCACTAGGAAAGAAAATGGAATCAGCCAACAGAGTTCAATGAAGCAAAAGGACACAATTTGCCAAAGTGGATTGTGACAACTTAGATGGTATCAGATAGCAAGGGTGTCATACTCCACTCAAAATCGTGTATTTTAGAAAGATGCATCTGAAAAAAGTGTGATTTCAAAAGTGTAGATGGGAGTAGCTGCATTTTCAAAAACAAAGTTGCACACAAAACTCCAGATATACAAGGAAAAGATAAAAGCAATACAGAGATTTTCTTGCAACTTTTTTTTCATTTCCAACATGCTCCCCAACAAAAGTAAAATAACAGATAAAAACTTTTGACAATGATTTTAGACAAATCCTGTTGCCCTTTATGCTTATCCTCTTAAGACCAGAGAATCTCTCTTTCCCCCACCAAACTCTGCTTTCCTTTTTTGCAGATATTTTGCAAATCTTTCTAACATCTTTCAGCAATTCTGCAGGCTTGCCCACATACTTCCTAAAAGCTTTTTTTCCATTGAAGGCCCCATTACAAGTAATGAATGTGACGCGAGCAAGAGTACAATGCCCTCTTATCCCTGCCCTGAATATTGGACTGCTACATTTTCCCCTCGCACAGGGGTTTGTCAAGAGATTGATAGCTGGTTTTCCTTTTAGGGCATCATCATCTTTTCCTTCTGTTAAAAATGTGTTTTAATTCTTCATGTGAATTTTATGGCATTGTATTATGCTCTTTGAATGCCCTGAGCGCTAAGAGAATTTTGAAGTGTTTTGCAAAAGTCCTCAAGTCATTGTTGTCAACAAGACTCATTCATCTTCATAACCAGGGCTATTGGATGAAACTGACATGTTTCAGATTTCTCTTGGAAGGTCATTTTCTTCATCTAGATACAGAATAGTCAATATTCTATAATGAGGTCCTATTGGACACCCTGTAATATAGAGCTGAACTACAATGAGCCATTCTGGTTTTTCATTTTGTAACTGTCATTGGAAAAGGAAGATTCATTTTCAAGTATGCATACAAAAAGGATTTTTCTATTCAAGCTTTGGTTCCAATCTAAAGATTCACATGGGGAGAAAATGGCCTGGTAGTTCCAGGAAATTGGAACAAAGATACTTAGGGCAGAGCTTGGATGCACATGTTCAATCCACGTATGCCCACCTCCTACTCTTTAAACTCATATATAAGGGACTAAGCACCACAACGTGCTTGAATTGCTGCAATACATTTAAAATTATTCTCGGCAATAACATTATTCAGCAGAAAGCATGAATGGTCATTGGACTGGATGAGTCTTGCCAAGGTTTCTTTCATATCCTGTAATGCTACATCAAATCTGCTTCACAATTTCTCAAAAAGATGAGGGTGGTGGTGAAAGTTAATCACTCAGTTGTATCTCAGAGACCTCTCTGTTGTCCCATTTCCCAATCTGAAAAAAGGACAATGATGACTTTCCATCGAATTTAAGTTAAATATGGAAAGTCAGGGAAAATGTAGGCTACGGGAAAGAGAACTTTGAAAGTAGGGTATCTTTTAAGTAAATTGTTTAGATTGAGGTTCCAAGAAATAGTCAACAAATTTTGCAGATGGCACAAAGTTGGGCTGGGGATACCTTAGAAAAAAAGGTTCAACGTTCAAAAGGTCCTTGACAGATTTGAACCTTGGGCCCTCTCCAACAAAATGCAGTTTAGTGGCAGCAAATTTTGCACTTTAAATAAGAAAACTAAGTGCAAAGTCTTTTGCACTTAGATAAGAAAAATTAGATGCACTGGCGCAAGAGAAGACCATACCAGGCTTGGCAGCAGTACTTGTAAGAAGAATTTGGTCATTTTGGTGGACTACTCCTTCAGCATGACCAAGCAGTGTGCTAAAGCTACCATAGGAGTCACTATCTTAGGTTGCATGATGTTTTATCCATTATATTATATATTATACAGTGTCAAGATTACAAAAAATATAGTTCTGCTCTATGTTGCACTGATAGATCACACTTTAAAATGTGATCTACTTCTTGTTGCTATAATAATACAAGAAGGACCCAAGAAACTGGAAAGAGACATATGTAGAAGAACAACAAAGATGTTGAGCAGCATAGAGGTTAAATTTTAAGAAGAATAGATATAGGAATTGGATAATGTTTAGTTAAAAAAGAGAAAGCTAAGTAGAAACATGACCCAATACTTGAAGGGACAGTACGATTTTTTTTCCTCCATAGCACCCAAGAGTAGAAGAAAAATGAATGGTAGAAGCTTTACAGAGGAAGATCCAAACTTGTAACAGTAGGGAATTTCATTATTATGAGAAGTATAAGGAGTGAAAAAACTTCTCTCCTGAAGTTAAAGAATTTTATTAGTAAATATTTTCAGGCAAAAGTTGGGCAGTCATTTGTCTGGGAGGGTATACCTTGGGCAGGTGGTAGAATAGAGCTCTTTTTTTGAGCTCATTTCCAGTCTGGTTGACTGTATTTCTAAGTATTCACTCACAAACAAATTCACCAAATATTCATTTTCCATTGAAAAGATTTCAAAAGGCAGAACTATTACTTTGTTATTTGTATGTACACTGAGAGCTTATGCACCGGAGACAAATTCCTTGTTATCCAGTCACATTTGGACAATAAAGAATTCTATTCTATCCTATCCTGTCCTGTCCTGCCCTGCCCTGCCCTGCCCTGCCCTGCCCTGCCCTGCCCTGCCCTGCCCTGCCCTGCCCTGCCCTATCCTATCCTATCCTATCCTATCCTATCCTATCTTATCCTATCCTCTTTCATCAAATGGAATGAGAACTGGATCAATAAAAAGACAAGAGAAAATGGATGTGTGGCACTTGGCCCAAGTGAGGAGAGAACTGGGAAGAGCAAATTGTTTATGGCAACAGAAAATTCTCAACATTTTAAAATCAACACTGTAGCATGTACTGCATAACATAACTTGGGGGCCATGTGATTCTCCCTTAGAGCTACCTATGCAACATACAGTACTGAATCAAAATGTTTCTTGCCACTTTCTATCAAAAACATTTGGACCAATCTTTGCAGCAAAGTTTAAATAATAGCAAACAAATACTCCTACTTCTCCAGTAATTTGGACTCAGCTGGAAATTTTCTTGGCTTCAGCTAAGCTGCTTTTGCTGATACTGTACTTATGATTTCAACTGACAAAAAGAAGTTGCCCCTTTTGTAAAGGAAATCCATTTTGCTTACCTCAAATGGGGAGACGGTAGAGGTAGGCATACAATTTTGTCCCAGGCAGCTACGTTATAACTGTAATGCTGGGGGAGCCTACAGCATCCTGCTGATATGATTAAACTCTAAGTATGCCTTCCCTAAGAAACACTTTTTCAAAAGAAAAAAAAAGCTGGAAGCTGAAATTCAGAAAAAAAATAGTGCTTTGTGATCCTGTTTCCACATTATGGTTCCAGGTGATATTTTAGCAATCCTGACTATATAAAAATATATGGGAACTTTGAAATAGATATTGCTAACTTGCTTTATAAGTGATACCTCTGAAATTATTCCAGTTCCCTTTAGATGAAAATATAGATTAAGTCCTTGATAGAAATTCAGGTTGCCAGTCATCTGCTTTTAGGATAAAATAAATTATTTTAAATTGGGTTGTCTAAGGTTTATATTTATATTACAGCCAAGCATTAATCATGCCCATGTCCACACGTATTTCAGTGAACCATCATATAACAGCATTAACACCTACCATTTTACCATTGTACCTTTGATGTTTCATGTCCATTCTTTTTAACTTTATGTTTACTTAAATAGCCTATATTAAAATGCCAGAGAATTTATAGCAGAGGATCCAGTTACCTTCATTCTCCCAGCGGGAAAAAAGAAAAATATAAATGAGGTTCTAAACACCCTATATTTTTTATTATAAAAAAATGAGGAAATGAAATACCACTTTACAATGCCTTGGTAGGGCCACACTTGGAATACTGCATCTAGTTTTGGTCACCACATTGTAAAAAAGATGCTGAGACTCTAGAAAGAGTACAGAGAAGAACAACAAAGATGATCAGGGGATTGGAGGCCAAAACATAAAAGGAACGGTTGCTGGAATTGAGTATGTCTAGTCTAATGAAGAGAAGGACGAGGGGTGACATGATAGCAGTATTCCAATAACTCAGGGGTTGCCACAAAGAAGAGGGAGTCAAACTATTCTCCAAAGGACCAGAAGGCAGGACAAGAAGCAATGGATGGAAACTAATCAAAGAGAGAAGCAACCTAGAACTAAGGAGAAATTTCCTGACAGAACAATTAACAACCTGCCTCCAGAAATTATGAATGCTCCAATAGTAAAAGTTTTTAAGAAGAGACTGGACAGCCATTTGTCTGAAATGGTATAGGTTTTCCTGCCTGAGCAGGGGGTTAAACTAAGGTCCTTTCCAACATCATCATCATCATCATCATCATCATCATCATCATCATCTTATTATTATTATTATTATTATTATTATTATTATTATTATTCCACAACTTTCCAAAAGAAGATTAAACGATATCATTGTGGAGCTTTGGGACTGAAAGTTAACAAGCCAGAACCAGCCAAGTTTGTAGACCATGACATCTCCATTACATGTATGCATATAAATGTATGCTACCAAGAGTCAACTGGGCAGCTATATAAATTTGTGTGATAAATAAATAAAAAAATGCTGTTGTTGTCTTGGTTTAATTGGCAATTTCCCCCAAAGATAAATTAATGCATACTGATACATTTAGCATAGAGCAGCTTATTAAAACATATATTGTTTTAATTGATTTATACAGCTTCCTATCTCAATAAATGTAGCTGCTCTGGGCAGTCAACAACTTTAAAACTCAATAAAGCAACCAAAACAATAACAATAAATGCAATGTATAGTGGCAGTCGAAGACAAAAATAGTCACAACGATAGCACTCATCTCATGGGTCCCATTAACTTCACAACTCTCATGCCTGGGAAATTGGCCCTATTTTAAAAGTTTTCTGGAGTGCCAGAAGAGTCAGTACCTAGCAGAACTCAGGGACTGGGATGTCCCAGAAGACAGATGCTGCAACACAAAAGGTCTACTTCCTGAGACCCATCAGATGACATTGTTGAAGACAGGAGACCCAGAGCATATCTCTTCTATTGGACCACATTCTGGAAACAATCAGAGACAAGAATAACCTGCTCTGACACTTGCACTCACCCTCGTGCACTAATTTGTTATTTTTATTTTCTAATATTATATTTCTGCAGCCCTCTTTTCACCTGCCAGACATTTAATTGACATGGTCCCAGCCACGCTCCCTTAACAGCTACAGTTTTTCTGCTATCTAATCTAAATAAATGGTCATGTTATCGCTGAATAAGTTGTTCAGTTACATTCGGTCAGATGCTCCACTGAGTATTTCCTCTAAATGACTGTTAGCCCTGCAAGCTTTGTCATAAAAGGCAATCTTTTTCTTCCTGCCTTGCATTTTCCAACTGAAGTACTGCTTTATATTTCCATCTTGATAGGGAACTTGTACTTTGGAAGTAAATATGGCGTGAAGGCAAGAACTTTGAGGGCATAGATGATGAGGAGTGATCGCCCACCTCTGTTAATGCAATCCTGACATGGAGATGGTTCATCTGAATTTCTTTATTATGGTCAGTTTAGCACAGCTGTACCTCGGAGATGTTGATCATTTTTGTTTTATATAGTTCATTTAAAGAAGCAAGAAAGATCAAAGCTACCTTGTACAAATTTGCTACCCATGAGGTAGCTGGTAAATTCAAAAGTCTATACTATGTAATTATACTCACATTTTTAGTATTGCCTCTCGATTAAATGACTACTTTTCAGTGACAAGTAATTAACAAATTATATGGTAATGTATTTACCAGAACTTGTTATAACGTTCCTCTTTTTATTCTAGCGTGCACTCACTCTTCCACTTTGTCACACACACATACACACACACACACACACACAAAATAGTGGAAGCTGTGCAAGATATTTTTGTGAAGATTCAGGCATATAGATTCAATATAGCTACTTCCATACAAATTGGTGTATGCATAGGGGAGATGCCAAACAGATTTTGATAGGCTGTTTTTCTCAATTTAATCTACTAAATCAGGGCTGTACTTTCTCAAGATGAACAAAACCACTCAGAATAAATTACAGCCTCATAATCTCATAGAATGGATAGTTCTCATTTTTTACATTGTACAGAAACTCACTAGTGCATATGTCATATGTCATGTGTATGGTTAATGTAGATATGCTTATACACAGAAACACGAATAAGCATGTTCACTTACAAACCCTGGAAGTAGAAGAGTAGCCGAATAGTCTCCAGATTACAACTCCCATCCATCCTAACAAACAAACAATATAGCTATTAGTTAGATTAGCTGGTAGTGATGGCAGTTGTACTCCAAATCATCTGAAGGATATTTTGTCAAAGAAGATCTCTAGATCTCAATGTATTTTCTGCAAGTTGTTTTTAAAGCACATGCACAATGAAGGGAATATCATATTTACTAAGTTATTTATTTATTAAATCTTGCTGCTACCCATATTTGCCTAGCTGCCATGAATTAAGGCTATATTGAGATGTCTTTATCTAGCTTATTAGAACATGTATTTAAAAACAATTCAAAGCTACTTATTTTATAAAAGATGAAGTTGACTGAATATGGCATACAAATAAAATAAAAAGCAAGGAGGAACCTTCAGTGCTTTGTGAGATGAGTAAACCATAGTTTGGATAATAAAAAAAATATGTGCACCATATGATTATAACCTCCAAAAAAGACACAAAGATATAACTTTGAAGGGCTTCTGGTTTGGCATCGTGGTATAAAGGATGCAGGAAGATGGGGCTTTGTCTTCCATGTTCAATTTTGCCCCACTGGGGACCCTAAAAAAGGTTGAAAGTTGCCCTGGAGATGCGACGAAGAAAGAGGAGACCCTCATTGATCACGGTGGTCCTTCCTCTGGATCTGAGGAAGCCCTCCAAACTGGCGGGGGAAAGACTGGCTACATTCGTATGGCCAGTCAGAAGCTGCTGACAACCAAAGATAAGCCCTAACTAGCAATTTTTGAGCAATGTGGATGGAACTGGGTGAAACTTTATCCTCTTTTTATGACCTTAATACTATTTTCATGGGAAAAGGAATGGCCAAAGCAAAGAATCCTCTCCAATAAGAGAGGAAAGGGAAGTTTTTGCCCTGCTCCTTCAGGAAAAGAAAAACAGTGAATTAATTTCTTTGGGGAAAATAGAGAAAACCACAAGATTAATTTGGAATTAATACAGATATATAGCTTTGAAATTTGTGGACTAAAAGTACCTTTGAGACTTTTTTTAGAAAAGATATTTTAAAGTTTGTAAAATAGGCTTGGATTTGGAAAACTGGAAGACAGTGTCCATGACATCTAGTAGCGAATCACGGCACTACAATTTATTATGTTTAAAGGAAACTTGGCTTAAAGCCTGGACTTAGATAAGACTTTTTGTTGTTCCTGGAAACTTTCACTTTTGCAGACTGCAATTGGGAAAAGGGGAAAAAATTCTTGGGCTGCTTATCTGTGTTGGAGACCCTATTGGACTATAAAGACTACATACAAAAACAAAATGGTTGTTCCATACTTAGCCTTAAATGGTAAAAAAAATCTTTAACACTCTGAAGCTTGATATACCAACAAGAAAATGTTAATGAATCTCAGAAAGAAATTCTCTCTATGTTGAAATCAATCCAAGAGACAATTGTTTTATTTCATGATGAGACTAAAAATAATGCAAATGAGATAAAAGAACAATTTACAAATCCAGACAATGACTACAAAGAAGGAACTAGTAACCCAGAAAACAGAACGGATCCAAAGATGAAGGACCTAAAGGAAGGAATTAACAGATAGATACAGATAAATGAAAAATTAAAAGATGCAGTGATAACACCGGAAATGGAAAAGATATCTTACTTGTCAAGATCTCAGAACACATTTAAGGATAAGCAAGAAGAGCAGAGTGAATGGATGATAAAGCTGTTAGTAGAAATGCTGAATATTGACAAACAAGAAATGAAAAGAAAAACGGAAGGAGAAGTATAGAGGCTATTTAATGAATATAAATGGATTGAGCATTCTTCCAAAAATACTCCAATCAAATTGTCTTCCTCATTCCAAACAATATATACAAAAATAGAGGAAGAATTAGTTAATGATTCAAATGCAGTGACTTGGAAAGTTATTAGACAAAGGAAGAAAGCTAGAGTAAGACTGAAGAAAATAGAGGTTTTGACCTATTGGATGGGATATTATACTATTAAACAGATGTTTCAATATAGTTAAGAGAATAGAAAATTGTTAGAAATGAAAGTATTATTATAATTAGAAGGATAAGATTGTAATTAGAATATTATACTTTGCTATGAGATGGGAAATATGAAAACTCTAAAAGGATTTGAATAAGGGAAGCTTTTTGTACCCAAATATAATTTATTATGAGAAAATTATAAGCAACACAGATATTTTGAATATCGATGGGAAATTAAAGCGGGAAAAACAGGATATTGATTGAACAAATGGATCTTAAATGCAAATGCAATTGAGATATGTTTTGGGTAGAAAAGATATTATAAACTGACACTATCAATATTATGTATAATATCAGAAAAATGTGATTAAGATATCTATATTTAATTGTATATATATTAAGAGTAACAAGAATTGTATTTGCACGGTGTGAAAAATGTATGCCACTGGAAGAAGAGAGGATCAAGGAAGCACTGGATGGTGTAGTATTGGAACTAGACTGAGAAAGTTAATATGTACCATATTTCCCGGCATATAAGACGACTCAGCATATAAGACGACCCCCGACTTCGGAGACAATTTGCATACTTAGAAAGTCGTCTTATATGCTGGAAACTACTGTATTTTCCAGCGTATAAGACAACTCGGCGTATAAGACGACCCCCGACTTCAGAGACAATTTGCATGGTTTAGAAATGCCGGAAAATACAGTACCACTGAATTACCAATGGACCCAGACAGCACGTTGTTTATTAAGTATTCATGATTGTAAAATTAGAAAATTAATAACATATTTATTTAAAAAAAATTATCTTTGAAAAAGGAAGAAATATTTTGGTAAGTTTCTAATTTCATTGGTGCCTGAAGCGTTAGCCTAGAATAGATATTTTCTAAAAGTCTCTATTATGAGTTTGGACTCTTTATAGATTGGTAAACAGGATTCTCATGTTTTCAAAATTCTAATGAATTAAATACAAACGTATCAAAACTTTTCCCTAGACGACCACCAGTTTGAGATACTATATTGAAGGCATATACTGTAAACCTGTAATATATAATTTAAATTTTAAACAGAGGAAGAATTTCAGTCAAAGAGAGGTTTTCTTGGGACCTCATGAAGGTTCTCACATTAGTATTTTCAAACTTCAATAAAAATCAGAAGACTACCAATGATCATTTGAGAATATTCCAATATTTAAAAGAGCTCTAAAAAAAATAACAGAGGAAAATAATGAAGTGCTTTGGTAAAAGCAGTTGTTCTTGAACTTCAGTCACATATAAAAGAGGCAATCTATTTTTTCATTTTAGATTTAAAACTAAGATCAAAACATTTTGCCTCTGTACCTCTACTCGAGAATACTTATACTTGAAGTTTCAGAGACCATCCATGTACAAGTGTTTCATTAAGAATATACTCTCATCAGACGCTGCGTATTGACAGAAAAGAGTTTCAATCATCTTCTTGATTATCATGTAATGAAAAATGCAGTATATATTTCCTAAGATAAAACTTGTTACAATATTTCTTTTAACAGGGCTGCTAATGTGTTATTTAATAATAATAATAATAAAGTTGGAAGGGACATTGGAGGTCATCTAGTCCAACCCCCTGCTCAGGCAGGAAACCCTATACCATTTCAGACAAATGGCTGTCCAGTCTCTTCTTAAAAACTTCCAGTGTTAGAGCATTCACCACTTCTGGAGGCAGGTTGTTCTATTGGTTAATTGTTCTAACTGTCAGGAAGTTTCTCCTTAGTTCTAGGTTGCTTCTCTCTTTGATTAGTTTTCATCCATTGTTTTTTGTCCTGCCTTCAGGTGCCTTGGAAAATAGCTTGACTCCCTCTTCTTTGTGGCAGCCCCTGAGATATTGGAACACTGCTATCATGTCCCCCCTCGTCCTTCTTTTTGTTAAACTAGGCATACCCAATTCCAGCAACCGTTCCTTATATGTTTTAGCGTCCAGTCCCCTAATCATCTTTGTTGCTCTTCTCTGTACTCTTTCTAGAGTCTCAACATCTTTTTTACATTGTGGTGACCAAAACTGGATACAGTATTCCAGGTTTGGCCTTACCAAGGCATTGTAAAGTGGAATTAATACTTCAAATTATCTTGATTCTATTCTTCTGTTAATGCAGCCTAGCACTGTGTTGGCTTTTTTGGCAGCTGCAGCACACTGCTGGCTCATATTTAAGTGATTGTCCATTAGGACTCCAAGATCCCTCTCACAGTTATTACTATTGAGCAAGGTACCACCTATACTATACCCATACTTTGTTTTTTCTTGCCTAAGTATAGAACCCTACTTTTTTCACCATTTAATTTGTCAAATGAAATGGAAATTAATGAATTATAGAGGATCATATCTCCAGGCCACATACATATTTATGTAATCTGAACATCCCAGTTTAAAAACCAGTAGAAAAGAACCAGAGAATAATCAAACTGATAAAATGGGGGAAAGGCTAAAATATTTCACTCAAAGAAGTATATTCACAAAATTAGTTTTCCTGACCCTGATGTTGCCAGATTTCTTTCTTTTTTTTAATCAAATCACTAATTGCCCCATAAGACTGCATGCCAAGTATGCACCATTTCAGATTTTTAAAAATGGTTATAGCAGCTTTTCTGCAGTCTATCATATCATTCATCATTTCAACTTTGCTGTTGAATGTTGTCTGTTTTTTCTTAACACAATTCCTTCATGTATCACGTTAAAACACACAAGTGGCAGATAGCCAGGAGTTACAATTCATAGATTTTTGAAAGATAGGTTTCTCAACAAAAAAACTAATTCTAAATTTTTCACCAATATTGTATCCCTAGAACCAACTTAAATGAAAGAGAAACTTGCAGAGTTGTGGAAAGTGCATCTCTGAAAATTACAACTGGATGCTTTTAGTTCACATTTGATATTTACAGCTCTTTTAAAAGACCAATTGATTAGCTGTTGTGTGGCTATGGACTTCCTTCCTGATTATAGTTTGTGTTGCAAAATTTGGTTCATTTATCATTGGCTGGTATAATATTACACAAAGCATAAATGCTGGAGGGACAGAAACCATAAAACTTCCTTTCCTTTCTTCTTCTTTTTTATTAAAAAAGTTTTTATTTTCCATTTATTCATACAAAATACAATTAAATTCCTAACCATTGGTATCGCCTGCCCATTCCCCCAAGGCTGCGTCCACCCTCTCTTTCCTTTCTTCTGAATAGGAGATCGCATTTGGGATTTGAAATAAAGTCTTTACAGAAGAAAATATCAGAAATTCTGATATCAACAGGACCTATTTCAGGATACATTCTGGAGATTTTATTAATTGTTGTTTTAGAGATTAACTATTTATTTCAGATGCTTCTCCAAGGCACCTGAAGGCAGGACAAGAAGCAACGGATGGAAACTAACCAAAGAGAGAAGCAACCTAGAACTAAGGAGAAATTTTTTGACAGTTATAACAATTAATCAGTAGAACAACCTGCCTCCAGAAGCTGTGAATGCTCCAACACTGGAAGTTTTAAAGAAGAGACTGGACAGCCATTTGTCTGAAATGGTATAGGGTTTCCTGCCTGAGCAGGGGGTTGGACTAGAAGGCCTCCCTTCCATTTCTGTATTGTATTGTATTGTATTGTATTGTATTGTATTGTATTGTATTGTATTGTATTGTATTGTATGTAGAGACTAGACAGCCATTTGTCTGAAATGGTATAGGGCAGGGGTGGCAAACCTATGGCATGCATGCCAGAGGTGGCACTCAGAGCCCTCTCTGTGGGCACGCATGCCATCACCCCAGCCTTGCCTCCCCCTGTGGCCCCCTCACCAGCAGCCCCCCCAGAGGAGAGTCGTCCCTGAGCGCAGCCCATATGGAGCAGCACAGCCAAGGACATGGCAGCCAGGCAGCAGGGACAAGACTCTACCTTCGTGCCCCATCGCCTGCAGTTGATGATGCAGGGTACGGGTGGAGGGCATGCCTGGGCTGTGGAGGCAGTGGTTGGCCCTGCAAGTGGGCAGGGTGAGAGGGAGGGGATGGAGCAGGCAGTGAAGCAGGGGCATGGCAGTTTGGGGGCACTTGGTCTCTAAAAGGTTCACCATCATTGGTATAGGGTTTCCTGCCTGAGCAGAGGTTGTACTCAATGACCTCCAAGGTCCCTCTCATTTTTTTTAATTATTATTGATCATTGCACAGTCAGCCAGATGTTCAGACTGGATTTGGCATTTTTGTCTACCTATCAAGTCCTTACCAAGGACCTTGGATAGGCAGATGTGGATGTTTGATGGTATTACAGCTACTGAGTCCTTACCAAGGACCTGGGATAGGCAGATATGGATGTTTGATGGTATTACAGATATCGTTGCAGGATGGAAGCAGTTCCTAGTAAGGCTCCCTTTTGCAATTGACTAATGGCAAATTTGTCAATGTCAATGGTATTCAAGTGGTGCTCCAGTTGTTTTGGGATTGCACCCAAGGTGCCTATTACTATTAGTACTACCCTTGCTTGCTTTTGCCACAATCTTTCTATTTCTATTTGTAGGTCTTTGTATTTTGTTATCTTCTCCATTTCTTTCTTGTCTATTCTGCTGTCTCCAGGCACTGCCACATCCACTATCTAGACATTTTTGTCTTTCTTATCGACAATTGTTAAGTCTGGGGTGTTATGTTGCAAGTGCTTGTCTGTTTAAATTCTGAAGTCCCAGAGCAGTTTAATTTTATCATTTTTTATGACTTTCTCTATTTTATGATCCAACCAGTTCTTGCTTACAGGCAAATGATATTTCTTGCAGATCTTCCAATGCACCATTGTTGCTACTTTTTTATGCCATTGCTTGTAGTCAGTCTGTGCGATCTTGCAGCAGCTTACCAAGTGGTCCACTGTTTCTTCAGCTTCTTTGCATAGGTGGCAATTGCTGTCTTCTCAATTTTGACTTTATATGCATTTGTCCTTAAGGCTTAGTCTTGTGCAGCCAGAATTAGTCCCTCAGTCTCTTTCTTCAATTTTTCTGCTCTTAGCCATTGCCAGGTCTTGTTATTATCTGCTTTCCCAGCTATTTTTTTAACGTACTGGCCATGTAGTGCTTTGTCTTCCCATGCCTCTATTCTGTTCTTCATTTGGTCTTTCTTGTAGGCCAGTTTGGTCTCTCCAGTAGTCAGTAAGCCTTCCTGATATACTAATTTCAGTGCATCTTCATCAATGTCCTTTAGATATTCTTCCAAAGCCATTTCTTCTTCTTCAACCATCTGATGTACTTGCAGCATTCCACGCCCCACCTATTTGCCTTGGTAGATAAAGTCTGTCAATGTCACTGCATGGATGAAGGGCATGATTCATTGTCATTATTTTTCTGGTCTTCCCATCCAGTGCTTTTAGTTCTGCTTGAGTTCAGTCCACTATTCCAGCTGTGTATCTAATGACTGGAATTGCCCAGGTGTTGATTGCCTTCATGGTATTTCCTCCATTGAGTTTGCACTTTAAGATCTTCTTCACTTTCTTGATATATTCATCTCTAATCTTTTTCTTGTCTTCAGTGTGCTTGATATTGTCAGCTTGAAGGATACCCAAGTATTTGTAGTAATCTTCCTCATCCAGACTCTTAATGTTATTTTCGTGGGGCAACTTGATTCCTTCAGTTTTCACTATTTTTCCTTGTTTGATAGTAAGTGTGGCACATTTGTCCAAGCCAAACTCCATTGCAATATCTTGGCTATATATACGGACAGTGTTGAGCAGCAATTCTATTTCAGATGATGTTTTTCCATACAGCTTCAGATCATCCATGTAAAGGAAGTGGGATAATCTGGCAGATATTTTTCATGTTTGATAGCCATGTCCTCAGTTGTTCAGTATTGTTGACAGAGGAAACAGTGCAATAACAAATAGTAATGGTGATAAGGAATCTCCTTGAAATATTCCTCTCTTGATCTTAACCTCTTTCAGTCTCTCATAGTTGACCTGCAACTGTGTCTTCCATTGTGCCATCAATCTTTGCACAAATTCTCTGATGTTTCTAATGACTCCTGTTATTTCTAGGCATTTGATTATTATTATTGTTGTTGTTGTTGTTATGGATCATTGCACAGTCAGCCAGATGTTCAGACTGGATTTGGCATTTTGTCTACCTATTGAGTCCTTACCAAGGACCTGGGATAGCAGATGTGGATGTTTGATGGTATTATAGATATCATCGCAGAATGGAAGCAGTTGCTAGTAAGCAGTTCCTTTTGCAATTGACTAATTGACTATTACTATTGGTACTACCCTTGCTTGCTTTTGCCATAGTCTTTCTATTTCTATTTGTAGGTCTTTGTATTTTGTTATCTTCTCCAGTTCTTTCTCATCTATTCTGCTGTCTCCAGGAACTGCCATGTCCACTATCCAGACTTTTTTGTCTTTTTTATCTATTATTATTATTATTCTGGATCATCACACAGTCATCCAGATGTTCAGACTGGATTTGGCATTTTGTCTACCTATTGAGTCCTTACCCAGGACCTGGGATAGGCAGATGTGGATGTTTGATGGTATTACAGTTATCGTCGCAGGATGGAAGCAGTTCCTAGTAAGGCCGCCTTTTGCAATTGACTAATAGCGAATTTGTCAATGCCAATGGTGTTCAAGTGGTGCTCCAGTTGTTTTGGGATTGCACCCAAGGAGCCTATTACTATTGGTACTACCCTTGCTTGCTTTTGCCACAGTCTTTCTATTTCTTTTTGTAGGTCTTTGTATGTTGTTGTTGTTGTTGTTGTTGTTGTTGTTGTTGTTATTATTATTATTATTATTATTATTATTATTATTATTATTATTATGGGACAAGTGAAGAAGGAAGTGCAGTAATGACCTCAATGAGAGACAGGTCATTCTCTTCTGAAGTTTTCCAAACTGTTTCAGCAAGTGATCAAGGAATCCAGCTTGTTAAAAAAAAAAAAGAAAGAAAAATCATAGTCCTTTATTAAATGCCAAGGAGACTTGTGGCACTATAAAACAAATGATGGCTCTCAATATAACAGAAGAACACAATATTTTCTTTTGGAAAATATTATATTACACTGAAAGGTCCCGTAGCACAATGATTTTTGTGAGCTCATGGAAAGCCAGTGACCTTTTACATATTTACGGATTCACTTTTATACTGTTTTAGATCATTTGATGTGCTGAATCTTTGCATCAGAAGCCTTCTGGAATTCTGCTTCATTGCCAATTTACAATCTACATTTTGAAATAAGTGAAAAATGGATGACTTGAGTTTTGAATCCCTATTGTACATTATACAGTACATATGGATGTCCTCCAGTTTATTTGCTCTTCTCCTAAAGTACCTTTATTTTGTTTAATTGGGGATCAGAAAAATGTAAAATAGGGAGCAAAAATGGAAAACAGTGTGGAAATCTTTATCTTTTTATTAACGAAACAAAAAGCCATTTCTATTATGATGTAAGTATGATTGTCACAGTTCATTCCAACACCATCAAATAACCTTCAATCATAAAAAAAACCCACTTCCACCTCCATAAGACACAGCCAGCAGCAGGAGAAAAATTGATGGAAGTCATTTTTAGACAAGCAAAAGCCAACTTAAAAGCATATAATTAGCAGGCAGAAATTACTAGTACAAGATGGGATGATGGCTATTGACTCAGATGGCTTTTTTAAAAGATTAAACTAACATATGAATGATAGTTCTATCTATCAATTCCCATTTCACGGAACATCCATGCTACAAGATAGTATACCACTGAATACCAATAAGGCAAAGCTTCTGGTTTCTATTTCCAATCAAGGCACCTATTCTTTTATTTCACTTTCTTTTCTTTTTTACTTAAAATCATCAATATAAATGATATACAAAGCAATTTTTTTCTTAAAAAAATAAAAGGTTATTCCTAAAAAAAAAAAGCTAACAAAATAAGAGCAAATTGCATTTTGGAAAACATTTGGGTAAAAAACTAGCTTTAGAATTTGGAGTCTAACTTTCAGACTGTGAAGTCAGCATCCACTGGAAATCTCAGTCTAAGTTTCTGTTTTATTCCAAACAGCAATCTTGAATCAGGCTGCCCTATGAAATGGTCAGTTTACTGTGATTGGAGGTCTTCATATTTATGCTGGATGAACAGCTATCAAATATACTATGAAGGATCTTGCCATGAGATTTAGATGACCACTAAGGTCCCTGCCAATATGAATTGAGAAGAGAATGTTTTCTTCAGTTTAGCTACAGAAGCCATTGCTAGAAAGAGCAAAATCCCTAGCTTTGTTTTATATTTCATGTAGGTGTAAACGATACTCTGTTGAACTATAATTTTGTAATTCACGTTGCAGTCGTTTGCATTCATAGGTTGTTCAGATTGCAGGTAAGTGGTATCCATCTGCAGATGTTATGGGAGCAAAACTATTTTTGAAAAAAGACTTAAAAGGGGGAATTATGCAGTTACAAATCTAAGTGGATTTAAAAAAAAAGCAACAATTTAATAGGATAAAAATCCATCCCAATGATAGCTGCTAAAAATGCCCATCGGGGTTGACAGATTTTATCTCAACCTGTAATTTCATTTCATTTCAAATAGTCAAAATGCCATAATATCTTCTCTTGTCTAGAAAAGTATGCTAGTCAGAAGAAAATAAAGTATATTTGCTTACATCCTGATTCTGCTTTGTTATTACGTTTGATTTTTATTATGATATTTTGTACAGGGCAAGGGGTCTCAGTGAGCAAGGGAACACATATTGGGGATGATGCTATACGTGTGGGAACAATCAAGTATTTTTTTTCCTTTTCTTTTCTGGATACAAGAGGGAGAATTTTGAGCAAATATCTATTTCTTAATATATACAAAACCTGTCTTATGGGTTTATAAGAGTATTCCGACCTCAGAATTGATGTGTGTAAGTATGTGTGTATATGTTTGCAAAAAAAATAAAAATACAGGTATTAAAAATACAAAATTATCAATAAACCAATAAAGAAATAAATTCAGGAACAGGAAGAAAAATTAACAGTCTCTTTTCTTAAATAAAACAACACTTCATCATCCAGTTGAAATTAAAAGTGAATGCACAGATGCCCATTGAGATTATGGAAATGACCCCCAATGGAAGGTAACTAACTTGCCAGACCAATTTAAAACATGCTAGACAGGATGCTACAATGGTTAGAGTATTGGGTTAATGCTATCCTCAGTTTATCCTTAGAATAGGTTATCTTTTTTTCCTTTTCTCTCTCACATACAGACATATCAAATTTTGAAATTGATTGAGAGAGATGAAAGAGTAAACAAAAGAAATTATAACAAATTAAATGAACTGATAGATAAACTTTCTTTTGGGTGGAATTAAAAATTAAAAAGCTTTAGCCAAAAGCTTGTATTAGAATTGGGCAACTCTTGACCTAGCTCACAGAGTTTCTACCAATTTCCTTAGCAAAATTTCAAAAATCAGGGACACATTTGATGCTATTATACCAATTAAGAAGGTAAGCTTAGAATACCCGTTTATAGTTTTTTCTAAAAAAAGACAATTTCCAATTCACAAACACTGAAAGAAATGATACTTTGATTTCACCATGCCACTACCCTTCCCCATAAGATTTGTGGAACCAGTTTTCTTGTCTAAAGAGATTCTCTGTCATCCAGATCCTAGATTGTCCCAAAGGTGCTTTTTTCACAAGGCAACTGGACGTTCTTTGTTTTGCTTGAAGATGTTTCACTTCTCATTCAAGAAACTTCTTCAGTTCTGACTGAATGGTGCAGAATGGAAAGATTAAAATAAAAATCCTTCCATTCACCACTATTCATCCAGAACTGAAGAAGCTTCTTGGATGAAAAGCAAAGCATCTTCAAGCAAAACAAAGAAAGTCCAGTTGTCTTTTTAAAAAGCACCTTTGGGACAATCTATTTTCTTCAAAACTGACTCTTCCCCTGTAGTCCCTACAATATGTTATAGCAGTGTTTTTCAACCTTGGCAATTTTAAGATGGACTTCAACTCCCAGAATTCCTCAGCCAGCATGAATCCTGGGAATTGAAGGTCATACATCTTAAAGTGGCCATGGTTAAGAAACACTGACTTATAAAAATGGAACTATTGTATATTTTTTGTCATTGTCCTATCAATCACAATAAAACACACACAATGTGATATGGTTAATCTTCAAGATGAAGTTGGTTTCTAACTACTTCATGGATCTAGACATGTAGGGGGGGGGTGGCAACAGCATAAAAGATACACTACCTTTTTCTGGGACTTTTGTTTAAACTTCCAAATCTAGTCTTCTGCCCTGGAACTTCCCTCATAGCCTCTCATTCAAGAACTAATCTTAGTTCCTGAGGCTAGACATGGTATACATACCTGATGAAGTTTTAAACAGAAAGAACAATCCACTTGTTTTCTTAGCTACTCCAATGGTTCTCCAGTGTTAATTTTGAAAAAGATGCAGCTGAAATTTGGTGGACGTTCTCAAGCCTTTGCTGATTCAGTCATGTGTATAAGAGAATTTAGGCACAGTTAAAGAAGTGTTACCCAGATAGGTAAATAGGCTCGTCTCCCTTCATGGCTTCATGCAAAAGCTAGACATTTTGGAAATGCTCTAATTTGGATTCCTACATGGAGGATGAGATTAGGTTTGGCAGCCTACATGCTTCTCTGCCTCTCTGCCTCTCCCAAATTCATTTCCAAGTAAAATAGTCCTGTAGCTTCCAAGACTAATTGGTTCTTGGTGCTCTCTGAGCTTGGTTGCTTTCTTGCAGACGTTTCATTACCCAAACTAGGTAACATCATCAGGGTAGAAAGGAGTGGAGTTTGCTCCAGTCTTTATTACTCCTTGAAGAGCAAACCCCACTCCTTACTAGCATTGATGATGTTACTTAGTTTGGGTAATGAAATGTCCACAAGAAAAAAAAAACCAAGCTCAAAGAGCACCAAAGACCCTCATTTCAACCCTTAGCTACAAATATTCTTCTCTAAAATCCAAGACTTTCCTGGCTGTTTTGAAATATTTTATTATTCTGTGTGTGGTACAGAAGAGGACATGCACCACCACAAAGTCTCTGGAATTTAAAAAGAGGTATATAAATGGAAAGTATAGAGCTAACCATCTTCTCTCAAATCTATGTTGAAAGCTGTAGCAAAAATGTTGCAATAAAGTATTCAAAGACTTCCTTCTAGGTGCAAATTATGCTTCTTCAGTCTCACCTCTAAGTGTATAGCACATTATATAAGATTAGGAGGGGAAACTAACTTAATACTTTTTTTCTTTGGCCACACAAGAAGATGTTAGATGCAAAAAAGAATATTGGAAACTATCTACCTTTTTCAACAATGGTTATTTTTCAGATACCTAACAGCTGAATGTGAGATGGAACAGTGGGATGGGAAAGTAAAATTTCCCCTCTTTTGATTCATTCATCACCTGCAGAGAGTCTTATTAGTCTCTCCCCTAGAACATCTGCAAACCTTACTGAAAATATGCTGATTGTCATGTCTGGGGGGGGGGGAAATGAACTTTACCTCCCTCCTCCTTCATTGCTTTCAGGAAAAACACAATGTAGAAATGTATAGACATACTGCCCATGCAAGGGTTTGCTGTAGTGGTTAAGGCACCAGGTTAAAAACCAGAAGACTGAGTTCTAGGCTTCTAAGCACAAAGTCAATTATCTTGAGCCAGTCACTCTATCCTAGAAAGGAAATCATGGCAAGCCACTCCTGAAATCTTGCCAAGAAAATTGCAGGGACTTATCAGGCAGTCACCAAAAGTCAACAGTGACACACACACACATACACACACACAGGCGCACTGTCACAATTGGTTGATGCCTCATCAATCTTTCTATGTATCTAATGAATTCAGGGTGAACACTTATTTCTGAGTTGTTTATGATTTATATAGTATATCAGATTTTCCTCACAGCAAGTCTCTTAGAATTCTGATTAATAATATTTAATAAAAAGGATGATTAAAGTTACAACCCAAGAATTCCAGCAAGTTCTTTTCTTTGAAACAGGCATTACCGTACATGGCAACAAAACCTTCATTTGTTGCTCAAATTCTTATAGTGGAGAAGTCTGGAAGTTTGCTGCTTTTGTAAACGTGGGGTATCATTGTTTTTGCAATCACTGCTCAATTTTCTAATGCGAAAATGAGTTCACACTACACCATGTCAAAAGAAAACAAAATTGTCAATGCCTATAGGTAATTGCTGAGGGAAGTCTCTACATTCCTTTTGCCCTTCATACCCTTGAGAATCAATATGTCCAAATAACATAATCCCTTTAGAGTTATCTGAGATTTAGATTTAGAGATTTAGATTTAGAGATTGACTAGCTAGCTCTTATTGGACACCCATTCATTGATAGAAAGTTGTTTTACTTATCTGAAGGGCACTTTACATTGATATTTAAGCATGAGAAAAATGACCATGCAACTAGATGATAATGTAGTATATGTGGTCATATATCAGTGCTAATCTCCAGCAAAGGTTAGTAAATCCTAAATAAACTATGTATTTATTGGAAAATGACAAATCCAATTGCAGTCTAAACTACAGTTTTACTCCCTATGTCCAATTTTGTTTCTACTTGTAATTCTCTTCTATATCTTGTGCTTGAGACATAAAAAAATGAAACTCTGACTGTGGGATTTTCTAATTAGATAAGTTACAGAAATGGCTAGTATATTTTAAGCTTGCAAAAGTAAGAAGTTAAGTCTGTTTTACTTTTATTCTACTGTGCTGAAAAGTTGGAAGTAATGCTTCCTCCCCCTCTTTATTCCACACATCTCTCTTTCTCTTTTCCCCCTTCCCCACTTTTTCACTGTCTTTGATAGGCTTAATAAACATAATAATAATAAAAGAACTCTAGCTTTATTCCCAAAAAGAAGATAAGCAGCAGTCAATAAAAACACATGAGACTAAAAAGTTTATTAACCACTAAAGCTTGTCAAAAGAGAAAAAGGTGCCATAAAAATAAACAACAAAAATATAGCTGAAATATGTAATGAGACCACATGCTCCATAAAAGGGAATTTTTTGCTGAATCACGCAAGGAGAATAATTATTCAGACAACTTGCTCACTCCGTCATATTGTCTGGAGAACTTTTATCAAACTATCATCAGTAATACACATAACTTGAGGCAGCTGTCAAAGAAAACTACATGGAAGTGTTCATATAATCATGAGGAATTGTGCCCAACTTGAAGATAGTTTCTTTTTAGAACAGATTTCATACAGTTGGTGGAGTGGGGAGAAGAGATAGGTCTTTCCATCAGGCTCCCAGTGTAAAGAGCACAATAAAGAGGGAAAATGCACACAGCAGTATTAATCATGTAATAATGTGGATATAATTTAACAAGAACAGGAACACGAGGATGCTGATCTATTATCAAGGCTGATGGAAAGGCCTGCTTTGTTTCTTTCCTTTTCTTTCTTTCTTTCTTTCTTTCTTTTTTTTTTAACTGCTGCTCCTGAAAATATAGTTGCCACTGGAGGACAATTGACAGAGAGGTCTTATGGTTGATTTTATATCTGGGCTGAAATATGTTCTCCCAAGTTCACACTGCACTTTTGTCTTTAATAACAGAGAGATTCGTCATAGTAAAAAAGATTCCTATGATGGTTTGACTGCTTAACAAAATATCAGTTTTAAAAATGAAAAATTAATATAGTCCAAAGCTTGTTTCGTTAGTATTGCATTATTACGGGGGGGGGGGGCTAGTAATTAATTTGCAGTCAATATTTTTGCATTCTTTGCTCTAATAGCCACCACAAAAAGACACCAACACTCCCCACCCACCCCCACCCCCACAAAAAAATACAAAGCAATGTTTCTTTCTCATGATCTAATGTTTTATAAACCCAGTTTGGCTATGCCTACTTTGGCTATGCCTACTTTGTGGTGATGACTTGCTCTGACTTCTTTTTTTAAGGAGTTTACTTAAGGCCACACAACAGCTTGGTGTCTACTAGTATTAGAGCTTAGAAATAAAAGCCATTCAGTCTGTTCCACCAAACTCTTTCATATTAGCTTTCAAACTCTATCTGCCAAGGGCCAAATTACAATCTGGTCAGATAAGAAACAATGACAATGAAAACCAAAATAATTTTCTAGTATTGCCAGTGGTGAACGGGTAACTTCCATTTTTTTAGGCTTGAAGAATGATTTCTATGCACAGACGTGGTCTACTTACATATGGCATCCATTTAAATTAGAAATATTCATAGCTGTTCTTAGGATTGTCATAAGCAAAGATAATGGTTAATTGGAAGCATGTTTCTTTTTTTGCTTAGAATAATATAGTGTGATATACTATACAAGGAGCATAGTCGTATTAGGCATCATGGCTGCACACGAAATAAAAGGATTGCCCTATTAAAAGCTGTAGTTGCTAAAATGCAAATATGCAGTTTATGGGTTAATCTCCATATTAGTGCTGATCTTCAATCTACACTGGAGGAGAAACATGTTTTTTCCCAAATTTTATATATAGTACCACACTATATCATGTGAATGGTATGGTATGTATATATCCATAATTGATAGAACTTTTTGAATTATTGTAATATTCTCTATGTTTATCTTGTTCAGAATTTTTTGTTGGTTTTTTTTAGCCATCTAAATAGAGCACCTATCCGTTCCTCATCTAAATCCTTTTAATGCAGTGACAGTTCCTCCTTCTAGAAAACAAAATAATCATTGATCGTAACAGTTATATACATTGCCCTAATTACTGATGCAGCTCTTGCTTTTATTTTATCTCTTGCTGCATAAAGGTCAAGTCCTTTCTAATGTTCCTTCTGGGGTTGGATCATAACTCAGAGGTGGAGAGCATGCTTTGCATGAAAAGAATCCCATGTTCTAAAAAGCTGCTGACCATCCATGTTGACGTTACCAAACTAATGATATTAATTTATTTATTTAATTTAATTTTTATCCATCATTATTTTTATAAATAACTCAAGGCAGTGAACATAACCTAATACTCCTTTCTCCTCTTATTCCCCCCCCCCAAGAGATGGGTTGAACTGAGATAGACTGACTGGCAATTACATTACATTACTCTTCGTGATCAGTGTTTAAGCTGTGTATGGATATACACAACCTATAGAATTTTTGTGCAATAGATTAGCTTTTCCTTCAGCTGAAATGTAACATCCAGTAGGTTCACATATTGCTATAGAAACTCTGATAGGCAGACAGGGGGATGTATTTTATTATACACATATGCATATTTTATAAAACTGGAATTGTGTTCTTTAATAATAGCAGGATATGGAAAGAGTGCTTAACACTACTACAGCAACCACATGCTTTACCTGGATATAACTCAAGATTTGATCTTTGGCATTTCTCTGTATAAGATGGGATGGTCTTCTCTCTGGAATTCTGGAATGCAAACTGTTCAGTTATAGGAAATTATAATATGGCCAGATTCATTATAAGGCATTTTTATGTTCCCAAATAGATATCATTGCTACTCCTATCATACTATAGAAAAAGGAAAAAAATACCGTTTGCTGCAACTGCATAACAGTACTTTCAAAGTAATACCTTTATATTCATTACAATATTCTTTAAAATAGGAACACTTTTCCCCTAATATCATATTTCAAGTTGAAGCTGCATTCCCTTTTCATAATTATATTGATTATAGTGATGCACTTAATGTAACAAGTTGGGTTGACTTCACAGGAAAAGCCATAAAATCAATATTAAGAGTATAAATCAGAATTCAAAGCCCTATTACGACATCTGCTATTGGATTTATTTATGTCTCTAGGTTGCAAAGCATCTGCTAAAAACCAGCTACCAGCCTTGGCATATCTGAAGCATCCTCTAGACCATAGGTATCAAACTTACCACATCATGTGACGTGTCACGACATATTGTGACTTTTTTTTTTTTGCATTGCTGGAGCTGGGGTAGGCGCTGCCTCATATGATGAAACAGGCCCATGGGCCAGCAGTTTGACACCCCTGCTCTAGGCAAATTACATGTGAGCTGAAAGGATAAGAATATCCTCTGAGATGTTGGTTTTCGTTTACAAGGGTGATTTTGCAATGAACTGAACTTCAGAAATGAATTACTTATTAAATATTTACATTACTCCAACAACCATAAGAGACACCAATTAATACTGGAGCTGTTCCATGCTTTAAATTTTGCAAACAGCCATGAGCTTGTAGCTCTTGCCAACTAAGAAACAGTCCAATAAAGCAGAGGTGCCTAAGGACATAGCAACTCCTCTTTTTACAACCATTAGGGAGAAGAAAATAGTTTCCATGTCATATTCTCAATAGGAAATGCAAGCCAAGTTCTTATATGCCAACTTTTACTCCCTTATCAGCAACTGCATGAAAATAACAAAACCAGCAGCTTTACGTGTGAAAGTATGTTAGTTAGTTTCCTCTCTCACTTGTTACCCAGCATAGGAAATTTCATATGTACCATGTTGTCTGAAATGTTGAGAGATCATGGATCGGTTCAGAAATTTGTTTTCTTTCATTAAAGTTCCTGAAAGTGATTGGAATTTAGGATTAAAATGTCTGTTTGGGGCCACATGCAGTGATGACAGCACTTGCTAAACTTGTCAGGTTTTCAATCCTAAGCAGAGTGGACTTGGTTAGGGACCCAGATAGAAGTGCACAGATAAATTTCAATACTGAAGACTAGTCTGGGATTCAAAAACTGTTCTGCAAAAAGATAGCAAACCATTTTCATATTCTTGCTAAGATTTTGACAGAAAGTTGGGCATCTTTATTTTTAGAATTCTAGGGTTTTTTTTTTCACAAAGTGGCTGCCAAAGTGAATATGGAAAGTCTTTTATTGAAAGTGGGGCATTCTGGGAGTTGAAACCCACCTATCATAACATTGCCAAGATTGAGAAATATTGCTTTAGATGACCAAGTCCAGAGCGATAAACGTCCCTTTTCTCTAAGAACCACCATACTATTAGATAGGTAGCTAACTTTAGTATCATGAAAGGGGGCAATACAATATTGGCTTTGTTTCTTACAATATTTAATGATTGTTTAACTTTTAGGAATGGGAAAGAGCTACATGTGTGATTTCTTGTCTCGGTTGCTAAAAGGTATGGTAGATTTTGACTCATAGGAAATACTGATTGGGAAGTAGTTTGTCAACAATATTTATGGTCTGGCCTCGCTTTCCCGACTCAGCATTTCTAGATCCCAAAGACCACTCTTCTCAATGCATGCAGAGCTCTGCTCTTGCTTTTCATGCACTTCTCAGTCAAAACCGAGGCAGTAACAGCCAAAGAATCTCAATGTAGAAATCTGCTCAAATCTGTTGAAGTCTGCTGGTCTTCCTCACAAGGCAGAAAGAATTAAAAGTCCAGGCATTTCCCTTAATTAATCCTGCAAATTTCTTTTTGAAGCTCCATTTTTCCCATTGTGCTTTTGGTTTAACTGCTCTATTCCTAATTGTAATTAGGTTCCAAGTATACATTTAATTACTTGATTTGTTCAGCCTATTTTTGATCCCAAAAGGCTCCTTTAAGAGGCTTATGTTTGATTAATACAGTTGTTTTATTTAATAAAACAAGATTCTCCCAGCTACTTTATCAAATGTCCTCTCATTGGCATGCTGTGCTTACCTCTTTCTCACTGTTGTAGCAACTCCAGTGACTAATATTTGCCCTGATTGAACTAACTTTTGCTCCTAGTTCGTTCCCTCGCTGTCTCTCTCTCTCTCTCTCTCTCCCTCTCCCTCTCTCTCCCTCTCCCTCTTACCCAATTACCTATTTTCTGGCCCTATTTTCTTACCCAATTACCTATTTTAGACTTCTGTCTGGCCCACTTTCTTTTACTTATGAAATTCTGTCAAAACAACATTTGTCTTCTATATATGTAATAATAACAATTTTAATTGTGACCCAAAGAAAGAGACAAATAGATTCATTTCTGCCAGGCTGAACTTCCAATAACCTTGGCACAAGATCTGAGATCTTGAAGGTAAGGAGCTTGTCTGCTGTACAAACACCAGAATGCTCTAGAACAATCCTTGGCAACTGTAAAATGTGAGGACTTCAACTCCAAGAATTTCCCAGCCAAATTTCCCAGATTTCCCTTGCTGAAGAGGAGTCCACACATCTTAAAGTTGCCAAGGTTGAGAAACAGTGCTATCACCTGGTCCAATGTCTCTTTCTCTTCCCCCAAGGAGTCCTGCATGCAATCCTCACTTCTGTGTATTTGTATGTGTTTGGAATCTTTAACTTAGAAACTTTACAAGGTTAAGTATTCTTAAGTCAGCACCGCTGTTCCTTTCTGTGCCATAATACCTCTTTCCAGAATTCTGTCCTCACTGGCTATGAATGCAGTTTACTTGGCATGCTGAAGGATCTTTAAAACAAGACTTCAAGTTGACCTATTTTCACCTTTATTTAGTTTTGAGAGGGGGAAGGAACTCTTTGAATAAACCTGTGATTTTCCCTACTCTCTGATCTTTTGCTTGCATTTCTATAGCTGTTGTTAGCAACTGCATGTCAAAAAAGGGTTACAGGATGTCCTAGTACCCTTTGTCAAAAGACTTGGAGAAGTGTTCTTCTTTCATCATTGCCTTTAGTTGGGAAAGTGCCAAAAGTCTCACTATTATGCTGAGTGCCTGAGAGCACAGAGTAGCCATCAATCTTCCCCAGCAGAGTGTTTCTGTTAGCCAAATTTACAACAAAATGGTATTTAAAAGCTCCAGCCCCATTTCTTTCAGCTCCTTTTATTGTATTTTGCATGTGTGCATGCACACCTATCTTACAACCTTCATAACATTCACAGTGATGAATACAGGCTCCCAGAGTTTCAGATTAGGAGGGAGCCTGTTGGATTTTTTTTTAAAAAAAATAATTTTGCTTTGATGATCATTGTTCCTCCTAAAAGTGACAGATTTTGGAATGGCCCAGAAACTCTTTGCATGTAGATTTAGAGACTGTTAGGGATAAAAGAAGAAGAAGAAGAAGAAGAAGAAGAAGAAGAAGAAGAAGAAGAAGAAGAAGAAGAAGAAGAAGAAGAAGAAGAAGAAGAAGAAGAAGAAGACGAAGAAGAAGAAGAAGAAGAAGAAGAAGAAGAAGAAGAAGAAGAAGAAGAAGAAGAAGAAGAAGAAGAAGAAGAAGAAGAAGAAGTGTTTTGCCATTTAATTTTACAATCCAATTCAATAGTGTGGTTTTTTTTCAGAGCACTAACTATGAATATTTTGTGTATTTAAAAAAGGGTCCAGGATTCAAACAAAAAAAATCACCGGCCATGACACAGTAACTGAAGCTCCTTTTTATGTCCACCTTCTTTTTTTGTTTTTTTTTAAACATATTGTTGAAAGAAAAGTCTTCATCCTGGTTCATCCAAGCCGGGGATAAATAAACAACATGGCGACTGCTTTAGAAAGAAGTTTGCAGTTTATTGAACAGCCAGACCGAAAGATGGTTCTGGCAGGAAAGAGGAGAGAAAAGAGGAAACTGAGCACATGTGGCAAGTAGGTTTTTATACCCTCTGAAGCCTTTTGTTTGGAGTAGTTTCCTGTTCCTTTTTTTAGGCTTTGTATTTCCTGTGTCATGTATTCTGACCTGAGTCTGGGTGTGCCTTTCTGGTATTCTTGATGGTGATGGGTTAGTCCTATTATGTCCCAAGGTTATATCCTGCTTCCCTGGTGGTGGTGACTCTTAGAGTTTGGATGGGGTATGTAGATTTTAGGTCTTTGTCTTCTTAAGCTTCTAGCTCCAACTTTCCTGATGGTTTTCATCTGTCCTTGTACAGAGACAAAGAGACTTGGGGGCAGGGTTGGTTTCCGCTTTCAAAATCCTTTTGAGGAAATATATTTTTCTGCCCTTTTAATATTTCTTTCTCTGGGGACCTGACTTCCCTCAATATCCTGCAAATGCCTCATAGAATCTCGCTGCGAAAAAAACCCAACAACCTTGTAATCTATATGTTCTATATTTTGTCCTCACTTGATGTCTTGGTCATCAGTATCTCAATGGCTATGTAATAGTTATATAAAGTAATTCCCATTTTTTAAAAAAAATCAAGGCAAAAGGGTATTTTATTCTCTTCCCTATCATCCCAAACTTCTCAGCCACCCGGCTCCTGCTCTTTTAAGTCACCTATTTTAGCTACCAGAGCAGCTGTAAGAAAAACACAATATTCCTTTTTGTGTTTTGCATAGACTATTTGCCTTATGATCAGGGGTGGGATTCAGCCAGTTCACACCAGTTTGGCAGAACCGATAGCTAATTTTTTGTTGCCCAGGCCCAGAATGGACTTCCGAAAGCAGCATCCACATGGAGAACCGGTTGTTCACATATTTGAATCCCACCACTGCTTACAATCTTTGGTGTCCACAGCAAGTGCTTGACGTCAAGTGACAATAGGGATATGGCTGATCTGATCATAACAAACTGAATTGAAATGGACAAAAGCATCACAAACTTGTGTCATAAAGTTCCTCTCTTATGTATAGGCTGTGAAATAAGTTCAAAGGGTTAGAGCTTGTGCTCTGACATTGTGACACATTTTTTCATGTTTGTTATTATTGTGGCTAGCTATGGATATTTTTGCCAAGGAGACATCATATGGATTACAGTTCACTACCTCTCTTCCTTTATGAAGACTAAATCTTGTGATTTTTCAAAAACCTTTGTGGACCATGACATCATGGGCCTGGAAACAGGATGCCCGCACCCAGATGGAGTATGGAGAGCATCAACATCAAAATGATAGAAATTAAATGGCTAGCATCTTATGAGATCATAAAAATCTTACACAATTTTTTGCTCCTTCCCCATATATCTTGTATGATTTTGAAGTACAGTACATGATATATTTGCAACTTTGTGAGATTACAACAATTTTAATGTTTATTTTGAAGCCTTATCACAAACTCTCAGACTATGTTTTTTTTTAACTAGTCCAATTTCTCAAATGATGGGGTTTTTTTGCATATTATTTCATTTATTTATAATTTTATAGTCAAAACTATAGCAGATCCTAGTATTTAAAATATGATGGATGATGAAATCTAAACATAAAAGGCATATAAAATGTGGTATAACTTTTTCAGCAAGGTAAATATGTTCATGTTTGAAGCAAAGATATAGACACACGGATCCAGGGACATACATTTCCACTTTTTGTTGAATGTAAATTTTCAAGTGTGTATTTGCATTTCAAACATCATTTTTTATCATGGAGTTCAAAATTGGTGTGCTTTGAAGCATCAGTGGCTCTTGGTGTATTTGGCAGGCATCAAATATTAACACCGATCAGCTGTCAGTCTTCAGTTCTCTAAAAATCACTGGATTATGCTGACAATCACATGAATTAGGAAAAGCTAAGCATCATTATCTATCAACCATTCTTTATTGCATGTACAAAAAGCAATTTCAGGTTGTTTAATACCCAAAACAAATTATCATTTAAATCTTAAGTGTCATAAGATATTAGATAAAAATACCTAATCATATGAACTTCTGGGAAACTCTAAATATCTAAATATCTTTGAAAGAAATTGAGACTTTTTGCTACTTTGGTGTCAAAGAAGTACCTGGGAGTAAACTCATTTCATTGCCCCAGATATTTCTTCTCAGGCTTACAGTTTCTGCTAGTAATATGCAATATTGATTATCAATTATGAAATAAAATTAGGAGAAATTGTGAAGAATCAGAATGTTAGCAACCATTGCTCCATTCTACCATTCATCAAAAAGAGCACAAGGAAATTAAATATAATTGTGTGGGTCTGTAATTATCTTGTAATTCAAATGGAATTCACCTTTGGCCTAACATCTTTGGTATCTTAAAGCAACCGGGGGGTTAATATGAATATTAGTCTCTGATATCTTAGGAATTTTCATACATTTTGACACAACATTTTGACTTTTTGGACGAACGGCGGTATTTCAGGGACAAGCTCAAATTGTCATGGACATTGGACATGATGTCTCTAAAAAAACAACCTATTGAAAAAGGGAGAAAATGTGCTATTCATCCATCTCGAAAAGGCCTTCTTGGGTGCACTGTGCATGTCTCCAAATACACTGCCAGAAAACCAGTACTCTTTTGTGCAAAACAAAGAAATATGCTGAGTATCACAGCTTCTGCAAGATCCAGTGACATGGATAAACAAGGGAGAAGCCATTGAATTAAGAAGCCTGGGAAGATGCCAGCGGGAGGACAAGTATACAGAGGTTCTACCAAAGTAATAAATATTGCTGTCACTGGTTGTGTTGATTTCAATTGTGTAGATGTATCCACCCACCAACTCCAATTTCCTCAATGAGCACAGATTGAACACACAAACAAAGGCTAGGTGAAACCAGATAAAGGCAAACAATACAAAAGATTTTTCGAAATAAGTTTTCTAGATATTTGCATAAGGCAATTAATAGAGCACCTAGATATGCAGTTATATAAAATAAAGAACAGCTAAGCCATGTTATTTGTCAATGATAAGATTGGGGCTTCTACTAAACAGTAGGGTGTGAAAATTGGTTCTGATCCAATTTTAAGTGACAAGTTCACCACATTTCTGGTTAGAATAGATTCAGAAAATTGAGACCATTAGATTTATTGCTTCAGTTTGAAACATGAAATTGGGTGATTTTCTATCATCACTGAAGCACCCTCAAATCGACTCAACAATCTGATTTGCATTGTCATTCTGATTTTAGAAAGATGGTTTGGAGATTTGATTGAATCAACTTCAGATCAGCTTTTGGAATTGAATCTTTGCATAAGGACACGTGTGTGAATTTCAGTTATAGAAAGATATGAATCAATTATATCATTGAATGTGCTGGACGCTTACTTTTTGTGCAATCCTTGCACCACCATACATGTTATCCTAGGCTGCTTCAATATTTTGATATCAAAGAGTATCTTGATATGTTTAAGTGTAGGGTAACCTCCTTTCAGTTATCATATAGCGCAAGTACTGGACAGTATATTCTGTATGCTTGTTTCAACCAAATATTTTACATTCAAATAGGGAATGAGTTGAAATTTGCACTTTGAGATTTCAGTGCAATTGACCTCAACTAACAAAAGGCACTTTATCATATATGTAAAATGCTGCTCTTTTTTTCCCTTCACTGACATTTGGGACTCTATTCCGTTTTCCTCAGCTGAAAAAGGGAATGAAGCCCAAAGCAATATAAGCCTTGCCATTCCCCCCTAAAGTATAGAGCAGTGGTGGTGAACCTATGGCACGAGTGCCAGAGGTGGCACTCAGAGTCCTCTCTGTGGGCATGCACGCCATGTGCCGGAGATGGCAACCATCCTCTTCAACCAGCTGCCTGCTAACTCGCTGAGGTCCCACATGGCCAGATCCATCCCAGCACCCATGCGCTCGCTGGCCTCTGTGTGCGGGGGCCAATGGTGTCAGGCAGCAGGCGTCCCGGCCCCTGCCTCTCCTTGCCCTGTGACAATGGCACCCCCACCCTGCCTTACCTTGCCTCGCTTCACCCCGCAGAATGAGCCTCCTGCCCACCACCCCACCAGCCAGAGACCCCAGAATCTCCCCCAAGCCTGCCCGGCCCCCACAGGCGTCCCTCCCCAGAAGCAACATTGAGCTGGCCATGCCCATCCATCTGCCCTGACCACCATAGCCACACCCACCCAGTGGTCCACACCCACCCAGCGGTCCATGCCCACCTGGCACCCAGCAATACATAAGTGGGTTTTGGCTTGCAGTTTGGGCACTCAGTCTCTAAAAGGTTTGCCATCACTGGTATAGAGTTTAATGAGTTGATCAACCTCATGGGCCACTGCCAGTATCAATATCAGACAGCAACCAGCCACACTACTCAGCCCCCTCTGCTCAACTCTTCACAAATGGAAATAAAGTTGCAACACTTGTATGTTGTCTCAAGCAGTCCCCAAAGCAGGCTAAAAGCCTCTGACTGAATCTGATTGGATTCGGTGTATTGACGGAGATCTTAGCTTCCATTCACAAATCAGCTTCAATAAGATGACAGTATATTTAATTCTAATATGCCATCCCCATGAGGAGTGATACTTTGGCAGAAAATCAGGGAGAATCTGAATATCGCAGAACTGTAAACTGTATTTACAAAGCAAGAGGTCATAAAGAAATGTTCTATTGTTCAGCAATATTATTATAAACTGCAACAAAATTGGAGTGTCCTTACACTTCCAAGCTGCTCAGAGAACAAAAGAATTGTGGTTCCAAAGGGTACGAAATAGGCATTAAGATCTGAAAAGTTACACTGAGAGCAACATATAATGTACTTCTGTATTGCAGCAATGAGCATACTGTCATATTCTGCCATGGAACTCTACCTAAACTGGCAGGTAGTGAGAGCATAGCTTTATCAGGTACATAATTTATGAATGTGGCTCGGAGAAATCTCACTTAGAAATGCATACCAGGGGCTGGGATATCATTTTATCTTTATCTTAAAGGCCAGAATTATAAGATACTGGAGCTGAATTGTCACCATCGCCACAATGTGGTTTTCAGTTTTGTAGTAACTTAGCTAAAAACATAAAATGTCTCTGTGAAACCAAGGGAAGCTCATGTAATTTGTATACGAGATTTCTGTTTTCAATTAACTTTTGAACCATTTGATTATCACTTGGGCCTTTTGCTGATAAATGAGTTTCTTCAGTGGGATGTGTTAATTAATTCATTTGCATTCAGTGCTCTTAATGAAGAGGAGGAGGCCAAGCAATGGCTCTCTTAAGGCTAGTCGGACATCTGCATCATACATGATAGAAAAAAGGCCCCCTCAGGCAAAATAACAACAACAACATGTAGTATTACTGCTGTGAAATCCGGGATAAGGAGTTTATTTCTCTTCTATGTTATTTTTCCAAAGGTAATGCTATCTTCAGTTCTTGTGTTGCTAAAAACAATCTCATTTGCACTTCCCTTCTGGAAAACATCTATACATTTCTTATTTCTTTAGATGGCAAAGTGAAGTTTCCTTAGTTAGATCCATACAGATAGTCCTTGTATTGATGTAGTCTCCCATTTTATGACCATTCAGAGATACAATGGCCTTGGAACAGGTGTTTTTATGACCCAGAATGCTATTCTGGTTGTCATAAAATGTCATGCCCGCTCCCCTGTAGCCATGTGATTGTTTCAGGTGTTTGGCAACCAGCTCATCTTTACAACTGATTGTAGCATCCCATGGTCACACAACTGTGATTTTCAACTTTTTCCCAGTTTCTGACAAAAAAACTCCTTCCCATTCAGAAGATTGGGTTCACTTAATGACTGTTCCATTTACTTAATGACCATGATCAGCTTAACACCTGCTGTGAAAAATGTCAAAAACCCAGATCCTGTCATGTTGGGTGCCTTAATTTAATGACTGGATTACCACTGCCAATTGTGGTCCTAAATTGAGGATTACCTTAATTAAATTAAGCAAATTGTGCTATATAATTTGCCACAAAGATACTATGTTATACTGACTTTCCAGGAATCAACCTAGATTTCTATTATTATCATTCATCGCACAGTCAGCCAGATGTTCAGCCTGGATTTGGCATTTTGTCTACCTATCGAGTCCTTACCCAGGACCTGGGATAGGCAGATGTGGATGTTTGATGGTATTACAGGTATCGTCGCAGGATGGAAGCAGTTCCTAATAAGGCCGCCTTTTGCAATTGACTAATAGCAAATTTGTCAATGCCAATGGTGTTCAAGTGGTGCTCCAGTTGTTTTGGGATTGCGCCCAAGGAGCCTATGACTATTGGTACTACCCTTGCTTGCTTTTGCCACAGTCTTTCTATTTCTATTTGTAGGTCTTTGTATTTTGTTATCTTCTCCAGTTCTTTCTCTTCTATTCTGCTATCTCCAGGCACTGCCACGTCCACTATCCAGACTTTTTTGTCTTTCTTATCGACAATTGTTAAGTCTGGGGTGTTATGTTGCAGGTGCTTGTCTGTTTGAATTCTGAAGTCCCAGAGCAGTTTAATTTTATCATTTTCTATGACTTTCTCTATTTTATGATCCCACCAGTTTTTGCTTACAGGCAAATGATATTTTTTGCAGATCTTCCAATGCACCATTGTTGCTACTTTGTCATGCCGCTGCTTGTAATCAGTCTGTGCAATCTTCTTGCAACAGCTTACCAAGTGGTCCACTGTTTCTTCAGCTTCTTTGCATAGGCGGCACTTACTGTCTGTTGCTGTCTTCTCAATTTTGACTTTGTATGCATTTGTCCTTAAGGCTTGGTCTTGTGCAGCCAGAATTAGTCCCTCGGTCTCTTTCTTCAATTTTCCTGCTCTTAGCCATTGCCAGGTTTTATTATTATCTGCTTTCCCAGCTATTTTTTTCATGTATTGGCCATGTAGTGCTTTGTCTTCCCATGCCTCTATTCTGTTCTTCATTTGGTCTTTCTTGTAGGCCAGTTTGGTCTCTCCAGTAGTTAGTAAGCCTTCCTGATATACTAATTTCAGTGCATCTTCATCATTGTTCTTCAGATATTCTTCCAAAGCCATTTTTTCTTCTTCAACCATCTGATGTACTTGTAGCATTCCACGCCCACCTATTTGCCTTGGTAGATAAAGTCTATCAATGTCACTGCGTGGATGAAGGGCATGATTCATTGTCATTATTTTTCTGGTCTGCCTATCCATTGCTTTTAGTTCTGCTTGAGTCCAGTCCACTATTCCAGCTGTGTACCTAATGACTGGGATTGCCCAAGTGTTGATTGCCTTTATGGTATTTCCTCCATTGAGTTTGGATTTAAGATCTTCTTCACTCTCTTGATGTATTCACCTCTAATCTTTTTCTTGACTTCAGTGTGCTTGATGTTGTCAGCTTGAAGGATACCCAAGTATTTGTAGTACTCTTCCTCATCCAGACTCTTAATGTTATTTTCGTGGGGCATCTTGATTCCTTCAGTTTTCACTATTTTTCCTTGTTTGATAGTAAGTGTGGCACATTTGTCCAAGCCAAACTCCATTACAATATCTTGGCTATATATACGGACAGTGTTGAGCAGCGATTCTATTTCAGATGATGTTTTTCCATACAGCTTCAGATCATCCATGTAAAGGAGGTGGGATAGTCTGGCAGATGTTTTTGATGTTTGATAGCCATGTCCTGAGTTATTCAGTATTGTTGACAGAGGAAACAGTGCAATAACAAATAGTAATGGTGATAATGAATCTCCTTGAAATATTCCTCTCTTGATATTAACCTCTCCCAGCTTCTCACCATTGATCTGCAACTGTGTCTTCCATTGTGCCATCGATCTTTGCACAAATTTTCTGATGTTTCTACTGACTCCTGTTATTTCTAGGCACTTGATTATCCAATCATGTGGCAGAGAGTCAAATGCCTTTTTGTAGTCAATCCATGCCACATTCAGGTTGGTCTTCCTTCTCTTGCAGTTTTCCAAGATCATTTTGTCTATTAGGAGTTGATCTTTTGTTCCTCTGCTATTGGGGCGGTTTCCTTTCTGCTCAGGTGGAAAGAGATTGTTTTCAACTAGATGCTGTTGTACTGCATCAGCTACCACACCAGTTAGTAATTTGAAAGTTGTTGGTAAGCAGGTAATTGGCCTGTAGTTACCTGGTGTTGCCCCTTTTGCTGGATTTTTCATTATTAGGTAGGTTTTCCCAGTTGTTAGCCACTTTTCAATTTCTCCTCCTTGTAGTATATTGTTGAACTGCTTGGCAATGAGTGGGTGTATAACAGTTAGATGTTTCAACCAAAACCCATGCAGTTCATCTTCACCTGGTGCTGACCAATTTTTGATTTTCTTTGCTCTTTTTTCTACCATTTTTGTTGTTATTACTAGTTCTTTCATTTCAACTTCTGTTTTATTTGCATCCACCTCTTTTAACCAAGCCGCATCCTTGTTGTATTTCTTTGGGTTATCCCATATCTGCTTCCAGAACTGCACTGTTTCTTCCTTGTCAGGTACTGACTGATTCCTTGCAGTTTCTCCATTGATGGATTGGTAGAAACGTTTCTGATTGGATTGAAATTGGAGGTTCTGCCTATAGTTTGCAATTCGAGCTTCATATCTACTGATTTTCCTGGCTATAGCTGTTATTTGTTGCTTTATTATTTCCAGTGCTTCCTTGATCTTCCTTGTTTCTAAGTGGTATTTCTTGATTAGGTATTCTTTGGTCTTCTTGTTCTTCAGCTTCTTTTCTTTCATCTGTTCTAGCTTGCTTGCATGTGATCTTAACTTGCTGATCTTATTTTCTAGTCTAACCTTCCATTTTTCTGGTGCACTGTTTGTTTGTTTTTCTTTTTTGTTGATTTTGCATCCCAGGTATTCTGTTATAACTGCAGCTGTGCTGTACATTAGTTGGTTTGTTTCTTGCAGTGAATTGGTGCTTATACTTGCTATTGCAGTATTTGCATCTTTTAATGCTTGTGCTAGCTGTTTCTTTGGAACAAGCTTCAATGCAGGCAGCCTTATTCTGTTGTTTTTGTGCTGTTCTAGATGCTCAGTTATTCTTTGTTTCAATTCTTTTATTTCTTTAGTTAGAGGGTTTTGTTCTTCCTGAGGAAGAGGTGCCTGGTTTCCAAATGAGAACAGTTGTATATCTCTACTGGATTCTTTCACTGCCAACTCCCCCTGGTTTGCCTCTACATTCTGAATTACTTCTTGTAAGGCTTTGATTTCTTTGCCCTGGGTAAACCTTTGCAGTTCGTCCAATTCTGTTTCTGTAAATACTTTATTTCGTGTTATAAATCGGCGTTGATCTGCTAGTCTCTGTTCTGTTATTTCTGATTCTGGATGTTGTTCTTTCCAGAATTCGTGCATTCGTTTTAGATATCCTCGTCTTGTTGGACTTGATCTGTAGTAACAGATCATTATTTCTTTGTTTTCCATCACTGTGTATCTGCGACGGGTAAACACCTTTTCTTCCAGTAGTTCTGCAGCTGCTGGCCCTGGTTGCTCAGCCAACAGTCCTGAGTCCTGTAACCCATTTTTCACCAGATATCCAGGAACTCCAATATCTAGTGCGGACCTTGTTAACCCGGGCGACGTCCGAGCCGGTATGGCATTCTGAAATTTACGTCTCACCATATTTTTTATGGGAGAGACACTCTTTGTCTGACTCCTCTGATGAGACCTGTCCAGTATGGTTGAACCTCTGGCATAGCTCTCATCTTCCTCAGAGTACACAAGCCCCACAACCACGTCAAGGTAGTGCCTCACTGGGGGTCTATTATTATTATTATTATTATTATTATTATTATTATTATTATTTTAAAAAAAGAATTAAATTTGGATCAAATAGTAACTGATGCTATTGAAGGTATATTTATGGGTTGCTTCAAAATATAAGAGATTATGATTTGATTTGATTTGCTTGGCATATTATGGTGGTGGAAATTTCTGCCTTTTATTTGCATGATATTTATTTTACTAGGAAACATATATAAATCAATTCATTATTGCTTTTTGTCTGTGATGTATATCTGAGATTAACCGAGGTTACCATGGCAAAGTGGGTAGAAAAGATTTTTCTAAGTCAGGAGAAAAGGATTCACTCACTGATGGTTTAAAGGTAAGTTCTCATCCTACACATTGTTTAAAGTATACAGTTTAAAAGAGCAGTTGGAAGATTACATAATCTTAAATGTGCCGTTTAAGAATCCTATTTGACTTTAATCTTGAAGTATGAGCCTGGAGCAACAAAAAATATCTAGATAATTCAGCTAATTTCTAGAATAGTTTCTAAATGTTCTGCTTTTTTTATTGTAAAATGATCAAAGAAATTTTAAGAAGAAAGATAGTTGTTCCACTAGAACAGTTTTTTTCATCGTTTAC
Source organism: Crotalus tigris (assembly GCF_016545835.1). Classification (NCBI taxonomy): domain Eukaryota; kingdom Metazoa; phylum Chordata; class Lepidosauria; order Squamata; family Viperidae; genus Crotalus; species Crotalus tigris. The sequence continues at coordinate 1,077,467 of NW_024097206.1, forward strand.
AATCATAGGAAATACTATATCAAGTTGCTCTGCCTGGTTTGTCAGTGACTGCAGTAAACATCGTTTTGTTTTTTTTTAACAGAGAACATGATATCAGGGGCAATACATTTAATGCAAGCAGCTTGGGGAATTTGGAACTGAAAATTTGGATAAGACCTTAAATGATGTGTGAATTGGCCTAAAGAAAATGATAGTCTTCAGTCTGTTTCTGTTCTCTTTCAGGAATAATATGGTGCCTGTACCCATCCTGATTCCCTCTAGAGCAGTGGTTCTCAACCTGTGGTTCGGGACCCCATTTGGGGTCGAACGACCATTTCACGGGGGTCGCCAAACAATGCAGTCCGCCATTTTTCCCCCCTTTTCCTTAGCTGTGCTACTCCCTTTTATTCTATTGGCTTTTGAAAGCCAATAGAATAACTCTCTTGAATAGAGTCTAATTCTATTGGCTTTCAAAAGCCAATAGGAATTGTCCAGGCTGTCTCTGCCCTGCTGAGCCCGCCAAAAGTCCCATTCTGCAAACGGTGCTGCACCAGTTGAGTAGTCCTCGACTTACGACCGGTTGAGTAGTCCTCGACTTATGACCGGTTGGGGGTTGGGGCATTAAAAAGGCTGAAAACCATTGCTCTAGAGTTATTGAGATTATCACTAGGCATTTCCAGCCAGCATTGCTAACTGGTACAACTGATGTGCAGAGTTTTTGCACATCCTGAGGGCATCAGATATGTGAAGCTTGATGTACCTTGGTGGGAGGAGGAAACGCTATAGTATCTGTTATAATTAAGTGAGAAACTTTTAATTTGCTTAATTTGACAAATTAACTAGTCATGCACTGTTGATCTCTGGAGATATGGAAGGAGACTTAAGAAGATAATGTTGAGGATAATGCTGCAAAGTCTTGGTGGACATGTAAATGTTTTTTATTTGGGTATTTTTGGCCTTTGCAGCTAATAAGCAGCAACACTAAATACAAGATCTCATTTCAGTAAAAGCCATTTTATTGGCACAAAGCGTAGGACAGAGAGCAATGTGCACTTCTTTTTATAGGTTCACATCATTCTTAAAACCTTTAAGGAAAAAAAAGCACCCAAAATAAGTGGAATTTTAAACAGCCATTAAAACACCTGTCATGATACAGCCATAGGCAGATCAGCTGGGAAAGAGTTCCACAAATTCAGACCGGCAGTATAAAAATCCTCCTCTCTTATATCTGTCAACTTCACAGTTGTTAAATGTAAGCCTGCACATGAAAGCTGATTTTTAAATGGGAGCAAGTTCACTTAATCCAAGGGAGGAGAACCCATAATCCATTGGCTGCATGCAATCCCCTCCAAGCCTTTGATGTGGCCTCTAGAATTGTCTCCTACTTTGATGCTATATTTCTAGCAATGGCTTCAATTAAAAATTTCAACTTTCTTTGTGGGCACTGCTTTACCGTCAGAATATTGTCATTTTACCAACTGCCTTCCTCTTACCACACTTCCTAAGCAAAGCTATCATCCCCTGGACAAAAAGAGCTTCATTGACACTGCAACAGAAATACCGTTTGTCTCGCTATAACATTTTCTTTGAAATTCCCTCTCTTTTCTCAATTCCCACACTGCCACTGAACTTCCAAAGCAGCACTGATTGATGCTTTATTTCCTCCTGAAATACATCATCCTCAGCGTCACTGTCCATCATTTCCCCAGGTTTTAATCCATCCTGTTAAGCAGAATGTGAGGGAGTGAAATCGGGATTGTTGTCTGCTCTTTTCAAAAGTAGCTGTGAGACATGCAGGAAAGTCCCCCATCCTTTCCTTCATGCATTCAGACATTCACTCATACATTTGCTCACAAGCATCCAAGCCAGTGCCGTGGCTGCCTGTGATAGTTGAGCCACAATCTAGCTTTTCAAGGATGTGCATTTTCAAGGATAGATCCTAAGCCAACCTATCCCACTTATGCTCTTAACTTAGAAAAGCAAATGCTAAGACAGAGTGAATGGGGGCACATACAGCAGAAAAGGATGAACAAATAGCCTACAGATAGGGAAGCGGAGGTAACATCTGGATATTGGCAACTACTACAAGCAGTCAAGAGGACTTTCATTCAACTGCTAGGATCACAAGCTATGGTGAGGAGCAACACGTGAAGTATTAATACCACTCTACAATGCCTTGGTAAGCCCACACTTGGAATACTGCATCCAGTTTTGGTCACCACGATGTCAAAAAGATGTTGAGACTCTAGAAAGAGTACAGAGAAGAGCAACAAAGATGATTAAGGGACTGGAGGCTAAAACATATAAGGAACGGTTGCTAGAATTGGGTATGTCTAGTTTAACGAAGAGAAGGACAAGGGGGGACATGATAGCAGTATTCCAATATCTCAGGGCTGCCATAAAGAAGAGGGAATTAAGCTATTTTCCAAAGCACCTGAAGGCAGGACAAGAAGCAACGGGTGGAAACTCATCAAGGAGAGAAGCAACCTATAACTAAGGAGAAACTTCCTGACAGTGAGAACAATTAATCAGTGGAACAGCTTGCCTCCAGAAGCAGTAAATGCTCCAACACTGGAAGTTTTTAAGAAGAGACTGGACAGCCATTTGTCTGAAATGGTGTAGGGTTTCCTGCCTGAGCAGGGGGTTGGACTAGATGACCTCCAAGATCCCTTCCAACTTTACTACTATTATTATTATATCCTAGTGTTTGGAGCTTTGCTGAGAGCTCAATGGCAATTAGAAAAGGAGACATTGAAACAATTCTTCATCCCTAACCCTAACCCTAGGATAGGAGTATTTGGAAAAAGGCAACAGTTGTTTGCTACTTTAAAGATTTTGAGACTTTTGTTTAAATTGAGAATAATTGTTGTTGCTATAAAGCATTCTGAAAAATTTTGCTACATTTTGTTATATCCAGTCTTGGAAGAGCAAAGGACCTTCACAGGCTGCTACATGTCTTTGTCCCCACTCTATTTCTTGCCCTTAAGTCCAATAACAGAGATTTGGAGTTTTGAAAAAAGAGAATGGTATTATTTCACAGTTGAAGATCCTGAGGACTGCAGCAAGTATTACGGATGATCAGAAGCAATAGCACTTAGATTTATATACCACTTCATAGTGCTTTACAGTCCTCTCTAAGTGGTTTACAGAGTCAGCATATTGCCCCCAACAATCTAGGTTCTCATTTTACCAAACTCAGAAGGATGGAGGGCTAAGCCAACCTTGAGCTGGTGAGGATCGAACTCCTGTCAGTGAACTGAATTAGCCTGCAATACTGCTGTCAGAGGTCCCAATCACAGACCTGAGCCCAACAGAAAACAGGACGTTGGGTTCAAAGAAAACCTGGTTTATTTGGGTACACTCTGGCTTGCAAGCTCAAAGCAAACGCAAAAAAAGTCAGTGCTAGGAGCAACTGCCTCCCAGCACGCTAAATAGATAGATCCCACCTGAGGTCGCCCCCACCCACCTAATCAGCATCCAGAATGACGATCATGAGCTCCAGCTCACAGCAGCAGTCCTTTGCCCTCAGCAATCAGCCTGACTTGGGCTCTGGTGTGTGGCAGCAAGGCAGCAGGGCAAGCGAGGGCTGGTTTCAAATTCCCCACCATTTCTGTGCGCCGATCAGCTGTTCAGCGGAGCGCTGAATGGCTGAGTTGGCAAAACCTGGATGTTTGATTAGCAGCCATCCTCTGGCATGACAGCTTGGCAGCAGCTGGCTCCCAGCCATCTAACCATGAACGCCTCCCAGCTGCATTCCAGGAAGTGGCAATCCCCATCTCCCAGTAAGTGGCAAGTCCGCAGGAGCTTGACAACTGCATTCTAACCACTGCACCAATCTGGAAGGACAGCACCACCCCCCCAGAAAAGGAAATATTTTGGGGAATATTAAAAAACAAAGACAGCCCCAAGTCTCCCTCCAGCAAGCAGAAACCAGGTCTGTAGAAATGCAGATCTGATAATTCTATTCAGGAAGGTTGGAAACAGGAAGCTGGAGCTGATGAGATTAGGAAGACAAAGACCCTAAAATCTACATACTCCACCCAATTTCTAAAGACATGACCTTTAGGACATAATAGGATTAGCCCGCCACCATTAGAATACCAGAAAGGCACACTCAGACTCAGGTCAAAGTACATGACACAAGAAATACAAAGCCTGAAGCAGAAACAACTCCAAACACAAAAGCCCAAGAAGATATAAAAACCCACCACTCCCAACTACATGTGGTCAGCTTTCCCAGTCACATTTCTGTGTGGCTCTGTTTTTCAATAAACTACAACCTTCTTTCTAAAGCAGTCTCCATTTTGTTTTATTCCCAGCTCTGACTAGACCCTGATGAAGATTTTTCTTTCAACACCACCATGGCTCAAGAAGCTAATATATAAGCTGATTAAGTATCACTACTGCGTGTATGTCTCTCTGTGTGTGTGTACGTGTGTGTGTGTGCCCTCAACTCAGGTTTTTTTTGGCAAGTTTTAGGAAGTGCTTGGCCACTGCCGTCTTCCTAGGGCTGAGAGATAAAGACTAGCCCAGGATCACCCAGGTAGTTTTGTGCCTAAGGTGGCACTAGAACTAGAATTCAGTCTTCCAATTTCTAGACTGATGCCTTCATTTCTACACCAAATTGGCTCTCTCCTACTTTACATAGTCATTTTATTCCTCCCACTGCCTTTTTATTCCACCTGATCCACCTTTTAGAATATGGCCTTCCTGGTTGTAATACACTGATTGCAGCCATTAGCCCTTGCTAAATGTTGGTTCTATTATGCTGCTGATCTTTCTAATAATTTCATACAAAATCATTAATGCTTAAAAAAAACAGTACTTCCACTTTAATCTGGGATGGAAAACGCTCAGATGATCAATGCAGCTGATGGAATATTAGCTGTACAGTTTCCACGGACTGCCTATGCTTCTTTAGAAATCTTTTAATGGTCCACTTTTATATCATTTGAAATGTTCAGATCCTCTTTGTTGGGCCCAAAATTTGTGATGAAAGAACAAATGGGGAAATGGTAAAGATTTAACGCTGGATTTTCAGCACAAAAGTGCACAGAAGAAAAGTATTTTCAATAATCTCCAGATATGTTTTGTGGGTCTTTATTTTCTTGTCTAGCATTATGGTTTACAAATGCAGTAGTTGGATTTACAAGACTTGCCAAGCCAGGAACAAACAAGCCACATTGCAGCTTAAATTGCCGTATGAAGCCTAACAATGAACCAAGAAACCTGACTTTAGGAAGTGCTAGCTCCTAAATTATCTATTACTTAGGAAATGTCAGTGTTTGCTGCAGAAAAAAAATGTGAGATTTGCTTGTTTGACTTACATTCCACAGTGTACATAGGGCCAAACTGTTGTAAGTCGAGGATACCTGTATATTTCATTTCCACCACATCATTCAAGGCCCAAATCATATCAAAAGTAGGGAAATTATTAGGGAGGAAATCGTGCCCTATTAGGCAACCTGTCCTTTAACCAAAAAGTTGGTCCCAACCTCACCTCAGCCTTCATTTGACTTGACTAATTCAAAGACCCCAAACTTGCTACCTTAATTCCCTAAAGCAATGGCCAGGGATGGATGATGCAAACTGTAGCTATCTGTGATAAAAGACGGTCATGTCTTGAGAGTGGATATGGAGGACAATTTGACATAGCCTGAAAACCAGATGTTCTGTATTAGACCTATGGATTAAAAGCTCATTATTGATGATTTATTAAAAACAAAAGAAAATTTCCTCAAAATTAAGCAACTTCTTCAGACTTATCCGTCATAAAGAAAAGGGAGTCAACCTATTTTCCAAAGCACCCAAGGGCAGGACAAGAAGCAATGTATGAAAACTAATCAAGGAGAGAAGCAACCTAGAACTAAGGAGAAATTTCCTGACAGTAGAACAATTAACCAGTGGAACAACCTGCCTCCAAAAGTTGTGAATCCTATCCTATCCTATCCTATCCTATCCTATCCTAGTCTAGTCTAGGCTAGTCTAGTCTATCCAATCATCTTTGAAGGCAGATTCCATGTAGGCTTCTACCCTGAACAACAGCTTTATTACCTAATCACATTTCTTTTGAAGTTTTTCTCAAACTTGTTTAAAGAATAACTTGATAACAATGTAAAAAAGTATATCTGTATGAAGGTTTCCATAAATTGCTCCTTATATGCTTCTGGTTAGGTAATGTAAGAAGAACCATAAAAACTCAATTCAAATGGTCATTTTCAAAACTTTGATCTGGTTAGTTCTGGGATAATCAGGAATAATGATCAAACACTTGAAGCATCAAAGGTAAAGTCTCATGCATTTATTAGAAATATAATGGTTATAGCTCCCATTACTTTTTAGTGGCATTTTTATAAAAGAAAAGTATATTCTGTGGTGCTAAAGAAATATACAAATTAGGCTTGTTCAGGTGTTTATCTGAATCAATATTTACTTATTTGAAAGGAGACTCTATTGACATAGATGGATTTTTTTTTAAAAAAAGTAAAAGTAATGTACAAAATATACTTAGTATCAAGTACTCTGAATAACAAACATAAAATGGCATTGCATGATAAAATTGATGCAAGTTTTCAAAGAAACAATTACATTACAACAAACGGAAAAAATATGACAAAATCAATACAATTTACCCCAAGCTCTAGTTTAAGAGAAAATTGGTACAAAATAGTAGTTTACAAATCTTATAGAATTCTCTCAGTAAAAGTAGTCCCTGATTAACAATCATTTGTTCAGTGACTAAAGTTATGATGGGGATAAACAAATAATACTTAAGGCTGGTCCTCAAAGCACTTTGTAGCATCCCCATGATTGTGATCAAAGTTTGGGTGGTTAGCAGCCTGTTTGCATTTTACAAACATAGTATACACTTCAATTCCCCCCCCCCCCCCCGCAATCTGCCTATCTAAACCCCATCTCTGTCCTTTTGGCTGCCTTGCATTTACCACCACTTATCCCTGCTTGCCTCTCAGTTGACCTTCACCATCTTCCTCCTCCTACACCCAATGCTGTGTGAGGTCTCTCTGAGGACCTTGCCTATTAACTGGAACCAGATCTACCACATCTGCCATTGCTAACTGGTGCAGTCACATGATGTTTTATTTAATGACCCCTTTGCTTAGTGATGGAAATTCCAATCCCAGTTCAGGTTGTTAAGCAAGGACTATATGTACTAGTAAAAGTATATCAATTGTATAATAAAAAAATATGCTGAAACTGTTGTGATACAGAAGGAACACTTTAGCAATATTTATTGGTCATATAAAAACTCTCAAAAGTATTGGGAAAAAATACATAGTATTATTTAAAAAAAATAAAAGAAAATTTGAACTGAAACCTCGGTGTTTTTTTCACTAGGAATTGTTGCAGAATGCATAAAATGTGTCATAATCTAAAATATATGCTAACTGTCATGAGGACAACTTTGGTTCAACATTGGAAAAGAGACTTTGATGGTTTCAGACTAGGAAACCCAATTTTGGGAATATGCATCAAGGACAAAATTATGTTCAGAACAGAAGCCCATTCAAGTTAATGCAAACTGGCTCCCCTTTATATTGTATATCATGCAACAAGGCAAACTTAGAATAAGAGGAAATCATTTGACATAAGAACTGTGGATCAGAAAGAATTCCGATGCTTATAAACACATAAATTGAAATTATCACTTCAAATACAATGGGAGGGAATTTGAAATCAAGTTGTTTTGTAATAATGTTTTTAATGTTTTTTGTACTAGTGTAATAATGTTTTTAATGTTTTTTGTAGTAGTGTTTTCATTGGTTTTCTTTTTTCTTGTTTTCCCCTTTTTTCTTTTTTGTATGATTACACAGGTAGTCCTCAAACAGTTCATTTTGTGATGTTACAACAGTGATGAAAAAGTGACATGACCATTTTTCACAGTTAGGATCTTTGCAGCATCCTCATGATCATGTGATCAATATTCGGATGCTTGGCTTGACTAATATTTATGATGGTTGCAGTGTCCTAGGGTCATTAACAATTGGGTTACTACTTATCAACTGCGGTGATTCACTTAACAACTGTGGCAAGAAAGGTTGTAAAATGGGGCAAAACTCACTTAACAAATATCTCACTTAACAACAGAAATTTTGGACTCAATTGTGGTCGTAAGTCAAGGACTACCTGTGAGTGTATTTATCCATATAATGATGATAATTAATTGTCATATTAATGCCTTGTTCAGAGTTTTGTACAGGTTTCCTGGTTTTCTTAAAATGATGCAATATATTTAGTTCTACATAAACATTCAGTGAAATACCATGCTTCAGATTTTATCATGGTTCTAAACTCCCTGTTTATTTACTGGCATTTTCTTATATAATTTTCTTCTCCCCCCCCTTTTTTTTTTCTTCTTCTGCAAGTATTTATTACTTTTTTTGTCCAATGTTTTAATACATAAAAAAATTAGAAGAGAAATGCTGATGGAAATGTCTGTTGTACAGCATATGCAGAAGACCACAGAAAGCTAGTGAAGCTTCAAAAGGGTTCACTATACTTCTGGTGCAAGTACAATATGAGGCATTCATTGGTATCAGGAAACAAGCTTAAAAATATATTTTGAATTATTGATCAAAAGACATGCTCCTTTGAGGCTTCATACAGCCCTTTTTTTTGCTTTTAACTGCAATATGCAAGTCACCTTTACATTTCAGGAAATCGAGTAAGATGACAGGGATATTATAATGTAGACAATATGAAACATATGAAGAGCTGGACTAATGTGTAAAAGGTCACGACATTTTCATTTCTCACATGACATTAAAAAGGCCAAGGAAAATATCACCTTCTAGGATCAGATGTTTGCATCATAAATGGAACAGCTTCAGAAGCACTTTTTTTTCCCCAAATGCCACATTAAATTCACAATTTATTGTTATCACTTTGGCTAATGTTTTAAATTGTGCCTATTTTTAACTGTGGTACATTTTTTTTTTTTATCCATGGCTAAGCAACATCTGCAAACTTGATACGTACGAGATCAATCAAACAGGCAATTTTTTGGTGCTTTTGAATTTGTTAGTTAATCTGTTCATAGTAGATAAAATAATAATTTCATATAATGGAAAGAACCTGCTTGTTAATAAAAATAGGGCTTATACTTGAACTGAAGTGCCCTGGAATAGTAATTATATCCCATTTCAGCTGGTACATTAGAAGATATAAAAATTTGATTATAAACTGGATTGAGGTTTATTCAGAGTTATACTGATTTAGGACTAATTCATCAATTACTTTCTATAAACTGATGTTCTTCTCTTTTAAAAAGGCATTTTATTGTGTTCTTCCAAGATCAAACTTTAATGTTTTAAATATTTTGATAAGGGGTTTCTGCTGTGTTCCTGCTTTAATATATGTAAACGATCCATACTCTTTTTTTTACCCATAAATCCTCCACCTAAAAGTTTGATGTCACCTTTAGCACCTTTTTTTCACTGTGATGACAAATTATTTGAAAGCAATGACTGCAAGATGTGGAAACAGGATAATAAATGAAGAATGTTTCCAGCACAAACCACCTATTGGAATACAGTGATTTGCTCAATGACCATGGTGTCTGTTTAACGACTATTGCATTCACTTACAACTGTGGCATTTGCTTAATGACTGCCATAAAAGTGTTAAAATCACATCCAATCAACCAACCAACTTACAATGGTCCTGGCTTACAAAATAAATCCCAGGCTCCATTACCTTCATTTCAAAATGTAGTGAAACTGAACATAGCCAGAGTTAAGATGTTCTTTTAATGCACTACAAGTATCTTACTCTTTGGCAAGAGGTTGCATTAAGTAGAAGCATAAAGTAATGAAAGAGCTCTTTGAGTATTTCAAAACACTGTGCTGAATATTCAGAGTCAAACTCATTGAAATGTTACTTAAATATGTACAAAGCAAACAAAGTAAATATTTGAATGGGATTTTTAAAAAAACTTATATACATTCAAACTATCTTTGCATGAGAACATTTTGCTTGAGGAAGGAATGAATAGAACTATTTTTTTTTTCATTTGCCCAATTGGTTTCTGTTGATAAGATTAGAAATGAATAAAATGTAGTTTCCCGCCTTTTATCTCCTTTCTTTGTTTATAAGAAGTAAAAGAAAAAGCTGAAAGGAAGGTGACCAATCCTAGCTCTGAAAAGGAAGCACTGCAGTTGGGAACAATACAGGAAAATGTCTTGTATAAAGCTGTGTACCCAACAAATGGAAAGATGATAGTCTCCCAAAGGTTCTATGCAGTGGTGGGATTCAAATATGTAACCAACCGGTTCTCTGTGTGGATGCCACTTCCGGAAGTCCATTCTGGGCCTGAGCAACAAAAAATTAGTTACCAGTTCTGCCAAAGTGGTGTGAACCAGCTGAATCCCACCACCGGTTCTATGATAAGTAGAAAGGGCTCACAGGAAATACTTCACTCGTCAAGTCCTAATCTAAAGATTAAATAACATTATAAAAGATAAGCAGCAACCAATACAGATTTTTCAGCATCAAGGCAATGGTTACTAGCCTACAATTATCAGCCTACATGCTGTTTTTAGCATCAACTAAAGCTTCCAAAAAGCTATATACAGAGTACAGGGATCTAAATATGATGTGACTAAGCAGGAGTAAACAATGCCAGATTAGACTGACCAAGGAAAGGCTGTTTTGATACACTAGGCATAACTAATCAAATGAACTAATTACCAAGCTACAATCCTTATCGTTCAGGACAATAAAACCTACAGTGTGAAAAATTGATTGAAATCATAGTCTCCAAGTATGACTGACAGTTCATCTATCATTTATGAGGTTTAATTTTAGTTTGTTCACTATATTCATCCCACCATCAATCCAAACAATGTTGCTTCCATGGTTTTAGGTATCAGAGACACTGATGCTCTTAACTCCAGCTAAAATAGCTTCATCCTCACGTGGCTACACCTAGCACTGATTTTTCTGCAGTGTAAAAAAGGAATAATTTCACTTTGTCAGAGATATTGCCCTTTTTATGATTTAATTTAACATTAGAGCAAATGTTTACAACTGAAAACTTGGGGATAACAAGATATTCCTTCCAACACACATTTCAGAGTATCCCACTAATACTAAAGTGATAATCATACTATTACACTATTTTACAGGATCCTGAGCCAGATCAGCGAGTAGATAAAGTACAGATAGTCCTCAACTTACAACAGTTCATTTAATGACTGTTCGAAGTTACAATGGCACTGAAAAAAGTGACATGACCATTTTTCACACTTATATCCCCACAGTCATGTGGTTTACATCCGGATGCTTGACAAGTGTCCCACGTTTATGTTGCAGTGTCCTGGGGTCATGTGATCTCCTTTTGCAACCTTCTGACAAGTAAAGTCAATGGGGGAACCAGATTCACTTAACAACCGTGTTACTAATTTAACAACTGCAGTGATTCACTTAACAAATCTGGAAAAAAATGATATAATGGGAAAAAAACTCACTTAACAAATTTCTCACTGAAGAACATAAAATTTGGTCTCAATTGTGGTCGTAAGTTGAGGACTACCTGTACAAGACTGAATAGCTTATCTTGATGAAGGGATCAGATTAGCCCCTTATAAAATATTAGGACTACTCTTTCTCTTTTGCATCCAGCTTCTTTTCAAACTCTTGAAGCTGTGATGCTAGGCATATGTTTATCCCAAAGGAAGTCTCAACAATTTAGACAGGCTTTCTTCTAAGTAGACAGGTGGATAGAATTGCATTGCACAGTGTAGTTTTTCCTCTGCTCAAAAAATTGGAAAATTTTGTCTAAGCAAATCAGTCCAATCACTGCACCAATAAGAAACTCAGAATCCTGAACATAAAGTCACATCTGTATCAGGTTTCATTCCTGGATGAGGGAGAGATTTAAAAAGCATCTAAAAGACATGAGTCTATTCAGTGATCTGGTGTTAGGCATCAAAGGTTTTCTCCTAGTTTTATTTTGTGGGAGAGAGGAAAAATGTTGGTACTCTGATTTTCATCTAGTTTTTAGAATTAGAATTACTTCCTTAGTGATCTCAGATGCATAGATCCCTTGCTAACTAAAAAGCCATGCAATTGTCAGAGTTATAAAGCTTAACACAATTTTATTATGCCAATCATAGCACATAAACAAGTCAAACCAACTAATCCTATATGGGGCAGCATGTGCACCTTTAGAAAATTCAGAACCAGTGTAGGCAATATAAAACCTCCCTAACATATTGAATGGCTAAATGCAGTGAAGCAGGCAATGTATGGAAAAAATAGCATTTAGAAATGTAGTCTGTCAAAACAGTGTGTTTTGATTGCTAACATTTGGAGTTGATTTAGCCTAGATCATACCACTTTGATAATCAAGCACAATAAAGTGCAACTACATCAATCTCACCATGTACAAGAGAGAATGGAGCATTCGTCTCTGAATGATCTACTCACCTTTCTGGCATATGCTTCCATTGTCCAATGAATTCTAAATGTTATCCTTTTCCTTTATTTCCCTTAAGTGGTATCCTCTTAAATGCCTTATTCAGTTGCAGGCCATACTGTACAGTCTACATGTTTGCCCATTATTAATGATGTGATTAGGCCTAATCAATGAGAAATTCTCAGGTAACAGAACTGCTGCTAATTCATTTCTACTAATCCAATCAGGCTGATTTTCATACTGCATTGTTAATAGTCCTGGGACTTATCTAGAAGAACAGGCATCCTGGTGGAACAGCAAAAGCTGCAATAAATGATACTATATATACACTGGGTAGTGCCAAATTGCATTGCAAGCCATGGTAGACAAATATTCCTCAGATGAAAATTACTTTTCTAAAGTGATCTTAAATTGAGGAAAGTGAAAAACACATCTTGGGAAGAAATAAGAATTAGTTCAACTTTAAACTCCATTGTTCATTGTGGGTGCATGCGATACACCAGGGGTCTTCAAACTTGGCCCTTTTATGACTTGTGGACTTCATAAAACTGGACAGCCATTTGACCGAAATGGTATAAGGTTTCCTGCCTGAGCAGGGGGTTGGACTAGATGACCTCCAAGGTCCCTTCCAACTTTACTACTATTATTATTATTACTACTATTATTATTATTATTATTAACTCCCAGAATTCCTCAGCCAGTATGCCTGGCTGAGAAATTTGGGAGTTGAAGTCCACAAGTCATAAAAGGGCCAAGTTTGAAGACCCCTGCGATACACAAACACACACACACACACACACACACACTTTGGAGTCAATCGTGACTCCTGGCAACTGCCTGAACAAGTCCCTGTAGTTTTCTTGAGAAGATTTTGGAAGGGGTTTGCCCTTGCTTCCTTCCTGGGGCTGAGAGAGAGTGACTAGCCCAAAATCACCCAGCTGGCTTATCTCTAAGGCAGGACTAGAACTCACAGTCTCCCATTTTCTAGCCTAATGCCTTAACCCAGGGCTCTTCAAACTTGGCCCTTTTAGGACTTGTGGACTTCAACTCCCAGAATTCCTTAGTCAGTATGCTTGGCTGAGGAATTCTGGGAGTTGAAGTCCACAAGTCCTAAAAGGGCCAAGTTTGAAGAGCCCTGCCTTAACCATTACACCAAGCTGGCTTTCACTGTTTAATAAATCTAATGAATAAAAGAATGTCACCTGCCTGGATAGCGTTTGTTAAATTATCAACTGTTTTTAAATAATTCTGAATAAAGTTATCATTCTTAATACATTATAATGGCAATGTATTAGTAGGGGGTGAGGAAAAGAGATAAAATGAAGGAATTTCTTCATTATATATTGCAGTTTATTCTCATATACAGACGCTGTGAGATAGGCCAAGTCAAAAACGTTTAGCAAGAGCAAGAAAAGAAAAGCATCCTAAGTTAACTGTGTCTTTTAAATTGGAGAAGGAAAATGGCAATACATCCCTAGCTGAAGCTCCTTTCTTTCAGGCTTGAGAGTACTTATTTTTAAGAAAAGCACTGCATAATCACTTACTGACCAAATATGTGGGAAATGAGTGGCTATTTAACTGGAACCATAAAGCATCCAGGGCAAGGATTCTCAGTGCCCTTTTAGTACATTGCAGTGTTTTTTAATGCAAAGCACTTCCATCAAGCAATATATGTCTCTTTGTTGCACTTTGTCCCCCATTAAGTTTAGTTGAAATAGTATTCTAATACATGAGAATTTACCCATAATAATTGTATTATATATAAAGTTCTGTCACTGTGCCATTTTAAAAAACATTGTGGCATGCATACATGCAATAGATATAAACATTCACCTAAAAAGCTTAAGAAAACGTAACCCAGTATAGCTTAAAAGCATCTTAATACTGTCCCACTCAAAACCCTATTCCAGGATGAGTAGAAATAAAAAATAAGTCTAGGTAAGGCAAGAAAACCAAGGAGAAATCTTGACCTGGGATCAAAGAAAGTAACAATCTAATATAGCCTCTTTTAGCCTTCTGTAAAGCTTTGAAAATCTGGCTTTTTCCTGAAGTGCTGGGATAAGATTAGATAATTGCATAATAGAGATTTAATTGGCACCAAGCCTTTTTTGTTTTTAATGCTTAAATTTTATAGTTTTATAATTTTAATATGAAGAAAGGAAGGAATGAAGGAAGGGAGGGAGGGAGGGAGGGAGGGAGGGAGGAAGGGAGAGAGGGAGGGAGGAAGGAAGGAAGGAAGGAAGGAAGGAAGGAAGGAAGGAAGGAAGGAAGGAGTGCATGATACTGGAGAAAAAATAAGCCAAGTAGGGTTTATTCAGAATAGGACAACTTGCCACAGCCATCTTACCATGGTCAACACATCATGGCCAACTCACCTTGGGATAACTCACCAACAGGACAATTCAACAAATACAAACGTTAAATTAAGGTCAATGGAACCATAGCCAATAATAATAAAATAAAGAAAGTCAGTCTAGAAATAGAAGAGTTACAATAATTTGAATGAAAATGCAATCTCTAGTAAAAAAAAAAAGTAACTGAATCAAAAGATTAACACAATATTGAATTGTCTCGTGACAAGTTGGCCATGGTGAGTTGGCCGTGGCGAGTTGTCCTAGACCCAGCTTTATCCACATAGTGTTATAAAAAAAGGATTAGGTTTTGAAGAATGAAAATTGAACTCAAGACCATGGATAGAAAAACAGAGCACAAAGAACTGGTTCCAATTACTGTAGAATCCCAATGCCATTTAATGTATCTCCAAATCCTGTTTATCTCTTCCAAGCCCATTCCATTCTATTTGTGATAGGTAGTATAAATGTTTTAGATGTGAAATTCAACATTATGATACTTTCCTATCAATTCCTTCCTGATACTTTGCCCAGTTTGGGATCTTTAATTTCAAGTACTTATGTTCTATGAAATGGATTTATTTATTTATTTATTTATTTATTTATTTATTTATTTATTTATTATATCTTTACTAAGTTTCAAAAACAAAGATTTAAATACAAACTAACCTAAGGGAGGGAGGAAGGAAGAGAATAGCAAGATAGGTTAAAAAGTGGCAAAACATGTATCAGACAAATCTATAACAAAAGTGAAGTCCAACTTAATTCACTATAGAGATAATGCCACGCAACAAACTCTAATTTAAAAGACCATATTCATGTTATATGATCTTTTCATCATAATATTTTCTTCTCTTAATTTTAATATAATGCATAACCTAACACATAATAAATTATCAAATACAAATAGCCATATATTTTTTAAAAAAACATATCTCTTTAATCAAATCAAATCACAAAATCAAAAGTTGATTTTCTCCTTATCTTGTAAGAAATCTTACAAGTGGTCTTCAAATAGCAAGAAATTTAGTGAGGTTATTGTCTCTACACAAAGCAGTCAATTTCATCATCTCAGCTAACTCCATTAGTTTTAAAATCCATTATTTCATTGTAGGTTTTTACTCTTCTGTCCATCTTTGGGCATATAATAACCTTGCAGCCAATATTATATATAAAAACCATGTTAGCTGCTAGAAAAGCTTCAGATTTCAATTTTACATCCAGAAGTCCTTCATGCTCTTACTTATCCAATATATCAGCATTTCTTCAACATTATTAACCATCTCTCAGCCATGTTGATATATTGTGTTGATTGTACAACAGCATTTGTCTAATTTTCTTAAGAGTTTCATAATTTTGTATACACAGCCCACCAGAATGAGAAGGCAGGGTATGTTATGGGTCCCATCAATTAGGAATGTACATCTGGTGAGACCACAAAAAAGGGCCTTCTTGGTAGTGGTCCCCTCTTTATCATCTCCCCGATGTACCATTGGCTGTCACCCTATTGCTTTTCCAAAAGGCTTTAAAATGTGGTGGGGAGCCTGAATGGAAATGGAGTTGATCAAGTGATTAACCTGACAATGTTGCTGCTGCATGGGGGTGCAGGAGTGGGGGGTTATGGGTTTTTAAGTTGTAATTTTTAATATTGTAAGCCCACAGAGTCACCTATATGTGAACTCCATGGCCATATAATTTTTTTAATGAAAAAATGAAATATTAGCTGAACATTTTGCTAAATGCTGTAGGGTACACTAAGAATTTAAAAGAAACAAATCCAGAAGAATGTAATATCAAACCACTTCTGTATTACTGGCAAGACAATTACATGATGTATTCATGAAGGTAATGTGAGTTTAATTCAACTTGGTATGGACCTTAGCTTTACCTTTTTAATTAGGGTCTTTATGAGGTTATGGATTTGGCCTCTATAGTAGTAACTACAATACAGTAACTACAGTACATTGAGACTGATATATTGCCTGTCAGTAGACTTCAGTGCCCAATTTGGACTCTGGTTATTACCTTCACAGAGGAGCTGTGCAGTACATTAGGAACTGAGTCCCCCAGCCCATTATTAAATCAAAGCATCTCAAGAAGATTTTGTAAGGATCCAACCCCCAAGGGAAGTAAGAGGGGTATGAACCAGGAAGCAGACCATTTCTGTGCTAGCTGTCATCTTATGGCATAAACGTTGCCCCTCCACTTCTGGCATTTCAAAAGGCAGAGAAAACCATATTTTATAAACAGGCATTTATTTCCTAGCGTTTAGGCATTTTTAGTCATGCTTTATAAGTTATGGATTTTATTCTGTTTGATGGCATAGTTTATTGTTATTTGTCACTTGCAAAAGTGTTGTAAAAGTGGAATGACTGAGTGAATGAATGATTTAATTCTCCTGTCTCAATTTATCTAAGCCATCAAGTATTTAGTGTTCCTGCCAGGTTGGAACCACAGAAAAGATTTGCCTTTACAAAGAGCCATCTTTATTAGATCAATTGGTAATCCTTTTGAGGGCAGATTCATTGACATTTCAATGTATTTCCCATATTGTCTGGTTGCTGAAAGAAAACTGTGTACTGATTTAGGGATTTCCTCAGTATGTGGCTTGAAACCTTTATAGAGTCAATTATATCCAGTATAAGCTACCTTGGAAAATATCCCAGAAAAAAAAAAAGCAGTCCTGAAAATGTTGCATGGGGATGTCCATAAGAAAACTCTACTCTGAAGAAAATTAATTTGAAATGAGAGTCAGTCTAGTGTAGTGATTAGGATGCTGGAGCAAAGTTTGGGAAACTATGTGCTCTAGTTCAGAGGTCACCAACCTTTTCCACTGACGGACCAGAGGAAAATGGGAGGGGAAAGCATTTTACACACACACGTGCGCCAACATGTGCGTGGGGCCCCAAGCATTCATGCACCACAAATGGGGCGGGGCTAACACCCATGTGATTGATAATCATTAACCCTGTCCTGTTCTTACATGGTGCAGCACCTTATTTCCACGCCCTACGGCGTGGCGGCGGCCCATTTTTGTGCCCTGTGGCATGGCAGCTCCCATTTTTGTGCCCCACAGCATGGTGCAGAAGCACCAATTTTTGCACCCCGCAGTGTGGCGGTGTCCCATTTTTGTGCCCCAAGGTACGGCGGTGCCCGTTTTTGTGCCCCGCAGCAGCCTGTTTTTGTGCCCCATGGCATGGCGGCACCCTTTTTGCAACCCGTGGCATGGTGGCATTCCATTTTCACACCCCAAGGCATGGCAGCATCCCATTTTTACACCCTGTGGCATGGTGACTTGTTTTTGCGTCCCACCACCACAGCACTAGCACAAGTGAGGGGGTATGCATGCACATGTGCAGACTGGTCAGCCTGTCTCATGGCCCAGTGGCCAGCAGGATATGGCCCACTACCTGGCTGCGGCCCACAGGTTGGGGACCCCTGCTCTAGTTCTCACAGGCACTCATATGGATTAGCTTGAGCTAGTATCTACCTCTCAATCCTCATAGATTTGGTGTTGTGGGGGGGGGGAAAGGAGGAAGGAATATTATATATATGCCACCTTGACTTCTACAAAACAAAGGCAGGAAACAAATCAAATAAATAAGATTTTATCATTAGGGAGGATTAGATAAAACTATCAAAGGGTACTAATGATATATGAACTATCCCAAGAATGTAGGAGAAAGAATGACAGAACCTAGGGGTGGAATCAAAAAAGCAATTAGCCTAAAATCCTTACATAGCCACAAAGCAACTAAGTCCAACCCCTCTTGAATGCTGTTGACCCTTATCTAATTCTAACCAGGTGCTGATTGTTAGTTGAGAAGATTCCTGTGTATAGACATTAAATCAATAAATCAGTTTAATTGAAACCCCACATGTGAACATGGTCTTTCATTCTTGTATCAGAAAGTATCAGACACCCTATGTCAGTGATGGCAAATCTTTTAGAGATCGAGTGCCCAAACTGCAACCCAAAACCCACTTATGCATTGTCGAGTGCCAGGTGGGTGTGGCCCATTGGGTTGGTGTGGCTGCAGTGGTAACGGCAGACTGGGCGGGACTAAAACGTTCAATCAATTCCAACTTTGCAAGATCTTTTTTTTTCCACGAGTTGAAATTGACTGATTGATTAAACCTTTTTTTTTTTGCACAAGGCAGCGGAGGCCTAAAGCGAAAAGGTTTTATAAAACCCAGCTGAAGGCTTAGGACTGGGGTGACAGTGCATGTGCCCACAGAGAGGGCTCTGAGTGCCACCTCTGGCACCCGTGCCATAGGTTCGCCACCACTGCCCTATGTCACTGAGTATGATTAAAGTAGATTTGTCGTCTTCCTTGTGAGCTTCCCGAAACAGCTGGCTGGCAATTGAGGAAAAGATGATGCTAACATAAAAGGTTGTTGTGATTACTGGCACATTGCCTCATTGCTCTGTCTTTCTACCTGTGAGATTAGAACTTGAGATAATTAGTGGCCCATTTTGCTCTACTGAAATATTAAGGAAAGTATCCCACCTTTGTTTTCCAGCTCCCTGCTGCCTTCCCTTCCACCAAACAATAAAGCACAGCTCCTCACAAGGCCTTCTTTGACTTACTGTACAAATGCAGTTAACACATAAATAGATTTACTTTGCAAAATGGTGTTGCTAAATTATAGAGTTTTGACAGCAGTGCCAATAGACCTTATACGAGAAAGAGAAAAAGTTTATTTACAGAAGTGTCTTAAATATTATTCAGCTTACATATTCCTTTGTCTTGGTAGGCATTACAGTATTAACTAGTAGAATTTCATTAGATCCCAAGATGCATCATATACCTCTGCCATTTCCTTTTTTTAAATTACATTGACATTTTCCTGGAACTATTCAAGATCTCTTTCTTAAATGGTAGTTGCTAATTAAAAACATGACAAATGTTAAGTAATTGTAGGGATTCTTTTACAACACATACACTTGCACCAGATTGAAATTCATCTATCATTTCATGGCCCATCCTTCTGGCATCATAATTGCTTTCCCCAAAAAATCCTCATAGGCAGTTTTCTTAAATTATTTGTATCATTTGGTAATTTTATTGCTACATTGTTCATGTCCTTTTCCAGCCAAATAATAATCAATTCTTTTAAAGGACAGCTTGCAATATCTGAAGCATACTGCTGTTCATTTTTAGCAACTGGGAAATTTGCTCCATATTCTCCAATAGAGGAGCTCTTTTGGGATTCTCAGTGCTTACTTCCTCTGCAGGGGAGTTCATGGTAAGATGAATCTCAGCAACAGAATCCCAGATGATAGAATTGCAAAAAATTAATTTACCAGGATAAGTTTCAGCTATGGCTTACATGGAAGGAACAGCTTAGCACACCAGAGAACTTGAAACCTCATCATCATTGTCATTGTTATCATCATCATCATCATCATCATCATCACCATCATCATCATCTTACCTGGGGCAAGAGGCTGAAGGAGGATTTGGCAGGAAGATGAGATCCAGACAAATCAGAATTCTGTTTCCACTTAGAGTTAAATACATTATTTGTGACTAGGCCATTTGAAGAACAGCTTAGCACCGCAAATCATATCTACTGTATCACTGAAGGCCATGTTACCCTATCATCAGTTTGCAAAGCTGTAGAGGACGGGTGTCAAACTCAATCACATCACATGACATATCGTGACATATCGTGTCCTTTTTTGCCTTTGTGGAGCCGAGGTGAGCATAGGCTGCACATGAGACATCTGGCCCATGGGCTGCCGGTTTGACAGCCCTGCTGTAGAGAGACAAGGAGATGACTTTCAAATGGCAATCCAGACATTGTTAGAAGCAGAAGTACATCTCATATAAATATTAAAAGGGAACAGAGACAGCACCGAACTCTATGGCACCCCACAAAGCAGGGGCTGCAAACTAGACCACTCACTGCTTATCAACACCAATTGGAAATGACCTCAAAAGAAGGATGTGAAACAGCACAAAACTGTGCCACCAACCCTCAATTCCATAAGTCAGCCCAAAAGAATACCATGGACGATGGTATGGAAAGCCACCGACAGGTCGAAAAGAGCAAGAATGAGTATATCATCTCCATCCTGTTCCCATCAGAGATCATCTATGAGTGCAGCCAATGCAGTTTCAGTCCCATATCCTGACCTGAAATCTGACTGGAAAGGGCTCAGGTAATCGGTTTCTGCCAAGATCCTCTGGAGTTGCAATGCCATTGTCTTCTCAACCACCTTCCCAAGAATTGGAGGTGGGAGACTGGACAATAGTTGCCCAGAATGATAGGTTTCAGCAATGGCACACTTTTGGTGCTTCTTTTAAAAGAACCAGAAAACCCTGTCCAACAAGGATGAATTCACTATCACTTGATCCATCCACATCACAAACACACAGAGAGACAGAAAGCCTTAACCAGCCAGGAGAGGCATGTATCTAATGCACGGCTTGTGCCATTATAAATGGATGGAACTTATGTGTGGATCATATGTTTTATCATTTTGGTGTCACAGTGGTACCTATGAATTACTATTATTCATAAAAAAATACTACTAAAGAAAACTAAATGTAGAAACAGCTTTAAACTGTATGGTATGGCTATAAAAATATCCCACACATACCTTCTATAACCATTGCTTATCCACAATATTTTTGTACCTCATTCTCTAGTATCTCTGACTTGTGTTGAATTAACTGAAGAGACCCAGATAGTCATCTCATTTCTAGATGAGCCTATTCAGTGCTTGTTTTGTAAAAAAAAAAAAAAATGTGCCGGAACTCACACATGTCATAAAAGCCGCCTTGCCTACCCTACAAGGTTCCATCCAAAAAAGGTACCGGAACTCCGTTCTGGGCATTTTATGACAAAAAAAAACCCTGAGCCTACCTTATCATTAAATTATAATTTATGTAAAATAAATTGGAATATAAGGAATTACCTAATTGAAAAAGGTATAAATGCAACAACATGACTAATAGCACTCTGCATTTAAGGCATGTGGACTTCAACTCCCAGAATTCCACAGCCAGCAATGCTGGCTGTGGAATTCTGGGAGTTGAAGTCCACATGCCTTAAAATTGTCAAGGTTGAGAAACACTGCAAGCAGTGAGCCTAACCAGATGAACCTGGCAAGAATATTTTAGCCTAGTAACTGTAATTCCAGCCTTGGGATAGCTTATCTCTGCCTAGCTTCAAGTCAGGGTGTCAATTTGTTTCAGTTGATATCTAACCGTATAACCCTAGCAAATATTTGACTGAGTAAGGGTTTTGTAACATAGCCCAAACTTCATGGAAGTTGCTTTTCTGTGTATTTGCTTCTAATTGCATTCTGTACTGTAGTGTAACATATTAATATCTGTTCCAATATCTCATGGGTTGCCACAAAGAAGAGGGAGTCAAGCTATTCTTTTTTTTTTTTTTTATTGAAATTTTTCAAAAGTTTTACAAATAAGAATCCACCCCCCCCTCCCCAACCACCCCACCCCCCCCCCGACTTCCCAGAACTGAATATAGGATTATTTAACAAATTTTTTTAAAAATAACATTTGCAATTTATAAAATAATTAATAATAATAATAAAAATCACAGTAATAATATATATAATAATAATATACATAACATAAACTTTAAAATGAATAATATATACTAAAAAAGAAAAAAAAAATAAAAAAAGAAGAGAGAGAGAGAAAGAAGAAAGAAGAAAGTAGACGAAGAATAAAGCATATATATATATAAAAAAAAAATATATATGAATAATAATACGTAAAAAATGTATATATATAAAAAAGAAAAAGAAGAAAGAAAGAAAGAAAAAACAATCATTACAAATTATAAAAAGGCTAAATAATATTTTTCCATATCCAAATTATGTTGTATAAAATTTATCCATTTTTCCCATACCGCAAAAAATTTTTCTTGAGATTGCTCCTTTAAGAAAGCCGAAATCTTTGCCATTTCTGCCAAATACGAAACTTTATGAAACCATTCTTGTAAAGTAGGCAAAGATTCCTTCTTCCAATATTGTCCTATTAACAACCTAGCGGCTGTAATCAAATTTAACATCAATATAACCTCCTTAGCATCACAGTCAATAACAATACCTAGTAAAAATAATTGCGGAGTAAATTTTACCCTTCTTTTAAAAATTCTTTGAATATTCCACCATATCTTAATCCAAAAAGCTTTTATATGCTTACACGTCCACCAAATATGGTAATAGGTAGCATCCAAATATCCACATCTCCAGCATTTCGGCTGTAGATTAGGGTACATAATGGACATTTTCTTTGGGTCAAGGTGCCATCTATAAAACATCTTATAAAAATTCTCTCTTAAATTTTGCGCTTGTGTGAATTTAACATTTCTTATCCAAATAAGTTCCCAAGTATCCATTGAAATCGTTTCACCAATATTCTGTGCCCATTTAATCATACAATCTTTAACTAGTTCAAGTTCTGAATCTAATTCCACTAAAACCCCATAAACTCTCTTAATATGGGTTGGCCTTTGATCTCTTACTTGTTTTAAAAAAATTTCATCTTCTCTAAGCCAGCCCATTTTACAATCCATCTTCCATCTATCCACTATTTGTCTATATTGGAACCATGAATAAGTTAAATTTTCATGTGTTAATTCTTCCAAAGATTTTAACTGCCAGTCTTGGCCATCCCATCTTAGTAACTGTACGTAAGAGACCTTGTCCATATTTACCCCTTTCCTTATACCTTCTATGGCATGCCGAGGTATAGCCCATAATGGTATTTTGAAATCACTTTTATAATACTTTCTCCACAATCTTAGCAAAGAGTTTCTTATAATATGAGACTTAAAAACCCAATCCACTTTTTTATTAAATATTAAATAGGCATGCCATCCAAAAAATAGGTCCCAGCCTTCCAAATGAAGTATTTCTGTATTTGTTAAATTCACCCATCGCTAATCAATGTCAATACTACAGCATCATAATACAATTTCATATTTGGTACCTTGAGTCCACCTCTCTCACGAAAATCTTGCATTATTTTAAGTTTCACCCTTGGTTTTTTTCCCTGCCCAAACAAATTTATTAATACCTTTTTGCCATTCATCTAAATTACGTTCATTCTTTAAGATAGGTAACATTTGAAACAAAAAAATAAACTTTGGCAGGACATTCATTTTAATAACTGCAATTCTGCCCATAAGGGATAACTGTAAATTATTCCAGTTTTTTAAATCCTTCTGTACCTCCATCCACAGCTTTTCATAATTATTTTTATACAATTTTACATTAGAAGCAGATAATGTAACCCCCAAATATTTTACCTTATCAACAATTTCAAAGTCTGTTAAGTTAACTAAAGCCTGTTTATCACCATTAGTCATATTTTTAGCTAATATTTTGGTCTTATTATTATTAATTTTAAAGCCAGAAACACGTCCATATTGTTGAATCAATTGTAATAATTTCACCACCGAAGAAACAGGTTGAGACAAAGTAACAACCAAGTCATCTGCAAAGGCTCTTAATTTATATTCTTTTTTATTAATTTCTATTCCTTTTATTTCTTGAGACTCCCGAATTTTAATCAACAAAATTTCCAGTGTTAAAACAAACAATAACGGAGACAACGGGCATCCCTGTCTTGTTCCTTTTTCTATTACAAAAGCCTCTGACAAACCCCCATTTACAATAATTTGAGCAGTCTGTTTTTGATATATATTGGATAATACTTGTAATATATTTTGTCCAAAATTCATCTCCTTGATTAAACACAGCATAAACTGCCAATTCACTTGGTCAAAGGCTTTTTCAGCATCCAAAAATATCAGGCCTGCAGAGACTTGGTTATTCTTTTCTAAATCCTCTAATAAATTAATAATTTGTCTAACGTTATTCTTCATATACCTTCCAGTTATAAAACCCGATTGATCCCTATGTATAAACTGCTGCAAGATCCCCATAAGCCTGTTAGCTAAAATTTTTGCAAAAATTTTATAATCCACATTTAAAAGAGGTATAGGCCTATAATTTTTAGGCAAAGTAAGATCTGGAGTCAAGCTATTCTTGAAAGCACCTGAAAGCAGGACAAGAAACGACAGATGGAAACTAATCAAAGAGAGAAGCAGCCTAGAACTAAGGAGAAATTTCCTGACAGTTAGAACAATTAATCAGTGGAACAACCTGCAGTGAATGCTCCAACACTGGAAGTTTTTTAAGAAGAGACTGGACAGCCATTTGTCTGAAATGGTATAGGGTTTCTTGCCTGAGCAGGAAGTTGGACTAGATGACTTCTAAAGTCCCTTCCAACTTTATTATTATTATTATTATTATTATTATTATTATTATTATTATTATTATTATTGATCATCGCACAGTCAGCCAGATGTTCAGACTGGATTTGGCATTTTTTCTACCTATCAAGTCCTTACCCAGGACCTGGGATAGGCAGATGTGGATGTTTAATGGTATTACAGATAACATAACACCCCAGATTAACATAACACCCCAGACTTAACAATTGTCGATAAGAAAGACAAAAAAGTCTGGATAGTGGATGTGGCAGTGCCTGGAGACAGCAGAATAGAAGAGAAAGAGCTGGAGAAGATAACAAAATACAAAGACCTACAAATAGAAATAGAAAGACTGTGGCAAAAGCAAGCAAGGGTAGTACCAATAGTCATAGGCGCCTTGGGTGAAATCCCAAAACAACTGGAGCACCACTTGAACACCATTGGCATTGACAAATTCTCTATTAGTCAATTGCAAAAGGCGGCCTTACTAGGAACTGCTTCCATCCTGCGATGATGATGATGATGATGATGATGATGATTACTATGGATCAACGCATAGTCAGCCAGATGTTCAGACTGGATTTGGCATTTTGTCTACCTATCGAGTCCTTACCCAGGACCTGGGATAGGCAGATGTGGATGTTTGATGGTATTACAGATATCGTCGCAGGATGGAAGCAGTTCCTAATAAGGCTGCCTTTTGCAATTGACTAATAGCGAATTTGTCATTATTATTATTATTATTATTATTATTATTATTATTATTATTATTATTATACAAAAAGTGGCAAGTATTGTATAAGCAGAAAGCCACAGTACGTCCCTTATTTATTGTAGCACATACTATTTTTGACTATTTCAGTTCTTGCTTAAGCAAGTTCTTTTAAACATTTTTTTCAGCCAGCAAATCTTTGCACTTTCAGAGAAAAGCTGAAGAGTTGAAAATAAAAGGGCATATATTTTCCTGTTCTACCTTTTATCCTAAATTATAATTGATAAAATAAAATATTTTTTAAACATTTTTTGTATGTTTACCGATAAATACAGGTCATTTTCTTTAATCATTTATTTCTAAGTATGTATTGGGTTACAATGTAAGATATTCCACCCTTAAAACATGCAGAAAAGAATGGAAAGAAACAAGCAGATATAACAAATTTGATGGACTGAATTATGACATTTTTACTGAAGTATGAAAGAAAAATTAATGTAATGCAAAGGGAGGTTTTTTTTAAAAAAAATACCATTTTAGTCACAATTATTGGTGATATTTATAACACTTTCTATGCTGTTTTTTTGCCCTCCATATTCCTCATAGAAATTGCAGTAGAAATAATTATAATCACTTATTCTCAGATTTCATTGTTCTATTCCTTCCCTCCCTGTTGTTTTCTCTCACTGATAAAAAAAAGGTGATGTTTCTTTTAATGGAGGCCTCTGTTATATCTTGCTAATGATTTAGATAAAATGAAACTTTACCGAGATGGAGATGCTCTGACAGGTAAACGGGCATAATAAATTATGGGTTAGAAAACAAGAAATAAAAAAAAAATGCTGGAGATTTGTTTTGGTCAAATGTTCTTGCTTCTTCAGTTTTAAGAATGCTTACAAATGGGAAATGTCTAACACTTCTGATAAAAAAACAAGTTTTTTCTCTTAACAGGATTATTTGAGATGAGAAATAAGGATGTGATATCAAGATAAGAAAGAGTTATAAAGTTATAAATTGAAGATATCATCTTCAAACCCATCATGAAAGAGGCTATTTATTCTGTATACAATATTCTTTAAAAAAAAAAAAAGAACATGCTTTCAGGTGTTTGTTCCATCCTTAGTCAAGGCTAAAATACCACTGAAAATATAGGAAGAATACAAATGAAAGGGTTTAAATTTTAAACTACTTATTACATTCTAGCCTGATCTAAAAATACTTCCGAGGCTACCATACATATATGCAGGTATTCCTGTATACAGCATATATGTACTGAGCGCAACATTTTTGTTACTAAATGAGACAGTTTTTAAATGGGTTTTGTCCCATTTTATGACCTTTCTTGCCACAGTTGTTAAGTGAATCACTGCGGTTGTTAAATTAGTAATCTGGTTGTACAGTGAATCTGGCTTCCCCATTGGCTTTGCTTATCAGAAGGTTGCAAAAGGTGATCATATGACCCCAGGACATTGCAACTGTCATAAATATGAGTCAGTTGACAAGCATCTGAATTTTGATCATGGGACCACAGGGATGCTGTAACAATTGCAAGTGTGAAAAACAGTCATAAATCACTTTTTTCAGTGCTGTTGTAACTTTGAATGGTCACTAAACAAAAGATCGTAAATCAAGGACTATCTGTTCACTGTAGCTAGTACCCTGTGCTCTGTGGTACAATCAGATGATGTTTTGGAAAAGGGTTGCATCTGACTTCAAAAGAACACAAACACATACAAATAGGACACAGCATGTTTGCCAAACAAAACACATTTAGGTTTTGTATATCAAATGTAACACAAACAGTTCCCATATTCATATTCCATTTGCATATTCAAAAGATTCTCTAAATACAGAAAAATACTGGTTAAAAATAAGCTTTGTAAACCTATATGCTCACATACCATACACAATATCTAACAAAACTCTTGCACTTATAGAACGATGATGGAATGAGCTTATACAGAGAAGAAAAACAAAAATCTAAAAAACAGGAATCAGGCAAACTACTGTTGCTTGATTGAACAGATGCTCTAAGATTTTTTAAAAAAAAGATGCAACTACTTAAAAAAACAAGGATAAAACTGGAATACTCTTCCCCACTTTCTGAGTCTATGAGTATTCTACATGTACCATATTTTTCCATCTATAAGACGCACCTTTGTATAAGACACTCTGGCATGCAAGTTCCAAGCTTACAGCAAACAAAGTCAACGCTGGGAGCATCCACCTCCCAGCACTCTAAATAGATGCCTCCCGGTCGCCCCCCCCCCTAACCAGCATTTGGCACCATAAGCATGCATAGTTCACATCAGCAGCCTTCCAATCCTAGTAAACAAGCTGGCATGAATACCGGCATGACAGTAAGGCAAGGGAAGTGAAGGCAAGTTTTAAACTCCCCACCATTTCTCCGTGCCAAACAGCTGTTTGGCAGAGCATCAAACAGCTGAGCCGGCAAATCCAGAAGTTTGTCTAGCCGAAGATCTTGTCCCCTCCCCCCCTCCCGTTAGTGGCAAGCCCATAGGGTCTTGACACCTGCACCAGGTGGCATGGCAGTGGCATGTAAAGAATCCACACAGGCATGCCCTGAGCTACGGAGGTTACTATTATTTTTTCATATAGAAGACACTTGTATAAGAAGCAACTGATTTTTGAACAGGATGTTTGCAGGAAAAAATAGTGTCTTATACACGGATTGCAAGGCAATCAAACCGGTCAGTCCTAGAGAAGATCAACCCTGGCTGCTCTTTAGAAGGCCAGATCCTGAAGTTGAAACTCAAGTACTTTGGCCACCTAATAAGAAGGAAAGACTCACTGGAGAAAAGCCTAATGCTGGGAAAGATTGAGGGCAATAGAAGAAGGGGATGACAGAGAATGAGGTGGCTGAATGGTGTCACTGAAGCAGTAGACGTGAGCTTAAATGGACTCCAGATGATGGTAGAGGACAGGAAGGCCTGGAGGAACATTGTCCATGGAGTCGCGATGGGTCGGACATGACCTCACAACTAACAATACAATAACATGGAAAAATATGGTACCTTCTAGTTAATGGAATGCAGGCAGTGGTAGATTGATTTGCAAAAATATTCTAGCTTGTCCAGAATAACATCCACATGCTTGGGCTAAAATTGGACTTTAGTTGAATTTGTGGTGTACTAGGAGTTGCTCAGTACTGTCTTTATTATTAGTAAAGAATGCTTTATATGATGGTATAGGTGTAGCCATTTACACATACTACCTCTCTCTCTGCCTTATTAAAAGGCATTGTGAGAATGCCTATGTTAAGTATAATATATAAAAACTGGTTAGAAACCAAAAAGCAACATATAATTGGTGAGTGTTACTGTTTTTATTCATTACTAGTTTATAACCTATTATAGTTGTGCTGAATTTGACAAGGGATAATATTTCATTAATGTATATATAAATCAAAGGCTATTTTTCTATTGTTTCCTCTCTGATTCCTACAACTCTTTCTCTTGCAAATGATGGCTACTGGGTTCTGGTACATATTTCATCTTAGTTTTCCACATAGGCCTACATGTTAAGTCATTCATGCAAATAATTCTTTTTAACTGAAATATAAATTACTTGTGGATTTATTTATTTAAGCCTCACAAAATGCACTTGTACAGACAAACACCTTCACAAGGTTTCTTCCATAACAGATAGCATTGGCACATACATATTTATCAGATAGCAAACATATTTATCAAAATTAAATCATCCTTTAAATAATAAAACACATTACCATAATGGCTTGCCACTATGATAAAAACAACTTTGGCAATCAAGATAACTCTGTCAGATCTGAATATCAATTTAAAGCAACAGTTCATAATTGCTTTATGCCAATATTCACCATTCCATCTTTTTGAAAGAAACGTGGGGAGGGAACTTGAAGCCTGCTGCAAAATACCAACTGTGCAATTTGCATAGCATAACTATGCTGCGGGATGAACCAATCATTTGTGTGACATTCTGTGATTGCATCAAATTTATTTTTCTATATACTGGTCAATTTTTAAACCATCACTGGGAGAACCTATTTCCTTTGTATTGCACGGCCCATAATTAGATGTCAGGAACAAGACTAACAAGGCGGTAACCTTAGATTCTCAGTGGAATTTCTATAAGCAAACTATTGCTTGTCAAGCATAATTCAATTCAAACCTGTCTTCTTTCCTCCATAACAAAGGCTTTACCATCTCCTGTTCAGAGGTTTTTTGGGAATTTTAAGAATGCCATATTGTTATGAGGTTCTCTCTTTTTTCTTAGCACTTTGTAGCACTTTTTTCTTAGCACTTTGTAGCACCCCCAGCTGCTCATGCTTCATTCTCCAACAAACAACAAACATCAATAGAAGGATGTCCAACATATGTTCAATGATTCTGAGGCAATCTGAGAAGCTGAAGACTGTAGGAAAGAAGAACTCTGTTCCATGAAAGATAGAACATCCATGTTCAGCCTTTGGTTCCCTCTCTCTGAACTAAGTCCAGTGGAATTTCACCAGTATTTTCACATTCTTTGAACAAAAAATCAAAAGCAATGCATTTCCATCAAAATAAATTAGAATGAGCCACATAAAAAGGAGGAGGCATGGAAATGTGGAGTTGGTAGCCATCTTTGTCTAGGAATTTGATAGGAAATAGTACATGCAATTTTTAATCTTTGTTTCAATACTGACTTATAGGAATTCTTTGTGTTCTCTTTAGTTTCAATAATATGTTTACAGAAATATTTTATTTTACTAAAAGAGAGGAGGAGTTCATCTCTATTTATATTCTAATTCAGCTTCTTCAACCTGGATGCCCACCAGATAAGTGGACTTTCAATTCCCAGAATTTTCAGAAATAATCATGCTGGTTTTGGAATTTAGTGAACTGAAATCCATTCACATCTGGAAGGCAGTTAAACTGAGGAAGGTTGCTTTACTTGTATATTTGTAAATAAAGCTTTAGGTACAAAACCCCACCTTTTCAGGGCTGTCTCATCCTAGAAACCTAAACTCAAAAAGTAGTATACTTAGATCATCTAACTTGCTGGGTAAATGAAGGGCATACAGTACCTCCTTGCCTTCTATCTTTTCCTTCCTTTTATGCTCTTTTACTGGCTGCTCTGGATAATAAATTCTTCCGCCAAGCTGTCAACTTGAACTAGAAGGGCAAATGCTAATGCTAGAATTTGCTGGCAAGCTATAAAGAAATTAGAAGATAAACTAGGTGACTGAATTTAAATAAAAAAGTAACTAGAGTTAGAAAACTGTGTAGGATAGAAAGCTGTGGTTTGAAAACTCTTGAAATTAAGAGTTGCTAAATTGAATGCAGATAATAATATGTTTCCTTATGTCAAATGTAAGGATTATCAATAAACTACATATTAAGTGAGATGAGAGACAGACCATCAAAGAAAGAACATCTTTACAAGTAAGAGTTCCAGATGAACAACAACAAAAAAAAGGACCTAATACAAAACATTGCCTTGTATTCTTGAACTAATTTTGCTTGGACTGCAAAATTATTGAGAACAGTCAATTGGAAGCCAAGGTAAGAGTTTTTGTATTTTTGGTTATCATTGAATGAATGGTTGGATTTTTACTTGTCCTAGTATCAAACCTGCACTGATATTTTTATCCTTTCAAAAAAGGATTTCTGCAAGTACTGCAAGCTTCTGGGAGAAGGGGAGACTGTCAAATGGGAAAATTAACACTTTTTATGCTCTGTTATTTCTCTGCTGTACATATAATACTTGACCAAATTGCAACATTTCAAGTGCATTATATAGGAGAGAGAGAGAGAGAGAGAGAGAGAGAGAGAGAGAGAGAGAGAGAGAGAGAGAGAGAGAGAGAGAGAGAGAGAGAGAGAAGACAATATAGTGGTTAAGGTCCCAAGATAGAAACAGAGACTAAAAATTCTAGTCCTGCCTTAGGGGTGATCGTGATTTTAGGGCCAATCACTTTCTGTCAGTCCTAGGAAAAGGCAAAGTCTATTTCCAACAAAACCATTTGCAAATGACTTGATTAAAATTAAGTACTATCAAAATTCCATATGGATCCATGACCAAAATAGTTCCCTATTCATCTACAAAATAGGCCACAGATTAGCATTCAATAAAGCAACCACGAAGGGTTTGGAAAAATTATTCAAATATCATGTGCTTATATCTACAATGATCAGAATTATACAAGCTATGATGTTTCCTGTGATACTCTATGGAAATGTAAGTTGGACTTTGAAGAAACAGGACAGAAAGAGTATTGCTGCCTCTGAACTATCATGCTGCAGAAGACCCCTGAGTATATCATGGACAGCCAAAAAAACCCCATCATCAAAGAAATGGGTCATCAAAGAAATGGGTCATCAAAGAAATCAAACTGGATTCATCACTTAAGGCACAAATGACCAAGCCCACATTATCCTTATCTGAAGGACTTATTATGGAAAACACAAATATCTGGAAAAAGGCTCTAATGCTGGAAAAAGACGGAAGGAAATAGAAGAGGACAACCAGCAGCAAGGTGGAGGCATTTAGTTACAGTGGCAGATCATTTGAAGACCTGAAAAAACAGATTAAGGATAGATCATTATGGAGAAAATCTATCCACTAGTCTACCTGTTTTCTAGAAATCTAAATCAGCTCGATGGCACATGATTAATCAATTCATGTAGCAAAAGCTGATCAAGAAAATATATAAGGGAACTGAAACCAAAATATTTTTTGTTGGGGTAAATGGACATACAACTAGAAAAAAGATATAGAAAATTATTTTTATATATGATCGTGGCTACAAGACAATTATGAACACAAAAATGGAAAGATTCTGAAATATCCACAACAGAGGAATGGTTGGAGAAGATGACAGCAGATATTGGTTGCTAGCAATGCCACTACTTAAAACACAGTACTTGGTAGGCTGCTCATTATGAGAGGGAACACTGAATTTCTGTCAGCCCTTCAAGGTAAATCAGACACAACTGAACCAATTCTGCTTTATTGTAATGTTACATTAACAGTAGAAACTGTGTGCTCCATTAGGGTTCTCCATTAGGGTGGGTCCTTTCTAAGTTTCTTTGTCTGACCCTTAAGACACAGGAGGCTCCTGCCTCTCTTGTCTGATTATTTTCCAGGCAGTATCTTTTTCCTTCCTTCTCCAAGGTCACTCACACTTGCCATTACAATTCAATTCCTTGTTCAGACTCCCTTGAAAGGAAATAGAGTAATCAGACTGAAACTTTGCTGTTTCTTGTCTTTTACACTTTTCAAAAGGTGACAACTGAGTCTATTAACAGTCTAATAGTGACACGTGATAGTAGTATGATGGGATCAGATGAGGGACAAAAATAAACAATATGTAGGATACTTTTTGAAAATCTCAGATAAAAATCGGGTAATTGAATCTTCTATCAACAGTTTTCTGGGCTACAAAAAAAAAGGGAAGAAACATGCATTTTTTCCATTTCATTGTCAGGTATTCAAAATGCAGTCTAAGTTATTTTTAATGCTGCCAATTTAACTGTTGCTTTATTGCTGATAAAATACAACCAGAGGTGAGTGACAGGCTCACCAGCAATATGAAGGAGGCAACTGTTTTATGTATTCACTGAAAAAGCAATAAGACATGAACTTTTCACCTTTTGTTGAACCAGATGCCAAAAAAGACTTGACACGTGGCACAGAAGCTGTCAATCTCATGAAAACAGTTCCTGGCAACTTTTATCTTTTCTCTGATCAGACGCTGCTGAAGAGGAATCAGGATTACTTTGGATTGATACTTAGGGTGCAGAGACCCTTATCTGAAGAGGGGGAAAGTGGCTTTCTTATCATCGTCATCATCAATCATCTTATAACGAGTTTAGCAATGGCTACAGAAAACTGCTACTCTCAAAAGTAGAAGGGTGCATGTGTTCATAGACTAGCTGTTGGGAAGTTATTTTTCTCTGACCCTTTCAGCATCTGGCCAGCTATCCAAAAGAGAATGGCTCTTCTAAAAATGCTTTGTTCCTTCATGCATTCAATTTAGCTAAGTACATGATAAGAGACTAAGGGTCTCTGTGTGTGTTGACACAATGGCATGTTGATACAGTCTGGCAAACTGTGCTGCACAGTTATCATCAGGCAGCAGGCTCTATAGGTGATTCAGAAGCAGCTGACACCCATTCTGAAGAAAAGAAGACTCTGAAAAGACTTGGATTGATCTTCAGATTGTCCCCTAGGAATGTTCAGATTCCTTTAAAAAAGGAATCAGAATCAATACCTCTGTTGTACTCTCCATTGTTGCTTTGAGTTCCAGTGTAAAGTCCCAGATATTTCAGATGGTGCAGTTGGAAGAATGGATCAAAAAAAAAAAATTGTTTGATTTGGTTTCGTTCTCTTTTTTTTTTTTAAACTTGTTGGATGCTGAGTTTCAACCATGTTTTTCTGCATATACTCATTTGCTAAGCAAATCAGATTTGCTAAAAAAAGTTGGAACAAAACTCCCTTGAATTTTTTGTGTAGCTTTCCTCAAATATACATCTTTATATGGTGTATGTTTGGCTAGAAAGTATACTTTTTCCAAGTCTTTTTAAGAAAATTTGTTTATATGTATACACTATATGGATCCAATTTACCTTTTTCCAACCATTGTTTATGATACTTCCACCCACTTTTGGAATGTAGTTCCTGATATGTCCAAAAAGATAGCCTTTGAGCTGGACATGTTCATCCACTTTTGATATTTAGGTATGAAAGTATCAGTTGGTTCTTTTCACAGAAATATTTGGTAGACCAATGGGATGAAATTTGGAGCAAGAATGAAATGCTTGATTCTATCCTTGCCAGTAACTACATTTCCCCTGAAACCATGCTGAAGAGTGA
Organism: Crotalus tigris; assembly: GCF_016545835.1. Lineage (NCBI taxonomy): Eukaryota > Metazoa > Chordata > Lepidosauria > Squamata > Viperidae > Crotalus > Crotalus tigris. The sequence continues at coordinate 1,112,061 of NW_024097206.1, forward strand.
TGAGCAATATGGGACACCATTAAATGCAACAAAAACGTCGTTCTGGATAATAATATAAAGTATAACAGGCATAGCATTGAAGAAGATATGCAGCAACTATAATAAAAAATATTAGCTTAGCACAAAAATATCAGAGCGCTGATGAAGAATCTCTTTGAAATAAAGGTCTGGGGGGACTCTGACTGGTTTGGATTCTGTTATCATACCCTATCATACCCTTTACCAATATAGTAAAGTTTTAACAACTTTTGTGGTTTCTGTTTCCTATCTCAAAAGGTTGACACATAAGCACAGATGATTTATATAGACAATTAGTGTATACTGCCTTGGTTCAATGATCTTTCTGTCCCAATATTCTCAATACTGGTAAGCAGAGTTTCAGCAGTTTTTTCAGTCCTACCTAGAGTTATTGGCGATTAGGCTATATAGTATATAGTATGCAAAATAAGTGTTCATTGAGATATACCTCCTTTCACTTCCATTCATGAAGTAGTCTTTGGTAGTCACTGATATAGATAAATAATAGAAAGATTGATAGAAGATAAATAACCGGGAAATTTCCATCCTCATGAAAGTTCTAAAACTGATTATGATTAAACCATTTGATCCTTGTAAGGATTTCCCTGAAAGAAAGTAGGAGAATAGATTATTTGATTTAGAAATCTTTTCCTCCACTGTTTTCGCCCTAGAATAACTTTTCAAAGTGTGCATTTATCAGAATTAAATAATTAATGGGGGTGGCATATTAGCCCTTAGAAGATGACACCTGCTGATCCAGGGAAATGCCTATTCAAAAGCAAAGTCTTTCATGCTCAGAACCTAAGTAGAGATTAGTAATTTAATACCAAAGATGAACTGTTCTTAATTAAAAGATTTCACTATCTCTTATTGTTTTCAGAGCTTTTAATCCATGCCACTTCTTCTTCAGTAACTGAAACCAAATCTTGCTCCAAGGATGAATAGACTCACCAATCACAATTCTGTTCTCATAAAACCAGTTGCATTTTTCTTTCTTCAATATGATAGCACTGTAATCTAGAAACTGCCATGAAAACATCTAAAGAAATCAAATTTAAGACACTGAAGCCTTTGTGATAACATATGCTAGAAAACTGTCTTAATATTAGGGTTCAGTAAAGCCTCCAGTGTTATAAATTGATAACAGATGGCAGCACTAATGCAATAGACCAGTGGTGGCGAACCTATGGCATGCATGCCAAAGGCGGCACTCGGAGCCCTCTCTGTGGGCACATGCACCATCGCCCCAGCCCCACCTCCCCCTGCAGCCCCCTCCTCACCAGCAGCCCCCTGGAGGAGAGTCACCCCTGGGCATAGCCTGCACAGAGCAGCGCAGCCAAGACTCTGACCTCACGCCCCATAGTGTGCAGATGATGCTGCGGAGTGAGGGCGGAGGGCATGGCTGCCATGGCGCTGCATGGCTGCCTGGGCGATTAGCTGTGGCAGGCCATGGAGGCGGTGCGTGGCCCTGTGAGTGGGTGAGGCAAGGGGCAGGTGGGGGTGGAGCAGGCAGGGTGGGAGGCGGAGAGGGAGCGTGGGGCAGGTTTTGGGCACTCGGTCTCTAAAAGGTTCGCCATCACTGCAATAGACATCAGTGTTCTTCAGTGTCTTTTCATTCCCTTCATTCAGTGAGAAGTCGCTGTGAGATTTGGGGTTACTATTTTTCATTATTCAGAATTTAGAAATCTGCTGGGAATTCTCCCCAGTGTACTTTAAGCACACACCATGACCAAATCTTTGACTACCACAGGATTCCCTCCAATTGAAATTCACCACTGATGCAGTGGTGTTTATGATGATGGTGACTATGTTTTCATGAGTACTGTGCATTATTGTGCTAAAAAAACCTAAAGAGGTTGAACTAGTTTTGTGATCAAGAATGAAGAGGGTAATCTGTAATAGCAATGGACAACTTTTGAATGAAATTGGCAAAGGAAATTGCTGTCAGGATTGACACTGCACAGGAATGTTTGGGTCACATCCTTGATATTCTTTAATACTGGAAGGTTTGCACAAGATAAATCTATCTTCAGAGGCATATGAGGAAATAGAAGAGATGGGATTTCATTGGAAAGACAAGGTGTGAGGTTCTTTGAGGATGGCATTAACAAACTTGTCTATGGCTTGTAGAAGTGTATAACAAATGGTAGTTATTTTATGGAGAGGTAAATACAGGTAATGCAAAAGCTTGTTCCAAGAATCATTTTACCATTTTATTTATTAGATCATCCCCATTTAAACTAAAGTTTTGGAAGTGAGGGATTATTTTTCATTCAACCCTTCCTCTTACAGGAATTTCCACATAAATATAACTCAATGATCATCATTCTACAATGCATTTTCAAATTAGGCTGATCTATGAATCAGATTGAGTCACTGAAATTAACTGAAGGCATTTATGCTGTTTGGACAATTCAGAATTGATTTTTCAAAATCAGTTTGGGAAGTTGAGTCTGGTCAGCCCTATAAAATTATTACATGTGAGATATAAGCATACATTCTCTCACACTTTCCCCCCCCCCATAACTGCAAAATAAACGCTACTCCTATCGTTGCGGTAGTATATACCCATTAAAACCAACATAGTGACCTGAGAACAAAATAGGAAGCAACTGATATCACTTGCCCTTCCTATACTAAAACAGAATTATCATAATTACAATTAACTCCAGGAATACATTCTCCTACAATCTTTAATAAGGTGATATAATGGTTACTTTGACAAGAAGAGAGATCAACTGAAGTTCATTCCTGAAAGCTGATTAAAGAAAAAGGAGAATGATCAGGCAGCTATTATTCAAGTAGTAATTTATTATGTGAGTTAAGAGGTTTATTGGCTAAACAGTTGCATCTTTTTGCTCTCCTTAGTTCATGCTAGAAGAGTTTGTCAGCTGGGTAAGGTTCTCCAAATGAAGAACATAATCCTAATTCCAGTATAAACTTCCTGAATCCCTGAATCCCTCAGGCTGATTGAAATGAAGCTGTTGAATGGATGGTGTTTGTCTTGGAATGTTGTCCTGCTTGTATGAGTTTCAAACCAAATTTATGAAGAGAAAATGGGGTTAGAAAACATCCTGAGAGAAATGAAATTTAGAAATGTGTACTTTAAGAGGAAATGTGTTTTCAAAAGCCACATGCAGAACCCCCCCCCCAAGACTTCCTGTTATGCTTACAATCCCTCCTTAGCTGTCACCAATTTCTAGCAACTTGGATTAAAAAGGAATGGATGAGAGGGGAATCAATTTAAGGAGAAAGCTAAAGGATTATTTATTTATTTTACTCTGGATTTGCCCATTTTCTCTTTTGACCACACTCTCTTACCCATTGTCACCTTGAGGCTTCATCACATTTTTAAGCATTATATGCACTCATCAACACATGCAGATATAAATTGGACACCCACACTTTGATGTATTTAAATGCAATATTTTCCTTAGAAACATTTTTTTTTAGAAATCCATTTTACTGCAGAAAGAAAAGAAAGACAGATGAGAAAAGACAGGCAAAAATGACTCAGGCTATAGCATATTTCTGAACTGCAGATATTGTCTCATGTCTTAGATGAAAAAGGACTTTACTGCCAAGGTTTAAAAATATATCAATGGCTACACACAAAAGTGAGGCTGAAATGTTTATTTTTGATGTTTCTATGAGTACAACACTACAGATATTCCATGGACAATATTGGGGGAAAAGAATGGAAATGTTTGATATTTTTTATGACCTTCCTTTGTCAGCTGATATTAAACTAGGTCCGTTCACAAATCTGTCCCCACCAACACCCCCCACCCCACTCACTCTCTTCATGGATGATATTTGCATTTGGCAATGAACACAAAGAAATGTGTCTGTGTTTGGCTATAAAAGAGAATGCTTTGTTTTGCTCAATTTCTATGCATAATTCAGTGATTAATGTTCCTATTGACTGCCATTACCTTTTTCTTTGCTTACTGAGAACTATATAATTTGATTCCACAAACTCTTTAGCTGACATGTTGTATTTCTGTATAATATTCTCATAAAAATGTTTACGGTTTTAATAGAATTGTATTGTATCATTTTATTATTGATGTTGTTTTAATTGGATGGGAGCCATCCAGAGTTTGATAAAAAAATATATAAATGTTTTAAATAAATAGATAAATAAAATGTCCACTTTTGGCATATACTTAGTGCATATGTACACCACCATGGAATACCACCCTCCCAAACTGATATCTAACATCTGAATTCTACTGCTAACATTTATGAGTTTTACTGAGTATCTAATGTTTAGGCAGGAAGTTGTACCCAGAACTAGTTACTAAGCTTCTTATAGTCCCTCATTAAAACTAACTTTGTTCCCAGGAATGGGACTACATTCCAAATTTTTGTTCTCTCTTATAGCATGTAGGACTTGTCTTTTCCTCAATATCCACATGAAAGTATGAAGGACTGCAAGCAGGAAATCTTTACACATGCAACTGCATATGGAAGTTGTTACTACAGGGCTTGCAGCTGTACATTCAAAGGCTACCTTCTTATAGACCAGGAGTTCTCAACCTTGGCAACTTTAAGACTTGTGGACTTCAACTCCTAGAATTCCTCAGCCAGCTTTGCTGGCTGAGGAATTCTGGGAATTGAAGTCCACAAGTCTTACATTTGCCAAGGTTGAGAACCCCTGTTATAGACATTCATGTCATATTCACAAAGAAGCAAGGTTACTCAGTGTAATTCTATTCTGACTAGTGTTCTGCTAAAAGATAGACATCTCCTTCAAATCATCATCCTCACAGAGATGAGACTGCCCACTCCATCCCATTTTGACACTCTTTCACAAGGCAATGAAAACCTGGTTTTGCCAACCCGGACCTGAGGAACCCAGAGTGGGATGGAACTCATCAAGTGGCTTGTTTGATTGTTTGTTGTTGCCAGGAGGGGTGGGGGTTATTGTTTTTCCTCTTTTTATATTAGGTTTTTTATTTGTTGTAAGTCACTGAGAATCACTGAAAGTGAGTGGGTAGCCATATAAATTCTCCACATAAGTTATCTACATAAATACATCTACAGCAACTCCTGCTGACTTAATACACAACTTACTAGTTTTCTTGGAAAAAGTATAGAAGTGGTTTGTCTTCTTCTAGGACATATGCTGGGTGTATTCCATTAACTAGTTTTAAATAAAGGCTAAATTCTGCAATCTAAACTCACAACTTCTCTGTGCTTGTAACAGAAATCCATATACACTGAATTATTCTTTCAGAAGTCCTTTGTTCTATTGTTAATGTGAAATGGCATCTTTTTGTGTTTGGTCTATGACTGTATATTTTAGTAAACTAAACAGTCTCTTTTCTTAAAAAAAATGGTATTGAGAAAATAATATATTTCTAGATGGCTGAGTCTCCTTGTACTCTAAGGATGTAAATATTTACCTCTTTAAAAACACATCCATTACTTACATACATACATAAATGGTTATGAACTGTTATGACTCTTGTTAAAACTTGGGTATTTTTTGTGCCTATTTATTTATTTATTTATTGAGCTTATAGTCTTATACTTGACAAGATTAATTTAAATGGCTTTATAAAGGAATTTCCATCTCCCACTTTCACATCAATAGGTTCTGGCAGTGGAAAAGAACAGGATATTTTATCATACCTTGGGGAAAGTGCAAGATACATTTCAAGACATTTAAAATAATAGAAGTAGAAAAAAAGGAACACAGTGATCAAAGACATCTGGGATTTCCCATTATACTTGGAAAATGCAAAGGATGATTGAAAAGACTTGGCTTATTCCTATCAATCCAAGATTGTATTCTTAATAAGAGAAGCTGGCATTGCTAATGAAATTCTATTTATATAATGTCCTATTCTTTTTATTATCAGTGGTAGAAACTCTTTTAGATTTATTGGAGTGTTATTGTTTGAGATCTCTTGAAGCAACTCATTCATTCCTCATTAGCAGTTCCCATCAGAGAAACTGAAATCAGAAACAGGATTCTTCTAGAGGAATGCACATCCTAAGAGGAGTGTTGACCATGTTTGTATGATGGGTCCCAGTTGTCCAGGTTCTGTCTGGTGCATGGAACCAGAATGACACTGAGAGTTGATCAGAGCATATATGAGGGGTCCTTGGTGCTCTCTGAGCTTGTTTTCTTGCAGACGTTTCATTACCCAAACTAAGTAACATCATCAGTGCTACTAAGGAATGCTGTTTGCTGTCAGTTTATATTCTGACAGGCTTGCCTATCAGTGTTGATGGGGGTGGTTTTATGTTTATTACTATTCACCTAATTACAAAAATCTCATTAGATCAGGGGTGTCAAACTGCTGGCCCACAGTCCAGATGCATCCCGCCAAAACTATGCCCACCCCATTGCCGGCAATGGGAAAAAAGTCACCATACGTCATGACCCCTCACATGATGTCATGAGTTTGACACCCGTGCACTAGACTAACTACACTCATTGTAAGAGCAAGCAGATAAGCATTCCAGGATTTTGGGTGGAGGTGTCTGCTTTCTATTGCTTCCTCTCCTTCACATATTCCAGGCTAGCCAATCTCTTAATTTCTCTCCACTTCAGCTGCAGATCCCACAGCAGGTTTATATCCCACAGCAGGTTTATTTACTGCATATCACAGCAAGATTAGAAGGCAAAAATATTGCTCAAGGACAGAGGACATGGTTTGCATACAGGAAATGTATGCATGCAGGACATTTTAAAAGTCAGCATTTGCATGTGGGCTGGAAGAATCCTTTTTGAAACCCTAGAAAATTTATCCCAATCAATACTGACACTCCTGGTCTAGTTGTACCTACAATCTGATTTATTTGAAGGCAGGTTCTGTGTATTCTCCCGTAAAATAGTGTTCCAATCCAAAATGGTTTACTATACTTTTCAATAAGAAAAAATGTAAATGCTTGCTAGTCTTTAAATGATCATATGATGTGGGGTGGATGCCACATAAGAGTTGCAGAATCTTCTTCAATCTAAGCCTCTTACTTATAGCTGATGTTGACCATGAAAAGCTACGCTATGGTAAGCCAGATCTAGACAGAGTTTGGCTGGGAAACTATTAGAAAGTATCAGAACAGTAAACTAGACCAGGCAGCTGAAAAAGTATTCTGGAAGTAGCAAACCTTCTTCATATGGTTGCAAAAAAACAAAACAAAACACAGAAGTTTCAGTGAAGTCACTACAACCTGAGCACAACCAAAAAGAAACTTTACTTCTTCTTTTTTTTAATTTAACCTGCATCTGAAAGGTTGCAAAGCAGATTTTATGAATCAAAATAATATGGAAAAGAGGTATGAGCTGAAGAAAATAATGTTTGCAGAATTAACTCCAGCTCACTATTTTGCTGCTTCTACCACCTGTTTCCCAGTCTTGCTGTGATTGTGATTGTGCTCCTAGGAGACCTCATGATTGGCAGAATCATCATTCTCCACAATCAGACTGCCATAAACTCAAGTAAAAGCTGTAAGCAGCATCCTTAGTCTGGTTAATGTCTAATGTGTTTCTGACAAATTTTATAATTTTTATGGTTGCTTGCCAAATCCCAATTTTTTCAACACTCTAAGATGACAGTAATTCAACCCATACTCAGGTGTTACATTAATGGGAGGCCTAACAGTATGCTTCTATACAAACACACACATACACACACACAAATAAGAAACATGTTGCTCTCTGATCACACAAGGAATCAGCTCATACTTTCTCTCCTTCCTCTTCAAGATTTCTTGTGCAAATATATATATCTTATGTAAATCATTAAGAATGAAAATTTGGAAAAAAAACCTGCCGGTATCATAACTTTATAAAAAATAGAAAGTGATTGTATGTACAAAACATGTTCATTTCTTTCATCATACCTCTAAAAAAAATCACATTACAGCTAACAAATACACACACAAAAGATTTGCCCCAAAAAACAAAGGCCCAGAGAAATTATACAATAAAAACAAGCTACGTTTTTAGGGGACATGTTCAGAGGAAAGTATGGAGAATCTGAGATAATCCAATTAAATGGTGGATTTTACATCTTTGTAAAGAATATAGTTAAATTATCGAATTATTCACTGTCATAAAATGTGATGACCATTAATTTAATAGTTTTAAGAGTTATAAAGGGTACATATTTTAGTGATTATTCATTATTACTGTATATATTCAGGATCAGAGAAAGTAGGCCTGTAAATGAAGAATGCACTCAGCAAGGACATATCCTTTTATTTTTCCTCCTCCTCATCTTTTCCACTGGCATCTGGTTGATTGCTATGGGAACAAAATGCTGGATAAAATGGACTATAGTTTAATCTAGTATAGCTCTCTTATAGCTTATAAAATGCATTCATTTGTCTTTAATCCACTTACTAAAACAATAAATCTGGCGGGATTACTGATTACTAGCTGTTCAAATTTCTTTAATATTTTCCCATTAGATGGACCCCTAATTCCATCTAGCAGTAATCTACTGTACCATGATTTCTACTAAGGGAGCTATTATCTCCAATATATCCTGATTTCTTACCTTGACTTTTGCCTTGTTTCCCCAACCTAAGTTAAAGAATGAGCTCAAAGTTAATACAGTAGAATAAGTTCTATTTTTACTTGAGAGACCTCTAAAGACTGGTAAGATTTCACAAGGAACTATGAAACAGGTTTTCTACAACTATCTGGAATGTGATAAAACTGTTGTCCTGGAAGAAGGAAAGGTAAGGTTTCTCTTCACTTTATAATCCTGCTGGAGAAGGAGAAACTGCTGTCTTTGAATAGGAGGTAGTTGAGAGAGTTAATGGTCAGCTGGAGAGAGTCCTCTTAAGTGAGAGATCAGCAGAGAAGCAGATGTCTTTGGCTAGTGATTTTTATACTGTTAAACGAAGGCCTGGATTACATTGTCAAAGTTCCACCCTGGGAGCACGACTGATGTCTATATTGCTGTTACAGTATTTCAGTTGTGTTATAAATCACAAGAGAACTTGGCTTGCTTTCTTTTGGATTTGCTGTTTTTATATTTCACTAATTCTGCTTCTTAAAACACATTCATGTCATAGCCCGGATTTAGGATGTATTTAAAGAAGAGAGAGAGAGAGAGAGATGTCCACTTCACTTTTTAATGGTAGAAAAGTATTTTCCCATTTCGAAATCAGGTGTGATTTTTTTTTAAAAAAAATAACAATATGACTCAAAAAAGTACTGAAGGTTTTTTTCAGACAGACTGGTCTGATTGATTACACCTTGGCATTTTGACTGCTATACTGCAGTTCTACTTTTTACAATCTCTTTTGCCTTGCAGCCCCCCAACTAGAAGCGTTAAGCAGGCTCAAGTCGCTACTGCGAAACATTTACAAATCCAGATTTCTTTTTCTGACAAAGAGTTAAAGAATCAAGATGGGAGACTAATATGGCCATTTCGAGCTCTTTTTGCTCTCCTCAGAAAAAGAAATCTGTATATATATATATATATATATATATATATATATATATATATATATATATATATATATATATATAATTCAGGTCTTTTCCCATGTAAGATTGAGAGTATCTTGGCGATGTTTCGACAAGGTCCCACTCGTCATCTTCAGGCTGGGGTCTTTGGCTTTGTGCTTGTGTGAGCAAAGTGTGATCGGAGCTGCCATCTCTCTATAAATATTGGAGGGTGGGTGTGGAGTGCTGGCATAGTTGCTGTAGGTGGGTTGATTGGCTGTGTTGGAGTTATTGTTTGCAGATTGTTTGGCTGTTTCATAACATCCTGAGTAGCTGAGGTGCTGGCTGTGTGCCCATTAATCTTTTGTGTTGTAATGACCTGGGTAATGGGCTATGTGCATATATATATGCAGGTCTTTTTTGTGTCATATTTTTATTTTTTTTAAATCATACCTGATTTTGAAATGGGAAAATACTTTTCTACCATTAAAAAGTGAAGTGGACAATTCTCTCCTAATATATGCAGTTTGGGATACTGTCTATCCTGATAATTACAATGTGGTATGCAATTTCCCCCAATTGTGTGTTTTCTGGCATTGTTTTCTAAATCTGATGTTTTGTATCCAGTGTTTCCCCCATGTGTTAGTACACAAAATTCCCTGAGGTATGCATGTTTGTGTAAATCCTCATTGCAACATCCTGCAATATGAAAAAAACGAAAAGATAATTACATTTCAGTTTGTGCATTGATTCAGGCAATGCAAATTGGCTGGAACAATTTTCTCCCCTTGGCTGTCCTTAGTTTAAAGTTTGTCATGGGGGAGAAGGCAAGTGTAGAGTGATTAAAAGGCAAGACATAAAATGCCCTTTATTGACAGACTATCTTCCTGTGCTAACGAGTGTTGTAATGTAAACAGATGGATCTCTTCTGTGTTACCCTTCACAGATCAATTCAAGCTTATTAACTGTTTAAGTTGCTTGCTTTTTTTGCCTGAAGTAAGAAAATATGCTTCTCCTTTGATAAAGTGTCTTACTAGTGGAAATAAAATTACCCTAAGTAATGTTTATCATAATGTGGATTAACACATCTGTGCTGCAGAGTATATGATGCTCAAGGGGATGTTTATCGCTGCCAAGTCTTAATGGCTGACAAGAACTTCCTGGGCTGCAGCACTTCCTTGGATAGCCATATCTTCAATTTGAGGGCATCTGAGGGAAGAGGGAGGCAGAAAGGGCTGAATATCATCAAAATTAGTCTACTACATTCTGCTCCCCTCCCTCTTCCCTGCCTCTCAAGATAGTAAAGAGTTGTATTTGTAAGGTTGTTCTCTCCTAAATTGCAGAGAGAGAGAGAGAGAGAGAGAGAGAGAGAGAGAGAGAGAGAGAGAGAGAGAGAGAGAGTGAGAGAGAGAGAGAATGACATTGTGCAAGGGAATCTCAAAGACTTCATTTCCACACATCAATTTTATTGGATTTTCTTTTCCCCTTTTCAACCCGTCTGGAGGGTGATGACAACATCAGTTTAGAACATTCACTATCTAAACAGAGTGTGAAAGAAATTTCCAGTGACTTTTGTTGAAAAGAATAGCTTATTATAGATGATGAGTTAATCCTATGGTCCTTTACATGCTCTCTGGGTAGATCACAGACGGGATGATAGGACAGGATACAGACAGGATGCAACTGATTCCAAGAAAGTAGGGAGGATTATGGCATGCTTAATTGGCTCTTTATAATAAAAGCTTGATATCATGGACCCTTTGGGGAAAACGTGTGTCAATCTAAATTTATATAATTGATTATTTACATCACTTGTATAAAGCCATTTTCCTGTCATTTGGATAATTTTTATCATTAGGACACAATGTCAATTGCACAACTAATGTTGATTACATCAACATTACACACTGTACAGTACATACTGTACTTCAGAAACAACAAATCTGTGTGTCTAAACCTGGTTCAACAGAGAGTTAAGACAATTATTTTCACCAAAAGGATTGGTGTCCTGGTAAATTTAAACAGTTTTTAACCTTAGTATCTTGGTTCTGTAGTCTTCAGACCTGCCCCTGAATAATATAGTACCACGGATATGCATCTTGAAGAGAAAGATGCATTGTTGAAGAGAACAATCTCCTCTAAAACTTAGTAAAAGGATTTTAATTAAAGTCAAGTTTACAGTTTATAGTCCTAAAGAGGTTTTGCTCTTCATCTCATCAAGTAGCTGTAGATGCTTGCTCTTTCCTTATCTGGATATTCAAGACAATATTTTGGTAGTCATGCAGTTTTATATATTTCTTTCCTCACAATATTGCAAATGTTCCATTGATCATTTGACAGATCATTTAGACAAAGGAAACTCAGTGGCATCAAAAACACTGAACCCCAAGCTGCTTTCTTGAATGATATGAAATCATTTGTTTTAGAGCTCATTTCCAGACAATTTTTCCTCTTCAGATGATGGAGAAAGGACAGCGGAAGGTAGGGCAATATGGTATTTTGGTTAATTTAGATGTCCTTTGGTTATATCAATGTAACATTGCCACTCTCATGCCCTTCAAATGGGTTGGGATTGCAGGTCCCAGAATTTTCAATCAATGTGACCAATTTTATACCTGTGTTTCCCTGAAAATAAGATCTGGTCTTTTTTTTTTTTTTGCTTCCAAAGAGGCACCAGGTCTTATTTTCAGGTATGTCTTACTCACCTCCAGCACTGGCAGCCCCAGCTGCATTCCAGCCTGCATTTCACAGTCAGGCCTCAGCTGCAGAGGTCTTGCAAAACCGAGCTATGGATTGAATCCATAGCTCGGTTCTTGGCTTGTGACTGAGAAATGCAGCCCTGGCTGCAAAAGATGCCGCAGAAGAAGTGGGCCAGCAAGGAGAGGCCTGGCTGCAAGTGGGTGCAGGGGCACAAGGGACAGAACCAAGCCCCCACCCCCACCCTAGCTTGGTTTTTAGGTGTGTGCCTCACCCCAAAACTTGGATTTATTTTGGGAGTAGGCCTTACTTTTGGGGAAACATAGTATTTAACTTAAGAAAGACAAAAGGTGATTGTTTATTCCCTGATTGGTTTGCCTCTCTTTCATTTATATAAAAAAGACAAATTATTTTGTATACAGTAATAATAATAATAATAATAATAATAATAATAATAATAATAATAATAATAATAATAATAGACGTGGCAGTGCCTGGAGACAGCAGAATAGACGAGAAAGAACTGGAGAAGATAACAAAATACAAAGACCTACAAATAGAAATAGAAAGACTGTGGCAAAAGCAAGCAAGGGAGTACCAATAGTAATAGGCTCCTTGGGTGCAATCCCAAAACAACTGGAGCACCACTTGAACACCATTGGCATTGACAAATTCGCTATTAGTCAATTGCAAAAGGCGGCCTTACTAGGAGCTGCTTCCATCCTGCGACGATACCTGTAATACCATCAAACATCCACATCTACCTATCTCAGGTCCTGGATAAGGATTCGATAGGTAGACAAAATGCCAAATCCAGTCTGAACATCTGGCTGACTGTGCGATGATCCATAATAATAATAATAAAGTTGGAAGGGACCTTGGAGGTCATCGAGTCCAACCCCTGCTCAGGCAGGAACCCTACACCATTTCAAACAAATGGCTGTCCAATCTCTTCTTAAAAACTTCCAGTGTTGGAGCACTCACTGCTTCTGGAGGCAGGTTGTTCCACTGATTAATTGTTCTAACTGTCAGGAAGTTTCTCCTTAGTTCTAGGTTGCTTCTCTCCTTGATTAGTTTCCATCCATTGCTTCTTATCCTGCCTTCAGGCGGTTTGGAAAATAGCTTGACTCCCTCTTCTTTATGGCAGCCTCTGAGATATTGGAACACTGCTATCATGTCCCTCCTCATCCTTCTCTTTGTTAAACTAGACATACCCAATTTCAGCAACCGTTCCTTATATGTTTTAGCCTCCAGTCCCCTAATCATCTTTGTTGCTCTTCTCTGTACTCTTTCAGCATCTTTTTTACATTGTGGTGATCAAAACTGGATGCAGTATTCCAAGTGTGGCCTTTCCAAGGCATTGTAAAGTAGTTAAACTGTTTTCAAAACCATGAATAAGACATATACTAGGGGAAACCGTTGGATCACTTTACGGACCCCCATCCCCCAGCTTTCCAGGTTCACACATTTATATCTAGCAGCAAAAATATCTAGCACCTTTTTTATGAAATGTAAAACTTTGAAACAATGTGTTAAGATTTAGTATATCAATTTTATGTAATTTTCCTATCTCAAAATTAAAGCATTTAAAACCTGCCAGTTCTGCCCATTCAAGCATTATTATTATGCAGCTGTGTCTCCTGCAGTGCTTGGGATCCTCCACCTCTCTTTCCAATTTTTTTAAGTGAAGCTCCAGAGGAAAAAGATTTCACTGTCCAATGCCTCTGAAATGTATGTTTATCTCCCATTCATGTTTTTAAAAACAGATCTAGTTGAAAGAAAAATTACAAGAGTGATTCAACTCTTTGTCTTTGAAAGCATGCACATTTTACTGCTGTTGCTGTAATATTCAGTTCTAAGTTGCATTACAAAGGCATCTGGGCAAAATTATATATTTTCTTCTTTTTTTTTCTTTTTTACCTTGAGCAAATATTGCTAAACCTGTGCCCTCTTGTGCCTCTTTGAGGTTTGGACTACAGTGCCAATTGAAAGTCTAGCAGGGTGCTCCTAACTTAGTCATGCCTCTAGCCCAAGCAAAATCCATTTATTGAGCTAGAGTGAGTTTAGTCCTAGGAAAAAAATTGATAGAGAGGAATAAGGTATAGAGATGTTGATAAACTTAATTTGTCCTTATCTCAGAAAATAAATTTCAGTACCTCATCATATTCACTTCAGGTTTAAGGTAAGCATTAAAATCCCTCCAGCTTCATCACAGATTTAGATTTTACTCTGAGCAAATGATCTGACTTCTTATTCCCCCCTCCCCCTTGCTTCAATTTTGTTACTGCTGCTCAGTCAGCTGGGGAGGAAATTTGTCTGTTGGCCCTCACCCCCCCCCCCTGCTAAAATATCTAACAAATGTTATTTTCACAGAGCTCTGGATGTGGAGATGGAAAGTAAAGGAACTGGAAACTGACATAGAATGGAAAGAAAGGAGGAAAGTAATAGAAGTTTCTTGGCTGGTACAGGAATGGAAGAGACCTTGAAAACCTCAAAAAAGATTGCAGAAGAGTTTGACTCATTACTTCAATCAGGCATGCAGCAAAGCCTAATTTTATTTGAATTGTCTCAGAAAAAGCCAAACTACTTTCCTGGTTTGGGATAGGGGAATAGCTCTTCCCATCATCTGAGAAGAAGTAATATGTGAGTTCCATTCATCACTGGTAGAGTGTTCTCAGTAACCGTATCAACATCTATAACAATATTCTAGATTACGTTTCTGTTCTATGTGGATCAAGGAACTAGTACAACAGAAAATACAATGTGACTTCAGTTCTGCCTGTGGAATCCATACTATCCAATACTTCCCAACAGTTTTAATTCTCCTTTAATAAGTACTGTATTAAGTTAAACCTATGACTGCATCATGTAATTTTCCTGGCAACTGTCAGATTTGAGTTAGGAGTCAGAATTTCTCCCAGCAGAGATATCAGATATGTCAAGATTGCCACAGGGCAAAAAGTCACTAAACCATGGGAAAGGTGGGAGGAAAAAGTGCCAACATTACATTTCACTGGGTATAAAGAGGGAATTGGATCTTCAGCTGGACAGCAAATAATTAAGTGTTAAGAGGTCCTTTTTACTACAGATAAGATTTCATCTTAATCTAGTTGTGACACGTCATGCATCAGAAAGACTTAAGTGGAATATAAGTATAAGCCTAATCAAACCATTTTGAGATGAGTGTTAAGGAAATTATGCAAGTGTTGAATTCTACCATTAAAAGAAAGGATTTCTAGTTGTACTCATGTCACTTTCCAAAAGAAAGTAGCACAAATAATGTAACTGGATCTCATTCAACCTTTCCCCAACTCAAGTACCCTCCCAACAAATAGACTTCATCTCCCAGAAGTGGTCAGTTTAATGATTACTGATACAAAAGAACTAAACAATACCCAATAAAGGAACTACCAACACAGAAAAACAAACTAACAGCAAACAACAGCCTAATCAAGGAAACATCTGGAACACTTCCACCAGCACTGACAGGATAAGTGACTAGCATATAAAAACAAGAAACCCCATTCCCTTCTAGCACTGTTAATGTTACCTAGTTTGGTAATGAAACATTTACGAGAAAACCACCAAGCTTGGAGAGTACCAAGGCCTCCACAGTTCAGTAACTGCTAAGAATTCTGGGAGTTTGAAGGCCCACATATCTGAATGGCCTATCCAGGGTGGGGAAGACTGCCATATAATAATACTTACTTCCAGAAAATGGAAGAGAGGAATTATTGCTCAGGCAAAGGATACCAACAGAGGACATTGTTAGCACATGTAAGATCTTAGAATCCTGTTCTATGTCTAGCAATATCAGTAGAAAATTACATGGACAAATGCCAGGTAAAGAAAGAGTGTCAGCCAATTTATGTCCTATTAGCATGAAAACTGACACATTTTATGCATTCCAAATATTTTTCTTTTCAGAATATAGGTTTTAATGCCTATTCATAGTCCTGATCTTCTTGTAAAAACCATTCACCATCACCTTCAACATTACAACTTGGAAATTCCCAATTATCCATTTAGACTCAAATTCAATAGTGAAAGATGAAATGACATATTTCCTTATTTATGGTATATGAGATTATAAAAGTCAGTACTTTGATTAGGAAGTTTGCATAAGGTACTAAGCCAAGATGTGGCTTGTTTGTTTCTCATTTAGTGGAATGAGAAAACCTATCTCTGGAAAAATAAATAGTTATTTTGATTTGCAACTCATCATAAATCAATGGTTTGTTCTCAAATGTTATTATTTAGCATATGATGAGAATATGACAGAAGAGAAGTAAACATATATACACAGTCCACATAAAATTTATAATTGGCAGTAGCCTCAAAACTATGTCCAATTCAGCTATCCGGTGGATTGCCTCTGGTACTGTTTCATGCAGTTCTTCTAGGGCAGGGGTTCTCAACCAGAGGTACGAGACAATATTCCAGGGGGTGTGAAAACTTGGGTTTTCAAAATTATAGTTTATGCATAATTTGTTGCCATTATTTCAAACTTTTGTAAGGGATGTGAGAATATATCAGACGTGTTCTAGGGATGCAAGGTATAGAAAAAGTTGGGAGCCACTGTTATAGGGAATCAGAGAATGCACATTGTGGGCAGGCTTGCACAATATGCTTAACACTTTGCATATCAGCACTACAATTGCTGATTTGTAAGTTTGCACTTAATTTATGGATACTTTTAGATCTGAACCCT
Source organism: Crotalus tigris (assembly GCF_016545835.1). Classification (NCBI taxonomy): domain Eukaryota; kingdom Metazoa; phylum Chordata; class Lepidosauria; order Squamata; family Viperidae; genus Crotalus; species Crotalus tigris. The sequence goes on from NW_024097206.1 coordinate 1,128,905, forward strand.
GATGGCTAATACCTGGCTTTTGTTCCCATACTATTTCTTGGTATTAGCAGCTGAAAAGTACTGTACGTCAGGGGTCCCCAACCCCTGGTTCATGGACCAGTACCGGGCCACAGCATGCCAGCAACTGGTCCACACAAACAAGCAAAACCCCATCCATGGGATGCAGGCACCACACAAAACCACGCCCCTTCCGGTCCACAGAAAAACCTCTCTCCACGGAATCAGTCCCTGGTGCCCAAAAAGTTGGGTACATAATGAACCAGGAACTGGCTGAAGAACCCATAATTTGTCCATTTGTAATATTTAGCCTTGTCCAACAAACAAAACCTTGCTTGACCATATCTCTTGTATCCCATGGACACACTACCCCTTGAACATGCATTTTACCTTTTTTTTCTCCTTTAAAAAAAAACAATTTTATTTATTTTATTTATGAGGTATGAGATTGACCTGAGGATTTCCCTAGTAACACACCATAGTAGCTGAGAGCCACTAAACAGAGTTATGCAATTTATTTCATTTTTATCAGCTTCTTCAACATACCAGGAAGGTGGACAATGATCTTTATCTATCAAAGACATCGCATTAGGAGAAGGCACTTGGTAAAGGCATTCCCTTGAATATACTGAAGGTGGTGACAACAGTAAATACTAAGCAACTATCTCAAAGTAGGAAGACAGGGTCAATAGTCAGATTGTTTCCAGGAAAGTTGAACATCTCCCACCTTTCATCTCACAGTCTCAGTCCTGCCCTACAGAAGCAGAATAAATGGCTTCTTTTCATCTGCTCTTCCATCTTTATTCCATTACAAATGAATGGAAGTCAATGGAATTTTCAGAAAATCGGAGCAATAGCAAACTCGCAACATGTGCTACATTATTGTGCAACTAGCCTGACAGCTGACTTTATTTTACATGGTTATTAGCTGATACAAAGGATATTATGAAGGCTTAGGATGGCTAAAAAAAAAAACATCACTAGCAAAATATGTGATTTATATGACTCTTTCCTGAATAATTATAGGGTTCTGATTTTCTTTTAAAAAACGAACTTCATCTCTCCTACAAAATGAAGCCTCTTTTCATATAATTTTATGTTTTAAAAAATGCTTTTGTAATACTTGGCTCATGAGAACAATGCATATTTGATGGAAATCTGTAATAAGTAACATTATGGAGAGTGTTACTAGACACTGATTGATGTGTATATTATTTTTTTTTGTCCCACATTTTAACTGGCCTTTTTTTAAAAAAAATCACACTCCCCTCCTTTTCTATTGGTATTTCAAGCATCTGTAGATCTGAAGAGAAATACACCTAAGTTCTGGATTTCTTCTTGTATTCAGAATTTCCATAGGGTTGCCATTTGCTAAGTATAAACCAGCCATTCCTAAGCTGACATTTTACCTCCTATAAACCAGCCGCTCCTAATTTATGTAGTGAAAAATTCTTAACCAAAATAGCTATAGATTGAATAGGATTTATGTAAACAATTTAGTACAATGAGTTTAAATATCTTTTCTATATTAATCAGTATTTGGTTTTAAATTGCTTACATCAAGATAACTCATTCAGGTAAATCCATGTACACCAGGATCAGATTTTTCTGATTTCAATGGACAATCTTCTTGCAGTGCCAAGTATCTGCTCTACATCTGGACTATACACCTGTAGCTGTCTGGGATTCTCCACAAGTTTGGAATGATAGTTCCAAAAAACCCTAATCCTAATTCCCTTTTACGTTGGCTAAAGTTTAAGGGACTTCTGACCTTAATTTATTAAGAAGAAATATCATTAATTTTTAATAAATTGGTCAGAGTTCAGAACTGGCTCATACCCTAATCAAAAGTAGCAATATTATCTTTATAAACTTAATTTATTGTTTTGGGGTTTTTTAATGAAATAAATAGAAGGAAGAGAGCTGAAGGAAAGTACTGAACAGGGAGCACATGTTGTAGATTGGGATTAATAATGAGTTCTGAATGTGAACATGCTGGAGGCTAATTTTTTAGACCTATGTTCAAAAGCAAGTGGGCTTTTTTTTTTAAGATTCCCATTCCATCTTTAATACAGATTGTGGCATCTACTTTTAGGATCTTTGTGGTATGAAGACAGGGACTGATGTTATAATGTTATTGTACATCATACAAAAGAATTTGGTAGAATCACAGGATTGGAAAGTAATTTGGAAGTCATCTCACTTCACCCCTGCTCGGTACTGAATCCATTACAATATCTCTAACAGATGTCCATCTGGCCTCTGTTTGAAAATTTACAGCAAAGGAGAATTTACCACTCCAAGAGCTGTTTAAGTACAGACAGAACACCTCTAGCCTCCACCACCATTATTATTATTATTATTTGTAGTTTTTAACCATGATTCAAGTCCTGTTGTCCTCTGGGGCAATAAGAGAACAATTCATTTTTGCTCATCAGATATTTTATGTTTTGTTATTACAATTATAATAAAATGGATAGAAGTGGAAAATATCTATAAAATATCTGGGTGTTATTTAATGATAAAATATCACTAACTGATTCAAAGTTAACAGACAGATTATACAGGGAGAACTAGCTGTCACTGATAGTAGGTGCTTAGAAGCAAACAATACCTTAGCAGAGGGAAAAGAAAGATTTATATCTGCCAAACAACCCTCCTTTGATAACCAGCTTTTCTTAGGTGCATTGCAAGATGTGTTGTCCCTTAGCCAATGCTGAAGCAAGAGTCAACTGACATTTCTGGGAGCTTCCAAAACTGCCTTATGCTTGGCCCTACCTTGTTGTGTACCACCCAAGCCCAGAGACAGACACACTTCTGAAGAATTGAAGGTGATTTTCATTTACATTTTTTTTAAAATGATAGCAAATTGGGAGGGATTATTACAGGAACTTCTGAGTGTGTTGCCCAGAACACCATTCAAATGCCATGTGTGATCCTCAGATTGAAAATACCCTGACACCCATGACAAAGAGAGGGTTATGAACTTCCATAATAATTATATTCCTCTCATTCTATCTTTTTTCAGCAAGTGACTGCATGGGGAGATCTTTTATTGATTCAAGGGTTGCCAGGGATTGATATCACAGTGCCCTTGGGCAAACTTAGAGTAAGTTCTCTAGGTGAATGCATCTCTGGAGATTAATTCATCCTGGGGGAAAGATACATGAATAATGTCTTTGGCCTTTTTGATACTTTTCTTACACAAAAGCATTTTCGATTCTTTCTTCACCTACATAGTGTTTTAGAATAATAGAATAATTCCATCTTCCTTCTTTCTGATTGCAGGACTCGTTGATTTCTTGTATCAAAGTAACAAGAAATTAGATAATCTTATGAAAGGCAGCAAGAAAAGAACATGTTCGTCATTTAGTAAAGCCAAGCATTTGATCAGCAATGGTTATTTTTTAAAATGCAAACATCTTTAATTGATGCTACTATCATCAAAGATAGCCTTGCGTGTATGAACCAGTCTTCCAGGGGCAATCAACAACAATTAAGATCAGTGGTTTCTGAGTACAGCAAATTTACAACATGTAATAAACAACTTGCCAAGGAAAGAACTGTGGATCACCTAATTAAAAATGAATGTTGTGTTTCAATGCCATTTTTTTCCTACTACATTCCAGATCTAATTAGAAATTTGTTTTATCTCTCTGTGGTGCCTTTATTTTTAAATTAAGCATACTACTGCTACATTCTGTGAAACATCCTATCCTATATCCAACTCATCAGTGACCACTCCAGCCACCCAAGTCATTTATATATAAAGTTCAGGATGAAAATCAGAGGACATCATAAATGGCTTCACAAAATATAAAGATAGAGGTGAATTAAAATTAGATATGTGGAGTCTGAAACAGTTATGCCTTGCAGATTGAGAGAAAGACAGCAAAACATAGTAAGCTCATCTATGTTATTGAAGTTGTAGGCAAGAGGTAAGTTTCAGATTTTAATTTTGCCTGGCTGTCATTCATTATTATGCTATGTTGGAAATGCTTGCAAGAAGAAATCAACACAAAAGGAGAATGCTGACTTTAATTTCAGATAAAATTGGGAGAATCTTGTTAGTTCTGTTCATATTCTGTTCTCTAGGCAACAACAGGCCCATTGCTTCCCAACACGGAAATTAAAGATGCAGCCAAAAGAGCTAGGGGAGAAATAATTTTGTGACAGGATGCTTGCAGAGACATGTTAGGCTAGAAGTCAAGTTGTAAATAGAGAGGTTGCATGCCAGTTCCCTAGAGTTAAAAGGGGAATCTAAAAGACATGGCTTCTCAGAGAACAATTCAACCACTTTGGATAGACTGGAAGCAAGCCACTAACACAGCTGCCTAAAAAGCTAGCCAATCACTAGAATAGATGCTGCAGAAAGAATCTTGTATCACTCATAAATCAGCTAGTATATTGGTCTTTGGATAATAGAAGGGAGGGAGGGAGGGAGGAAGGAAGGAAGGAAGGAAGGAAGGAAGGAAGGAAGGAAGGAAGGAAGGAAGGAAGGAAGGAAGGAAGGAAGGAAGGAAGGAAGGAAATCTGCAAAAGTCAGGGCTTTCAGAAGGTAGGCAGAAGCAAAGCTGAAAAGCACGCAAATACTCTAAGTGCATAGGAAAGTGGAAATGAGGAAATAGTCCATTTTTCTTGGAAATCTAACCATAGTCCCATATTGACAGTTTAACCTTCCATGGCAGAGGTCTCCAGTGTCTTGCAGAGGAAGGCAGGATCTGCAGGATTGCAACCTGCAGGCAAGCTCAGTGTTTCCTATCTAAGAATAGTGGGGAAAGACAATTATACCAAAGACCCCTCTGAGAATTAATCTAAGCATTTTTTTTTTCCAATGGATCAGTGGCAAAACCAAGTGAGCAAGAACAAAATTCATCTAGGACTTATTCCTCCTCTTCTTATCCTCCTGAAAGCCACAGTGAAGATAGGGATGGCAAATATTCTAAAATGTTTTCCATTTGTGTTAAATGGGACAATACATTGTCCTGTACAAATGTTAAAACTCCTTAGAAAATAAATGCTTTCATACTTGCGCTCCTGAATTTGGTCTGATATTTTTGTATAATTTTTAATTTTTCAAACTCAACATGAAGAATAGTGAAAATGTAAATTAAAGCACACTAGTAACACTGAAGCACAAAGTTCTCATGTAACTAGACATTAACTAAGGTAAAAGAGTAGAAGTATAGAATTACAAAAATTCAACAATTTCCACTTTCTCTTCACCACAGAACTGGCTAGAGAGGCAAAACAAATTTGTATAAACAATTTTCCTGCAAATTTTGTTTGCTGGAATCTTAAACTGCATCTTCTAATAGGACAATTTCCTTCCTACATGTTAACCAGTTGATGTACTAGAAATACTGAAATTATCAAACTGATAGTTTGATGTACTTTCTTTCCAGTTTCACATCAGGTTTGGCTTCCCCCCAAAAATACTCTCCAAATTTGATGAACTTAGTCATAATGTTTAGGATTAAAACAGTGTTCCTTCAGCCTGTATAAATGAAACTTATCTAAACAATATCATATGCATATGCTTTCAGAGATGTAATGTATTGAGGGTGCAGCTGATTTTGTTGTTATTATTGTTAATTTTCATTTTTAATTGATATTTTCTGTCCAGAATTATATGTCAAGTGAGCAGCCTTATAAATTTAAGTAAAGAAATAACATGATGAGCTAGACAGGACTTAAATCTCATCTAACAAATCTCTATTTAACTTTGATAGTATTGAAAAAATATGATACAAATGTATATGATGTGAAATTATAGCATGTGTGGCTTGTTTTATCTCAGCATCTTTGATTGCCTGTTGAAAGACTGCACAAATATCAGCATGTTACTGAGAAGACTGGATCAGTAATATTTATTTCTCCCTCCTTCACTTTATACCCCAATAACATTAATATTGACTGTTTCTTCTCACATTTATATCCATTTTTTCTTCTTTGGTTATGAACTAATAAAAAGAAGCTGGGTAATAATATGTCCTTGAACATTTGCCATGTTCTATTCTTGCTATCATTATTTCTACAGTACAAGATAATATTATGTTACTCTACTCTCTTCTCAGCAATAGTTGCTTTCTGAAGACAAGAAGCTGAGTAGCATTTTAAAATGACAGAACAATAATTACTAGGGGCTAATTGTCTACTTCTTTGTACAAGAGGCTTTAGTCTAGTTTAACTGATAACAATATGCATGAGATTTTATTCCAGCTGTAAGGTATTAGAATTGGTTATATAGCCATTGAAATTATGTGTGCTTGTTAATCACATACACAGAAACTGTACAGTTTACTTATAGAATAAATAACTCAAGTAGTTATAGATACTTGCCCCTCTTATTAATCAAAGCATACTGTATGTAATCAATAGTCAATCTAAGTTTATTTTGTTCAAGGACCAAAATAGAATGTATTAATATGTTTACCTAAAAATCTGTTGATAAAATGCTTCTCAAAGGAAAGGTTGTTGTGAGTTTATGAAAAGATTCTTGGTGAAATACGTATAGAATAAAGGAAAACAATTCTGATAAACTAATTTTATTCAGCAGCATACTTTGGATAAGTCATTTGTGTGTACTTGCTTGAATACTGTTGTTTGCTTTCATTTATTTTTTTATTCCAAATAATTATGAATGCATTGCCAACTCTAATACTTTTTCTACAAACATAAGAGACCATATTTAATACAATGCCGCCCTTCACTTCTTCTTTCCTCCTTTGTACAACTATTCAACATATTTTGTTTTATCTAGTAATGTTGTTTTTCCTTACTTCCAATGAACTAATTCTTGTTTCACATTTTAGACTTAGCTCATAAAATGTTTGCTTGTTTAAAATATAGTATCTTCAAATGAGCCAATTCTATATTTTCCTCAAGCCACTCTTATTGATAAACATTATTTTAAAACAAGTGATTCTGCAGGACTGGCCTAGAATGATCTGCTTTGGCTGGCAATAGAATTTGGAAAGGGAGCTGAATTAATAATTGGATTTCACTGAAACTGAACTGTAAAATGCTGCCCTTTGGGTTTTTCCATCCAATTTCAGTCTATGCTGGAATAAGAGTTGGACTACCATTCTTCTCATTGCAATCCTCTAAATGAGAAAGTTTGTTCCTGCAGTGGTTTTCAATAGAAACATAGGTGCAGGGGTTCTGACGACCCATCTCTTCAAAAAGTGGCCACACTTCAGCTTTAATCTTACTACTTATCATAGGAAAATTCTACATCTGAAAGTGGCCCCTATTTAAGAATAGATCTGGAAGAAAAGGAAAATGCTATGCTTTGAAGTTGCTGTGAGCAGTTGGACCACAGACTAGGGAAGCCCAGGAGTCTGCTGGTCAATCCTCCATAATATGGAAGATGAATTATATTTCTATTGATATGCAAGTAATTTTAAAGCATTTTCATCTCATTTATAAAGTATCCTATGCAGATATTCTATGAATTTGTGTCCTGCACATCATTCTTACTTTGTACCTAAGTATGTGATCTTTCCAGCTTTTCCATCGGTCCTATAGAGAAGTAGAAGAGGTTGGTTTTTTTTAGCTTTCAAGATCCCAACATTTAAATCAAGGATCAGAATTAATCTGAAGGAGTAAGGGAATGAATTCCCCCATCCATCTTTAAAACCGAATCCAGAGACCAAATTATTGTAACTCCTGACATTTGTTTTAAGAAGAGACTTAAATATTGAAATGCAGCATTATAATTCTTGCTGATCACATATATATTATCAGGCCAATCTTAACAAAGTTCTAATAGAGGAATACTTTACATTGGAAAGAAGAATATGTGATTTAGCAGCAAAGTGGCTCAAACAAAATGTCAAGACCAGAATGAGATCGCAACCTCACAATCTTCTCCCAAATGTGTTTTGATTCAAAGAGATATGGATGGCTCAAGGTCATCTTACATTAAAAGAAAAAAAAAGATGAGGTTAGAATCAAAACTGTATTTTAAAACCAATCATCTGCTCCCATTAATCACACAGAAGTGGGCATAATCTATAGTAGGATGATCTCTCTCAGATGCAGTGCCATTGTTCATCCAAAGCAACAAGGATTGTGGTCCATGGGCTCAAACTTTTGACAGGCAAATTGCATGTATTTCCAGAAGCTAAAACAGAGAGTTTCTGGATGCAGAATTCTTTTTGGAAATTTTAGAGGTGGAGTACATAACATTTTCCCCCTAGTCTTAGGTCTGTGCTTGGCCTTTGGGTAATGTGTTACGCTATTTGATTCAATGAAAATTAGATTGTGGCACAATAGGTCATATCTAAGTTATTTAATTATTTATCCTTTTATCACTATTAAAATATATAATTTTGTGACAACTTCTAGAAAGGCTCTCTGGTGGTGGTGTTTGTTTGTGAGCACGTAATTTGTATCCACTAGTTTTGCATACAAAATTAATTATTTTGGAAAAACTAGGATAGAACAAGAGAGAGACAGAGGGAAGTAAAAAATAAAATATTATTTTTTTCTAATAAAAGTGCATTGGAATAATCTCCACCAATGTATGACTTGTATTGGAACAAAATGTTAGTAAACACCCAAGAAGCTGTTTCTCATGTCTACTTTCCATCTGGTCTTCAATCAAGAGGAAAATATGCTAATATGAAAAGTTCTGCTTCTGCAGTGTGCTTTGGCAACTGGGTTGTTCTATTTTGTTGCCCACACATACTAAAATATGAAGTGTTTGCCACCCTTGTCCCTTTCCAACCAATGTCACCCACCGGAGAGAAAACAAACTACTTGGTGTTGTGGTTCTGACACGAAGCTAGAAACTGGGAGACTTTGAGTTCTAGTCCCACTTTAGGCACATAGGCAGATTGAGTAATTTTGTCCCAGTCACTTTACCTTAGCCCTAGGAAGGAGACAGTGACAAACCACTTCTGAAAATCTTGCCAAGAAAACTGCCTAAACAATCACCAGCAATCAATGCTGGCAAACACACATAAAAAGGAAAAGAAAACCTTTATATCAGGGATGTCAAACTGCCGGCCCGTGGGCCAGATGCATCATGCCTAAACCGTGCCCACCCCATTGCTGGGAAAGGACAAAAAGTTATACATTGCGACACGTCATGTGATGTTGTGAGTTTGACATCCCTACTTTAGATGCATCTCTTTGAGGACCCTCTCACATGATTATTCTGAGTCAGGATGAAAGCAGCTTCAGACCTCTGCGTTCCCAAGAGTTTTATTGATTACCACCTTTATTCTGGGCTGCAAAGCCCCAGGTTGCTTAGGTATTTGTTTCCTCCTTTTCCCTTTTGTGTGTAAGGAGCTTTTTGTTGTTGTGGGAACTGCAGTAACTTGCAGCGATTCTAGTCATTTGTTTTTAGCATTTAGTCAGCAAAAGGGAAGATAGTCATCAGTTACCTTCAAACAGCTTTAGAGGGTTTAAGGCACTTTTCGTGAGATTTTTTGCCGGGGTGGCTGTGGCTTGCATGTGATGCATCCAGCCTACATGCTGCCAGTTTAACACCTCTGATAAGGAGTAACAATAGCAGTAATCAAAGAAACCTGACAAAAATTTCTATGGGGCAAACTCATATACAGTAGCTAGTCAATGCAAATTGTCTCACAATAAACAGTGATGAAGTGGATGTACTCTGGGAGGGTAGATTTATTCGTTATTTAAGTAAGGTCCATGCTATTCTTTAGCCTGAGATGCCTGATAAATATCAGCAGTAAAACCATGCCTACCACTGAGTTTCCCACCTAAAGGCAAGTGAACAGGAAAGAAAAGAGAAAAGTAAGCTTAGGATCTAGTATTTAAGATTATGGTTCTTATAAAAAATCAGCTAGGAATGAAGTCGTTTTGAGTACAATTGCAGGAATGACTGTTACTTGGTGACAAGTAAGGCAGGAGGCAAAGTCAGCTGAATGGAGGTGATAAAATAATCCTCCTTTTTCTGTATTCTGCAACCCTTTGGAATTGCTGCCAAAGGTTATGAGAAGGAGAGACAAAGGTAGCTGAGGAAAAGAAATAGTTTGGCTTCTTTTCTCTGATTTCTTCTTCTTCTTTTTTTTTTTCATCTGCAGCCACTTAGAAGAGCTGCAAAACCTGAACATTCAGACAGCTGTTGTCTTTGAAGGAGCAGTGCAATATTGTATGTTAGTCATAGTACTCAGGGGCTGATTACTGTTTATCGGCTGCTATTTATGAGGCATGTCAGCTAAAGAATAGAATGGATCTTATTTGAACCTTACTGAATCTGCCCTCCACTTCATTTCTCTTCATCTCTGCTATCTGTGCTGTGGGAGAATTTGTATTGACCTGCTTCATGCTTGCCAACTTCCCAAAGGGAGCGGGCAAGTCACTAACTCATCCTCTGTTAGAACCTGCAAGTCTGATTTCATATGGTTTGTGAGGCAATATCAAGGCATCACAAGAATGAAACCACATTAAAAACAGAGCATTCCAAGAAGGCAAAGAGAACAAAACCAGCCTCTGATTGAAGGGACTGAGTAGCTTTGGCTATTACTGGAAATGAGAAATACAGTATTTCTTATATCAGGAGTGCTAGAGAGATTCTAGACCAGGGGTAGGCAATCTCGGCTCTTTTAGGACTCATGGACTTCAACTCCCAGAATTCTGGGTGTTGAAGTCCATGAGTCATAAAAGAGCCGAGATTGCCTACCCCTGTTCTAGACAAACTAGACCACAGTTGGGTCACATCCTAGCAAAATCCCATTTTATTAAACTCAGATTTGCTCTGGGGTCATGCTTCACCACTTGGAAAACCTTGACTGATTTAGAAGAAATCACACAGAACTCTTCCTCTGAGTAATCGTTACAAAAGATTATTGCACCTCAGGCCTTAAAAGCTATATCTGGATCTTCTTCTCTGGGTAGATCAGCCTGTTAATGGGAAACTTCTCATAATCATTCTTTCTAGATCATTTCCTTGCTATTACCTCATGAAAACAGAAACTATTAGAGGGCATGGGGAAAAGAAAGATAAGGGGAATTTATTTAACTCACTGCTCCAGGTAAACCAGCCACATAGCTATTATTTCCTCCTCTCCTACACAGCCTAAAGCATCCAGGAGAGGATAAACCAGGTCAGCCAGTGCTGAGAAAAAGTAAAGGAATAACAGATAGATTGAAAAGATAAGACTGCTGTGACCATTGGATTGGTAAAAAATATAAAGGATTTCATGACTAGGAATTGGGGAGGAGGGGAGAGAGAATTGAATTTATATTTATCAAATTCTACTTGCCAAACCCTGCGAGAAAAACACCACAACAACATGTCAATATTTTTTTCAGTATTGTACAAATGTATATGTATAATCGTACAATACTGAAAAAAATATTGACATGTTGTTGTGGTGTTTTTCTTCTCGCAGGGTTTGGCAAGTGCAATTTGATAAATATAAATTTGATAAATTTGATAAATATAAATGTATATGTATAATCCCCCTTTATGGATTACTGCCTTGTCATGGCGAAGGGGCTTGCGTAACTCAATGAAGCTATAAGCTATGCCGTGCAGGGCCACCCAAGACAGACAGGTCATAGCAGAGGGTTCTGACAAAATGTGATCCATTGGAGAAGGAAATGGCAAACTACTCCAGTATCTTTGCCATGAAAACCCCTTGGACAGTACTAAAAGGCAAAAAGATATCACACTGGAAGATGAGCCCCTCAGGTCGGAAGGTGTCCAATATGCTACTGGGGAAGAGCAGAGGGCTAGTACTAGTAGTGCCAGAAAGAATGAAGCAACTGGGCCAAAGCTGAAAGGACGCTCAGCTGTGGATATATCTGGTGGTGAAAGGAAAATCCGATGCTGTAAAGACTTTTTCTCCATAGGAACCTGGAATGTAAGATCCATGAATCAAGGCAAGCTAGACGTAGTTAAAAAAGAGATGACAAGACTGAACATCGACATCTTAGGAATCAGCGAACTAAAATGGACAGGAATGGGTGAATTTAACTCAGATGACCATCAGGTATACTACTGTGGGTAACAATCCCTCAGAAGAAATGGAGTAGCCTTCATAGTCAATAAAAGAATAAGAAAAGCAATAATGGGATACAATCCCCAAAATGACAGAATGATCTCAATTCGAATCCAAGGCAAACCAATAGTCCAAATCTATGCCCCAACCACTGATGCTGAAGAGGATGAAATTGACCGGTTCTATGAAGCCCTACAGTACTTTATAGAATTAACACCAAAAAATGATGTCCTTATCATCATGGGGGATTGGAATGCTAAGGTAGGAAGCCAAAAGATAACCGGAATAACAGGCAAGTTTGGCCTTGGAGTACAAAATGAAGCAGGGCACAGGCTAATAGAATTTTGTCAAGAGAATACGATGGTCATAACAAACACTCTTTTCCAACAACCCAAGAGACGGCTCTACACATGGACATCACCAGATGGTCAACATAGAAATCAGATTGACTATGTGCTCTGCAGCCAAAGATGGAGAAGCTCTATACAGTCAGTAAAAACAAGACCAGGAGCTGACTGTGGCTCAGATCATGAGCTTCTCGTTGCAAAATTTAGGCTTAAATTGAAAAAAGTAGGGAAAAGCACTAGGCCACTCAGGTATGAACTAAATCATATTCCTGATGAATATACAGTAGAGGTGACAAATAGATTTAAGGAACTGGATCTGATAGACAGAGTGCCTGAAGAACTATGGATGGAAGTTCGCAACATTGTACAAGAGGTAGCAACTAAAACCATCCCAAAGAAAAAGAAATGCAAGAAAGCAAAATGGCTGTCTGAGGAAGCTTTGCAAATAGCTGAGGAAAGAAGGGAAGCGAAAGGCAAAGGAGAAAGAGAAAGATACACCCAATTGAATGCAGAATTCCAGAGAGTAGCTAGAAGAGATAAGAATGCCTTCTTAAATGAACAGTGCAAAGAAATAGAAGAAAACAACAGAATAGGGAGGACCAGAGATCTCTTCAAGAAAATTGGAGATATGAAGGGAACGTTTCATGCAAAGATGGGCATGATAAAGGACCAAAATGGCAGGGACCTAACAGAGGCAGAAGAGATTAAGAAGAGATGGCAAAACTACACAGAAGAACTATACAAGAATGAGCTTAACATCCCAGATAACCACAATGAGATGGTCACTGACCTCGAACCAGACATCCTAGAATGTGAAGTGAAATGGGCCTTAGAAAATCTGAGCAACAACAAAGCTAGTGGAGGTGACAGTATTCCAGCTGAGCTATTCAAATCTTAAAAGACGATGCAGTAAAAGTGCTACACTCAATTTGCCAGCAAATTTGGAAAACTCAACAGTGGCCACAGGATTGGAAAAGGTCAGTTTACATTCCAATTCCAAAGAAAGGCAATGCCAAAGAATGTTCAAACTATCGCACCATTGCACTCATTTCACATGCTACTAAAGTTATGCTTAAAATCCTACAAGCTAGACTCCAGCAGTATGTGGATCGAGAACTACTAGAAGTACAGGGAGGATTTCGAAGAGGCAGAGGAACTAGAGATCAAATTGCCAACATACGCTGGATCATGGAGAAAGCTAGGGAGTTCCAGAAAAACATCTACTTCTGCTTCATTGACATTGTCCATGGGGTCGGGATGGGTCGGACATGACTTTGCAATTAACAACAACAACAACAATATGTATAATCAGTGAAAACAGTGTAAAAATGCAATGTAATCCAGGAAATGCATGAAAATGCTTGCAAAAATGCATATTGGGGCAAATTGCTTCTCAAAATGTACATATTCAGATAAATCTGCATATAACTATAGAGACAGAGAAGCTTCTTTCAGTTCAGTTTGGAAGTAAATAAACAATTAAAAACAATATTCCTTTTGGGCAGAACTTCAATCTACATTTTAAGCTGTGGAAGAAATTCTGAAGGAATTCAGGTTCAGACTGTATCCCAATATTGTGAAGAAGGCAGTTTTTCACCAACAGTACAATAGTTAGCATCTGGTGACTTGTGATTGTGAAGTGAGTCCACTGAAAACCATTCAACACTTTAAATTTCAAGGAAAAAAACCCCACTGTATTATGGTTAGAATGCTGGATTAGGACTGGTGAGATATGAGTTAACAGCATTCCGTGCAGCTCAGCATATAATCATGCTGGTCACATGAGCATAGAAGTGTCTTTGGATAACGCTGGCTCCATCAGCTAAGCAACAGAGATGGGAAACTAAAATTGGAAAAAAAAAGAAGCAAAAAATAGGATATGGATTAAAAAAGTGGAAACTGAATGCAAATACAATTAAGATATACTTTGGCTAGGAAAGATATTTTAAACTGATATTATTGATATTATTAGAAAAATGTAAGAAATGTTGCACTTGTATGTTTACTAACAATAACAAGAATTGTATTTGCTTAATGTGGAAAAATTGTTATTACCAGAAGAAGAGAGGATGTATTGGCGGGTGTAACATTGGACTTAGTTGGAAAAACCTATATATATCACCGAATTACTAATGGACTCAGTCATCCCGTTGTCTATTGAGCACTTGCTTGTGAAAATAGAAAATTAATAAAACATTTATATTAAAAAAGAGATGAGCACTGCCTCCTAGAGTTGGACATGTCTGGACAGGGGAAGTTTTTACATACATACATACATACATACATACATACATACATACATACATACAAAAATCTGTTATGGTTCATTCAAAACATGTGTAAGTATATCAGTAATGGTTCTAGTGTGTTTGTAGCATCCTTAAATTTGAACCAAATACAGTAATCCTTTTTCCATATCAGAAAACAAGTAACTAAAATTTACAGTGACCATATTAACAATGACAGATGTCATTTTTCAGAACCAAAGCCTCTGTGTATTAACTAATCTTGATCCCAAATAATGGTAATACCACATAGATCTTAAGAATGGGCAACATTTCAGTGACAAGATTGAGTAATGTGGAAATTGGTTCCTGTTAACCCAGTTTAGTCATTGAAATTTTGCCTAAAGATAGATGTGAAGCAAAGATGAGGTTATCCCTTTACAAAACGTATGATGACTATAAGAAAAGGTATAATTTATGTAGCAGACACTTCAGTCAGAGATGGAAAGAAAGGATTCTGACTAATAAATATGGTATGTTCATAATGAATTGTGCATGTCTTTTCAGGCTAAAAAAATTGAAGAGTTTTCAGTGTCTATTTTAAATAAATTCTTTAGGGAACTCTATTCATTTTGCAATGATGTTTGTTTGTCTACATGCACAGGTGAATTTTCTCCTTCCCCTTTGAATTTCTTGTTCCACTGATAAACCCTTTAGCCACTTGGGAAAAATAAAAAACTGTCTGTGTTTGTGTGTGCGTGTATGCACATGTGTATACACACACACACACACACGCACAGAGTATTTGTATGTTTTAATTGTGTGTCACTTAATTCCATTCAGAATAGATCTAAGCAAAACCAAACAACTGTTATACACGTAATTGGGGTCTTTGGTCATCTATCAAAAATTACAGAGAAACTCCATGGGCTTTACTATGGCTAGATGATTACAGTGACTTTGAGCTTAGATGGCTCTGAAAACACCTGCAGTTTTTGGCATGTAGTCTACTTGGAAAGCGTTTGATTATCACCAATTTTGGCACAGCTACATTAGCAAGTAGTAATAGATTACAGCTTTGGAAAATATCCTATTTTTTTCAAATGTGAGATTGTTGTTCTCTTGTATTTTTTACTCCTGGCTATGTTCCCTGAGAATGAGAAAGAATGATGCAAGAGAGAAGGAGAGGGAGAGAATGCAAGTTCATTTTACCATTCTGTTACATATATGACTTTATCCTACGTAGGACCTACTGCTTCTTTTACCATTACAACCAATGGTGGGATTCAGTCAGATCACATCACTTTGGCAGAAACAGTAGCTAATTTTTTGTTGCCCATGCCCAGAATGGACTTCTGGAAGCGGCATCCACACAGAGAACTGGTTGTTCACATATATGAATCCCACCATCGATTACAACATAATGCAATTTTAGTTATTGTAGATGGGTTGATTCAGAGTTAGCATAAAACATATATAGTAAATAATGGGGGGTTCAGTCAAAATATAAATAAATCAGACTATTTTCCTTATTTAGCAAAATGATGACTGACTCTGAACATATCTGTCCTCTTGCCATTTATACCCCTCAATCCCTCGCCCAACATTTTGAAGCCCCATATATTTATTTTTGCTAAAATTCTGAGAATGAGAACTGTTTGGTGTAATAGTGAAAGTGTAAGTCTAGAATCTAGGAAATTGTGACTTCTAGGCTTGCTTTAATTATGAAAACCATTTGGAGGAATCAATTACTTTGTCTCTCAGCCCAAGGGGTTTTGTTGTGGGGAAAATAGGAGGTAGGAGCATTCAGTATTTTCTCCACCTTAAGGCACATATAAAAGCAAGTGAACAGTGTACTGTTAGAGCATGACTCTTTGATGCAGGAAACCAGGGTTCAAATCCTGGCTGGTACCTACTTTACCAGTAAGAGGTCTTGGGCAAAATCTTCCTAATCCTTCATCTGGCTTCCTCAGATATGAAAGTGACACAAACTAAGAAAATTATGCTGACTCAAATATTGCCCAGATTAACAAGGTCCATGTCAGCTGCTGGGGAGCCAGGGCAAGCTGACAATAAGTGGGCTATTGGTACAAATCATACACAGAGAAGACAAATTGCAATAGATGGAATGCTACTACAACAGTAGACATAATAAGAGAGGGTATAGAAACATATGGGAGAACTGTGGATGGACAGAAGATCTGCATCCACACTAATTGAGAAACATCTACCTTCAACATAACAAAGAGGAAGCTGCTCTCATAATGTGAGATAGAACAACTATACAGAACTCAAGAAAATCCAGAAGAACAACTGGATGTGCAGTCAACTCTTGAAGTTGGAATGTCACTGCCATACCCTCCATTACAGAGCACAATGGCTCATATGAGGCATAAGATCATGGATAAATTAGCCACAGCAGCCTTCAGATCAATTACCAATGGGAACGTACCATCAGAGAGTATGCTAGAAGGTGCCATTAAAGCACTCTCAACAAAACCCTACTACCACCATAACTCAGACCAACAAACTGGTATATGATATAGCTGCTGTAAACCTGGAAATGCTTGGCTACACAATCAGGAACAGCAATACATACAGTATCCTCTCTTAAAATATGAGGTTAGAAGCTAAGATCAAGGCAGTTCAGAGAGAAGTTAGTCAGCTGACGGAACTATAGAAGGGAGTGGAGATTAAGGATAACATTCTGCCACTATAAGGTCCTGATTCCACCAGAAACCCTAGAGACTGATAGGAACAGCTAAGATATGTACCGCACAGTGTTTCCCCAAGCTAGAGCCAATAATTGTATACAAAAAAAGTTGTCCAACCAGTCTGCTCCTTCAGTTACTGTATGTCATGAAGTAAGAAAAAGCTCTGTGCCTCAATCCATAAAACAAGGAGAGATGCTAAATTGTTAGCAACCCATCCCTTCTGTGCTACCATGATGAAGTTGATGAAGACATGACAATAGGCTATTCATTAAGAAAAAAGAAGGAAACGGAAATGTTTAAGGCATCTTGCTATCTGCTGGATCTTAAGGATAATTCCAAAATTATAACAATAGCATATTAGAAATTATGCAGTTAGAGAGGGAAGAGGAAGAGGGAAATTTTAAATAATATAAAAAGACTCTGGGAATATTGAGCTTTTGGGAATAATTCTCAATAGAGAATATCAGGTGCAGAATTAGTTTTGATGTGGTTTAAAGCCATTATTCCCAAGGTGCCTTGGGAACAATGGACATTGGCAGATCTTATCTGACAGCAAAGTTGCTTAGGATTCAGTGCACAACTGAGTGTAAATTATTCCAACATTTTTGTTGGAAAAGTACTATAGATAATTTAGTTTTCATTTCCCAGTCAATCCTTATTGTCAGCCTTGTGAGGTAGACATGGTCATATAAACTATTTCCACCACTATGCCACTCACAATACTTAGCCCAAAAATAAAGAAATAGTTTGAAGTTTATTGTATTGATCATCAACAAACATCAAAACAGTTAACATGACCTGTATTTACATCAAAAGTATGCAACTTTCCAGAGTCACTGAAAACAATATTGGGGAGTAATTGGCATGAACCATCCCAAATAATAACCTTTGGTTATTCTAACTTTAACATTTTTGTGTACATAACAGTAGCAAAATAGAGATGGAAAATAAATCCCCAGATGATCCCTCCTCTATTCTGCATCACTAAGGGAACAACTGAGGGCAGGGGAATGATGTATCCAACATTCCCCTTCTCATCAGCATATTGCACTAAAGTGTGCATTGTAATGGACTCCATTGTCATGTATCATTTCATTTTTCTGTCCCAATGCTTCTCTCAGCTTGAGAAAGAGATTCTAGGGCTGGTTGAGAATGTGCCCCGAATAACCTGATAGACATCACATTAATTTTTTTTCTTGCTTGTCTTTCACGTAGTACAGTTTAACATCTATGTGTTTCATAATGAATTCGGACTGCTTTGTGTCTACAGTTTTAATACAAATCACGTTGTCCTCAAATAGTATGATTTGGATTGGTTCTTTTATTCTGAAGTCTAATTGTAATTTCTGCAGCCACACAAGTTTCCTGCATGAACGTTCTGAGTGTAGTATTCAACCTCTATAGATGAGAAGGCTATTGTGCTTTAGAAACTTTATTGGATCTATTATATTTTGTTTTTGATTAAATAGATGCACTCCATTTTAGCCTTTCTTTTTATTTCAGTGCCAAGACAGTGGCTAATATCTTCATGATATTTTATTTCCATTTTTTTTATTTAAATTGCTCCCTATCTCCAAGCTATCTCTTTTTTCACCTGCACATACAATTAGTACATCAGTGTAGGTGATGTACATGTGCCTTCCATTTCAAATTCATATATACACATGGATCGACATTGCCCTGTTCAGAGTCCATGTTTTGCAACATTTGATTTAGCTTTACAGATCATGCTTTGATTGCTTGCTTAACTTATATATGGACTTTTACTGTTTTTCCTTTCCTTGGCTCTTGAAAACCTGTTGGTTGAAATATATAAATCTCTTCTTTCTCACTATGGAGAAAAGCTCTCTGAATATATCTGAGAGTTCCACATGTATTTTTCCAAATACTGCTATACTTAGTAGAATTCTGGTGCTTCCCTGTGTAACTATTGGTACAAAAACCTCGTCATAATTCTTGCTTTTTTTTTTAAATGGCACTTTGCTATTAAGTAGGGTAGGCTTTATGGCATTGCACATTTCCATAAGCCTCATGTTTGTCTTGGGAAACCCACCCAATCCTGTGGCTTTCTTCTCTTTGGTAGTTCTGTTAGAATCCATGTGTTGCTTTTAGGCAAAAACTCCATTTCTCCCCATGCAGCTTTCCTCCATTTCTGCGCTTAGCTGCAGGCAGTCCAAACCTCTTTTCATGAATTGAAAAAAGGCATTTCCTATTCGGAATCTGATTCTAGTTCAAATTCTCCAGAGGAATTTTCTGTAGCCACTTCAGATTTTCCTTATTATGCTTCATTGCAGAGTCAGCCAATGTTTAGATTGGATTTGGCATTTTTATTCACCTATCGTCCTTCCCAAGGACCTGGGGTAAGCAAAATGGTGGTGTTTAAGGTATCATTACAGAATGTAAGCTGTTTCAAATAAAGCTGCCTATCACAATTGACTGATACTTTTGTCAACGTCGTTGGTGTTTCAACGATGCTCCAGTTGTTTATTATTGTTGCTGTTTTGTTATTATTTGATGTTTCCTTTGTAAACTTCATGGTTAGATCCAGGTGCTATTATTAAAATCAAACTGGCTTGCACTCATATTTGTGTTATGGAGCTCAGATGGGATTATCTTTTCTTCATTAAAATGAGCCACACTGCATATGCTTACTTTGCCAGTTTTTAAGTCCAAAGTCCCGGAGCCTTTTGTTCCTATTGTCAGTCCAGCATTATTTCTAACTAGGTTCTGCAATTTAATTTAATCCATTTTTTTTTTAGGGATATATGCATAAGCTTTTCATCCGGACACCTTTAGGTGTGATGTAATTGGGTTTGCTCCCATTCTATAACTCAAACAGTGTTTTATCTGCATCTTTGGTCCCTAAATGGTTTTCTCAGATAAGTAGCTATATTAAATGCATCTCCCCAGAAATAGTCTAGTAAGCTTGTGACAAGCAAAAGACATTTAATCATGCTTAGCAGGTTTTAATTCTTTCTTTCTGCAACTCTTTTTTTCTCAGGGCTATAATTTAATGTTTACCATGTGTTATATCTTTAATTTTAAATATTTTCAAATTCTTGGTTGCAACATTCTCCATTAGCAGAACTTAATCTCATAATTATTTTTTTAACATAAGCACAGTCATCTGAATTTCTGAAGTACTTCACTCTTATTCATAACAGATAGGTGCAAGTGTATGTTGAGTGTACAGTCCATGAAGGTTACAAAGGAGTTTTTTGCTGCTCTTCATTTTGCCATGGGACCAATGATGTCTGAAAAAATAAATGCCAATGGCTTGTTTGAAGTCAAGCATGGAAAAATGTTTTCCTTTTTCTTTTGCATTTAAACAATAATCACATTTGATTCTTTTTGTTTCACACAAGGACAAACATTCAGTCCAATTGCTCATCCTTTATTTTCTCAATGGCAGACTCATCTCTGTAAGCAAATCTTCTATGCCATTTTGCAAGGTTATTATTATTATTATGCATACATCCTGCTATTCTACTTGTTCTAGGATGCATAAAACTCCTGGTGGTAAAGGTGCTGAAAAGTGACTATTTGTTTGCTCTAGTTCAGCCACACTGAGTCTTCCAATGGCACTATTTCAGGTGACCCATCCTCCTTGGAGGAAGTAATACTGGGTTTCACCTACAGCAGGCATGTCAAATTGCCAGTCCACGGGCTGGATCCGTCACACCAAAATCGCACCCACCCCATTGCCGGCACTGGGGAAAAAGTTGAGATATGCTCCGCAACTCACGTGACATTGTGAGTTTGACATGTCAGACTACACGGTTGCTGTGAGGAATATGCTGCATGCTCATGTTAAATCTGAAACTTGGTTTTATTACTTCTTTGTTGTATACTTCTTTGAAACTTGTGTTTCATTACTTCTTTTTGTATACTTCACAGGGACAGTTAACAAATATTGCAAATAAATATGTAATCAATAATCATTCAAAACAGTTCAGATTATTCTCTGGGAATAATTTTTCTCTGGGTGTGTTTTGAGAATCCTCTGTTGCTTCCAACTGTAGTATCATATTTTCCATTTTCCCCCCTTTCTCTGCTGTTTTCTACATCTTTTGTGTGACATATTCTTCATTCTGATGTATTATGCAAGCTTCATTGAATGTTATTTATCATCAGCTTATTTGCATTTTAAAGAAGACCCTGTCATTATGTGAAGACCTACTTCAGTTGCCTTTAATATCCCATCAAGCAAATAATGAATTTACCAAACCTGGGGAGGGGTGAGCATTATGAGGAAACAAAGCAGTCAAATTGCTAGAAAGTATTATATAAAAATTAACCTCCAATTTTACTTTAGCCTTTACATATTTATAAGCAAGTGTTTCCTTGCAGACAAAGTAACATTTATTGCCAGAAGGTTACAGCAAATGAAAATCATTATGTTGGATTAGGAGCCATATACAATTTTGAAAACGGACTGGGGCAAATTTTCTGGAAAACAATTTGAATGATAGATAAAATGGATGAATAATTTAAGGGATTGTTTTAAGATTTTTCTGGCTCATAACAGGAAGATAATGGTGGATATGAGTCTTTGTTTTATATCTTGAGGGCTCTGGAGAAGCACTATAATCTCAGAGATTTGTGGATTTCAGCCACCTTGTGACTTTTACTAACAGAAGACAAGAATCTAGATTATAACTCAAGGAAAAGAAATATAAAGTAATAATAATGCGTAATAAAACATATTACAAGTCAGCCCTGCGGTTACAGCTTGTTGAAGAAATCCTTGCTCAAATATCAAATTGTTTGAAGGTAAAACATTTTGAATAGTTATGAAGTTTCAAATGCCAAAAGTTGCAATATGTATATGACAAGTTGAAAAACAAGTGACATAGAGAAAAGTCCCTGGGGAAAAGTTTAGAACATATTACAGTGGACAACATCACTAGAGAAACACACAAACAGACAATAACTGAACTGAAGCAGAGGAGGAACAAAACCGTGACAGATCACCCTTGGCAGGAAAACAGAAAACTGGCAAGTCACCAGAAACTTTCCAATATTTGTCAAATGACTGTATGGTGACATATTCAATCTTCTAGTTAACAACCGCTAGTTGGTCACTGTATGCTGTCCAAGTGGTCAGGGATAGACAAAGGCAAAATCAGGTTTCTCGTAATAGAGCATGAAAGAGCTGCTGCAGGCACCAAAAGAAGACTGGCAGATTTCCTACTCTGCTGCTTCTTTGCTCTCAACACTAAACCACCACCATCCATCTTCTTGGCTTGCATTGCAGTTTACTGTGTCCATGTCTACTCAGCCAGCTCCTACAACTATTACTGTCAGTCTTCCATAGAACAGGTTACCTCATATTTGCTCTGAAAGGGAGTCTTTGGTGGGGTTTTCCCATAATACAAGTCTGTTGAGGGAAGTTACATCCCTTAGGAAGACAAGAGTATATAATGACCAGTCAATGTCGGCTTACTCCCAAGATTCATAAATTCAGCACATATGTCTAGAAAAAGTCAGGCATATCCATTAGATGTTAAAGTATCTATGCATTGGGTTTCTCAGTCACATGAGAAAAGTATGCAGCAGAGCATAAATAAGCTTGTGGTTTTTGGGTGAACACACTTAATAACCTACACAGCATCGTATCAGGATGGGTTTAGGAAATTTTGCCTCCTTAAATAGCAACCTATCTTACTTGATACAACCTGTCTTATTTGATACACCCATAAAATAATTCCTTTGTTCAATAAATGCCACGATTCAGTGGCCAGACTGGAAAGAGAAAACTTGCCGCTACCTTTTATGCACTTGGAAGTAGTGAAGCAGTGGAGACAGTGATGGGATTCAAATATATGAACAACTGATTCTCTGTGTGGATGCTGCTTCCGGAAGTCCATTCTGGGCCTGGGCAATAAAAAATTAGCTACCGGTTCTGCCGAAATGGTGCAAACCAGCTGAATCCCACCAAGTGGAGACCTATAGCTGGTAACACGAAAGCAGGAAATTGGTGATGAAACAATCATATTATTTATTTATTGTCTTCAAGTCAGCGTTGACTCCTGGCGACTGCCTTTATAAGTCCTTGCAGTTTTCAAAATAATAGTCTCATTCATTCATTCATTCATTCATTCACTCACTCATCCTTTTATTTCCTTCAAGCCAAGCGTGGTGACTCCCTGTAGATTTTGGCCAGAATTTCAGAAGTGATTTGTTCTTGCCTGCTTCCTTGGGCTGGGAGGGAGTGACTGGCCCAGCTGGCTTTGTGCCTAAGGCGCCTAGCCTGATGTCTTAACCACTACACCAAACTGACTCAGGCAAATACTAAAAATAGTAACAATGGAGACTGAGCCAGTTTGATGTACTGGTACTACATTAAGACAGGGATCTTGAAACTTGGCCCTTTTATGACTTGTGGACTTCAACTCCCAGAATTCCTCAGCCAGAGTGCCTGGCTGAGGAATTCTGGGAGTTGAAATCCACAAGTCATAAAAGGGCCAAGTTTCAAGACCCCTGCATTAAGGTATCAGGCTAAAAACCATATCAAAAATGAATGTTTAGTGTTTATTGCTAATTGAAATCTCCTTACAGATGTTTTGCATGAAACAGAAAATAATCATATAATTTAGAGCTTTGATCATGAGAAAATATAGATAACAGAAAAAAAGTTTTTTTCTTTTTGTAACCTTTTGTAAAGAGATAATTTGTAATTATATTTGCTGCAAAGGAAACTGGAACCTACTGCTTTCTATTTCTTTCATCTTTCCCATTTTGCCTTTGTCCTTTTTCTTCTCTTTACATTAGTTCTTGTTAGTTTTTAACCTTTTTTCAAAACATTTAATACAAAATATACAAAACGTATTCTTAAATCAGCAACCATGCACTTGCAAGGTAATTCCTCACAACAAGTATTTACTATCCTAGCATATGGGGAAAAAAACTAAAGAAAACTAAAACAAATGCCAGATGCCTATGAATTATTTACTTAATGTATCAAATAATTTGATTAATTCTTAATGCAAATCATTTATAATTTAATGGAGAAATAATGTCAAGGTTGGAACACTGATACAAATACTTGGATACAGAAAGGAAATTTGGAGATCAAGATAAACTCAAGTGACATTCATTTTAGTAAATATGTCTGTCTTGTAAGCCATGTTGACACTAGCGGGCCATTTTCTCTTGTCTCACTCAAACAACAACAAAAAAGTAAATAATTGGCTCTACTGGAACAAGATCCAAGCTCAGATCTAATTCTAACCCTAGAATTACTGAGATCAATAACTGATCAAAGAACTCCTGGGGTTGTTTTTTAAGATACAAAGCCAGGGCTGTTCAGTTTATGGAAGTCATCAAATAATCAGCAAATTCAAATAAGCAATGCACTGCAGTATTAAAGTGTTGAATAGCTGGTCAAAACTGTAGCAATGGTTGTGTCACCCACCATTTTTTTTAAAAAAAAATTCCCTGCCTCTCTAAAGTGAATAAATGACCATTAAACTCACCCACTTCATTTTTATAAGCAGCGCATTATAGAAGTGTGGATATCTGAAAATCTGGTCAAAATTATAGCAGCAATTGGTTCACCCACTATTTTTTAAAAGGTTTCCCACTGCTCCAAAGTGAATTGAATTAGGCCCACCCACTTTATAGCTACTTAAATAAAAACAAATAAATGTGCTTTGGGAGGAATCTCGCACATCCAGTATAAGCCAAGAAGGGAAGCCTCACAGAACTTACTAAGTGTATCTTTTTGAACCATATTGTGCATACAAAATACACTAACACCTTAATATAACATACATAGTACAGAGAGTATTTCAACACAAAAATATCACCATTTGTTTTTGTCAAGACTTTATAAGGCCTTTAGAAATTAATCTGAATTATTTGCTTCAGGGTAGCAAGATAAATTGCTTTTATGTCAGTAATTCTGATGAGGAATTATTGTAACTTATACTTTGCTCAAGGACATCAGTGAGTTAGATTTGTTCATTTGTTTTCATTTTTTTAAAATATCTACCTTGCTTCAGTTTATACAATAATTCAACGTCACCTTAATTACTTTTAAAGCAATAAAATAGTCCAAATGTATAAAAAATGCACACCCATTTCTCTACCATTAGGCCTGTACTTTTAGATCATCAGTTTAGTCTCCCCCCCCCCTCTCTATTCTTCTTAAGGTGACATTCAGACAGAATGCCTTTTTGGTAATGGCACCCTTTTTTGAAAACCACCACCAGGGAAGTTTGTTCCACATTCATATTTCATTCCACATTTTAAGTGCCAGACAAAATTCTTTTCATTCAACAGGGTATTTAAATTTTAGACATTTTAAATCTTGCCAATAGTTCTGTTTCATCTACCTATTTTGTATTGTTGTGATTTAGCAACAGCACATAGACTTGTATACCACTTCACAGTGCTTCACAGCCCTCTCTAAGCAGTTTACAGAGTCAGCATATTGCCCCCAATTAGTTCTAAAATTAAAAGCAGAACTCTTTAAGATGAATTTAAAAAATCCCTGCAGAGGGATGAAAAAGGAAGGAAGGAAGGAAGGAAGGAAGGAAGGAAGGAAGGAAGGAAGGAAGGAAGGAAGGAAGGAAGGAAGGAAGGAAGGAAGGAAGGAAGGAAAATGAAGTTGTAATATTAACTAACTCACATGGCATTCCATTTGATTATAGCTTCTGTTGAGAAGATTCAGATCTTCTAAACTAAAATCTATTGTTTAAATATTGTTCCACATAGATTGCATGGCTATGTATAAATCAACTGGCCAGAAAGTAAATTTAAAAGTAAGAATGTAGTGAAAATATATTCTTATAAAAATAAATGTTGAACAGCTTTTCTATATTGTCTGCTTTGAGATGATGATTTCATATCACATCTGATTACTTTGAGCAACCAGACTTGCCTCAAAAAAAACCCAAAAAACCAAAGCTGAAATTCAGCAAAATGCTGAGTCTCAGATTTAACACACAATAGGTGTGAAACGATAATTACAAGGTACACCATGATATGGATTCTGAGTGAAAAAAGTAATTCGAGGATAGAATGTTTATCTTGATGGCAGCAATCTATGACATTACTTTTACCCTTTCTTTCGAAATTTTGAAAGATTTATTAAGAACTGTACACTGGTCTCATGGCTGTAACTGACTGTTTATCAGCACCAGGACCCTTCTCCTCCAAGAGTAATATGAATAACATGAACATAATTATTGATTCTGGAAATAATTGTACTTTTACATAGTGTATTAAAATTGAATCAAAATCATGCTTCAGAATACATCATTTATTTATCCAGGGGCTAACCATGAATCCCACCTGATCATCATTCTAGAGTGATGAAGATTGATTAATCTAAAATAATCTTATTTAACAATGTGCCCTGCTGCTTTTATAGCTATATCCCTAGACAAAAGGGCCAGATTTTCATTGCTTTGTTTAAGCTATCCCACACTGATATTGAATAACCTTTTAATTACTTAGAAGACAATGCCAATGTTGACAGTTAAAAGTTGCTCACATTCACTTTTGATCCTATTATTTTACACTGATGAATCAAGGATGCTGAAGAAAATTGGGCAATTTCCTCATCTTTAGCAATAACCTCTAAATATAATTTCACATATCTGTTTCACAAACACATTTCTTGCCCCCCCCCCCCCCCAGAGCTACATGTCCCCCAACCCTGCTGGTAATAAAGAGTTGGCTTTTCCCTAAGACCTTAGTGTGATTTTGTGAATCTACAATATATTATGGCAGTTTTTATTTTTTTTATTCCCTGGGAGGTTTTTCTCCCGTTTTAATATTCTTCTACTGTTAGATGGTGATTTTAACTTGTCCTATATGCTGCCTTGACTTGTTTGATGATTAGGTGATGATAGGATTACAAATCCAATAGATTAGTAAGTAGGTAAGTTGTTCCATGTTCAAAGGAAAGTCAAGGAGTTATAATGGGATGGGGAAATGACCTAGCGAGAAAGGCAGAAGAGTCACAGCTTGGGGAACAGACAAGAGGCAGCTTATCCCACAAAAGAAATGCGGGAATCAGTTTAGTGAGATAATCCAGACTGGAAGTACAACCGGAAGGTTACATTTACAGAATCTTGCAAGCCTAAAACTGTATTTCTCCCCTGTCATCATTACAGTCCAATAAACTGGGGGAAGGGGTCCCTGCTGAGATCTTTGTCATGGCCACATTACTTTTGAGGGTTAAGCTGTGTCTTTTCTGATTGTTCTACAAGTTTTGACTCTTCCACCATCTCCCAAGGAAGGTCAGAAGGGTGGCAATCAATGTCACCTCTGGGGGTTAGATGTCCCAAAGGGCAGGAGTCATGGCAGAAAAAGCTCTTCTAGATCCCATCAGCCCAAATTCCCTGACTTATGGGGCTTGCCTCATGACCTCTTTGCCATGCGGGCCAATCCCATTGGGGTGAAACCGTTCCTCAAATACCGTATTTTTCTGTCTATAAGATGCACCCGTGTATAAGACTCTCTCTGCGCTGATCAGCTCCCTTCCTGTTAGTGGCAAGCCCACAGGGGCTTGACACCTGCACCAGGTGGCATGGCAACCCACACAGACATGCCCTGGGCTGCGGAGGTTACCATTATTTTTCTGTGTATAAGATGCACCTGATTTTTAAAGAGGGTGTTTGCAGGAAAAAATAGCATCGTATACACGGAAAAATACAGTAACCTGGACTCATGCCATGCAGGACTTTAACGGTATTAACCAACATACTGAATTGCACTCAGAAGCAAACCAGCAGCCAGATCAGCTCACAGAGTAGTGATGTAATGCGTACCACCCTAGTGACCCCCAAAACTGCTTGTGCCACCACACTCTGCATCATTGTTGCTCCTGAATGCTCCTCAAAGTAAGCCCATGTCAAGCACACTGAAGTAGTCCAAATCTGAATTGACTAGGCTTGAGTGACACAGGTACTCACAATCCAGGAAAGGCTTCAACTGGCACACAATTTGAAGTTGTACAAAAGCTCTTCTAACTGCGACTGCCATCTGCTTTTTGAGCAGAGTCATGAATCTGGGATTACACTCAAATTACAGGTCTGTGGGCTAGGGCAACCCCACCCAGGACTAAAGTTGCTAAAGTCCTGGATCTAGAAGCTTCATGAACCCAAAGCCATTCAGTCTTGCCAGGGTTCAGCTGAAGCCTGTTGTCCCCCTCACAGTCTTCAGGCATCATGAGAGGACAGCAACAGCATCACTTGGATCACTAGGGATACAAATATAAAGTATCATTAGTATATTGATGATACCTCAACCCATGTTGGCAAATGATCTCACCCAGCAGCTTCACGTAGATGTCAAAAAGGATTGGAGAGAGTACCTGTGGCATGACACAAAAGAATGGCCATGGACTGGACTTCTCACTTTCTATCAACACTGATTGGACCCTTGGAGAAAGGAGACAAACCAATGCAAGACTGGGCTGCCCAGCCCCAAGGACACCATGGTCAATTATATTGAAGGCCGCTGAAAGGTCAAGGGAAGCAAGAATGGCTGCACTACTATCCCACTCTTGCCAGATGCTGTTTCTCTCCCATAATTGAACCTGAATCCTGATTGCAAGGGGTCCAGATAATATGTTTCATTCAGAACCTTCTGCAATTGCCAAGCAACCACTTTTTCTACCACCTTCCTAGAAAGGGAATATGGGGAAACTGGATGAAATTGTCAGAAAGTTTCCCTCCCAAAGTGAAGAATTTATCACTGCTCAAACTCTTCTGACCAACCAGGTCAGGGACAAGGATGTAATTGACAGATGGTTGCACTGATAGCAACAAAGACCTGGTCTACTTCATCATGTCCAACGGGATCAAACTGTTCCAAGATAACTGGACAAGACCTTTCTCCAGGCATCACACATACATCTTAGCCTAATCTTCCATCCTCCTCAGAGCTGTCTTGACAGAAACAGACATTTGTAAACAGACATTTCGTAAGGACCCTAAGGACACAGTCATAGGTCACTGGCAAAATAAATGGAAGCTTTCTTGGGAAAGTTTCATCCCTGAAAAGACTTAACCTAATGAAAAGAGAAGGTGTTGACTAGTTAGTTATCTAGTCATGATTGATTATGCAGTTATGATCTCCCATATGTAGCTCTTGGTATTGCTAATTAAAAGTTCAATATAGTAGATATTGTCACTGAGTGAGACCAACATTTGAACTTTCACCAAGCATTATCCAAGCATTAAGCTAATGCAGAGTTGGATATTGATTTAATGAAATTAGCTACTGACAGGTCTTAAAATTGCTTGCAATCAGTCACCAAAATGTTTGATTGTCAGTTGTTTAATAAAATGGATCTGTTGCCTGTTCTAAACAACAAATAGATAAGAAAATGTGATATAACAAAGTAAAGGATTTGGAAAGGCTATGAACTGCCTTCCATTCTGAAATATTAGGATTCAGAATCTTTCAGTCTTGAGTCCACTATGTCTTTTACACCAGGTTCCAATTCCTGTTTTGGGGAATTTTAGTTTTTTTTTAAAAAAAAAAGCCTACTTTCCTATGCATTACATATCACTAATGATGAATCAATGAGCATAACTCATAACAGGAAGTTCACATGATTGCTGCAAAAAGCACAACTTTAACCTGTCATCTGTATGTCAGAAATAACTTTCCAGAGACATCCAACCCTTTTTTAGAAAACTATTTATTATTGTATGTCAGATGATCTGAAGCAGATGTTGAAAAGGAGAAAAGTGATATAGTGAGTAAATCTATTGGCAGGAATAGAATTATCACCCTTTTGATAGAAGAGCAAATGGCTACTTCACAAGAAGACAGAGGGTAAAAAGGGACACTAAGCAGAAAAAGATGCTTCTAGATTGATCACTATACTTTCTTACCAAAGAATTAATAGGCAATCAGACTTACCTTAACCTATGTATGCATTATTCACTCATAAAAAATTGATGATGTTGCTTGCCTGTCTTGCCACAATAGCATATTTCCTGATGTGTGTTTCTCACTTAATAATTGTCTGTCAGGCAGCTGATTGGAGACAAGGCCAGCGAAAGCAAGTCATGATTAATTGCTAGTTGTAGGGAAATAATGCTGGGATGGGGGTGGGGGTGGGAATAGAAGGAGCATAAAGCATGTCATTGTATGTGCTGCCCCTCTCTGGAAAGCTGATTACCCTGCAGTTACTTTATAATGTCAAGGTTTTTTGTTCACTTCATCCCCTTGATAGAGCACGTAGCACTCAGAAACTCAGTTCCCTGAATTAATATCTTAAATGTGAGCAGCTGGGGTGCAAGACACTTAACATTTTGCATGCAGAGGCCTGGCTACATGTAGTTTTCTGGCTGAAACAATTTCATGGATTTAAAAATATTTCTTTTTCCAAAAGCTTGAACTTTCATTTTTGAAAAGTTAACATGTGGAACACTATGAATATTTATTTGTTTAAGAAATATGCCATGTGACCAAGTAGACTTGATTCTACTCCTTGGTTTCAAATGGAGCATGATTGTTCCTTGATTATATTTTTATTTGGCCCAATAAATATTTGCTAATATATAAGAGGTACGTCCACTGAATAGATGGCAAGGTTTCCTGTCCTTTTTGTTTAAATATAGTTCTACCATAGTTGATTATTTTTTAGAAAAAGCAGGGGGAGAGATTATCCTGAGAATTGCTGGTTGACTACTGTAGGCAACTGAGTAACTGCTCCCTACTGAGTAAGCAGAGACTGTATGAAGAATATAAAGTAACTAAATTCTAAGGAATGAATAAACAGGGAAATGATTAGAGCAGGGGTCTTCAAACTTGGCCCTTTTATGACTCATGGACTTCAACTCCCAGAATTCCTCAGCCAGGCATGCTGGCTGAGGAATTCTGGGAGTTGAAGTCCATGAGTCATAAAAGGGCCGAGTTTGAAGACCTGTGGATTAAAGGAATGCTGCATAGTGTATCCATCTGTAGAAATGGCTTTCAAAAGTCAGGGCAGCAGCTGTGAACATGCAATTGAAACTTCCCCCTTTTTACATGTACAGTACACGTTAAAAAGGGAAAAGACTTCAATCACATAGTTGAGTCTGCCATCTTCAGGGGGAGTTTTAAACGTCCTTCACAGACACTTTATATGAATTCTTGCAAGAATACTGTGATACTAATTGTTGAGTCCTTCGCGAAATGGCAAGACACGAGAAGCAGTTGTAGTTCTCAGGAAACTTCTTTATTCATGTGTTCAGCTTACAGTTAGAAGAAGACGCCAACACCGCCCAAAACTCCTGGCCTCTTATATAGGCCATCCCCGGGTAAATCTGAAACTTTTGGCACGCCAACACTTGCGCATGCGCACAAGTACTGGCAACAGCCTGTCTGGTCCTGGGCAGCCTGCACCTGCCGGAACCATTTGCAATGCCCCGAGCCTGCTTGCACAGGCTCAGGATATAACACCCCTTCCCCCCAGGCTAAAACTATTCCTTATACCATAATAACACATAACTCATTTCTGTAGTGTAGTGCCATGCTCCCCAATACCATCGGTCTCTGTGCTTCTATTGTTACTGGCTCTGTTTTGCCAATAGTGTTATGTAATCTTCTAAGTACTTAGGAGATTTCCTCGCTCTCTGTGACCTCCTAAGCTCTGGGTGCTTTCCAAGTACCCCTTGACTGAGGGATGATGCGTGCCTGCCCCCCTTGTTTCACCTTGGTGATTCCCAAGGACTGTGCTCCACTGCCTGGCCTGCTTGCTTGCCCACCGGGCTCGTCAGGTCAGGGCTTCTTCCAGTCTGTGACCTGGTTGTCCCGCCTAGCTGTAGGCTCTCTGGCCCTTCTAAGTGACTGTCACTGTTGGGCGTTTCTGTAGAACCTCCTAGGTCCATCCAAGATCTGTCAGGAGGCTGTCTGTCCCCTGAATCCCGTTCTGTATTCGGGCTTGTGTGGGTTTCAGTACTGTCCCAAAACTCAGTTGTCCCCTGAGTGGAGTCAGAGGTGTTGTAGTCGGGATTTGGTTCCTTGACCACCTCCCTGGGTGTTTGCCCCCTTCTAGGGATAGGGTTGAAGTCAGGCCAACTAGGAGGACTGTGTGCCAGCTCTCTTGCAGGGAATGGATTGTTGGGATGCTCCCGGGTATTCTCTCTGACTGGAGTACTGAGTGATGCGGGTGAGAAGTGATCATGCCCCTGGGGTGACTCCCTGGCTGAGTAGGCATTGATGCCTGGGTTCTAGTTGGGCTCCATGACTTCCTGTTGGGAGCAATTGTGGAATCTCGGGATGGGCTGATTGTGGCTTCCCCATTGATAATGGGCATCATTCCATGCCCCTCCCTTTGCCCAAAGGGCTCCCCCTCCCCCCCTGGAAAAGACCCAGGAGTCTCAGCGGGAAGGTCCCGTCTAGGGGAAGTTGGTCAATGTGCCGACGCAGGACACGACCGTTGTCCAGGGATACCTCGTAGGATAGAGGACCTGTGACCCTGGATATGGATGCGGGGACCCATGTATGACCAGGCCCGTAATTACGAGTCCAAACCGGGGCACCCACAAGAAGTTGCCTAGGTGCCCTGGGGTGTGAGACAGAAGGAGGCAGTCTGTCCGGATGCAACCGGTCAAGCTTGGTAGTCAGATTGCACCCCCAACGAAGTTCAGCTGGGCTTCTCCCTGTAGAAGTGGACGGTGTGGTGCGATAAGAAAGGAGGAAGTCAGCCAACCTGTGATGCCAGTCTCCGTAGGTGAGTTTCTTCAAGGCGTCCTTGGTGATGCGCACCATGTGTTCAGCCATACCGTTGGTGGACGGGTGGAAGGGTGCAGAGGTGGCATGACGAATCATGTTAGCCTGCAAGAAAGCTTGGAATTCGGAGGAAGTGAATTGAGGGCCGTTGTCAGATACAATGACGTCTGGGAGCCCGTGTGCAGCAAAAATCCCCCTCAGTACCTGAATAGTCTTTGCAGCGGTGGTGGATGAGACAGGTACAATCTCAAGCCATTTTGAATGGCTGTCAACGAGGACCAGGAAGAATTGACCCTGAAAGGGCCCAGCGTAGTCAATGTGCACCCTAGACCATGGAGATTGGGTTTCCTCCCATCTATGCACAGGAGCTTGGGGCATTTCAGGGCGCGAGCGTTGACAAAGGTGGCATGCATGCACCTTAGCTTCAATGTCTTTGTCTAGGCCAGGCCAC
Source organism: Crotalus tigris (assembly GCF_016545835.1). Classification (NCBI taxonomy): domain Eukaryota; kingdom Metazoa; phylum Chordata; class Lepidosauria; order Squamata; family Viperidae; genus Crotalus; species Crotalus tigris. The sequence goes on from NW_024097206.1 coordinate 1,162,310, forward strand.
CACAAGTGGCTGCGTGCAGGAGCCTTCATTCGTACAATGCCAGGATGACCCTCGTGGAGGGAACCTAAGACCCTAGTCCTCATTGAGGAGGGAATGACAACTCTGCTTCCCCAAAACAGACAGCCCTGAGAGGTGGACAACTCGTTCCTTTTAGACCAGAAACTCTGAAACTCAGGACTAGGACAGTGCTCAGGCCATCCAGACAAAACCCAAGAAAGGACACAGGAAAGTGTGTGATCTGTGCCCGATTCAGCGGCTACATCCCTGGCATTCAGGGGAGACTCAGGCAAGGCTTGGATAGAGAGAATATTGAGAGCTGGCGCAGGGTCAGCTTCTATTACCGGCAGGGGTAATCTACTGAGGCCATCAGCATGGCCCATTTCCTTCCCAGGCTTGTGAAGTAGGGAAAAATCATATGCAGACAAAAAGATAGACCACCTGAGCATCCTGGGGGAGATGATTTGGGGGGTTTGTTTACGTGTGGTAAACAGTCCCAGCAAAGGCTTATGGTCAGTGAAGACCGTGAAATGCCTACCATATAAAAAATCATGGAATTTTTTAATTCCAGCAACAACAGCTAAGGCCTCCCTGTCTATTTGAGCATAGTTGCGCTCAGCTGAAGACAATGTCCTGGAGTAATATGCAACAGGAACCTGAGTTCCATCAGACCTGAGGTGGCTCAGTACAGCTCCTACCCCATAAGGGGAAGCATCACAAGCGATGCACACAGGAAGGGACTCATTGAAGTGTGCAAGTACACTGTTAGAAGTGAGCAAGGCCTTGACCTCATTGAAACTTGCCTCATGTGTTTGTGACCACTGCCACACTGTCTGTTTATCTAATAGCCTGTGAAGAGGCTCAGCTACACTAGCCTTATGCGGGAGAAAGGAATTGTAGAAATTCAGAAGGCCCAGGAAAGCCTGTAGTTCGGCCTTAGATTTTGGCCTAGGGGCTCGCATAATGGCTTTTAGTTTGGATTCAGCAGGGTGAATCCCAGCAGCATCAATTTTGAACCCCAGAAACTCTGTGGAAGGCACCCCAATTTTACATTTGTCCTTCTTGAGTTTGAGTCCCATTTTCCTGAACCTTAACAGGACAGCCCTTAGCCTTTCAGCTAGAATGTGTGTGGAGTCTCCTGCAATTAAGACATCATCAAAATAGGGGCAAACCCCTGGTATACCCCGTAGTGTGTTTTCCATTACGCTTTGGAAAATCCCAGGAGCGACATTTATTCCAAATTGAAGTCTCTTTACCTTGAAAGCCCCTCTGTGGGTCACAATAGTCTGAGCTATAGCAGCATCATCATCAAAAGGCAGCTGTTGATATGCTTGAGCTAGGTCAAGCTTTGCAAAAACACACCCCCCCTTGAGGGAGGCCAGAATATGACTGACCACAGGAACAAGATAGGCATGTTGCTGCAATGCCTTATTCAGAGTGCATTTGTAATCAGCACAGATGCGAATGTCCCCATTTGCCTTGAGAGGCGTGACAATGGGGGTCTCCCAGGGACTGGAGTCAACAGGTTCTAGAATTCCTTGTTGGATCAGTTTATCCAACTCAGTGTCAATTTTACTCTTTAAAGCAAAAGGGACCCTTCTTGCTTTAATTCTAATGGGAGTGACAGTGGGGTCTAGCTTTAAGGACACAGGAGGTCCTTTAAATGTGCCCAGCTGGGGGCTGAAAACATCTGCAAATTCTTTGCAGACTTCCTGTAGGTCGAGTGTTTGTAGGCTGTTGAGCCCTGTGACGTGTATTCCCAAGGTCTCAAACCAATCGAATCCTATGAGACTCATTCGTTCACCCCCTACTACTAATATGTCTAGTGGACCTTCAAAATCCTTATACTGTACGTTAAGGCCTCCCCCTTAACACACACTCTGGAGTTTTGAAAGTGTTAACACAATATCAGAAGGCCTCAGCTTGGCCTGAGTTCCACTACCGGAATAAATCTTCCTAAACGTTTGCATGGAAATGATTGAAAGAGCAGACCCCGTATCCAGTTCCATAGCTAATGGAACCCCTTATAGCTTCACCTTAAGTGACAGCTTTTTCTTAATTGGCTTGTGTGTGCCTGTCCTATAGATGCTTCTTCACGAAGCGCAAAACCCCACCCTATTCTGGCTGGGGACCCTGGTACCTTTCAGGTGCAATTCTTCCTGAGGTTGTACCTTCTGACAGCCCAGGCACACAGCTGCAATGTGTCCTTGTTTTCCGCACGCCCGGCAGATAGCGGAGCGGAACTTGCAGTTGGTTCTCTTGTGGCGACCTCCACAACCGATGCACTTGGGGAGAGCTGAAGAGCTTCCTCTTGTTTTTCCTTCCTTTGTGGGGTGGAGACGGTCCACTTCCTCGTCCGGATCCTTCTCGGAGTTTCTTTGGACTTCTTCCTGGTGCACGGATGCAGCATCTGGACTGTTTCTGATCGGCCACATGTTCTTGATGGCGCTGCCCGCTGCTTCTTCTGCGGTGACCTCTCTCAAGGCATCTTGGAAAGACAAGTCCTTCTTGGTGAAAAGTCTCTGTTGCAACTCTCGATGCCTTAGCCCGCATACAAACTGGTCCTTCAGTCGTTCTTCGAGGTCCTTGAACTCGCAATGTTTGGCGGCTTTCCTCAGTGCGGCGATGTACTCCTTGGCCGATTCTGTGGGTCGTTGATCCCTCTGCTCGAAGGTGTGGTGCCACACGATGATGGACATCTTAGGCTGGAAGTGCTCCTTCAGTAGCTTTTTTAGATCTGCGTAGCTGACAGAGTCTAAAGGAACAGGTGCTGCAAGGTTCTCAGCGATTTTGAATGCGTCTTGACCGCAAACGCACAGCAGGGTGGCAGCCTTCAAACTTTCTTCCCTCACTTGGTTCACTTTGAGGTAGTTTTCCACCCTGGCTGAGTAGGACTCCCACCTCTCTGGATGTGAGACGTCAAATTCCGAAAGCCTTCCAATCTTTGCCATTTTTGTATCAGGAAGGGTCTATCAGCCAGCCTACCCCCGAATGCACGCTGGATTGGCGGGTAGCTGCCGAGTCAACGCCGTTCCTGCTGCTCAGGACTCACTCGGGTAAGCTTACACCTTTTTGTTGATGTAAGGCATCCCACCTTCGTCGCCAGTGTTGAGTCCTTCGCGAAATGGCAAGACACGAGAAGCAGTTGTAGTTCTCAGGAAACTTCTTTATTCATGTGTTCAGCTTACAGTTAGAAGAAGACGCCAACAACGCCCAAAACTCCTGGCCTCTTATATAGGCCATCCCCGGGTAAATCTGCAACTTTTGCGCGCCAGCACTTGTGCATGCGCACAAGTACTGGCGACAGCCTGTCTGGTCCCGGGCAGCCTGCACCTGCCGGAACCGTTTGCAATGCCCCGAGTCTGCTTGCACAGGCTCAGGACATAACACTAATATTCCAAGAACGCTTCAGAGGATTTACTTTATAAGTCCATGGTCTGAGTTGTTCAGATGAAGGATTGTTAGTTTCTGTAATACATAAGAATTCATAGCAATTTGTTTGGCCAAAGCATGGTGATAAGTTTGATCAGGTGAGTTTTAAATAGAAAGTTGTAGACATTGGGAGCTGAAAATACTAAAAGTCTTCAGGTAAAAGTGTAAACATTATAGAACAAGATATGTTGCCTTTAATATGCCTATTAAGGCCTAAATGAAAAATCGGGAAAGATATTGGTTCATAGCCTTTATTATACATACATCAATGATCTCAGTAGAGAAAATAATAAAAGATTAATTGGTATTTTTAGTCTAGGAAGACAAATAATAAATGACAAATAATCCCAATGACTCCATAATTTGGAACAGAGGTCTTGAATGACATAACTGGACCAAAAGGAATAACATAAACCGAAGATGATTGTATTGTATATTATTTGTCTACCTAGAAATCAAAGTGAATTAATATGGTGATTTATCTAGAATACACACAGAGACATATGTTGCTGGTGTTTACTATTGCCTGCCCAACTAGGAAAAAGTGTGAATGGAGCTTTCTAAAAGCAAATTGCAGAGCTCTCAAAGAGGAATAGAGTTGTAATGATAGAAAATTTTAAATACCTCAACATCTGTTAGAAAACATATTCTGCCAAGCATAGTCCTTCTAGGAATTTCCTAACTTGTGTCGCTGACAATTTCATCCTTTATATGAAAGAGGAAGACACAAGAGAATGAGTAAGTCCAGAGGATGTGGAAATTGAAGCTACATTGAATTAAAATAGTGGTGTAATGCTTGGAGTTCTTACTTGCAAGGGAAATTAAATCTGAATTATATACATATATATTGACTTTCAGAAAAGCAGAATTTAGGTTATAAATAGGATTCAATAGCAGGAACAGCTAATGGGAAAAGCAGTTTAAGGTAGATGGAAATTGCTACAAAAGAAAATACAGAAATAATTCAAAAGGTGGAAAAACAGAATATAGGAAAATAAGACTTTGCAAATACACAAAAACCTTATTGAAAACCTGAAGCTCTACAGTATATGAACAAGGTATTGGACACTAATGAAGAGAACTTACAGAAAGCTGTTGACTGATTATTAAGAAAGCTAAAACTTGAAATAACCCACAAGTAATGAAACAGGCTATCAGTAACTAAATCTTCTTCAGAGAAGTTAGAAAGAAAGAAAGAAAGAAAGAAAGAAAGAAAGAAAGAAAGAAAGAAAGAAAGAAAGAAAGGAAGGAAGGAAGGAAGGAAGGAAGGAAGGAAGGAAGGAAGGAAGGAAGGAAGGAAGGAAGGAAGGAAGAAAGGAAGGAAGGAAGGAAGGAAGGAAGGAAAACTATAGAAACTGCTCAGTGAAGATAGTGAAAGCTAAGATAGCAAAACAAACAAACAAACAAACCCTACTCAATCACTATTTTATCTGAATCTTCCACATGATGTTATTTGTTCCTCCAAGTAACTATGAAAAGCAGGGTGAAGTATCATAACTGGATAGAAATTATAGGATAGAAACATGGTCAGAAAACATTTATCTTGAATCATTTCAAATCTCCAGGACCCAGTTAATTATGAATTACATTTTAGGATATTGAAATAATTTATTGTTGGTCTGTCTGAAATGTTATGTCGTATCTCTGAAAAATAATAGAGAAGTGCCAGATGATTGGAAGAAAATATTTTTATTTTTTAAATATTTAAAATATTTTTTTTTAAAAAGAGGAAATGGAAGAATTAGGAAACTATAATTGAGACTGTTACTGATACCTGTGAAAATTCCAAAACAGAACATACACAGTGTGATTGGTAAGTACCTTCAGTATTTGCATGGATTTATCAAGAACAAATCTTCTCTGAATAACCTAAACTCATATTTTTGTTCCAGTGTCTTCTATAGTAAATAAAGATAGACATAACGTATCTTGATTTCAGTAAAACATTTGGCAAAGTCCCCCATGACATTCTGATTAGCAACTTAATTAAATGGATACACACATGGCCTAAAATAGTCTTCAGAGAATATTCACCATTCTTCCTCATCAAATTTTGATTTTGAGTGAGGTATTGAGTGAAGTGGCCAAAATATTATTCCTGGGCTCCAGACACTTTGGCATTTTTATTATGTGGATGGAGAAATTTATAAATTATTAAATTTGCAGATAACACAAAGTTGGATGTGATACTTAATACCATACAGACTAGAAATATAGTTCAAAATTATTTTGGTAAGTTAGAGAAGTGTACTTAGAAAACAGAAATCAAATGCACAGATATAAGATGGCAATACCTGGTTTGGTAAAAGTACCAAAGTATCTTGGAATAATAGCTGATTTGCAAACTGACCACATGTGGTAGCATGATGTGGAAGCAAAAAAGACAAATGCTATCCATCAACACAAAGTTTGTTAAGCGCAGGAAGCAATCATTCCATTTTATTGTGCAGTGATCACGATCCACTTTGAGTTTTGGGAATCACAATTTAAGATGGATTTTAACAAATTGGAACAGTTTCACAAAAGCACAATGAGAGTGGTTAGGGGCTCAGAAATGATTAAGAAAGACTTTAAAAGATAATATTATCTTTTTAAATGATAAAAGAAGCATTATTAAAATACCAAAAGTATGTCACCCAAGAGATTTAAGTCCCATTTTCTACCATTCTAGCTCTAAGTTCTAGACCAGTGGTTCTCAACCTTTTTAATGCCGCGACCCCCAACCGGTCGTAAGTCAAGGACTACTCAACTGGTGCAGCACCGTTTGCAGAATGGGACTTTTGGCAGGCTCAGCAGGGCAGAGACAGACTGGACAATTCCTATTGGCTTTTGAAAGTCAATAGAATTAGACTCTATTCAAGAAAGTCTATTCTATTGGCTTTCAAAAGCCAACAGAATAAAAGGGAGTAGCACAGCTAAGGAAAAGGGGAAAAAAATGGCGGACTGCGTTGTTTGGCGACCCCCGTGAAATGGTCGTTCGACCCCAAATGGGGTCCCGACCCACAGGTTGAGAACCACTGTTCTAGACTAAAATCTCTTGTTTCTACTGAATGCAAAACAAAGGGTCAAATTTAATTCAGTCAGAATCCAGAGTTATATTATGACTGCATAATACTTATATATTAAGAACTAAAATATAACTGTCAATAAACTTATTTTTTTAAAAATAAACATCTTAAATAATTCATTAGCTTATATTTAAAAACAAAAATTGATGTAGTTCATTGCATTATTTGTAGTACACTGCAGACTGAGAGTATAGGAAATTGATGCCTGACATCTTTCTAGTATCAATTAAACAAAAGAATACTAGCTTGAATGCCATTTTATTTTATTTTATTTTATTATTTTATTTTATTTTATTTATCTTATTTTATTTTATTATTTTATTTTTTCCACCAAAACAATTTGCGTCGTTCAGGAAATGCATGCAAATTTTCTAGTGCTGTGCCAAACACAGATTATTATACATTATCCTTTGCCTAAACCTACTATTAATGAAAGGTGTTTTGCTTGAGATTAACTACAACATACATATTCCCCTCCCTCTCCTTCTCTCTTGCTCTGAATAATGGGAATAAATTCAAACAAATTATCTTGGAAACATATGCAGAGACTGCTGAGTGAGTGAATTTTCTCTGACAGTCACACTATAGCTGGTTGCTGAAGCTATTGGCATATACTAGCACCTTGGGAATACATGACAGAATACTTCGTGTGGTGTTGTGGAGGATATACTGTAACTGTGACACATTCTGAAGTTTGGATGGCAGCTGGAACATTTCTTCTGGCCAGTTTGTCGCTTAGCTAGTATTAGTTTTAGAGAAAGGGCATTTGTTCAGAGGAGTACTACCGGTATGCATCTCTTTTAGTATAAGAGCACTGGCAGACAGTTCGATATCCCATGGTGGTTTTTCAACAAAACACTTTATCTATGACATATTCTTACCACAGCTTTTAGTACATAATTGTCCCTGTGAAACCATCCTAACTCTCAAATATTTTTTTTTCTTATTTGTCGTTCCTTCTCTTTTCCAAAACAACTGATGAAGGTATGCTAAACACCAGGAAGGAATAGTTGTACATTTTTGAAAACTTAAAATTGTTTCTCTATTACTCAGCATAACCTTGGGAAGATTGTCTTGGCCAGCACATAGATCACAAATTGGTCATATGTGTTTGGGAGATACAAAAAGGTTTTTACTTTTTTTTTCTAATTTCTACTATTTTGCTTCCCCCAGGAATCTGTCCTTCTGAAGAAATAGTCCTAATTCTGGCTGCAATTAATGCTAAGAAGTCATTAACATTCCACTCAGAAGTAGATGGCTGAATAGTAACTTTAATCTAATAACTAAGCAGTGGTAGATTATGCAGATCTATCACAAATGTCCCACCTCTTTTTTAATGCAAAAACCTGGACTAATTTTTGTAAACTTGAGTCCAAATTTCTCATTTTAATCCATTTTAAAAATTAAGGTCAACAGCAAAGTAATGGATTTCTTAGGGAAATTAACAGCCTTGCTTTTTTTCCCCTGCAACTGATCAATGCACTGATTAAAATAAAAAAATATTTTTTCTTTGCAGAACATAATTAATAAAATTACAATTTCTCTCATCTGAAGTTTCTTCTTTGGAATAATTTTAAATGCTTTTCCTAGATTAACATCATTGTTTGTTTGTTTTTTCACCAGCACAAATATTCTTTATTATAAACTCACATGAAATCGTCCCTATTTTATCACAGAATAAAAAATAACTATGATCCCCAGAAATAATACTAATAAAAATTTACTAGTAAATATGCCTACAAGTTGGGAATAAATATATATTTACTTGAAAAACTATAAGAAAAAAGACCAAAAGTAACTATGGTAATAGGCTTTTCTTGTATATAAGGCAGTATTTATGTAGATTATGTAACATATTTGCTTAGTTGTTATTCAATCGAGATAACATCTTGCTAGAAGATAATTAAAGAATTTGAAAAGTGGAAAGAATGCAGATATGTACATTAAAGATAAGACCCCACTCTAAACCTTACTGGACACAATGATGTCAAAATTAATAGTTGGAATTAATCTAACTCCCAAATTTAAATAAGAATAATTGAGTCCTTTCTGTGGCAATGAAAGCATGGGATAAGTGCATAGCTATCCTTAGCTACTTGAATTTTTAACAGGAATATAGCAAAACCTGAAGGAATTTTTTTTTAAAAAAAAAAAAAACACTGTCGGAATTCTTTTTCAAGCAATTAGTTCAGACATCCAGTAGGGCGAGGGAAAAATTCACATTCTCCATTTTTATCACATTCTCCATTTATATATTTTATAAAATATAGGTTTTTTTTATATTTTATAGTTTTTTTTCCGCATACGGTAAGGATAATGCTGTGGATAGAATCATAGGGTTGGAAGGGGACCTTGGTGGTATTCTAGTCCAACCCCCTTGCACAAGGCAGGAGTCCTTATACCATCCCAGACAAATAGTTTTCCAATCTTTTCTTGAAAATGTCCAGCAATGGAGCATCTACAACTCCAAGAGGTAAACTGGAACTGAACTGAAGAAGCTTCTTGGATGAGAAGTGAAACATCAAGAAAAAACAAAGTCTAGTTGCCTTTTGAAAAAGCACCTTTGGGACAACCGTGAGCTGGGTGACTGAGAATCTCCATAGACACTGAGAGACAAATTCCTTGTGTGTACAATCACACTTGGCCAATAAAGAATATTCTATTCTGTTCTGTTCTGTTCTGTTCTTTTTCCAATATTACTCAAAATAAATTGTTTTGTTCATTTTTTTAATGGGAAATGCATTAGAATTTGTGCTAGTGTGGAGTAAATCCATTGAAAGCGTGCTTCACAATGCACGAAATACTGGCTTTTTGTCATTAAACCAAGCTTTTGGGGGGAGAAAGATGTTCCTATAACTATTTTAGAAACTATTTCTGATTGTTACCATACTGGTGAGGCTGCATGTGTGAATGCCTTAAGTCCTAGCTGCCTGGACTTGGGCTGATCCCTGTAGGTGCAAAATTTCAGAAGTGATTTACCATTGCCTGCTTCCTAGGGCTGAAATGTGACCAGCCCAAGGTCACCCAGTAGCTTCCTGCCCAAGCCAGAACTAAAACTTTTGGTCTCTTGATTTCTAGCCCAATGTCTTAATCACTATTTCAAACTGGCTCGCATAGGCTGCATTACTTTTTATTTTCTTCTTTGCTTTGATGAAGCAAAATAACTGCATGCATGCATATTAATAATTCAAAAAGGCCTAAAATGCATGGTTCTACCTGTTTTGAAACTCCTTCTTCAAAGGATTTGCATAACTCCCTTTTGTATATGCATAAGGAGCCTACAAATACATCAAGGATTGCTTTAATCAGGGTCAGTAAATCAGGGCTGCAGAAACTAATATTCTCTTATCTGAACTCAGAATTGTGCCTTTTATCTATGCCAACAATTACTATATTAGTCTATGTGTTTTAGCTCTTTTTCCATTTAAATTGAAGACTGGAGATTTCAAGAAGGCATGATTTGATTCAAATTTGCACTTCAAGATTCAAGGGCAAACCAGTATGATCTCAGCTGCTTTAAGATTCAGTTTGAAAAAGAAAACCATTCGTAAGCTATAACAGGAAGCATCAAAATATAGCTAGGGTTTTTTTTGGTGTTTTTTTTTTCAGAATAATGTTGTAGATGGATATCTTTACAAGATACATTAATCCTGCCAATTCAATCAGACCACCTTCAAAGATTTCATTGGCATAATTATTGAACATTGCAATATTTTAAGGCAAACATAACAAGAATTAGGAAAATTATTCAGCAAAAGTCTATAGAAAAATTGTGGAAAAGCAATGCACAAAGTGGCTTACCTCAATTCAAAGCTAAATGTTCTCAGAAATTGCTTTTTCTCTTTGTCCTTTCCTGAGTTGCTTGTCATAACACAGAAGACTGCCATTGTATTGCTCTTGTGGGTTAGTGTACATTTGCTGCCTCTGATCAATGGGTTTTGGCATCACTGTTGGCAAGTTTGGCCTTTCCTGGGAAGGAATGTCTCATGACTGATGTTTATGTGTACCCCACTAGGGCAGGGCACACTGGCAAACCTTGGCCTTTTCTATGCACACTTAGTTGTGTCAAGAAACTTGTTGGCAATTCTCTGTGTTAATTAGCAAAGCAGCAGAAGGCGGCTGGCACTGTGAGATGCAATGCTATAGAAATAAGCAAGCTACAAAGAGGCTGGTGCAAAGGAATTATCATTTGTAGCCTTGCCACTACCACCTTCTTAAAAAGAGTGAATATTTGGCCGATACAAATAAAAGTCAGTTTGGCACACTTAGTTAAGTAAATTAAACCTGGCCAGTCACAGAGAATTTAAAAGCGAAGTGCTTTTAAATGCCTACTATTGAACATGGTCAGCCTTGAGACTATATTCACAGTGCTGACGTGAACTCACAACTTTTTTGACAGGACCAGCACGGGAGAATAATTTTATATTAGCATAAGAGAGGGGGGATTAAAGTTTGTGTCTGGCCACATTAAAGAAGTAGAAAACTGATGAAGTGAATAAAATCGAAAGCAATGTTAACCTCGATATTCCATAAGATGTCTGAAAGGCACATAATTTAATAAGATGAAATACATAATTGACCAGTTATTCGTGTTAATGTCAGACAGTGTGTCATACCATTCAATCTTTTCCTGCCACTATACCCATTGTAACATTGTATATTGACTGTAATGGCCCCAAAAGAAGCAGAATCTGTGAAGCCCTTCTCAAAACTAAGCATTTTTTCAGCCACCTGATTTGATTCACTGCATTGAAGCATTCTGCTAAATCAAAGCATCTCTTTGAACATTTGTGTAACTCTACTGATGTATTATTTGTATCTCAATCTTCCTCCAAGGAACTCATAAATTGGAACATTCATGTTCATATTTCCTAATAACTAGGTTAGTCTGAATGATGATGATGATGATGGGCTAAAAGTCACATAGTGAACTTTATGACTGAACAAAAGTTTGAACTTGGATCTCTTCAGCACAAATGTATTCACTTTGTCTGTTTCTCACAACTTTCTCTAAATGAAAGATCATTGTAGAAAGTATCTCAATTCATTTTTACAAAGAGAGCCAAAACAGGTATAGTCAGTTTTTAGAGAGTTGGGGGTCTTTGTTTATAAATGCTTATTGGAGATCCATATTCCAAATAGATGTTGAAACAAGAATTAGGAAAATTATTCAGCAAAAAATCTATAAATTGTGGGAAAGCAATGCACAGAGTATCCTACCTCAGTTCAAAATTAAATGTTTTCAAAAATTGCTTACAAATAATATTTATGTGCAGGTTCATGAATATATGGAGTTTTTCCTTGCTAGGGGAGCTTGATTATGATCCTTTATTTATTGTTATTAGAAATATTTTGTAGTCTTATTACTTTTAATGTTGTAAACTATCTAGAGCAGTGGTTCTCAACTTTTTTAATGCCGCGACCCCATAATACAGTTCCCCATGTTGTGGTGATCCCCAACCACTTATACATCACTGGGTGCCAGGGGCGTGGACAAAGAAAAGGGGGAAAAATGGCGGACAGCCTTGTTTGGCAACCCCCGTGAAATGGTTGTTCGACCCCAAATGGGGTCCTGACCCACAGGTTGAGAACCACTGATCTAGAGTCACCTTGTGGCAAGATGGACACAAAAATATTAATAAATAATACTAGCGGCTGTTTTGTAAGCAAGAATAATTGTTACAACAACATCTTGTTACAGAGGCTGAGAATGGGGCTATAGCATTTAGGCTTATATACCACCCCATAGCGCTTTGCAGTACTTTCTGGGCAGTTTACAACATAGAAGCATTATTTCCATATTGCCCCCAACAATCTGGGTCCTCATTTTACCAATCTTGGAAGGATGGAAGGCTGAGTCAAACTTGAGCCACGTCAGGATCAAACTCCAGGCTGTGTGCACAGTTTGCCTGCAATAATGCATTCTAACCACTATACCACCAAGGCTCTAGTCTGGCTTTAGATCCAAAACTTATTTGCAAGTTTGGCTTGCTGCCCCAATATTAGTTTCCAGAAGTTATATTAAACAGCTTCAATGAAAACTGAGGAGTAGACCCCAATAACTAAAAATCTACATCATTTTCTTTTTTTAATATATTTTATTAATTTTTTTAACATAATCATCTTAATGTTTAGTAAACAGCGTGTTGCCTGAGTTTATATTTAAAAACAATCAATAATAACTAATTTCTATAATTCCATAATCCACATAGTAACTTTCCTTGATTTTCTTTTATTCCAATAATATTCTCTTTTATCAACTTTGAATTTCTTAGTATTTTGATAGATAACAATTGAATATAAACATTTTTCTAGTATTTCTACAAGTAACATCCACATCAATATGAAGCTTCTTTTCTAATTGATTATCTTAATCACCTTGTCATAGATCCCATTTTCTAAGTTCTCATTTAGGTTTGTTTTCCCCACAATATTCAAAACATTCTTACCAGTTAAGATTTTCTCAGAGTTAATTACACTTAAGTATTTAAATCTGTTTCCTCAGAAAGCCATCCCAACAATTTTACATTTCTCATCTTAAAACAAAAACAAAAAAGAGAAGAAAAAAAGAAGGAAATAGTATACTACTTGAGAAACATGTCCCTCTTAAGCTAGAATACATTTATATCCAAATTTTTTCTATTCTTTTTAACCATATTCAAACAAATGTTTAATCTTTAAATATTCCATCTAATAAATCCAATCATCTAATCTTTTAAATCTATTCAAAATATTATCAATTGAAATTTTCTCAAAATCAATTAGATACTTAAATATCTAAAACATTTCCCTCATATAAATTATCCCAACATTTTTATATTTTTCATATCATAAAAAATACTATGTTACTTAAGGGGCCCAGTCCTCTTAAACTGAAATTAATTTATATAAAAATTGTATTTCTTTAACCATATTCAAATATGTGTTTAATCTTTAGATATTCCATCTGATAGATTCCATCATCTAATCTCTTAATTCTAACTTTAGCCTCTTTTTTTGCCAAACATATTTCCTAATTAGTATGCTCCACTGGACCAAAAGGTCTTCCCATAGTCTTGTAGATGTTGTTGTAGGTACAAGGGACAAATCAAGTAAGATATTGTGGGAATATTTCGCCCTTTTGTATTTATTGAATTTTTTTTCCTTTCTTTCTGTCTTAAATTCTTTTATCATTTTTTGTCTCTCAATTTCTCGTAGTTCTCCTGACAGCTCTATAATCCATTTTGTCGAACCTTTTTTCTCGTCCTCAGACTTATTTTGCAATCTTGAAGTGTAAGTTATCTTTTCCATGTCCAATATTTCCTGCAAGTTTCTCTCCACATGGTTAAGTCATAATTCCTTCCATTGTTGGGTTCCATCTTTAAATCTCTTTCCTCTGGTTTATGTTCAGTTGTGTGCTCTCTTTTTTATTTTTTGAGAGTTTTTTTGTTGTGAGGTTGAATTAAAGATGTATTCATTTATATTTTCAAAGTTGTTTTTAATTTTATTGTGGTTTGAAGTCATTGTCATTTATATTAGTTGCAACATAGCATACATTTCCTCTTGGAAAGTATTTGTTTTTTCTTGATATGTTCTTTATGCAGATCTCTGATGTTTTATGATAGCCAAAAATCAAAGTTTTCCTTTCTCTGCAAACAGCTTTAGAGTCACAGTTCAGTAAGTATTTGTAAACCAGGAAGGTCATTTTTTTTCCCAATGTTTATGGTTCTTGATATGTAGAAACCCAAAATGTTTTGTTTTCTTTGTTACAGCTGTTCTCTGTTTGCTTTAAACATTGAAGATCACAAAAACAGGTTATCTTTTTCTGGGCTTTCTGCCAGTTCCTGTATCAGAGCAACTACAATTGTATATTTTCATCAACCACTAGATATCAGCACCAGTTCATTTTTCATTTTTCAAAACAGGTAATTACTTTTTTCTGTTTTCATCAATAATATTTTGCAAAGAAAATCTTAACTAATTCCACCAATTTCACACTTATCCAGATTTAAGTCTTATATTCATTTCATTTCAATGTATTTCTCTCCCCCATAAAAATTTAATTCACCGCTTCCATCTGTGGGAGCATGGAACAAGAATCCCCCTCCTTCTCACTTTCAGAGGATTTTTGCTTCTTGGTTTTTTTTTCAGGAAATCAATTATCAAGTAGAAGAAAGAGAATCTATATTCTTTTTTTATTTTTTTTTATTATTTTTCACCATACACCCAAACTTAAAATACATAAACATAAATCTTTTCTTTTAACAGAAGTGTACTATACATTTTAAGCATTCTTTACATCTTATTTATATTTTATGTACATCAATAATTATGTCTTTTCCTTTCTCTGTTCTAGCCAATTATAACATTTATTCCAAATTTCATAAAATTCTGTTGCCTCCTTGTCTTTTAATTCTAACGTAAGTTTATTCATGTCTGCGCATTGCAAGATTTTGTACATAATCATATCATTTGTGGAAATATTTTCACTCTTCCAGCATTGAGCATATGCTATACGAGCTGCAGTCAATATGTGTACAATGATATGTTGGAGTTGTTTTTCCATCTTTAAATTTATTATGCCCAAAAGAAATAATTCTGGTTTAAAATCCATTTGTATCTCCGTTATCTCCTGTATCCAATCTCTTATTCGTTTCCAATAATTTTTTGCTTTGGGGCACAGCCACCACATGTGATAAAATGTTCCTTCTCTGATTTTACATTTCCAACACTTTGGGTCTATATTTTTATACATTACCCAGTTCCAAACATGTTGTTTACAATCAAGCTTAAATTAGTGTTTTTTGGCTTTGCTACTTGTAGCTTGGGCTAGACTCCAGAGTGAAGCTAGCCTTTCTTCTGCTGGTTTCTGGAGGGCTTTCCCCAGATGACCAGATAAACTGCTGTCTCTCTACGGTCAGCAGGGCACCCCTGCTCCTCTGTTGCCTCTCCAAGGCAAATTTAGGCCCATTTGGGGTCCCCAAACTGAGAAAAAAAATCGGCTGTAGGATGTGGAGCCCCGCGATCCCTCGGCTCCTACACTACTGTGCAAAATCAGAAGCCTCCAAATCTACATCATTTTCTTTCTTTTTTTTTTTTTGTCCACACTCCTGGTAAATGGAAAATATTCATCAAAGAAGTAAAATAGGTTTTGTAATCAATAAAGTGATTTTCAGTTTCATCTAAAGGGCATATCTAAACATGTCATCTAAAATATTTTCCTTTTCATGCATTGTTGATCAGGTGTTTTAGAAAGATTTAATAATTTACTGGTATTTTTGAGCAGACTTACTGTTGTGAATGAGCAAAGAATATTGCATCTTTTCTTCTTTCTCCTTTTTAAAAAATATGTTGCTCTAACTGCAATCTCCCTGCTTTCTGTAACATTCTAATCTGAAAAGCCTCTAAAAGAACTTCCTTCACAATGTATTTCCCGAGATTGCTTTAAAATGCAGGAAAGTTAAGAGACTACTAGAATAATAATTGTACATCTGAGGCTATCTTCAGTCTTCAATATATGAAATAAATTTAGGAATCCTACATTCAGCTGATTCAAATCTCTTCTTTGAACACATTCTTTTTAAAAATGAATCAAAATGGTTTAAAAACACAGGGAAAAGAACCCCAAAAGTATTTCAAAACCCTGCCAAAAACTACAGTACGTTTATCTATTCATCTGGTTTTCTGATCTTCAGTGTTTGATTCATGAGATAAAGTATTACCAAAATATGTCAATTTACTCATTCTATGGTATAAGGACAAAGTCTACGATAGTAATTTCTGTTGTAACATAAATCTGAACTAAATTAGATTGGTATAAAATGTTTCTCCCTTTCAGACTAATAATTAGCCCAAATCACCGATATGGCTCTGAAAGGAGATCCATTTATTACTTCCATGTCCTCTAGAACAGAGTCATATTCAACCAATCAGTGCACAGCCATTTTGTTAATCATTTCAGATTTAAAGTTTAAAAGATTCTAAATCTATTCTTTCTTTTATTAGAAATAGAATTGTATCAAGAGTCCATGAAAGATTGGAATTCTGATTAACCATTAATTACAGAAGAAAGTTTAGAAACACATTCTTTCTCTATCATAAAAACATGAAATTGTTTAAACTTCTGCTTGTCTTAATTGCCAAATCTTGTCAAATATAAATGAATGTCATTTTCCTGCTTTGTAGAATGGCTCAAAAAATTAGCAAGAACTCTAATCATGTGTTATATTCTCTTTATTTCTTTTGAATCTGATGGAAAGAATGAAAGACCAGCAAATGATTTGTATGATATGTAAGTAGAATTTTATTTTCTATGTGTAAAAAGATTTATAGGCAATTCTCTTGATGCCTTTATACCTTTCTGCTTTTTACAATGTCAAATGCTCAGTTGACTTGTCTAGATTTAATTCCATATGCACCTTTTGCTCACAGTTATCCTCTGCATCCTTGATTTTATAGTCCTCAAGTTGCAAAGTCATTGTCATATACTCATGGTTTTTCACACATGAGTGGAACTGGTATATCACAAAAGGGTAAAAATATCAAAGAAATGCAAATTGCTCAGCGTTAGTGCATGAACGTTTCTCTTTTGAAATTTAGTACAGCTGACTTGAAAGGATAAACTGGCACAAAAGCAGAAGTTGTTTTCATGACAAAAATATTGTGATATAATAAGAATATTTAAAGTAGCATCAACATACCAACCATCTGGCAAAGGTTAGGATGGCTTAGGTAATGTCTCCTTATTAACAATGGGCACATCCATTCCTCAAACATGAGTAACATAGCAAAACTCTAGCATAAAATGTTTGTTGTGAGAGAAGGCTTTAGTAATAGTAGTAAAGTTGGAAGGGACCTTGGAGGTCATCTAGTCCAACCCCCTGGTCGGGCAGGAAACCCTACACCATTTCGGACAAATGGCTGTCCAGTCTCTTCTTAAAAACTTCCAGTGTTGGAGCATTTACTGCTTCTGGGGGCAAGCTGTTCCACTGATTAATTGTTCTCACTGTCAGGAAGTTTCTCCTTGGTTCTAGGTTGCTTCTCTCCTTGATTAGTTTCCACCCGTTGCTTCTTGTCCTGCCTTCCGGTGCTTTGGAAAATAGCTTAATTCCCTCTTCTTTATGGCAGCCCCTGAGATATTGGAATACTGCTATCATGTCCCCCCTTGTCCTTCTCTTCGTTAAACTAGACATACCCAATTCTAGCAACCGTTCCTTATATGTTTTAGCCTCCAGTCCCCTAATCATCTTTGTTGCTCTTCTCTGTACTCTTCTAGAGTCTCAACATCTTTTTTACATCGTGGTGACCAAAACTGGATGCAGTATTCCAAGTGTGGCCTTACCAAGGCATTGAAGAGTGGTATTAATACTTCACGTGATCTTGATTCTATCCCTCTGTTAATGCAGCCTAGCACTGTGTTGGCCTTTTTTGGCAGCTGCAGCACACTGCTGGCTCATATTTAGGTGATTGTCTACTAGGACTCCGAGGTCCCTCTCACAGTTACTACTATTGAGCATGGTGCCACCTATGCTGTACTTGTGCATTTGGTTTTTCTTGCCTAATGTAGAACCTTGCTTTTTTCACCATTGAATTTCATTTTGTTAGTTAGTGCCCAGTGTTCAAGTCTGTCCATATCCTTCTGTATCTGAAGCCTGTCTTCTGGAGTGTTGGCTATTCCTGCCAGCTTGGTGTCATCTGCAAATTTGATGAGTTCCCCATCTATCCCTTCATCCAAATCGTTGATGAAGATGTTGAAGAGTACTGGGCCCAGAACAGAGCCCTGGGGCACCCCACTACACACTTCCCTCCAGATAGAGGCAGTTCCATTGAGGACCACTCGCTGAGTACGGCCGGTCAGCCAGCTACGGATCCATCTGGTGGTGGTTCTGTCTACCCCACATTTTTCTATCTTGTCAAGTAGTAGGTTGTGATCTACTTTATCAAATGCCTTACTGAAGTCCAAGTAAAGCAAGGCATTTAAAGCAAGGCATTCCATGGTGAATTAAATACTGTGGGAAGTCAGCTCCAGAGAAGGAAATATTAAAAAGGGCAGAAAAATATATTTCCTCAAAAGGATTTTAAAAAGCAGAAAACAACCCTGCCCCCAAGTCTCTCTGTCCCAAGCAGGAGCCAGCTCTATACAAATGCAGATGTAAACCACCAGAAAGGCCCCAGCTAGGAGATCAAGAAGACAAAGACCTAAAATCTGCACACCTCACCCAAACTCTAGGAGCCATTAGCCCCATCACAGGAAAGCAGGATATGATAATAGGACTAATCCATCACCATAAAGAATACCAGAGAGGCACACCTAAACTCAGGTCAGAATATGTGACACAGGAAATAGCCTCAAAGTTCATGCCACAGGAACAGGAAACTATTCCAAACAAAAGGCTTTCAGAGACTATAAAAACCTACTACCCATGTGGTCAGCCCTTCTCTTTTTTTTCTCTGGTCTTTCCTGCAAGAACCATCTTTCTGGCTCTTCAATAAATTGCAACCTTCTTCCCAAAGCAGTCGCCATGCTGTTTATTTATCCCCGGCTTGGATGAACCAGGATGAAGACTTTTCTTTCAACAGTACAGATTTGGGTATTTCATATCTCAACTACTATATTAAGAAGCTGGCATGTTTAATCCATAGGCAAAACAGAAATAAAGACCTGCAAGAAGAAAATGAAACGGAGAAGATCATTTCCTTCCTGATCAAATTACTGTAAACCAGCAAGGTCTTGGAAAACAAGGTCACCAATCACCCTTTTCCAATCATAATTGCTTTGTAAAACTGTCTTTTCCTTTGCTGCAAGAAAATATATTTATATAAAATATATTTTATTCATTTCATTCCAAAGAAGGTATTTCCGAATGGTTGTTGTCAGAAGAATAATTTGGTGTTCCAACTCAAGCTGGGGCTGCACCAGAATAAATAAAAATGAGATCCAGACAGCTGTGGGGAAAGAAGAAATATTTATTCCTAAAAACAAAACAATTTGCTTTTAGGGGCAGGCTGCAGAGATATGGGGTACACCAGCAGATTTTTATAGAGGGAGCTTGTCTGAAGCGTCTATGTGCTAATTCTAGGGTGACACCTGAGGGGCGTGTGTGTGTGTGTGTGTGTGTGTGTGTGTGTGTGTGTAGGTATGTTTATTCTTGTGAACATGCAGTTCCTCTGGGAGACCTTATTTAATTAACTCAGTGTTTGTAGATCTTATCCTTTGATATGTGGATTAGGTCTGGGAACTTATTTGGGAGGGTTGAATAAGTTTGCTAATTTTAGTTGGTTTAATTAGTTTCAGCTTGACTGTCAATTACCTAGTAGAGACACTGATTCTCAGACAATTGTGGATTCTGCTAATATTTTAAGGGAAGATGGAAACAGTGCAAAAAATGAAATATATTTGGATGTAAAACTTCTCACATTGTCAAAATTTTACATCTGTAATGAAATCGCAATAGATAAAACCAAATTCTAGATTTTGTATTAAAAAAGTGAAATAGCTGAAAGCTTCCAGCTTCTGCAAAGCTACATTAGCTGCTCAAAAATCTAAGTAACATAAGCCAAATATTAACAAGATCCCATTCTAAGATTATCTTTCCTGATGCAATAAGGATTTTTCTCTGTGATTTTCTTTCCTTTTCTAGCAAGAAGTCGCCTTTCTATAGTTTAGTAAAACATTGAACAAATTATTTGTCATTAGCCATATAACTCTTAGCTGGAATGGCCTTTCCATAGGACAGTGATTTAATGAGTTGTTCTGTTAACTATAAAAGATTACTGATACAGAGGCTGTTTCATATTTGACTAAGCTAATAATTCATCTTTCAACATAATTTTAAGGTAAAAGAGCAGTACTATCTGGTCCATAACAGGAACAGAATCAAGGGACTATAAATAATACATATGCTTACATGCCATATAAACCTCTTTGAATTTGATGTGACCAATAGCTTGTAGGCCTGTCAGATTTTCTACATTTCTTTTAAGTTAGTCTGTAAGATTTTGCATATATTCCACTAAAACAGGTTGTTGCAAACCTTCCTTACTCTAACCCTATTCTCCTTATTCTTTTGTTCTACTGCCACCACTAAACCCTTTTAAAAAAAATAATCCTTTGAGGTTTTAGAAAACTTTTAAGGCTCTAAGGTAATATAACTGGATGGAATGTGGGGAAGATAAAGGATAGCAGAAACACTTGGTTAATCCAGAAACAAAGTAATAAATTGACTTTTATTTAATAACTTTAAAAAATGGATTTTAAAACTGGTTTACTTGTTTCTATATTACATCAATTCTAATCTATTCTGCTCTGCAATTATTCCTAAACCTTTTCCTTAACAGTGAGAGATTTTACCAAGCCTAGACCCTGAACTTAGTTTCCTGATCCAATCTTAGTGGTATAACTTTCTGCATTTTCTCTTTTATTTATTTTTAACCTGATTGCCGATTAATAGACATGGCTTTATAGCAGATCCTGTTCAGTGGTGGATTTCAAATATGTGAACAACCAGTTCTCTGTATGGATGCTGCTTCCGGAAGTCCATTCTGGCCTGGGCAACAAAAAATTAGCTACCAGTTCTGCCGAACTGGTGAAAACCGGCTGAATCCCACCACTGATCCTGTTGCATCTCTTCTATCAGCAAAGGAATCGTCCATAATTGCCACTCATGTAATCCTCTTTCATTTCACCATTTTACAGCTAATCTGGCCAATGGGTATTTTAAAGATATTTTGCATTCAAACTCTTTTATATTGATAGATCTGTTTGGAAATATAGATTTTTTTTTACCAATAGGATTTGGCTTTACTAGGGATAGATTCGTTCTTAAATATGTTATTTACAGGTAGTCCTTGACTTACAGCCATTCACTTAGTGACCGTTCAAAGGTATAACGGCATTGTAAAAAGTAATTTATGACCATTTTTTACACTTATGACTGTTGTAGCATCCTCATGGTCGCATGATCAAAATTCATATGCTTGGCTTCTTCTTCTTCTTGTGCCATATCCGTTATCATATGCTGGCGATCATGTTGGCAATCCTGTTTTTATCAGCAGCCGCACAAAAAAGTGCTGCTGAGTTTTGTCCAAACCAGTCCCTTAGATTTTGAAGCCATGATGTTCTTCTTCTGCCTGGACCTCGTTTGCCTTCAATCTGTCCCTGGAGAATTAAATGGACTAAGCTGTATTTTTCTGGGTGTCGCATCGTATGTCCGAAATATTCTAATTTTCATTTTTTAATTATTTTGATGATTTCCCTTGGCTTTCCCAGGCAGCTTATCATCTCCTCATATGCTTGGCACTGGTTCCTATTTATTATGGTTGCAGTGTCTCGGGGTCATGGGAAAGCCAAATTCATATAACAACCTTGTTACCAACTTAACAACAGCAATGATTCACTTAACATCTGCAGTGATTCACTTAACAATTGTGGCAAGAAAGGTCATAAAATGGGATAAAACTCACCTAGCAAATGCCTTGCTTAGCAATATAAATGTTGTGTTTAATTGTAGTCATAAGTCGAGGACTACCTGTACTATTTTGTTATATGGCTTGTATCTTTGTAATGATAGCTGCGCAGAGTCATTAATTTGATAATTTAAGTCATTAAAATAATAAGTATCAGTGCCAGCATCTACCATAGCAATTATTGAGTTTTGATCAACTTTCACTGTTTCTCTTAAAGAATCTCATTAATTTCCAAAAATAGAAATTCCATACCTTTAAACAACATTCCTCAATTCCTGCAAATTGGGTCATTTCTAGTTTGTTTTCACAGGAGTTTTTTTTCCTTAAATAATAGTCAGCTTTGAAATAACCTTTGTCCCCCCCCCAAAAATACACATTATTGTGCCCTCATATAAATTGCCTCTTTGAATACATAATAAGATCTGCCCATTCCTTTGGAATTTCATTACAGACTTCTGCTAATTCATCTTTTATAACCTTAGGGGGTGGGGGGGGAAATCTATACACTCCTTTTTAAAGAAACATCTCTTAGCAGCCCTTTCAAAATTATTCAAAAAAGTATAGTGAACATCCCTTAGAATATACTGTATGATATAGGAGGGACTTTGATAAAGTATTGTATTTTTAATTAAATTATTTCTCATGTCTCCTTTGTTCCTTTTGATTCCTCACTTTTTCCATTTCTATCTGTCAGTTTCTCTCCTCTTTTTTCGCCCCATTTCTAAATCTGAATTTCTTCTAGGTATTCTAGGTAATCCCCACTTAATTGGATCCATTTCCTACTACCTTCTCTCTACACATGCCTGCAATATAGCTTGCTTTGTGAGAAGAACTCTCATCTATTCCCTACTCATGCTTTCATGAGGAAATCTCTGTCCTTACATTCCTTTACTAACCTCCCCTTACTGATTAGCCAACATTTGGCAGCCATGTTTCCATATTAGTTAAGTTTTTTTTTTTTTTTGACAGGAATTGATTCTATCTCCCTCTCTTTTCCAGCTATAGGTCCCAGTCACATTCCTGCTAACAATATTTCCCTTATAAATTATTTGATATTGTGCTGTCTTTCTACCGAGCCATCCTTCCTCTTGTCTACCACCTTAATCTAGTGCAGGGGCCTTCATACTTGGCCCTTTTATGACTTGTGGACTTCAACTCCCAGAATTCCTCAGCCAGTGTGCCTGGGAGTTGAAGTCCACAAGTCATAAAAGGGCCAGGTTTGAAGACCCCTGATCTAGTGTAACCACTCAAATCCTAATACGGCTGTCCCATGTCGCATTCTCTCCAAACTGGCAGAGGGCTTTTCCTTTATGATTCTTTCACTCAACTACCACTACTAAACTCCTTTGAAGGTTTATGTCTCTAAGACAGAGGTGGGGAACAATGGCCCCTTTATGACTTGTGGCCTTCAACTCCCAGGATTCTTGAGCCATGCTGGCTCAGGAATTCTGGGAGTTGAAGTTCACAAGTTATAAAAGGGTCATCAGTCCTCACCCCTGCTATAAGATAACCTTATTGGCTAGAAGACATAGAGAGCAACATATAGGAGAGCATATATACAGTACTTACCAAAGGAACCAGTTGACTTTTATTAAATAATGAAAAAAAGGAGTGGTAGAGATTAAAACAGATTCATTTCTTTCTAGAAATGTTTGTATTGCATCAACACTAACCCACTTCTGTCTTAAAATTAGTCTTCGTTTTCTCTTCATGATAAGGGGAGATGTTTCCATGCTTGGACCTTGATGTTTCTCCTGCATATCCCAAAGCCCTCTCTACTCCTGAAATATAATCTCAGAGGAGGTGCCTAGTATTGCCAACATTTCATTGGCTTTTCTACAACCCAATCATTATGCAGGCACTCAGCAATGGAACCATTTACCCAAGTTACATATAAGCAAGGCTTCTCATTAAGCAGGTTTCTAACATCTTAATTGTTAAAATAAAAATAACTCTGGCTGGCTATATGGCCCTTGTGTCAAAGACGCACTATAGACTACTTCATAAAACTGCATTGTTTAATCATGTCATTGACCATTTCAAAGGTTTGGTCATTAGATCCTGTAGTTCCTTCAGCATCAATGCTGCTTTATTGGTCCTGAGTTTTTAGGCAATTCTATATCTTGAAGTCAATGAGGTTCTTTATAAGACCATTAATATTTACAATAAACAGATTAAATTTGCTTGCCTGTGCAGCAATAGATCCCTATGTGGTGTCAGTGATTCTAAATGTGTGGGTTTGGAGTATTCTCAAATATGTCATCCAATCATAGCTGCTGAATCTTTTTGAAGTAAAATAAAGTTTAATATCAGTTTCTACATTTTTCTACATCAAGTGGGTGACTTGCAATAAAATAAATGCATAGAAATGTCTGAACTGGGGAAAGGATACTTTGAAGTTCATTGTATCAGGGAAACTCATTTTCATATGGCAATTCATTTATTAGGAAAAGCATCTGTAGAAGCATATACAGAAATGTAAGTATTAGAAGATATGGACATGAAAATGCATAGTTTGATTCAAATAAATCCAACTGGTGCAGTCACCTCAACAAGAAACACCAGCAGTTCCCCATTTACAGGAACTCTAAAGTGGAGTGAAGTTGGAAGATACAGCTTTTCAATGGCAATGCCTATTCTATGGAATAGCATCCAAGGCAAAATCTGACTGGCTACCTGTCTGATTTCATTCAGAACAAATATAAATAATGGATCTCTTCCATTCAGTATGTACAATTTGATATCAGTCCCTCGATGTATGCTTGCAGAGTTAACACAACTGAGTGTACTGATTGGAAGTTATTATTCATCATAGTTTTTAAAATTATTATTATTCTGTACACTGGATGTGTCAGACGTTGCCTACATCCGACTGACAGAGACTTACTGGATTATAGCAGCATATAAATGGAGTGGTGAACATGCAGTTGTATTTTTCTTTTAAAAAGCTAGATGGGTGTAGCTATAAAACAAATACAAGATTGGAAAATGAGAGACAAATGAAATCCAACATGACAGGCTTGACAATTCCTATCATATGACCATTCCTGAGGATTTGCAGGCACATACACCTGTAGTCTCTTCACATGTCCTTTTCATTCCATTGATAAGTAAATACATTTCAAGATTCTAGGAACAGGTAATAATTTATCCATAGAAGAAACAACTAGCTTTTTTTATTGCAAAATGGCTACAGAGTTCTCATGATTTCTGTCACCACAGTTCTAATAAATATAACCAATTTATGAGTTGGTTATTGGGCGTTGTCCCCTTTAATCTAGCATATGATCAAAGATACTGCTTTTGGCTATTGTTATACTTCTTGTTATTGCAATCTCTGGTCTCCCTTGACTAGAAACTTCAAACATTATTGAGGCTAAAGGAAAATTTGGAGTATTCTGGTAATGCCTTTAGGATTGCAAAAAGGACCTGATGCTTCTCTGAATTAATGTGTTTGATGTTCACTTGCATCATACAAATATGTTTATAGAAGAATAGAATACAGTACAGTGTCTTAATGTCATATACTGTTGGAGAAAGATGAAGATCAGACTATAAAGCATTGCTTGTTTTTCCTCTCTGCACAGCATGTTCCCTACTATTGACTTATTTTTAGAGGAGGAGGGGAGGTAGTATAAAAGTAAAATGAACAATGCAGCAGTGCCAAAATCACCAGGATCACCCTAATGATATCTGACAACCTGCCAAAAGGAAGAGATGAAGGAAAGGACAACATAATTTTAAACCACACAATAAATAGTGCTGATTTGCCTTTAAAAAGTCCTTCTGGGAAAAAGGTTGGATTAGCACAAAAGTGACTCTTATGCTTTAAGGGCTTGCCTCCAGAGATATGGTGGGATTTGCATATGCTGGGAGAAAAAAAAGAGACTAAGATTATTTAGCTTGCTTTCAAGCACCTTCGTGGCAAAGTTAAATGCTATGAAGGTCAAAGTGAAAAGAAAATAGCAATGTTTCTTTTTACCTCTTTAAATAACCCTATAATTAAAAAATATGGGATATATTTTAGCTTTCTGCAACTAAATTAACTTAAACCTTTAAATATCTCGGAAATAAAGCTTACTTTCTTCAGCAAGGCTAATTATCAGTTATCAACTCCTGGTTTTAAGAAGCCTTAGGATGATCTCTTATGGGACCATTTCCTTTAGTCTTCATTCATTTTGCTTGCATTTAGGTTCCATGTGGACTCAATCCTTACTCACTGCCTAGTAGCAAAGAACTCTCAAGATAAAACTACTGCGTCTTTTCTTTACTTCTTTTGCCAGTCATTTGATTACAAAGGACAAGTGAATTAATAACAACCCCGAGGAAAGAGAAAGAAGAGTTGTGAAAAGCTGGAGTTGTCAGTGAGCATCCTTTCTAGCTGTGAGACTTGCCAGATGCCTGAGGATGGTGACTTCTAATGCCAACTCTTATCCAATAGTGTGAGGGGAAAGTGGGTCACATCAGATGCCTCTCAAATAAATATGCAAATTGGCATCCACTTGCCTATCCTCTTTCAGTCTATCTACATGAATCTTGATTTGACCATGGAATCTAGAGGAAGCTTAGATTGAATAAGAGCTAACAAAATCAAATGACTTTAGTGATAAGCATACATCTTTATTTTTATTCTTTAATTACTAGAGGTTGCTCCAAAGAATCGTACTTGGTGGTACAATGGATCAAATTCCATTTCTTTTTGCTTAATATAGCATGGTAGACAAACTTGTTCTATTTGGAGAATGCATTAGAACTTCTACTTTGGACTGAAGACCAGAAAGGATATGTCTAGTGTTTCATATCCATCATTTGTATTTCATGGGATAGTGGGGTTTATAGCAGCCATTTTCCCTTTGGGGCTTTGATAGGATGTTGGGGGTTACATGTCGACTGCTAACCAGAGATTATCCATCGTAATAATATAGGAATAGGGACTCCAACCTATGGGCATAATCCAATCCATCAGAAACATTTCTCAAATTTGTCTAGTACTATCACAAGGCAATCCCATATACTTACATATTGGATTACAGTCATTATTTGAGAGGTGAAAAAGAATACAAACATGTAATAATTGTTACTTTTTCTTTAGTATCTCAGATGTATGGAGCATCACATCAACACTTAGCATTATCAGATAGACAAAGCTATAAAGATATTGGGAGATTTCTATGTCTAACATACAGTTTGTGTCAATTCTAAAACTTGGTCTGGAGCTTTGGCTATTTTATGACTCGTGGACTTCAGCTCCCAGAATTCCTGAGTCAGCATAGCTGACTCAGGAATTCTGGGAGTTGAAGTCCACGAGTCATAAAAGAGCCAAGGTTGCCTACCCCTGGTCTGGAGCTAAATGTTCTAAAAAGAATTGCTCTGCATCATCTGTGAGTAAAGGTGACATGCTTCTTTTTTCCATGAAAATAATTTATTTTAAAATTTTAAACAACATAATCCACCCATAGGTAATATACAATCTGAATACACACACGCAGGTGCACATACACACACACAAACGCACGCACAGTCTTATTCTCTAGTACTACAAGAACATGATATTATGTGCAAACTTGGAAAAAAAAACAGTGCTAAAAGTGAATGAAATTCCAAATCAAATTCCAATGCTGATGGCAATACATAATCATTATTAAGATTGTGCAAATCCTTTGAAAGAGATGTGTTGCAGCTATCTGGCTCTACATGCATAAACATATACAAGCAGTCAGGAGGAGCTTACAAAGTAGTTATGGGAGCCGGAAAAAGTTCAGGTTTCTTTACTGGTTCAAGGAGAGGTGCTTCACGCAGACTCCTATACAATTGAAAGGATTTGTAGAGCCCTAAACATAAAATCTACACAATCTTTGGATGTCCAGAATGCAGTCAATTGTACATTGCTCATACAGCAAAGTAGTATCTTCCATTTTCATTGCAATGCAAGAATTCATTCTCTGAATGCAAGGCAATGTAAAATTGAATATTAAAGGTTTGCACTTTTCAAACATATAATACATGGAGAGGAATAGTGAATGGTTATAAAATGTAGATCAACTCAAATATTTTTCTGCAGTTCAGAATGTCCTTCAAAACATTCATGATTTCTAACTACATAGAAATCCATGCAAAGACTGCTATGCTGGACCAATAGCAGATCCCACCTCACCTCCTGCAAATCCTGTTCCCTCTCCCCCATCTTTTTACATAGTTTTAATCATAATTTATATTTTTATTGCATATATATTTGTATAGCTTTATTGCTTTTAAACTTGTAAGCCGCCAGAGTCACACTATAGTGAGATGGGCAGCAAACAAACTAAATAAATAAAAGATGTCTATTTCACAAGAAAGTGGATTCAGAGTTGCAGTTCTAGTACAATCTATTAAGGACTTTGCTGCTTGCAAAGGGTATGAAATAAAACGTTAAACACATAGTATGAAGAATTAATTACTATATGACTTGATAAAAATGTATTACAATGTGAATTGAATACATTAATAAATATACCTGCAAAATAATAAAAATAATAATTATTAATTTAAGGTCGCCTTTTTATATTTTTAAAAGCTAATTTGGTTGTCATCGGTTACCCCTATCGATTACGATCAGCAAAATATTTGTTACAAGGCAACCTGTAACCTCTTGGGTCATTGTTTCAGTTGCATCATTGTTGCACACCCTACCCTAATCTCTCTGCACACACCATGTCAGCTACTTGTGCACCCTCAGGTGACCTCCCCAACCTGTGCAACACCCTCACACACCCTCCCCAACCTTCATCCTTGTAAACCCTTCCTGACCCAGCTTGCACTTTCATGACTCCCTCTCCATCCTCCCCAATCCACACCACATCTCTTGCACATCCCTTCACTCCCTGTCCCTCCTGAAAGCAGCCATTTACCTTCTTGTTGGCCTTGGGCTTGCAACTTCCTGCCAGCTTTCCCACTAACTTTCCTTGTGAGAAGCTTTCAGGGAGAAAGTCAACAAGAAAGCCAGCAGGGAAGGTTGCAAGTTGCTTGGGTAAGACTTCCCCACCCACCTTCCCCAGGTTCCTTTGGCTGACACAGCACCAACCACTTACATACACCCTGAACTCTCCTTAACCCACACAACACCCTTATGCATCATCCCTCATTCTTGCCACACTTCTTGGGCATCCCCCCCCTTTTTTGTGGGAAGCTGGCAGAGAGCATTAGCAGTTATGATCAAGTTTAGATTTCCTGCCTGTCTCCCCACTGACTTGTGGGAAACTGTCAGGGAGCATTGGGAATAATTATCATGTGACCACAGCAGTACAATGATGCAGCAGCACTGAAATGGCCACAATTTTCTAAATTTCAATTCCCCGGGAGTAATGGTCCTGGATTTCGGATTCATTCTGTAAATTAATTCACATGAGGTACCTTGGTTCAAAAGGTGTTGCCCTATGGTGACCCATTTTGCCCAATGGAAGATTATAAGCAGACAAACCAACAGAAGAGTTTTAATAGTTAGATAGCATTCTAACATGAAAGCGGAGATTTGCTTATTTCACTTGCAGTAAACCATCCACGTTTGAAAAAAAAAAGATTACTTTTAAATTATTGAAAAGATCCCAGATTAAATCATGATATTTCCTTGATATTTTTTTATTTCCAAATATTCCATGTCCTGTAAATTCTGGGGTGAGACTTACAGCTATTTACAAAGTTCCTGACCTGTTAACAGAATCTTGCAGAATTCTATTTATGGTTCTGTTAGTGATTATGTTGATGGAAGGCCAGAGGGTTTTAAAACAAGATAAAATGGTGCTTCCATTTCCTCTTAATTTGTTGCTTGTCATGATCCTTCAAAGACAAGAAAAAATACTAATGAAAAAAAAAAACCCTTTTCTCTTCTACTCAGAATTTAAGCTTCCTGCACAAAAAAATATTAAGCTAGTTTCCACTTGTCAAAAACAGCACAGCAGAAGGTTCTAAATTCTTAGTGGCCACAGTACAGATTTAGCTACTCTTAATTAGAATCATTTTGCACCCAGGTTGGAGACCAAAAATCTAAAGCATTCTGTTTTTATGAGTATTTGTGGGCTGGGAATCATATTGATTACACAGGTAGAAGTACCTGGTTGGCCTTGTCTAAGCCCAGAAGCGTAGTTAGCAATTGGATTGCAATCCTCCAGATAACACCAGGAAGCTGGAAAAGCATTTTAGAAAAAAGCAGTTGACTGCCCAGAAAATTGCATGGTCATGTGGATGCAGCCACCTGGAGTCAATCTTGACTTGAACCTTACCTCTATGCTCAATAAATTTATTATCACAGTAACTGGAGGTTTCTTCCATTCTATTTCTGTGTTTGATCAAAGCAATGGGCTTAACACATTTAATAATTGTTATTTATTCTTGATTGTTCCTGTAGTTGTAACCATTCTGCATTATTCAAAATCAGCTCTGTGATCCCATGACATGGGCAGTCTATTACAGAGTTAAGCCTATTTGTTTCTACGTCAGCTCTTATGCACTTGAAACCACAAAGAAACTAGTTGGGTATGAAACACTGAGATGGTGGATGGTCCAGTTTTCCCCATTGATGAGGACTTCTTGTTTTATCCAGGTGCTGCCACTAGATCAATAATTTGTTTAATTATTTATTTTGTTGTAAGATTGCACCATGAATGTCATGCTTTCTGGGATAAGAGAACAGAGGGAAGTGAGAGAAGTGGTAGATATTACTACAATAGTTTTTGAAATGTGGTAGAATGGTAGGAAAAGGGATTGTGAGAAGTGTAAGAAGAAGTGATAGAAAATGATATAAGAAGTAAGACAGATCAGATGAGGATATTATTTGGTTGGGTTGATGATAATGATGAAGATGAGGAGGAGGAAGATTGTTATGCTTGTTAAATAAACAGTGAAATATGAATTTCATGTAATGACAATGGGAATGGGGTGGGGGAAGCTATCAAATCAGCAAAACTGAAGATAATCAGTAGTCAGCTTCAAGCTAATTTTGAGAAATTGGGGAATGAAAATTAACACAGTGGTGTAAATGTCCAGAAATTTTCCATGAATGCTAATTCCATCCATTTTTTGTAACTGAAGTTCATCTATGGGGCTCAGTATCTATATCAACAATGGTTTAAGAACTATACTGAGCACTTACATCTAAACATTACTGGATGAGATACTATTCCATTCCCATTTACGTATCTTCCTATCTTCCCTACATTGTTTAAATAATCATCATTTTCCCCCTTCCATCAAAAAAAAGGACACTGTCAATGTCAATATGGTTACAAGTGAAAGAAATCTAGTATGGAATATTACTTCTGTCCCGTCATGCTCTCCCATATCTTTCCCATAACTCTGCTATCTCCTTAGTCATTTCACAGATGTATCTACACTGATGGAACCATTCCAGTAGTGACGTGTTCCATAGGTATATCCATGGCATTTTGCCTTTGTCATCTTGCCTTGTGCGTACATAAAACAGTCCAACATAAATTACTTCTGAGAATTTATTTTCTTATAAAATTAAATTTTGTAGTTGCACAAATGTTAATCATTCACTTCTAAGTGCTCGTTCACGGATGCAAATGAGGCAGATAGATGCTATTAGTTGTATTTTTTGTATGTTTTGCTGATTTTATCCCAGAGGAAACTGAAAAGATGCATTTGAATGAGAAGAAAAGAAAAGAAAAGAAAAGAAAGAAAAATTTCTGTATCGTCCATGAATTTCTAATGTAGTACCACACCTTTTTTTTCTTGTACTATTTTTATTGATTGATTAAAGTAAATCATTAAACCATAAAATAAAGGCTCTTAAATACAATTTTAACATCAAACAAAATTGGCCATTATAACAGTTTAATAAATGGATTATTTCTGCATAAGCATATTCAGAATTTGCTTGGGGCCATTAAGGTGTGTATTTGTGCACACTAACATTCTTTGGTTAAAAATGGCTGTCAGAAACTGAACAATGCTGGAATAAATAATATCTCCTAATTTATGTAAAAACGTCTTCAAATTACAAAATAAAATAGAAGAGTACTGGAAAAACTTGCTGGTTGTTTTTCTGAAGCTTTATATAGCATATTTTAGGACTATTGGAAACTGAGTGAAAAGTCAAATAACTAGACGTCCATCTTTCAAAAAGTAGAATAAGGAAGATCAAAGTTACTATAGATTAGTTCATCTGCAATAACTGGCAATGTTTTAGAGGAGATTATAAAGACATTGATCTATAAGCACTTTGAAAACAGTATGATAATTACCAGAAGGTGGAATGAATAGACTCTTGGTTTTTGATTATGTAATTTAACAGATTGTAGGAAGGTTGTAGATGTAATATAACTTGATTTCATAAAATATTTGACAAAGAATTCAAGGTCAAGCAGATCAGTAAATTGGGGTTCGGTGGTTTGATAATAAATTGTGTACATAACTGACTTGAATATCTGTAATATCGTTTACTGAATTGAAATGAGATGCAGAGTGGGATGCCATTCAATCATAGGCACTCTACTAATTTTAAAAAAAATTAAAGATAGTATTAGGAATTCTGTTCAAATGGTGGAGAGTATGCTTATCCATTTTGCAGATTACATAACATTGTTAATATTCAAGAACACAAAAATAAAACTCAAAACCACTTTAAAGGGTTAGAGAAATGTGCTGAAAACTATTGAATGAATTGTAATCAATTAGTATTCTAAGATTTTTTTTTTCACAAGAACCTTGTGAAGTGTATTTAGATTTGCCATTCTATACATCCAGCATTGGATTTCCATTTCCTAAATGAAAAACTTCGTAGTTCTATGTATTTAATGAATTTTAATATATAGAACTACAAAGTTTTTCATTTAGGAAATGGAAATCCAATGCAGGATTATAGAATGGCAAATCTAAATACTCTTCACAAAGTTCTTGTGGAAAATCTTAGAATATTAATTGACTACAATCTGAAAATAAACAGTGTGATGTAGCTACACAAAAGGCCAAATGTAATTTTTGGCTAATTTCCTCATCACAGAAAGGAATGATACAATTTTCATTCTGTTTGGACAGACTCTGCCTTAAGTACTGTGTCCACCTATCACATTTTCAAAAATGATTCAATGAAACTAAAGCAGTGTCAGAAATAAACAAAGAGGATGATCAGGGATCTAGAATTTAAGCTTCCTGAAGAGACATTGAAGGAGCTGGACTTATTTTGCCTTGAAGAGAACAATTCAAGGGAAGATAAGGCTGTTTTCTTATCTTGAATTGTGAAAAAAAGACTTGCAGATAATAGAGAATACAGACTGAAATTTGCAGAAAGATATGTGTTTAACTTTGTATGATATGCCAAGGTCACTTAGGGTTTCTGTTATGCATTGAATTTGTATTAGTTGTGTTAATCCCTGCTAAAGTGAAACTAACTTAACTCCAACTGCTTGTGAAGCTAAAATAACCTTTAGATGACCCTGACTGTTAACTCCAACTATTTTGGAGGGAAACTTTGAACATTCATATTTGGGTGGGTGTTTCAAGTATTGTGATTGGTTAAGGCCCTGTGGGCTAAGAGTATAAATTGCAGGCAATTGCCTGCAGTTCTCCAGTTCTAGTTTGAGTCAATAAATAATGTTTAACTATGCTGGTCTATTCCTTGCCTTCTGAAACCCACTACACAATGGTTTCAATGAAACATACAATTTCACCAAGGATGCCTAACTGTTGTATAACCACCATAAAAGTTTGGCCCTTACTGACATGGACAATATTTTAGCAGCTGAAAAACCCAGCTGTTTCAGTACTGACTTTGTCAGATACGAGATATATTTTCTGGGGCAGTGAATCAGAAGTGGAGGTCACAGAGCTATGAAGTCTCAACAACTTTGTTACAGTGTTTTCAGCAAGATGCCATGATATTCTAGAGCAGTGTTTCTCAATCTTGACAATTTTAAGGCATGTGGACTTCAACTCCCAGAATTCCACAGCCAGCATTGCTGGCTGTGGAATTCTGGGAGTTGAAGTCCACATGCCTTAAAATTGTCAAGGTTGAGAAACACTGTTCTAGAGCCATTCAACTCCTGAGCTTCAAAGCTTTGGTGTAGTAAACTCTATAACTCTTCAAGCACTCCAGTGGGAATTTTATTATTTGGATCTTAGCTGATTTGGTGTGCCAGAGTTTTATATCTCTTTGGATAACGTTTGCATATTTATCTGACACACTGCAGCGGGAGAGTTGGCTTCTCTTTATGTAGTATGCTTCAGAATTATCAGCAGCCCCATTAATTTTATGAATTATATATAAGCAGTAGAAGCAAAACAGGGTAAAATGTAGTATGGCAATTACACTATCTGCTAAAAGAAAACACAAAATTGATCATTTGTGCCAGGGTTAATATGAAAACCTGCACTGTTTTGCAAATTCTGGGATTTAAAAAAAAGATAGAAATTAATTAGGTATTGAATTTCTGCCCTTTCACTTAAGGCTTCTGCCTTAAGTTACTTACTGACAAGGTCAGTAAAATCTGACTATACTGGCTTTTTTTCTTTCTTCTATCTTTCTAAACTTCTTGTATTCTTAAGAGGAAAACTTATGAAGAGCTGACCAATCCCATGCCTTTTCTATCAAGAAAGAGGTAGAGTTTTGCACTGCATGATGCTGCTTTTGTCATTTTGATGCAAACCCTGGATGTCTCTGTACAAATATTACAGCAATTAACCATCTGGTTCAATGCTAAGTGGGTTCAATGGGAGCCTCCGCTATGACTTTAAAAATGTATATAGCTGGATGAAGACCTCTCTGAGCGAAGCTACATAAAGGAACAGGTGGAAAGCCCTAGTCCAGGGGTGGGGGACCTCCTTGGCTCTTTTATGACTTGTGGACTTCAACTCCTAGAATTCCTGAGCCAGCATGGCTGGCTCAGGAATTCTGGGAGTTGAAGTCCACAAGTCATAAAAGAGCCAAGGTCCCCCACCCCTGCCCTAGACCTATAGATTTGGCTGTAAGATTCATCTGATGATTTTGAGTATGGGTGATCAATCTTTTTCAAGCCTCCTGAATTGCCAAGGGCTACACTTCAAAGGGGTGCTAACCAGCCAGAAACTAAGCCAGATTTAATAAATTATGTCTTGATTCCAAGAGATTTCCAAAAGCTGTAGGGATCAAAATTTATGTTTCCCTTGGTTAAAGTTATATGAACGAGACTCAGGCAGGTTCAAACTCTCTGTAGAAAATTAGTCTGTAACCTATCATTATGTCTATACAGATAGTCTTCCATTTACAACCACAAATGAGACCAGAATTTCTGTTAAGTGAGGCAGTTGCCATGTCCAAACCTTTGCCATGGTTGTTAACCAAATCACTGCAGTTGTTAAGTGAATCATGCAGTCATTAAGCAAATCTAGCTTCTCCAATTGGCTTTGCTTGCTGGAAGGCTGGGAAGGTCTCAGATGGATATCACATGACCTGGGACACTATAACTGTTGTAAATACATGCCAGTTTCCAAACCTCCAAATTTTGTTCATGTGATGGTGGGGATGCTGCACTGCTTGTAAGTGTGAGGACTGGTTGTAAGTCACCATTTTAAGTGCTGTGCTAGCTTTGAACGGTCACTAAACAAATAGGTGTACGTCGAGGACTGCCTCTAATGACAAACTTAGTAGTCATTCCTAAAACCGGCATAAGGCAGCTTTCCCCTATTCCCAACTTAGCCATATTGTCTGGGGATAAAATTTCAAAACACGTGAAAGCGGACTGGGAAAAGAAGATTTGGGTAAATACAGTAAGTATCATCAGCATCATCATTTTAGCCATTGTCTATCTCCACTGCAGGATGAAGGCCTCTTCCGCATGTTTCCAACCAATACAGTCCTGAGCTTTCTTGGGCCAACTGGGCCCGCAATACTTGCTGATGTTGTCAATCCCATCTTGTTTTAGGTCTCTTTCGTGAATGCTTTTTATCAAGTGGGATCCATTCTATGCCTGCCTTGGTCCATCTGCCATCAGTTCTTCTTTCTATGTGACTGGCCCCATTTCTTTTACTCACTTGATGATATTGTATACTTTTGTTTGTTTTCTAATCCATGTGCTGGTCTTTCTATCTTGTCTTGTGATGCCGAGCATGTATCTTTCTGTGGCTCTTTGCACCACAGTAAGTATATGCACATTAAACTCTGTTTTGTACATTTGTCTTCTTTTCTGAAATAATTGTTAAGATAGCTAATAGTAAAATGAATAATGTTCAGATGCAAATGTAATAATGAGCTATAAGAAACTGAACACTGTTGTTAAAATTCTTGATTTGCTCACTGCACCTGAACAAATAAGAAGAAATGAGAATATATGAATGAGGCCAGAGACTAATCTTAAAATCTTAAAACACATTTTGATTTGGATTCAAACACATTAATCATGCTTGTAGTTCATTTATGTTATGCTATAATTACAGGTTTATTTTGTACCCTACTCTTAGCCACTCTAATTAAATGGATGTACAAATAAATATGTATTTCAGCTTCTTGTTTGGAATAATGGCATGAAAAGATCCTCAGGGCAGCAAATAAGGGGCTAAGGTATTTGGAAGGAGAGATGGAAAACTGGGGAACTGTGACGAATGACGGCTGCTAAAGTAAGAGAAAGAAAAAAGAGAAAGAGAAAAGTAGAGATGCTTCAACATTTTAAGCATTCCTGGACTGAAAACTTGAAAATGTCAAGATATAAAAACCTTTGTCACAATTATTTGGACAGCTCAGAAACTTTCCCCTACTTTTCCCAAGGAGAAAAGAAGATCACTAGCTGTCACCACAGAATGGCCCTCCAGACATTAGCAGTATATTAGTGAGATCATATTATGCTATTACCATAGTTTTCCGTGTATAAAACACTATTTTTTCCTGCAAACACCCTTTTCAAAAATCAGGTGCGTCTTATACAAGTGCAGTGTCTTATACACAGAAAAATAACTTCCGCAGCCCAGGGCATGCCTGTGTGGTTTGCCATACTGCCTGGTGCAGGTGTCAAGCCCCTGTGGGCTTGCCACTAATGGGAAGGAGGAGGGGGCAAGATTGATGGCTGGCCGAATTTCCGGATTTGCTGGCTCAGCTGTTCGGCGCTTCACCAAACAGCTGATCGGCACGGAGAAACTCGCATGCCAGAGCATCTTATACAAGGGTGCATCTTATAGACGGAAAAATATGGTACCTAGGCTATCATAATTGGGCTGTATAAACTGGTGCCTTTTGCTACTGGCTCTTTGGATTATTGCAGCCTAAATGTGGCAATTCTACTCTTAGCCCCTCACCAAACAATATCATAGAAATAGATACAGAGGGGCTTTCTCACTGATGGAACCTGGGTTATAGAAAACCCTGCCTAGAGAGGCTCTATCTTGTTCTTTGCTATCTTTGAGGGTCCAGAAGTGATTCTCAATCTACCTATTAATTTATAGATCACAGCAATATTCTTGGAAATTTCATATTTAAGTAAACATTAATACTGTGCTGCTTTTATCTGCTATGTTATGCTTCATGATTATTAGACATTCCTCCATTTGGAAATTCATATTATTTCTTGCTAAGGTGGGACTGCATTTTTGCTATGGAGATCTTCTCCACTGCCAATAGATTTTTTTTTCTATCTTATTCCTATTGATGCAAGGATCGATTTCCTATCAATGCCTTGGTGCCAAGAGAGGATCAGATTCTAGAAGTGTGGCAATATTTTGCAATAAAGGTAGTACTCAACTTATGACAGTGGTGGGATTCAGCCAGTTTGCACCACTTCGGCAAAACCG